>NC_064303.1:17826818-19046889 GCF_023373825.1 Bactrocera dorsalis | reverse complement strand
GTATCATTAAGTAATCAGAATTGAGTTTTTATTATTTTCGGTTCACTATATCATAAAATTTTATGCTTTCGCTAGTAGGTATATATAACCAAAATATAACCATTATAATAACCAATTTATAACCAAAATATAACCATTATAATAACATTTTATAACCAAAATGTAACCATTGTGATATTCGTTTTATAACCTATATAACCATTATAATTACCATTTTATAACCAAAATATAACCATTATAATTACCATTTTATAACCTATACGACCATTATAATAACCATTTTATAACTTATATAACCATTATAATTACCATTTTATAACCAAAATATAACCATTATGATAACCATTTTATAACCTATATAACCATTATAATTACCATTTTATAACCAAAATTCTAATTTTATTTCAATGTGAATGGTTTCCATTTTTCCTTCGCCGTACACTTATGTTACGCTATTATGCATTTTAGGTGACGTTATATACCATAATAAATAAATATATGTAAATAGATTTAATTTTTGTACTGCAACTGCGCATAATTTTACATTTAACATGAAATGGGAGTATGTCGAATATAAAACGATTAATGAGTCGACAAAGCGCGCTGCCATCGTTTGCATAGTCCGCTCAGTATGTCATGTTCATTATAAGTAGAATAAAGAGAAAATGTTAACTTCAACTATAATACCCTTCACAGGTGCAATGTTATAAAGACTACATGTATACTTAAACTGTAAACGTACCCGCTCTATAATTTGTATTCTCGATTTTTAATTCAAATAACCTTTGAAGTCGAGCTATGTAACTCGTGGTCAACTCCTGGTGTGTCTTAAGGCCTGAACAGGTCTTAGATGGCTGCATCTCTTGCATGTATTACATCTAACCGAGGTGGAGTTTAGTTGGGTTGGACAAGTCAGGAGGAATTACGGAGCAACCCTGCTGCAATGCGTTTCTCCAGTGTTGATAATCTTAATCTAAAACCTACCGATCCAGCGGGGCTACATCTCCGGAAGTACAGCCTTTGGCCGAATAAAATAAGAGTCAATTCCAATAACGTAGTACCGGCTGTTGTGGGGAATGAATATACGTATCTACTTCTATGGATTGATTTCTTTAGAGCTCTATGGATAGGAGTTCACACTGAGGCCTCGAAACCTCACACGCCATCTTCTAATTTACCTTTTAGCGCATTCCTTCCTCGACTGTACCCCTGAAAACTAAGATCCCTTCGTCGACGAGTCTTCTCTTCCCTGTACTATACTCACGAGAAACATGTTGATGAGGAGAAAGGGCTGAAAAAAAGGTGCAGTTAGATTTATTTTCGGATGAGCCGAGCTTAGAGGGAAGAATGGCGAAAAAGTTTTCTATAAGAAACTCTTAGTCAAACATAGTTTACGGCTACCGTTAAACTTTTCGGCCATAATATCTTAGTGAAATAGTTGGAGTTCATGTTATTCGTTTCAAAGGATGTGTGGCTTAATCTGACCTAACCCAGCCCATTGGTTAAACGAGTTAGTAAACTGGAAAATTTGCTCCAACTCTGGTGTTACCAAATTATATAGATCTGCATTTCAAGAGTGTAAGATTTACAGATATTCATTTATACCTTGAACCGGATACATTAAGTTCGACACAAAGATTCCAACAACCAGAAGAAAACGTTGGAGATCATACAAAACCTTCAACCTGATCCAATTCTCGTGAGAGAATCACTCAGCAACTCCTGGTTCCTCGCACAGTATGTTCCTTGTGTCAGACCGTCATACGTTGGAACGTTACATCAGTCAAATGCAATTATTGCACCGGTGTCACTTCCCAGCATGTTCGGGCCGCGTACCACTCGCGAGTAGAGTGAGTCGTACGTTGCCCCATGCTGCAGGAGTCTGCCCCCGCAGCACCAAACAGTGGCGTCGCCAGCCAACACCACCGACCCCTACGGGTTATATGGCTGCAACAACCACTACCTAGATGCCACTCCCTCACCGCCAGGATCACCCCTTGAACACCTGCGGCAAGCTCGGATTCTACAATTCAACTGCAACGGACTCCAGAGCAAGATCGAGGAGATAGTTGCCTGGAATACGTATTGATAGCTGCGGTCCAAGAAACCAAGTTAAACGGCCGCTCAGATCTTCCGAGTTGTGCAAGTTTCAACGTCGAAACAGCATGTTTCCTGATAGACAATGCTTTACGCCTGTCGCGTTGCACTCCCACAAACTATTTCAGTGTAAATTTCGAACTGCTGGACACCACCTCCTCGCTAACGGCTGACAAAGTGATTTCGCAATGCATTTATGCCCACCAACCGCCAAATGCGACAGGAAATTCAATAACTTTGCCCCCCTACTGTGTGGCGCTGACGCGTATACGCTTGATTACACCCACCCCCACCGAACGGTTGGACTGCGGTAAATGCCGTCAACGCCATTAAATTGTGTGATTGATCACAATTTTGAAAGTAATTATCCTGCGCTTTTGCCGCTCCAACCACTGACTGGCCGGCAAGTTTGCGCCTCTCCTCCGTTTCACCATTATGCGTATGTGCCAATAATGCGTGATACATGCGGAGATACTATAAATACATATACATATATGCATATGTATGTATGTGTGTGTGTTTATGTTTATCATCAGCCGGCGCTGTTGCATAGTCGATGATTGCACCGATTTGGTGGCATGTTTGTTGGCATTTGTTTTTGTTTGTGTTTTTGCATTTGTATCCACATCGGAAAGTCTAAATTGTGTGTGATTTCCCTGAACAACAACAACAACAGCCATCCATAAGCACTCAAGCAATACGCTTTGGCAACTTGGCCATTTGTGGCATTAATGGTAATTACTTTGTAAATAATTTCATGCCAAACGGACAGACATATACAACGAAATATATATACACTCACACAGATACACTGTCATTTAAGCCTCTGCAAGCGTCTAATTAGAGCCACATATGGACACACACGCATATCAAGCCTGTGGATTTGGCTTGTGTAAGTGATTTTCTCTCTCCATAAGTTTTTTGTCCTTGGACACTTAACTGTACATGCGTCGGACATTATTGCTTGCTTGTAGTCTCCAGTTACAGTTTCGGGCATTTGTTTGTGTTGATCTAATGTGGCACTTTAAATCCGCTTAAATTAACTTCCTTTGAGGGAAGAAGATTAACCAATTTAAGCAGCTGAATTTCTTATACTTGTATGTATTTTGTAGTGTTGTTGCACAGTCTGCCGAGGAGGTATGGGAAATGAGGGAATCTCCAGCGTGGTATTTGAAATTTAAGCAAATTTAGAGATTTGCAACTGAAAGCTTACATAAATTTCAATCAAGTTGTGGTTCCTAACTCTCCAATCTTGGTGTGAATCTCAACTAGATGCTCGGAAAAATAGGATTTTCTAATAAGAATAATACGTAACGCTGACTCATCAGATGTTGCCATCGTCCATGTCTCTACAGCATATGTATATGTATAGTAGGACGAGGAGGATGAGTGACTTGTAGAATTTGGTCTATGTTCGTCTAGAGAGAACTTGACCTCTTAATTGCCTACTCAGTCCGAAGTAGCACCTGTTGGCAAGAATGCTGGTTTCAATATAGACAAAATTATCTACGACTTCAAAGTTATGACTCTCAACGTGGAGGCCAAGTCGAGAATGTGACGACTGTTTGTTTGATGACAGGACAAATTTTGCCTTGCCTTCGTTGACTACCAGACCCATTGTTTCGCTTCCTTATCCAGTCTGGAGAAAGTGGAATTAACGGCGCTATTGTTGAGGCCAATGATATCAATATCACTGGCGTAAGACTGTAGCTCGACTATCTTATAAATTAAAGATTAAAGAAGTCGCACTATAGGGAGTCGCTTTGTCTGAAACCTCGTTTCGTATCGAACGGTTCAGAGAGCATCTTCTATTCAGATGGAGGTTTTAATATTGTTCAACGTCAGTTTACACGGCAGTATTAGTTTTACGTGAATACCAGACATAGTGGCTTAAAGGTAGCTCCTTTTCGTGCTGTCAAAAGAAGCTTTGAAATCGACGAAGTGTGGTGTGTGTCGATCCTCCTTTGAAGGTAGCAATAGATCCACTCATCCGGAGCATTCATAATGAGACTAATGATCTTGCCAAGTCAGGTACTTCATTTCCACTAGCTGCAGAATGAGAAGAGAGGAATGGGAAGCAAACGCTCCGCTGGCTGCTTCAACTTCACTATTGGTTGGTTGTGCCTCAGGTGAGCGCTCCAAACGGTAAACTTTAACACCTATTCTATTGTATTTATCTTATCTCTCAGGATCGCTTTTTCGTTAAGTCATGTCCATCTGGCTGTCAATTCTTCCCCAGCAGGCAGGGGGTCGAATTTGCCCACGGTAGGTATGTCTGTCGTAAGAGGCGACTAAAATCCATATGCACAGTGTCTTAATTTTGGGTTTGCCTTGAAATATCAGCATTGTCTATGTCAGAAATAGTGCTTTAATACTCTACTTGAAATGATATTATAGACTTTGACTGATTCCTTCCAATGAAAAGACATTTGAATTGAAGCGACAAATGTCAACAGTCATTGAGCTGTGGGCGTTCAACTGGTAGCTCCAAAAGCTACAAAGTCTGACCAGAGACTGTAATCTGGTACCACGGGGAGGAGTTAGCCTTTAAAGTTCGCTCCAATCTAGGGTTTGGTCCTTTGGAGAGATTCGTGGTGGCTGTGGTTTTAACCTAAGGGCTGGCAAAGTTGAAATAATAAATTCAGTGTGGAGTCACACTGTGGTCGGGTACCAGACCCACAGCGCGGCATAGCTTTTAGATCGGCCTCGAACCCGACCAAGATGGAAAAGGTGTTCGTTCTACCCGACCAATTGGAACCAAAAATACTTTGTATTGCTTTATGTGCTTCTAGAAAGCACCGTAAAGTAAGGACGCCGCCGGCAGGTACTCACGTAAATAACAACAATTGTTGTTGTCTGCCTGTCCGTGTCATCCGTGCGTCCTTCTATTTATACATACAGGAGCTCGGTTCTCAGTCTTTAAGATATCGATCTGAAATTTTATACTAGTCCTTTGCTCTTCAGAAAGCTGCTCATTTGTCGAAACCGCTGGTAGCTGACAACTATATCTCTAGTACTTGTATGAAGACTTTTTTTGGAAGTGTTTTATAACTTCTTTTCTTGTTTTTCTTGTATACAAAACCAGTTAATACCGTTATTCAGTTTGCTCATCTTAATTCATTACTTTTCACTCTATTCACGCACATTTGTTGTGTGTAACTAGTTCCGACAATCACAGCGCCATTTCTTAACCATAAAATTCGCCACTGATTCACTGCGAAGCCAACAACAACAAAGCAAATATTGTGCTAATGTCAACAACAAAAACATTATTACAAGCGATTTCATTCACACAACAGTTAGGAGTAGTGAAAAAGACAACAACAAAACCGGCTTTATTGTGTCGCACTAAGAAAGGCGAAAATACCCTTTCACGCTGACCTTCATTCATAGACCCTTTTATGACTTTTATATGCTTAAAAGCATTTGACTTTAAAATTAAATTTAAACAAAGGCAAAACAAGTAATTTTAACAAAACACAAGCACACACACACATGTGCACTCGAACACATAGAAAGGATGTGAAGACACACAGTGAGTGTATGTGAAGGCAAGTATGTTAAGGGAAAGTGAGTGAGGGCACAAAAGAACCTGAAGGACAAAAGTAATGTCAGCGCAAAGGCAAGTATGTCTGTTTATGTATGAGTGTATGCTTGTGTGTGTGTCGTAAGAATTTTTTCGTGTCTCCTTTGTCATTTTGCTTTGTCGCAGCGCATGCCGCTGGCGGAGTCAATGAAAAGTGAATGAATGTGTGAAAGTGTGAGTAGGACGTATGTGTGTTTGTCTTACGCACACATCCCCGTAAATTACTTTCACCATATCATTTGCAAGAGATCAACACGGCGTATGAATGGGCAAATCTACAAGTATACCCCACCCAAAGGACCCAAGGAGCACAAGGAGCCTGTATGCATATATTATACATGTGTGTGTGCGCTTCTTCTGTTCTTTGCAAGCATGAATAAAGAATGTCTACGGTCGGACAGTAAATGACCCAAACATTGGCAACAAAATACCAACCAGCAGCTGAACTTTGTGTGTGTGTTTATGCGCACTGGCCATCAGTGAAAATGAATGTACTACCAGCATATTGTCAAAGGACATCATCACCGCTGCGTCAACAGTATAATAAACACGATGATGGCCAACACGACCGTATGCCATGCAACGGCAGTTGGGTCAAACCGAAAACTTGTATCTGAAGATGTTGAAATTGGAAAAGTAAACCGAAAACGCGCATGGTGGCTGAAAGGAAGTGTATGCCAAAAAAAATGTAAGTAAGCGGCAAAAGGACAAATATGCAGACAAAAAATTAAAATAAAGTATAAATGAACTGCTGGTTGCGCTCGCAAATTTATACGAGGTGGAACGGTGAAGTACGCCGGCTAAGAAAAGAGCCCTGAGTCATTCAAAGGACGCAACCAAAAACAAAAGCTTCTGAACTTAAACGCCAATTGGAGATTCCAGGCGAAGCCAGGTCCTTCTCCACCTGGTCCTTCCAATGGAGTGTAGATATTGCTCTTCGTCTATTTCCCCCGACGGGCATTGCGTCGAATACTCTCAGAGCTGGAGTGTTTTCGTCCATTCGGACGACATGACCACTGGCTGGTCGCCGCTGTCTTTCAATTCGCTGAACCAAGACAATGTCGTCGTATTCACATACAGCTCATCGTTCCATCGACTGTGGTATTTGCAGTTGCTAATGCGAAAACCATAATTCTTCCGCAGAACCTTTCTCTCGAAAGCTTGTCGTGTCGACTGAACAGATGTTATCCTCACCCTTGTCTCTGTACCATACAGCAGGAGGGGAATAATAGAAAAACAATTTGGTCTTTGTTCATCGAGAGAAGACTTTACTTACTTAGTTCGTGCTACTGGTGCTACAGGTGCTACTGTTGGGAAGAGTTATTCTGTGTTGGATTTCGAGGCTGACATTGTTGCTGGTGTTATGACTGTCAACAGTGACTTGGGAGCCAAGTCGCGAGTGCGACGGCTGTTTGTTTGATGACAGGAGATATTTTGTCTTGCCCTCATTCACTACCAGACCCATTTGCTTCGCTTCCTACCTACCCAGTCTGGAGAAAGCAGAAGTAACAACACGGATGTTGAGGCCAATGATATCAATATCATCGGCATATGCCAATAGCCGTTCACCCTTATAAAATATTGTGTCTTCTCGGTTAAGCTCTGCAGCTCGAATTATTTGTCCCAGCAGTAGATTGAAGTAGTCGCACGATAGGGAGTTACCTTGTCTGAAACCTCGGTTGGTATCAAACGACTCGGAAAGCAGCTTTGAAATCGACGAAGAGGGGGTGTGTGTCGATTCTTTTTTCTCGGGACCTTTCCAAGATTTGGCACTGGTGAATATCAGTTCTTGATTTTCCAGGCCTAAAGCCACAATAATAAGGTCCAATCAGTTTATTGACGGGGACTTTAATCTTTCACCCAATACGCTCGATAGAACCGTATATGCAACATTGAGGAGGCTTATCCCACGGTAGTTTTCGCGGATTTTAGGGTTTCCCTTTTTGTGCGATGGACAGAGCACACTTAGGTTCCAATCATCGGGCATGCTTTCATCAATTTCATACTTTGGAAAGAAGCTAATGAATGCACTGAAAAAGTGCCGTATTTGAAAAGCTCGGTCAGTAGTCCATCGGCAACTGTTGTTCTTCCGGCCGGTAATTGCTTTTGGAACCTCATCATAGTCGGACAATGAAACATCTATTCCATCGTCATCAACTGGGGAATCGGGTTCGCTATCTCCAGATGTTACACTTTCCCTGCATAAGTTCCATACGTTGAACAGGATGAAGTGTCCCTCTATAGCTTCAGTATGCTCTGCACTTTAGCCACTAGATCACCACTTTGAGTCCGACAAGAGTATGCTTCTGTCGTTCAATAGCTTGGGGTCCTTCGCTTTACGTGGTCGCCCCATCGCTGCCAGACTACTAGTTTGAGCAACAATAGTCTTCGTGTGTGAATTCAGTTTTAGACTCTTGTCTGCATACTAGAGTTCGCTCCCAAAATTCACAAAGCTGTTTACCAAAGTATGACTTCTTTCATTAACTCGAACCACGAACTTGAAAAGCGCACCTCGTATACGCAAAGAGAGAGTGAGCGAAGCATACAATGAATGTTGTGGAAAATGAAACAACTTTCCACTCAATTGAAAGGCGTGAAAAGCTCACGAGTGTGAGTACAAAATTCACTAAAAGAAACTGGTCACAAGAACAAGGGAAAAAGCAAGCCAACAACAACCATTGACAGCCACAACATAACTGTGCCGGTTGACGATTTTACGGTCAAGCAAGAACTACTAAGCACAACTAAATACATACAGTGTTGGAAAAAATAATAGCTTCAAGTTGGTTGTAGCAGTTATAGCTATTTAATATTTGGTGGTACTTGAATCAAAGTTAGTATTTTTTGTCTCACATTTAATTATCCATCAGAACCAAAAGTCATTTTGACGATTTTTCAATCCGGACGATGTTTATAACCTATACAATGTATACTAAGAAGGACTTAGCTACACTTGGACTCTACAATTGGCGTCCAAGAACGAAAAGGAAAAACAACTTGCACGCTATTGTAAACTCCGCTACAAACGTGGAACCGACAAGCTGATCTGGATTAGCCATGTCCGTCTGTCTGTCCAGCAGCATCAGGTATGTGACGCTTGAGTGTGTCATTGCTACGGAATGACTTGATTTCCGATGATGATGTGGAGAGGGAAGGATGTCTAGGGAGCAGAAGGCTTCTAGAAGATAATGTCAGGTGTAGCTAGCAAGATCCTTGGGCCAGTAGTTCTAAAGGTCGAGTGACTTATGAGTACATTTAGAACATTAGTTTTGTTGAAGGACCCAAATTCTGTCTGAGTCATTTGCATCAAAGCTATCTATCTTATAGGTCGGTTTTTTTTTGGGCGCGAGTAGAAGACTGGGTGCATGGAAATTAGCTGGAATGATGCGCGTTTAGATGTTAACGGTGTGATCTCCACTAGTCGGAATGCCGAACAGTTATGGTCATTTGCGCGTGAGTTGTTTAGACAGCGAAGGTGTTTAACTGAGAAGTAGAGTTAGCTGCTGTGTGAATAGTGTATGCGTATGAGGTTCCACCAGTCCAGAGTAGTATGGAAACTCAACTGGTAGTAGTTTAGGCTACGAGGTCTGTCGGGAGACTTAATCCTGGTACCACGCGGAGCAGCAGCCCTTGGAGCTCGCTTCAATCTGCTCATGCGGACTGACTGACTGACTGGTAGTATAGTTGTGGTTTTGCCTAAACCGGAATGAGGGAAGAGCCTCGACACTACCAAGAGGGTTGTATGTCCATTTCTCACTGCCAATTGGTACCGCGCTGATCAACGCATTGTCGTGTGGTAAGGCTGTCGTTAACAGGTACCCACCTTAAAAAAACTGGACGTTGTCTATCTATACGGGAACTAGTCCCTCAGTGTTTGAGATATCGATCTGAAAATTTTCATAGGTCATTTTATCCCAAGAAAGCTACTTATTTGTCGGAATGGCCGATATAGGACTTATATAGCATATAGCTGCCGTACACACTGAACAATCAATATCATGTTCTTGCTTAAAAACTTTTTTATTTGCCGAAATATTTTCTCGAAATCAAAAGAAATAGGTCAGATCGACTATTAAGTACCGTTATTAGTGCTCTATGTGTTATCGGTTTCATGGATATAATTTCTTACCAAGAGTGGCTGTTGTGTCTACTACTTTTTCCAACACTGTATCCTCGTATATGCTCGCACACTCATCTACTCACCTCACTGCTCCACACTCACTCTCGCATGAGTACTATATAAGTACATTCACTCATGTGTACAGAGTAAGTGTGTAGCTCACGCCTTTTGGCCGTTGGCAGTAGTTTTTTATAGTCATGATTTTTATTATTTTTATCAACTTACATATACACACTAGTCGCTTTGGTCGTTCCGGCGGCAAAGTGTCCAAAATGGACGCATACAAATTTATATAATGACATAATATACTAATATAGTCGTAGATGCATATCTCCGAGTGTCCTTTGACTGCCTTGGCACTCAGTTGAATTTATTTATGTTATAGGCATGGACATATGCACTTGAATGGTCAAACGATATATATATGTGTGTGTGCGAGTGTGTGCGTAAATATGTAATGTCACTTGAAGTGCCGGTCAGGCTGTCAAAGTTATAAAAATTAATATATATTTTTTATGCTCGTATAAAATTATGTGTGCCACCGTGAGTGGAGTAAAGGAGCAAAAGCTTGCATAATGTAGTCTGGGAGTGTTGCTGCTGCATCCAGCGGTCATCAAAAGCTAACAACTTAATAGAACTATTTGGCCTGCACTGGAAGGGCCAAAGGTGGGAAATTGTCGTTCGTAGATCAAAGTAGTAAACGAAATGTCGTAGAATGATGGTGGAGCAATTGCAGCATGTGATTTTTTATACACGGCGTTATATAAAATAGATGAAGGATATTAATAGAATGGAGAAATAAAATATATAAAATGATCGGAAATAAGGTTTGAATCTTCGAATATTGATTTAGCACCTCACTTTTGGTAGAGCAAACCAACAGTAAGAGCCTTGAACAGTTCTAAAATGTTTTTCTTTGTGATTCCCAAAAACTATTAAATATGGATCACTTCATTGATCGAAAAAGCGTCTTGAGTTTATCACAAATTTGTTAAGGCTGTTAATAAGTAGCATTCCCAACACTTCGCTAGGTTCGATGAAGGTGTGTTTACCATGTAATTCTCTTCCATCAGTCTGTCAAAAACAGAGCAGTAGAACAGAAAGTGGTTATATCTAGCCTTCCTCCATTCGGTTTTGGCAGCAAAGCGTCCCAAAAAATAATGTGTTGGGTTAGAGCACGACAATTGGAGCGATATTAACAAAACATGCGCCATAAGTGTGACCTGTGTGTATAGAACAATCTCAAATGAAGTCTCCAATATCATACAAAATATGGTTTCATACCACCGAATTTAATGGCCTCATAGCTAAGTAGAGTCTATCAAAAATGAAAAGCTATGAGTATGCGTCTTATGGCTGATGAGCGAAAAAAGGAAAGAAGGTGAGCCATGAAGGGTGTCAAAGACAATGGGAAGCAGCAGAAAAAGGAAGATGGACACATAGACTCAATAAGAACGTACCTTGGCTGTTTCAGGGACCTCCTTGGTCCTGCGAAGTAATGCCCAACGGCGCAGGTACAAATAACTACATGCCAAAGTAGTCAGAGTTAAGGGTTTAGTACGTAGGCGTACTATTCCGTAAGTCCTATGAAGTTAAATAATACTAACTGAGCGTGATCCCGAAAGAAGTACCTCTTTAGCCGGTAATATAAATGGAACATGCTGCCTTTCGGCAGTGTCTTTGGTAGATTCCCCCTCCGAAACAAAAACAACAAAAGAACAACACATCGGGAATAAGACGATTGAAGTGTTGTCCGCCGCTGAGCCGCTGTCTCTTAAATCGCTGAATTATGTCAAATTATCAGGACGGAAAAGATGAGTTTAGACGGGAATTATAGAGTTTGGTCTTTGTTCGTTGAGAGAGAACTTTACTTCTCCATTGATTACTCAGTCCGAAGTAGCACCTATTAGCAAGAGTTATTCTGTGTTTGATTTCGAGGCTGACATTATTGTTGGTGCTACTACTGATTCCTAGCTATACGAAATTATCTACGAATTCGAACAGTGACATGGGATCTAAGTCGGAAGTGCGATGACTGTATGTTTGATAACAGGAGATATTTTGTATTTCCCTCGTTCTTTATCAAACTCAATTGCTTCGCTTCATTATCTATTTTGGAGAAAGCGGAACAAACGGTGCGAGTGTTAATGCTCTATTTAGCTCTGCTGCTCGTATCATTTTCTCCAGCAATAGATTGAAGGTGCCATATGATAGGGAGTCTCCTTGTCTGAAATCTAGGTATCGAACGGCTTGGAGAAGTCCTTCTCGATTCTGACAGAGCATTTGTTGAGATACCAAGTTCTGACATAACGGCATAAGGACAGTTCGTATTGAGCTTGGTCGATATTTAGCTTGGTCGATAACACATCGGCCTCTGTCGCTTTGTTGTTCTTCAGACGGGTAATTGCTATTGGAACTTCTCTTTAGTCGGGCAATGGATCTCCTGCACCTTCGTCATCAATGGGAGAATCGGGTTCACCATCTCCTGATTATGCTTTCACCGCCATTCAGCAGACTGGAAAAGTGTTCCCTCTATAATTTCAGCTCTGGGCAACAGTCACTTGTTCAGCTCTGAGGTTTCTTCATGAATATGATGCGATCTAAAAGCCTGCTGTTAGTCGTCTTCATACTCACGCATTTCGGCCGCTCTCTCTCTGTTTTTGTCTGCAAATGCGCTCGCTTCTCTCTTCAAAACTCGGTATCTATTCGATCGCGCATAAAAAATGTCTCATCGAAGAAAATTCACAAAAGGTAATGTAACGCCTTAAGACCTTCATCTACCGACTTTAGTCAAAGAGCCTTAAATCCAATAGCCACTCAAAATTTTTTCACCCTTTCCTTCATATTGACTACTGAGGTAATCAGAAAATCTAAATACATATCAGCAAAGCTCGCCGCACTTCCTTTAAGGACGCACTAAAACCACCAGCACAGCCTTCGCTGACGCACACTTGGCCCGCACACACATAACCCGTTGGCCATATCAACATGACAGCAGAGCGCGTCCAGCACAGCGTGCATTCTAATATTAAAAGATCGACCACAAAAGGCCAAAACGGCACAAAGCAAAGCACAGCGTGGCCGCTAACAGCAGGAGTTCGTGTCAACACGGCAACACTACACGCACGCACACACAAACATATTGACAGCGATTAAGTTGGAGTTGGAGCCAGCACATGACAGCAAACGGGCACGAAAGGACAATGGCTAAGGACACACATGTCCACATGATGGGAGGGGGCGTGCGCAACAAGCGAGACAAATGCAATGAAGAGATCAATAATGAATGAATCAAAGTGTACGCAGTTTGGGCAGCAATACCATCAGCCGAAGAGCGTGTACTGCAGTGAGCCAACTTGCAAAGGACGGTCATTGTAAGCGCGCGAATGTGACGCTGTGTAAGTCTGCTCAGCGAAGCAATCGAATTTGCTGCTGACATTCGATTAGATCGAACTAATGGCAGTGGTCAAAGAGACCCTTAGCTGCTGGCGGGACGGAAATGTCAGCAGCAGCAGTAGCAGCAATGGCTGTGGCACCAAGCTGCTGCAACGGTCCAATGCAATGAGCTGCGCCGGCTTACAAATTTAATATGCCAGTTTACTCAGCATCCCTATAATTTGGCACTTTAGTGCACTTAAGCACATACTTCGTTGTTAATTTCAATTAAATATTTGACTTTGCAAGCGTTTTTTCCTTAGCTTTTTAATTTCGCCTTTTGTTGCAAGATAAAATGGCGCATTATGCAAGTTGCTTGCACTTTTCTTTCACTTTCTTTCGCGGCTGCGGCGCGAAGACATTATGCGCGCAGACACTTGCCACTTGCCGCTTGCTACTTGCAACTTGCTGGCTGCTGTCTGCCTTGGCGCAATTAATGTGACCGCCCAACCGATAACGCCCATTAATTTATTTCGTAACCGTTATTTTTTGGCACTCACAGTTATTTGCTCTGCGTAGAATTCATGCTATTTTGCATTTAATTTAACCGCATGCCTGAGTATTTTATGCGCATTTGTGTGCGTCTGCACCGCTTCCCGACCCACTTGAGTGCGAAGCTCGAAATAAATTATTTGCATATTCAAATTTTATTACGTCCTCAACAGCACGTCCTCGTCAGCAGTTTCTTGGATGAAATGTTGACGGCAGCTCAAGTTTTAAAAATTTAGTGAGATTCGAGTTCTTAAAGGTTAAAGGCTCTTAAAGGTGGTTCTAGCCACTGATAGATTGAGCTTTCAATGATCTCTTAATTATCTTCCTAAGGTTAGGTTAGGTTAGTCTGGTTTTGATCTTAATTGAAACAAGGTGCGGTCCCATTTCGTAATCCACGAAGAGTAATCACCTTTTAGGATGTTTCCTGGAACAAATGAAAAATCACACGAAGTCAACTCTCTGATGAATACGGTAGTTGATCGATGGTATTCAATGAGGTTTTGTCTTCAAATTCGGTCCCAATCGTGACTCGAGCAGATGGTGCAGTATCATCATATAAAATCCATGAATTGTTCTTCTACAATTCCGGCCGTTTTCGACGGATGCTCTTACGCAAACGTCTCAATACGGCCAAATAGAACTCCTTATTGATCGTCTGTCTCTCCGGAACGAATTCGTCATGCATCAAACTACGAATATTGAAAAAAAAAACAATGAGCATCACCTTGATTTTTGAGTGACGTTGCTGTGATTTTTTGGTTTCGGCTAATTTTTTTCTCTCCATTCCGATAATTGACTTGCTTGCATGTCAAACTCACAAACCCATGTCTCATTGGCAGTTCATGTTTTTCTTGAATGTGGGATCGGAGTCCAAAGAGACTTGTTTACGGTACTCCTGTTGAAAAAAATCAGCTTTATCGGGACGAGCCGATATCGAGCTCTCTTGCCATCTCTTTAACACTTGCCTGATGATTTTCAAGCATCATTTCCTTCATTTATTATTATCAGTTGCGGAGGTCGCACGTCGTCCAGAGCGAGGCATGTCTTTAATGATCTCTCGGCCGTCTTTGAAGGATTTGTACCACTCTTAAACATGTGTTTTTGATAAAACTGAATCACTGTGATAATATTTACGTTTGGATTTTGGATTTTAGATAAATTTGAGCAGAGCACCGCGGAAACTTTTTGCGAAGGTCATATATTTATGTAGTACTTTAGGTCAGTTACGGTATAAAGTGATCGATCTCTTGAGCTCAAGATGTGTTAATAACAAACGTTTAACAGTTAATAACAACCTGACATGAAGACATAAGAACCCAGCATCACAGCATTCCTCCGGAAAGTAAACGGAATTTAGGAATGTTAAAACATTTCATATAGATACCCCTTTTACTCATAAGTCCTTTTCGAAGACTTGATTACCAGTACTTAACTTCCCTTATTATAAAAGTCTTTATCATATCAGATATCAAATCAGCCAATAGTTAATCACAATAGACATGTCGTTGAACCTTACTGAGGTTAAAGCAGTAATGGATTCGATTACCTCGCTGATAGGTCACTTGGACATTCCTGGGGGGAAGATAGTCATGGATGCGCATTCCGAAAGTCAGAAAGCATTTTAAAATCTGTCATCATCCAGGCTTCTAAACTTCCGAGTTATATTGTATTATTTACTTAGAGAAATCCAATCCTCCCTGAAAGCAAAGTGGCGGCACCTATACTCCAAACTATCCAGATTCGATTTCTCTTCCGATCAATGGATTGCATTAAAACCATGTTTCGAACAAAGTTAAGATACAGACCGCGAATTTGAGAAGACATTCCTGGGGGGAAGATAGTCATGGATGCGCATTCCGAAAGTCAGAAAGCATTTTAAAATCTGTCATCACCCAGGCTTCTAAACTTCCGAGTTCTATTATTAACTTAGAGAAATCCAATCCTCCCTGAAAACATAGTGGCGGCACCTACTCTCTAAACTATTCAGATAGATCAGATTCGATTTCTCTTCCGATCAATTGATTGCATTAAAACCATGTTTCGGACAATCTTAAGATACAGACCGCGAATTTGAGAAGAAGCTTGTACAGGTATCTGACAGAAGCTAGAACAGGTACCTGACAGATATGAAATCCGCTACCCCCTAGCACTATAAATGTGAATATAATACGATAACCCTTACTTTCCCATGAAATTTAAGTAAATCGGCCGAAACTGTGAGCTATAACTTTTTAGTCATTTTTAATTGCAAACTCATAACCACTAAAGAAGTTAACAGCACCGTAAGTCGACAGCTTCCGGTATACCGCCGTATAACAAATACATGTAAGGCTGACTGACTAACAACAAGTACTTTATATACTGCCACATACATATGTACATATAACATATAACTATTCACGTCGTGAACCCAGGACGTCCTTGGAAATGTCTGTATGTATGCAAGTATTTGTGCATGTCCAGAGCCGGATATGGAAAAAGTGAAAGTCATTTAAATGCGCAATTTAACGCGAATTCGCTCGCTTTCACTGGACAAGCAACGACGACCACTGCATGAATGCACGAAAGTATATTGGAATAGTAAATATGTAAATATCAACACTAGGGTGGTTATAAAATGTGGAAGGAAAGATTTTGCATTGCATCAACCCAGACATTAATCAGTACTAGCATTATTGAAGAAATCGTTTGTTATATAGAACTATGTTTCGATCGGAAGCTGTAGAATTTTGGTTATCGGAAAATGAATCAGTTTAAATTTTGGAGAGTAACTTTGAACTTTCATTACCGCTGAAAGAAGACTGAACAATATCCAAGAAGAACCAAATATAACTGCAATAAATTTGGCCGATTTTGCCGCCAGACCCGCAGTAAAATCTCCTTTAATTTTTTTAAGTACCACCCTCATATTATATAGTGCAGTAGCTTCCTTATATGTATTACAAACTGCAAAAATAAAAATAACTCTAAAGGGAACGGTAACAGCAATGGGAAACAGCGAAAGTGTGTTGAAGCTAGTAAAAAAGAATAAATTCAAAAGTAAAATGCACATAAATTAACGTCGAAGCAATTGAGAACAGTAAAAAACGATTGGTGGGTGCGATATTCAAATTTATGGAGAGCGAGCGTGCATTATCCCAAATGCAACGCTGGCTGCTAACGGTAGTTAAAAATGAAAGCTATCTCTGAAATGGTGTATTTTTATTGGCGATTACAGTCATAAGTATGTATATAGAAACTATTGGCGTACTCTTTTTGGACCCAAGTGGTGATCTAGTGGCTGATGTTTATAACATACTGAAGTTATGAAGGGAAACTTTTCTCTAGCCTGCTGAACGGCAGTGAAAGTGTAAAATCTGAAGATAGCGAACCCGATTTCCTAATCGATGATGATGGAATTGATGTTCCATTACCCGAGCCAATATTCCAATAAGAACGACAAAGCGGGGACCGATGGATTACCAGCCGAGCTATTCAAATACGGCGACAAAAGACTGACACGGTGCATACATTGACTTCTTTGCAAGATATGGTCGGCTGAAAGCATGCCCGACAATTGGAACCTAAGCGTGCGCTTCCCAATCCAAGAAGGACCCAACAATCTGTGCCAATTATCCTGGGATAAGCCTCCTGGACATCGCATATAAGGTTCTAACGAGCGTATTGTGTGAAAGATTAAAGCCTACCGTCAACGAACTGATTGGACCTTATCAGTGTGGCTTTAGACAAGGAATAATTCCATCGTGTTGATTTCTCATTGCTTTTAGTGTATTTATTTGTATTACTTAATATTTTTGTTTTAGTTCTCTTTAAGTGCGCTATAAAACAGCTCATTATGCGACTAAGCTACGTCCAGACATATTTAACAAATTTTCATATTAATTTAAATCATATATCCCACAATAAATTTCAGCAAAATTCAAGCCACTTTGTGTTTAATCGTTGGGAAAATTAACGCATACAGACATACGAGTACTAAGCTCTTTCACACAGTCTACGCTCTCTACAAATCCCGTAATAATCTCTTTCTTATCGCCAATTAAAAACAGCACGGGCGCAGCATTTTATTTAAGCTCTCGCTTTTACGCCAGTATTCGCGCATGAAAATGTAAACAAATGTAGAAATTTAATTTCGTTCATGTATTGGTGTGTGTGCGTGTAAACCTGCCATGTTCTTACATAATAAAATGGCGAAATTAGTTAGAATTCAGTATTTGCACGCGAGGTTAAGAATAAACAGAAAAACGGCGAGCATAAAAAAAACACAATTGTGAGCTTATGAATATGGACATATAATATATATGTATATATAAATATTAGGGTGAGCCTAAAACTAATACGAATTTAGGTATAACATTAAGCAATATCTATGAAAACAATTTTCCTATAATTAAGATTGTTTTTTGATTAATTAAAAAAAAATCATATACATTAGGGTAGGCACAAAAAAATTAATATCGAGTTTTATGGGTTAATATTAACTTTTATAGAAAAATTACACGATTTTGAGTATATACAATATATGTATACATTAGGGTGAGCCTTAAAATTTAAATTCCAATTTGTGGGTTCAAATTATATTATGCACATGGAAAAAAATATCCCCCCAAAATTATGATTTTAACTTACTGTTTTACAAGTTTAGAAGTTTAGGGGGAAAATTAACCTAAATACAGAAAAAAATTCTCACAAGACAGGCTTTTGTGCCTATATAATTATGTATACATCAAGATGAGCGTTACAAAAATTAATTCGAATTTATGGGTTAAAATTAACTTATATGCATGAAAAAAAATATCCCCACCAAAATTAAGATTTTTAACTTGATTGTGAAAGGTGTAGGTGAGCATTCCTTTAAAATAATACGTAAAAATATCTTTTTTGTTATAAATAGCATAAGAGTATAAAATTTCCCACAAAATGAAATTCCTATGGGGATTTTTTCAACTCAATAATTATTAGGCCTATCAACCTTGAAAAAGTTCAAACGAAAAAATTAAATCGAAAACAAAAAAAAATTACCCTGAAATAAAAAAAAATCCGCTGAGGATTTTTTTAATCAAATCAAAAGACAATTAAAAGTATTTGAAAACTAACAAATATCAAAATTACAATTTTTTGAATGCTCATTTAATGTAGAATATAAAATTTCCCACAAAAAAATTCCTCTGGTGATTTTTCTCAACTCAATAATTATTAGGCCTAATAACCTTGAAAAAGTTCAAAAGAAAAAATTACCCTGAAATAAAAAATATCCCCTGAGTGGTTTTTAATCAAATCAAAAGACAATTAAAAGTATTTGAAAACTAACAAATATCAAAATTACAATTTTTTGAATGCTCATTTAATGTAGAATATAAAATTTCCCACAAAAAGAAATCCCTCTGGGGATTTTTTTCACTCAATTATTCTTATACCTTAAATTCTTGAAAAATATAAAAAAAATTAAACCGAAAATAAAAAAATTACCCTAAAATAAAAAAAATTCCCTGAGGTATTTTTTTTTTAAATCAATTAATCGAAAATTAAAATGATTTCAAAAATAAAAAATATCAAAATTATAATTTTTCGAATGCTCACCGTCATCCTTTAAAATTAAGCGAAGATTTTGCCTTGTAATATTTTTTCCCTGCATCTAGGATAATTTTAACCCATAATTAAATTTTTGCCGCTCACCCTAATATAAATATATGTGTATATACACATTGCACTAGAGTCTACATAATAACAGAAAATGTGGGAAATGTAAGAATATTAAACAAGTACAAGGACTTTCGCTTTTGTTGTTAGCTAAGGATATATGCTTTATGTCTTCACATGTTTTATACCATTGTATATATGTATGTAATGAGGGTTATAATAAATAGATAAGAATGTGTATTACTGCCAGCGCATGTATTTAAATAACGCTAATACACTCATAATTGTGTACAATAAAATTGATGTAGTTAGTGGGAAAATGTAATGAAATGTGGGGTGCCACAAGGACAGCAGCTTTCAAGCAAATAGCGAGGAAATTTCAGAGAAAAATGTCAGTAAATTACTTCTTACATTTAAAAATATACAATTTTTAATACAAGTGAGTGGCAAAAAAACGCTCTACTGGGATAAGCTTTTTTGATAGCGTTGATCAACACTGGTAATATCTGAGCTGTCAAAAATATGCTATTTGGGCGGTTATAGCAGCGTGCCAGTCTTTCCTTCTTATCACAATTTGGCGCCAATTCGAGATACCAAGTTCAAACAAGTTCTTCTCCACCTGATCTCTCCTCTTTCTCTACTTCGCCCCGCGGGTACTGCGCCGAATACTTTCAGAGCTGGAGTGTTTTCATCTATTCGGACGACATGACCTAGCCAGCGCAGCCGCTGTATCTTAATCCACTAAACTATGACAATTTCGTCGTCTATCTGGTACAGCTTATCGTTCCATCGCATGTGGTATTCACCTTTCTCTCAAAAACTCGTAATTCCGACTAATCAGATATTATTATCGTCCTTGTCTCTGCACTATATAGCAGGGCGAGAATAATGAGGGAGTTGTAGATTTTGGTCTTCTGGTTCGTAGAGAGAGGACCTTACTTCTCAATTGCCTACTCAGTCCGAAGTAGTACCTGTTGGCCAAAGATATTCTGCGTTAGATTTCGAGGCTGACATTGTTATGGTTGTTAATGCTGGTTCCAAGATAGATGAAATTACCTACGACTTCGAAGCTCTGACTGTCAGCAGCGATCTTTTCTTTCATACAATATGCCTCGTGCAATTTTGAGGAGGTAGTTTATTGGCGCAAATTGTGAGCTCTCCCTTTTTGTGGATTGAGCAGAGCACACTTAAATCCCAATCGTCGGGCTGATGCATGCTCCTTATCAGTTCTTCGCCGCCGTATTTGAATAGCTCGACCGACAGCCCATCGGTCCCCCCCACGATTTGTTCTCCTTCATGGTCGTACCCGCTCCATCGGGTTTACTTTTTCCAGATGTTATGCTTTCACTGCCATTCAGCAGACTGGGGAATTGATCCCACCATAATTTCAGTAAGGTCGGGGCATCAGTCACTCGATCACTTCTAGAAGAGAGTAGTCTTCGGTCTTAAGCCTTCTGTTAGTCGCCGCATCTTTTCGTAGATTTCTCGAGTATTTCTTGTACGGCCAGGATGTCTCTTTTTTTATCGGCAAATGCGTCTCATTTCTCTCTTGAACTCTCGGTATTTATTTCATTCCGCACGTGTTATGGTCGATTATAAGCCAACAGCTGGGGACCGGACATTCCAAGTGCATATTCTGAAATCGTAATTCTTCAGTTTACAATCATAATCATCAAAAGAGGGGCCTCTTGTCCCAGGCTGTTGTGTTCCTTTCATTGGAGGCGTGTTTTTCGTGGCGGGTTCCGAACCCAGCGCATTACTCCGGGGAGGGATGGTTCGTCTTCTCACTTTAGCTCTACTTCAAACGGATATTCTTTGGCTACCCAGAGGATACATTATCTAATACCGAAAGTCGTGAGCTGCTGGAGCCATAGGTAAAGGGATCGTTTCTGGCCACTCCCAAGTGAATGACTCAGAAAACTTTTCTCACTTGCGTGAACTTCTACACATGACTCCATCATCCAAACTGGTCCCTCAGCTCGTGAAATATCGATATGAAATTATCCACATATTATTTTCCATCCAAGGTGTGGTGTGGATACTTTTTTGTGAAAGATGCCGGTGCAGTCGAAATTTTGGTTTGTCTTTATTTAATGTTGAGATACTTACATACATATTTTCAAAATTTAAATTAGCTATTATTATCAAAAATTTAATTACTTAAAATATGTAATTTATAAGCCCTAAGAATAGATGATTTCTGAGAGAAAAAACTCTTCCCTTTTCTTAAATTAATTCATTAAAGTTGATAAAAGCTTTATGTGTATTAACCCTCTGTGAGACATTTCTAATCTCAGTCATTGGCCTTCAAACGGTAAAGCATTAAATTTGAGCAGTTTAAACGCACGCCAGCCGACTATATCGAATAACCCGCTGTTCACAGCAATTGGCTTAAAGCCGCAATGGCGCTGAGTATATAAAAGAAATCAATAAATATGGCAATAATCGTAATGTCAAGTGATGTGCTGTCTCTCAGTCGAATTACTTTAGTGTTGTTAATCCATTTCAAGTGAAGCCAATGATTCTCCATTACAAGGGAATGTCAAATCACACTGCCGACTTAATGCTCACAGCCATATACTTTATACTTGATATTTCTCGTAAAAGTTTTCATAAAGCATGTATGTGCAAAATGGTGATGTCAAAAAATATAAAGCACACTCACTTTAACCATTCAAGGATTCTAGTGAAAGTGAAAGTAAAAATGCGCTCGCACATATCACCTTACACACATACAATATGTGCATGAGACATAAATTTTTGGGGGATATGCCCGTGTTATAATATAAAAGACACGTGCCAGCGCCATTGTCAATGCTTGTCAGAGAAGGCGAAAAATATTAAATGCGCAGAAATTTGGCACTCGAGCGCTCGTAAATATTGAAAAGTTGTGTATTTGCAGTATTTATCAGACGAACAGAGCAGCAATGCGCATCCTGTAAGAAATTGAGAGCGTTTAAGTGTTCAAAAACTAACTATACCAAAGTAGAGTATTAAAGTGGTGAAACCCACATTCTTATTAAGTATTTTAAGAAGCTTGGCTTCGTATTGCTTTTGGTTTATAAAATAATATGCTACTAGAGGATCTCAGGGGTTCACTAACCGATTTACACATGATTTACCAGCTGTTATACAATTTTCCTCTCAAGAAAGTTTTTAACAAGCTTATGTTGGTGGTTGTAAATACATTCAAGAAGACATTATAACCCATTATGTCTAGGTTAGTTGGTTGAAAAGGGCGCCAAAGAAGCGCCTGACTACAGGTAGCCGCATTGAAACAAACTTTAGGCCCATTGTGTTCGTATATCGTAACCACTTAAGCCTTGTTCAACAATTTGGCAGAATGTTTGAAGTTTTCCACCCTAAGTGCGCAATATATCTTATGTTAGGTTAGGTTAATCTGATAGGCCATAAACCACGCTTAGACCAGTTTTTGTTCTTTGCGATAACAGATGGAGTTCAGTTCCTAGGTCCAAGAGAAGTAGTCATCCTTTAAGATGCCTGCGATTTACGCGAATTTTAGCGCACAGTCTGTTCCTTACTATCGATACCTCCTCCAATTTATCATACCCTGAGGACCCCAGATACAGGATAGTCTTGCCAATGTGGTACAAGTGCACAAGAGATGCTTAATTGTTTCCGGGTGCTCTGCTCTAGCCATTTACTCTAGTCTTCTCGATCTGTTAGTCCCCAACCCTGCGGGCATGAGTTAGTATTCCCATCATGCTCCTACAGACTTTTCTGCCGAGTGCCAATTGGAATTTTGTGTACTTCCGATCTACCATTTTGCACATCACTTTTGCAGCTTTGTACCCAGGTAGCTCGTTCTATTGGGTTTTGGTTTTCTTTACCATGCTTCTGTCGAGAGCGTCATATAGACAATGTATGGATTTCCAATGTTGATCACGTTTTCGTATGTTAGTCGTACACCATTGTTGGCAATCTCGTCCATTATTTCATTCCTCTCAATGCCTTTGTGGCCTAGTACCCAGTAGAAGTGAAATTGCTTACTTCTAGCAACACTTTCCACTGCTGAGATGCTTCCCCAGGAAGGGTAGGGTTACCATATCGGTCTCAGTCAAAACAGTCCCGTTGCATATCAGTGCCGAAGAATATGGGAATATGGTAACCCTACACTTATGGGAGATTTACGATACAAGGATACTGCCTTGACTGCTGTTTGGATGTCTATGTAAATGTTGACTTTGGAATTGCCTGCAGGTGCATTAGAGGCCAGCTCCGTTGCTTTCGTAATAACAAAGACCTCAGCTTGAAATATACTGCAGTGGTACGGCAACTTAAAAGGTTGCTTATGCTTACCTATGGACAGTATATTCCCGCACCAACCAGCCATCTTTTCTTATGTTTACTTTGGACCTTCTTTACCAGTTAAAAAGTGGGGTCATGTAGTCGGTGTTAGCCCAACTGCCATTACCCACCGAGCTATGTCCGCAGGTTCTATATGTAAATTCTCCTGCGGCCAGTAGTCCTCCCGCCGATTTTGCTGGGCAATTTCAGCGAAGTTCTTAAGTTTGAGCAATGGGATCCGTGGAAGATACTCCGTCTGAACCGACTGAAATCTGAGCATTCACGGAAGTATTGTCCTAGCAAGTCATCATCCTCGGCAGAGAGAGACATTATGTCGATTCTATTTTACTAAGTTTCAAAATTATGTAATCTTAAAGTAGCACTGAGACTTAAGAAATGCGATGGACGGGAGAAGGACAGAAACGAGTACATCTTTGTGAAATTTACTACTGCGACCAGATTAAGAAGCGCAAATTCGGTGTGGGATTCGTGGTGGGAAAGAGACTCAGTCATCAAGCCCTGGTCAGTCATCCATTCCGGTAAATGATCGTCTAGCAACAATCCCATCAGAGCAAAATTTTTCAACATAACACCGATTTACGTACACGCCTTGACGGAAGAAAAGAACGGTATGACCAAATATTCCTCCTATGAGCGGCTGTAGCGCGCTTATAACAACTGTCCCTGCCACGGTAAAAAAATTGTGCTTGACGATTTTATCTCCAAGGTGGGCAAAGAAGGCAACGCTGGTACAACAGTCGGAAAATTCAGCCTCTTCAAATGGCTTGAAGCCGATCGACTTCGCCGGTACCGAAATATTGTTGTGTGTAGTACTAGATTGCAGCGCAGAAAATGCATCAAGCTACTTGGCTGTCTCCGGATCGAAACGAGAACGATCAAGTTGTGATAGTTGGACGACACGTCTTCAGTGTCCTTAACGTGCTTACACTACGAGGTCCTATCATCGACTCGAATTCATCTAAAATTACTGCAGTCGATGAAACGAGATATACGATGGCATTGACATTTAATAGTTCAGTGAATTAAGAGACAGAGATTAAGCTGGCTAAGTCAGGTTGTCCGGAAGGAAAAGAATACTTTAGCTTTGAAAGTATCTCATTCAGTACGCGCTGATTAAAGCAGGAGAAGAGATATGGAGAGAGAGAGAGATCAGGTGGAGAAAGCTGGCTGCACTTGGCATCTCGCGCGCTGCTGTTAACTCGGCTAAAACCGTGAAAGTGGAGTCTACGGCAGTAAAGAAGAAGAATCCTAACCACAAACCAATTATTAAAATTACCTTTTAGAACAACTTCATTGCTGTTTTATCTTCCTCCATACCTTTTTCTGAAATTTAAATTTCCTTCAAATACCACATATCAATTATTAAAATTTTTATAAACACTTTAAAAGTCATTTACAATTTCCGATAACTCCAAGACAAACCGAACTTAAAGACCGCTCCCCCACCCCAAATGTGGTTGGGTCACCCACCCACTCAACACTTTGGCAGCACATGTCAACCTCAACCCAACGGTCCACAGCACACGCCATCACCCCCAGCACTTTCATTTATTTACTCTTCACTGGTTTGATTTGTGAGTTGTTGATTGCATGGAGGATTTAATGCTTCCATTTCTCGGTTTGCTACTACATTGCCCGTGGGTTAATAAGCAGATAAGTAGTATGTATGCAGGAAGCAAACTTCTGTGTGTTGTGTGGGGAATATATTGTATATTTACAAGCATTCCCCAGTGCAAACGAACGACCCCGCTGACCACTTGGCTGTGTGCGTGTTTGACGAGACCGAGACAAACAACCGAATGCAACGAGTTCAATGGTAATAAAGCGCCTGTTTGTTGAAATGTTTGCGTTGATTGCTCAGAGTTGTTTTCTTATTTCATCACTTCAACTCGACGTCTGTCAACGCAGTCCGTCGCTGCGGCTGTCAACCGTAAAGCCGGCTGCTGCAACGAACAGTCGATGCTTTGATGTGCTAATACCAACATCACTGCCGGCATAACTGCAAAACTCCCTGAATATGTTGTGCGGAGAACTTGTGTGTATGTGGGAGGGCGGCGAGCTGACTGACATACCAAATGAGGGTTAAAAACTCTGATTGCCTAGAGGCAGGGATGTGTCAGTGCAGCAAACGGTAAACCACCACTTTCGCTCAGCTGTTTGACGTTTGTTGTTTAATTGTTTACTTAATTTTTCGATTTTGATAATTCTTTTATTTTCAATTGTATTATAAATGTTTGTTGTTTCACGTTGTTTGTGGCGTTCATCGTCAATTTTTAATTGAATTTTCAATTTTTCGAGTGCGGTTTCGAGTGCCATGCATATTCATTTACAATTTGTTTTCATTTGCTCTGTTTATTTACAGAAGTTGCATTATTGGCCCGGAATTGACGATAAAAGTCTGCTCCATTGGCACTGTGATAAATCGCATCGCTTACGCGGCCGACTACTGTCAGCTGGAGGGTACTTCCGGACGTCAAACGCAACCGATGCCCATACGTTGGATGGCCTGGGAGAGTGTACTGCTGGTGAGTCTACCATGTGTGTCTTTTATATAGAAATTTGTGATATTTGTATACGATACAAGTTTATTTGCTAAAAATCCTCGCTAAAAAGAAATTTTCATCGAATGAAGGGGTTGTCGCCGAAACTGAGGCCTATTTTGTAGCTAAATCGCTCGATGAACCTCAACTAAAGGGCTACCACAGAGGAAAACAACCCACGTTATCATATTTACAGAGCGAAGATTAAAGATTCGCGAAATAAATGACGTTGTAAGCAGCTCAAAAAACCTCCTATGTTATATACTCCGTGAAAGTCGCTGCTTAAAGAACACAATACCGATCGGTGTTTCGATTTTTATTTTTAAGCGAAATATTGCACCGTAAATTTAAACCTGGTGCTCCGAAAAGGACTGCGATGGAGGAAAATGGGACAAAAATTGATGATCTTTGATTTCTGGCCGCCGATTGAAGGCTCTCGAAATATATGAGACTGCGGACAGCTCAAAAAACCTCGTGGGTAACATACTCCGAGAAATAATTGTCATAAAAAAGTTGTCGATGCTTTGATCTCACTACATTAGCTCACTACGGACAATAAGCGCAACCGTGAGACTACATGTTTAACTCTGTTTAAAAGCAGCCTGTGGGAATTTCCGAATTAGTTTGTAATCGTTCACGAAACTTTGTGGGATTCGAAAAGTGTGATCAATATTGACTACCAAGAAAAGTGCAAAATGTTCAGAGAACATGATGTCGAATTACAAAACGGTTTTATTTGGCGAAGAAAATAATGATCTTGTACGCGAAAACCGTCTCATATTTTCGTTGTCTCCACGACTGTGTTGTACAAATAGTCTGGAAGCTATTATCCCTTTTACTGAAATTGACCGAATTGATTTGAAGTTCTTTGTTTTCAAACTTGTAAAAGCCAATCCATCACCAAGCAGAAATTCGAGTCGAATGATGTGGTTATTGCCATAACGGAGGCCTGATTTGCAAACCTCCTCTAGACCTATTATTTAGACGAAAGTAAAGAACCAAGTGCATAGCCTAAAGGGAGACTTCTTCTTCTTTATTGGCATAAACAACGCATAAGCGATTATAGACAAGTTTGAAACAGTGAGCCAGTCGTTTTTCCTTTTCGCTGTTTGGCGACAATTAGATATTCGAAGTGTAGCCAGGTCGCTCTCTACAAGTTCTTTCCAATGGAGTGTAGGTTTTTCCTCTTCCTCTGCTTCCCCCCAGCTGGTCCTGCATCAGAACGTTTCTGAGCTGGAAATCTGACTGAAACTCGTAACATCGACTCATCAGCTGTTGACATCGTACATGCCTCTACCCATACAGCAGGACGGGAAAGATTTGTGACTTATAGAGTTTAGTCTTTAGTTCGTTGAGAAAGGACTTTACTTCTCAATTTCCTACTGAGTCCGAAATTTTTCCAAAATTTATTTATGCGAACTGCACTTATGTTTTTTCAGGTTAATAATGTACACTGATGTATTCTACATATTATATATCAAATGATTTCATGAACGAGCAGTTACCTTGATCTAAACTAGTCAAGCAGAGGTTTCAAGACCGGAGCATACTCTTGTAAAACCCCGCAAAGTGATCTAGCCACCGATGCCCAGAGCGTACTTAAATTATGGAGGGAACACTTGTCCAGCCTGCTGAATGGCAGTGAAAGCATAACACCAGGAGATGGTGAACCCGATTCCCCAATCGATGACGATGGAGCAGACGTTCCATTGCCCGACCATGAAGAAGTTCGAATAGCAATTATCCGCCTGAAAAACAACAAAGCGGCAGGGGCCGATGGATTGCCGGCCGAGCTATTCAAACACGGCGGCGAAGAGCTGATAAGGTGCATGCATCAGCTTCTTTGCAAAATATGGTCGGACGAAAGTATGCCCAACGATTGGAAATTAAGTGTGCTATGCCTAATCCATAAAAAAGGCGACCCTACATTCAACTACCGTGGAATTAGCTTCCTCAACATCGCATATAAGGTTCTATCGAGCGTATTGTGTGAAAGATTAAAGCCCACCGTCAACAAACTGATTGGACCTTATCAGTGTGGCTTTAGGCCTGGAAAATCAACAATTGACCAGATATTCACCATGCGCCAAATCTTGGAAAAGACCCGTGAAAAGAGAATCGACGTGCACCACCTCTGCGTTGAACTCAAAGCTGCTTTCGACAGCATGAAAAGGAGCTGCCTTTATGCCGCGATGTCTGAATTTGGTATCCCCTCAAAACTAATACGGCTGTGTAAACTGACGTTGAGCAACACCAAAAGCTCCGTCAGGATCGGGAAGGACCTCTCCGAGCCGTTCGATACCAAACGAGGTTTCAGACAAGGCAACTCCCTATCGTGCGACTTCTTCAATCTGCTGCTGGAGAAAATAATTCGAGCTGCAGAACTTAATCGAGCAGGTACAATCTTTTATAAGAGTGTACAGCTGCTGGCGTATGCCGATAATATTGATATCATTGGCCTCAACAACGCCGCCGTTAGTTCTGCTTTCTCTAGACCGAATAAAGGAGCAAAGAAAATGGGTCTGTGAATGAGGGTAAGACGAAGTATTTCCTGTCATCAAACAAACATTCACCGCACTCGCGACTTGGCTCCTACGTCCCTGTTGACAGTCATAACATTGAAGTTGTAGATAATTTTGTCTATTTAAGAACCAGCATTTACACTACCTACCACTGGTGCAGAGGCTTGGACGATGACAACAACCGATGAGTCGACGTTGTGAGTTTTCGAGAGAAAAGTTCTGCGAAAGATTTATGGTCCTTTGCGCATTGGCCACGGCGAATACGGCAGTGGATGGAATGATGAGCTGTACGAGATATACGACGGCATTGACATAGTTCAGTGAATTGAGAGACAGTGGATACGCTGGCTAGGTCATGTTGTCCGGATGGACCAAAACACTCCAGCTCTGAAAGTTTTCGACACTGTACCCGCCGCGGGAAGCAGTGGAAGAGGAAGACCTCCACTCTGTTGGAAGGACCAAGTGGAGAAGGACCTGGCTTCGCTTGGAATATCCAATTGGCGCCACGTAGCGAAGAGAAGGAACGACTGGCGCGCTGTTGTTGACTCGGCTATAATCGCGTAAGCGGTGTCTACGCCAGTAAAGAAGAAGAAGAAACTAGTCAAACTAGCCTACCAAACCAACTTAATAAGACTAACTTTCTTTCAATAACAACTCAAGATATTGGAGAAATAATGATAATCAGTCTGTTACTGTAGCATTCTGTAAAACATCCTGCGTATTTAATTATTCATCAGTATTTATTTAGTAGTCTTCATGTCTTCGTTGACTGAAAACGGCTTCCACGGAGCAATTTCAGTTTGAGGAACAAGACAAAATCACACTGATCCAAATCTGGTAAACACTGTGGTTCATCGATGGTATTCATTACATTTTTGGCTTTAAATCCGGTCACAAGCGCCCAGCTTTATCGGGACGAGTCGTGCAAAAAACGCATTTCATACCCAAAATAATTCGAACGGACTGGTGAGAGATGTTTATAAAACTCTTTCTAATACTTTCCAGATGAATTTCGAGCACCATATGCTTCACTTTTTAATATTTTCTTCAGTTGCAGATGTCGAAGGTCGTCCAGAATGAAAAACGTATTCAACGATCTTTCTACCGTCTTTGATAGCTTTGTACCACTCGTAGACTTGTGTTTTTGATAACACTGAAACACTGTAAACCTTTTCGAACATTTGCTACGATTCCGCACACCAAATTTAATTAGAAATACAAAATTTGAGACAAATACTTTGTTGGGTATTTTGATTCATCGTAAAAACCGCAACGCACTACTGTGGTGTACCGACTTAAGCAGATCCTGTAAACGAACTGCATTGTATAATTTACCGAGGGAATTTAAATTACAATTTCCGCGTCGGTTTTTGTCACAATAAGTCCTTCCAATTACCTCAAGACAAAAATCACAATGGAAAAGAACCTCAGCCACGCATTCAACACATGCCTAGTGCGTTCTAACCACCAGCTCAATGATTTTAGTGCTTAAGAGATTCCGTAACGAGATCAAAACCTTTCGTTTTACTTCGTAATCCTTTTGCCAATATTTTCCCTATTAATATTTGATAACAAACATCGAAAATCCTAATGCTTTTTTACCAACGAAAATCCTCCGTCAAAACGACGTTTCGTGAGAGTCACACAAAAATAAAAAATAATTTTAAATTTTGGTTCAAACATCGACTCTCCGGCGTCTTACCAAGCATTACAAGCTCGTACTGCGAATAACGGCACGCTGCTCCTTAGCAGCTCACTTCCGTGCGCTGTGACAACAACGTAAACGTGAAAAAGTTTCATACTTTCATTTCGTTCATAATTAAAAATTAATGAAGAAATTTATAATTTTCGAAACTGGGACAAAAATAATTGGCTGCCACAGCTATGGCTGCAGGAAGGAAATTGTCAATATGCGGCGGTGTTGCACTATAAGTACAACGCAACACTGCCATGGTTATGATGTTGTTGTTGGTAGCATACGCTCAGCACTCAGCTATCTCTGCCATCGCTGGCTCGTAATGACAGCAGTTTGCTGAAGTTCCTTCGTACCTACATACATTACTGTGCATATACATATTATATGTATGGTTTGTATACGCGTGTGCGTACTGTAGCAAGTGCGAAAGATAGCAACGACACTGCTGCCACATAACTACACTTACAGCAGCAACAACAGCAGTGAAGCTAATGTTTTTTAATTACTTTCCATTACGTACATTTTATATCGATAAATTTCATGGGATTAAAAAAGCACATAACTTTTACATTAAAAAATAAATTTTAAGCGAATAATGAAAATGTGGCAAGCTAGTTTTAGTAAAAGTTTTAATTTTTAAATTGAAATGTATGCGCTGCTCTTGCTAATGGTTTGACAATTTTTGTGTAATAGCAGTAATCGTTGTGGGGATCCGAGTCAGTGTAGTGACAGTTGTTTGCTTGTTTGAATGCTTTCGAAATATTATAGAAGCGATACATTGTGAATTACAAAAATATGATTTATAATATTAATAATATATTTCAAATTTATTTAACATACAATTTAAACATATGAATATTTAAAAATACAAAATTTTTCGTGTTACTAGTATTCGGTTGGAAAATATCTCCCTTCCGCTTTTTAGCTCTTTATTCAATTATTTATAAAAAGTGTTACAGTGATCGGATTTAGTTCAGATATCCGCCGTTTCGTTCGAAAATCTGTTTCCATCTAGACGACAAGAACTCGTACAGCCACTTTTCACAAGTTCTTTTGAGTTCAACTTTACACCAACAAGGGCGTTCGCCATGGACAGCAACAGGTAGTAATCATTTGGTGCTGTGCCCGGGCTATATGGCGGATGCGATAAAAACCTCCCATCCGAGCTCGCACACAGCTTCTGACGAGTCATCAACGAAGTGTGTGGTCTGGCGGTTTTCTGGTGGAACACTAGACCCTTCCTGTTGGCCAATTCTGAACGCTTCTGGTTAATCGCCTGCTTCAAGCAGTCCAGTTGTTCGCAGTAGATGGTACTCGTAGAATTAAGCGTCTGGCCATAGTAGTGGCCAGCTCATAGTGGATGATTCCCTTACAACCCCACCAAACACACAGCAAAACCATACTAGCCATCAATATCGGCTTGGCCACTGTTTGGGATGATTCACCGATCTTTGACACTACCGTTTTCATTTGATATTATCGTATGTAATACATTTTTCATCGCCAGTCACCATCCGCTTCAAAAATTGGTCGAATTGGTTGCGTCAAACCATGCTGCACCCAAACATCAAGCTTTTTTGTGTATCCAGCCCTCTGCGGATGGTTTAAAATGGTTTGGTGACTAACTCCCATCTTCTGAGCGATGCCACATGCCGGTCTAACACGATGTTTTCCATGATTTCTAGTATTGCCAGATACGAGCTCTGTAGCGCTTTATACACAGCCGCGAAATTCAAAGACAAAATAGCGGGAGGGAGATATTTTCCAACCTAATATTTAAATAAGAATTTTTATTTTGTATTCTAACCTTTTAATGTTCGAGTAATTTTGGCTTGGTTCATTTGATATGAGAAATTAATAAATATTTAATTAAATGGTTTAATATGCAGTTGAGCCACTTTTGGCGGATATAACTGATTGGACAAGCGGGCAAGCAATGAAACAAGAAGGTTTTCAAGACATTAGGTTGAAATATCCTCACCCACACCTCATTAAGGGTTTTTCTTCAGTTCTGTCTTTGAGCTTGGCCCATTTTGAGCCACTTTTCTTTTTCATGGCATGCCAAAAATTCTCGATGGGGTTCAATTTGGGAGCATTTCGTAGCCATTACATATGCAATATCGAAAGGTCTGCAATAATTTTTTGTACCTGCAAAAAAAGAAAACGTAAACAGATGATATTTTTCTTAAGCATAAACATGAGGATATATCGGTGATTAAATAGCATATAAAACTTACCGATTTAGCCCGATGACACAGTGTGGAATCGTCCTAGAAGATGGCCTCAGCAGTATGCCCCTATTGTTCTTCTACGATAAAATGCGTTATAACTTCTTCTCGGCGAAACGTTCCCCCAGAAATCGACGGGCATACGCAAATGGTCGTTGCAGTGCAAATTAAATCTGCTCTCATCCGACCATATTACCGTTTTTCACTGTTCCAAGGACGAATTACGGTGCGTTTTCGCTTATTCCAAACGAGCAAGCCTCATTTTCTTCGCTAAAAACGGTTTAGTCACCGTTTTGCGCGCACTCAAACTTGATTCGTTTTGCTTCCAGTACACAAATCAAGAAGCAATTAATGTAACGGAATTTAACTTTGCACAAATAATGCCCTTAGTGTACGCCACTTTATGACCAAAAATTGTTCAAATCCAACTAAACTATTCAATCCCCTAGGTACCGGATATGTGAACCCTAGTACCTATAATTGACTTTTGTACGAAAATATCGATCAAAGTCTGAGATATACTCTATACTCGTATAATGAAATTCAGGGATAGTACTTCTCTCACAATGGTATGACTGTATGTCAAAAATGAGTTTAATCGGACGAATACTTCCATTAGCCCCCTAATATACAGATAGTCGTCCCGGTGACTCTGTACCGCATATATCAGTCAATATGTGAGTTATCTCTATGAAAAGGAAAGAGCTTGTTTTACTCATAACAGTGTATCTTTGTGCCTAAAATAGATACATTTAAGTGAAAACTTGACTTACTCCCCATATAACTAATATCAGCATTTTCGAACATCCGGCTGACTTTACTCTAAGTAATTAGTTTTTTAGTATGGGGTCGACACTACAACAACTTCTATATACAACATATAATGGTTTTCGTTAATCTAACGATAAACGTTTTGTGTCTATCAGCATATGAGTTGTATATAGTATATGTACGAGTATATATAAAATTGTTTGGATTTCGATCCTCAGGTTGACGTTTTACATCTTGAGGTATTTTCCTTGTTTTGGTTCCTGCAAATTACAAGTGTAAAAAATTTTCGGTTGTACCCGAAGTATAAACAAACTTTCAAATAAATCAGTATATATGTGTATACATATATGTGTATGGTTTTAGATATCTATTGGGTCTGAATAATTTATTACAGAAAGACCAAGTATGAATGTCTCAATGAAAATAAAGTTTTACAACAATTTTAGTTTTATGTCGAGATGCCATAGCGTATGCGTAATCTCGGGTTTCAATTATAAATTGGTGTTATTTCATTCAATTTTATACCCCCAGGCTTTTTTTTTAAATTGAAAATGTGCGTGGCGTCGCCCACTTATGGACCAAACCCATATCTCAGGAACTACTCGACCGATTTCAATGAAATTCAGTAGGTAATATTTTCTTAACATCCTGATGACATGTATGGGTGAAATCGTTTCACAACCACGCCTTCTTCCAATATAACGCTATTTTGAATTCCATCTGATGCCTTCTCTGTAAAATATATACATTAGGAACCAATGATGATAGGTAAATGACGGATAATGAAATCTCGATTATCACTTTATCATGCGAGAGTATAAAATGTTCGGTTACACCCGAACTTATCCCTTCCTTACTTGTTAAATGAAGCAGGACTTCTTTCGGTGTTTGTATTTTTGGTATTTAGTGGTTCAGTTAAAAATAATGGTTTGGCTCGCTATGTCCAACATTCGGTCGACATAATCGCCCAGCAAAGTCGGTTTTGCACCACGTTTGCTCTAATGGATAATGCGCATTCTCTAGACGCTGTACACAGCGCACCAAAGCAGCAAGAACCAAGCTACATATTGCTGCTCTAGGACAAAGTATCAAAAGAGACCCGAATAAAACCATCCAGCATCCCACTTAACAATTGGTGCTGCACCTATTAGCTTTATGTAAAATTTTGAGAAATGAGGGCTTAAAAAATGAAACTTGTTTAAGAATTGAAGTCGAACGACAGTAAAGCGCCTCACACGTCCGATAAATGGGCCTAAGACGGGAGGGCCAGCGATGGAGCTCACTTTTGGTTAGGTTAGCGATCGAATATTGGGCACCTTGGCTGGAATTTATTCGAACCAGTCGCGGCGTTGACTTTTCCGAAATCATTTTTAAAACGTATTGATAAATCTTTATCTTTATAATAAAGCTATATTCGTGGCCATAACATTCATTTATTTTGAAAACCAAATGTCTGGCTATGAGAAGTTAGATATTTTTTAAGCAAAAAATGTTTCTCAACTCTACTCATCTGTTCGCAGAAAATTTAACAATTATGCACAAATCTCCTCAAGATTACGACTACCCACTGCAATGTGACTTTCGAAAAGCTTTTCACCTCGGTTGGCAAAGCATAAAAAGCTACGCAATTAACCAACCAACTCGCATTTATAATGCAAGTAATGCTCGTGCGCTGGCACAAAACGCCTCCAGGCCAACAGCACTTAAAGCCTTAACCCTTTTCGCCAATTTTAATAACAAGCAAAACTACTATGAATACGAGCATTATGAGCGTTGGCGCACAATGCCGCACAACAAAAGCATGAAATAAAGTATACGAAATAACTAAAGCAAATAAAATGACAGATAAATGTGTTTTTACTGTTTTTTTTCTTTTTTTTTGCGAAAGCTGCGCTTATATAAAATGTTTGCCCAAAGGCAGATGAGCGCGAATGAATAAAAAGTGCAAATAACTAGCCGAACAGCAGCCACAGAGCAGAGCTGAGCTATGCCGGGCTGAGTGGCAATGAGTTGAGCAGAGCTTGCTGTAAGCCACCCGCGCTAAGGAGAATTACTTTAGCGTGAATTTACTACCACTACAACAGCAACAACAACAACAACAGACGTATCTAACGTTGAGTGCAAGTGTGAGCGCTCTGGCTACCTTGAGCGCGGTTAGTGCGGGGGCTAGGCAAGCGCTGTAGTCGCACTAGCTCGTATTTTCACATTTGCGCGTAATCCGCGCAGCAGGCGTATAAATTTTCATTTAGCGCGTATTTTCCACACGAAATCGTACGGATGGGATTTAGAAAATTTTCGGTGTTGCACTCAGACGGTATTTTTTTTTGGTGTTGCAAGCGTTTTTTATGTGCAGTAAAAATTTTGCAGATGTCTTATTTGTAGTTTTTATTGTATTTTTTCTTTTTGCTTTTTATTTTTTGGGTTTTGTTGCCGCCAACTATCATTTTAATTTCACCCATACTTTCGTGCGCAAATTTTTAGTTAGTTTTATGTGAAGCTTTTAAATACTTTTTCCAGTCAATTCTGTTGGCATTTAATTTGCAGCTTGCCTTGCCAGTGACGCTGTGCCAGCGTATGTACGAAGGCGGTCCAATAAGTACTTAGCTTAGAAAAGAAAATGTAGATTTTGGAAAACATTTTCGATTATTTCTCGGCACAGTTCATTTTAAGTTGACCCATGGAACCAGCGATATTCTTACTTCCTTAACCGTCTGAAAAATATATTTCGGGGTTCCCTACTTTTTCAAAGAAAAAACCCAGAAATTTCGTATTTAATGGGGAATGTTTATTTTCATTCAAAAGCATATTCTTTGGCATTTATTTTTTGAAGCTTTCCTCTTTCAAATGTTGGCCGCGGCTACGTATCAAATAGTCTTTCCGTTGAGTCCAATTTTCGATGACTCGTTCGAGCATTTCGACTGGCGAATAACACGCGTGATGCCTGAGTCGAAATAGGATTGTCCGCATAGACTTTAGACTTCACATATCCCCTTAGAAATAAGTCTAACTGTCTGATATCTCACGATCTTCGTGGCCAATCGACCGAAGCATATCGTGAAATTATCTGTTCACTGAAGTGTTCTCTCAATAAATCCATTGATTGCTGCGACGTGTGGAAAGTGTCGCCAACTTGTTGAAGCCAAATGTCGCCGAAATCACGAGCTTCAATATCGAGCATAAAATAGTCGATTATCATGGCGAAATAACGGTCGTTATTGATGGTTACGTTCTCACTGACATCATTTTTGAAGATGTATGAACCAATGCTTTCACCGGCTCACAAACCGCACCAAAACGATTTTTTTCTGTATGAAATCGTAGCTCCAAAATATCTTCAACTTGTTTTTGGTAACAAATGCGCCAATTTTGTTTATTTACATACCCATTGAGCCAGAAATGGGCCTCATCGCTGAACAAAATTTGGCTCGAAAACGTTGGCTTGGAACATTTCAATAGCCCATAGAGCAAAGCGATATTGCTTGGGAAGGTCGAGCGGCTTCAGTTCTTGAACAAACTGTATTTTTTACGCTTTCAATTTAAGACCTCGACGTAAATTGCATCAACTTGTTCCATACGTAACTCCGAGTTGCAGCGAACGGCGCCGAATCGACTCTCCATGGCCTTCATGAACAGTGTACACTCTCAGCAATGGTTGCTATATTTTCTTAACAATTTTCTGTCCGACGAGTGACTTTTTTAAAAAATGGGAACCATAATCGAAATCAAAGCTTGCGGTTTCCAGAAACAGAGTAACCAAAATGGTGGTGGTTTTCTCTAATTCGACATAAAAACCCTGCGGCCATTTTGCCATATAGCTAGTCGATGTAGATCTCACTTTGTAAATCGAGAAAGTGGTGACGCTTCCTGACCGATATGCCGGTCCTCTTCCTCTTCGGTGCAAGTTCGCCGAATAGAATCCACTATTTCGACTGTTCCTCGAATTTTGAGTCGATGTAGATCTCACTTTGTGAGTCGAGAAAATATATGACGCTCAAATTTTCAGCCGATCAGTCGGTTCGTCGGATGAAGTCCACTATTTTGAATATTTTTTGTCTCCAATGTGACTGCTTGAAACTCGGCTTTGCATCTTTGATGACGATGCCACTTTACGAATCCCAAAATAAGGGTGGCCATCACCTTCCCGACCAATAGGACGGTCCTTTTCCTCTTCAGTGCAAGTTCGCCGAATGGAATCCACTGTTTCGACAGTTCCTTGGTATTTGTTGCGGCGATGGTCACGAACCAAAGCAGAACCTGATGATGATATCTCAGTTGTGAATCTTTGATAAAGATCCCACTTTATGAATCCCAAAATAATGGTGACCATCATTCTTTGCCTCCAATGTGACGGCTTGAAACTCTGTTATAAAGTGATATCTTGATTCCACATCTTTGATGAACATCCCACTTTGTGAAATCCAAAGTTAAGACCTACCCGGCCGATAAGCCGGTTGTCTTCCGCTTTGGTGCAAGTTCGTCGAATGGAATCCACTGTTTCAACTGTTAATTGGTCTTTGTTGCGGCAATGGTCACGAACCAAAGCAGAACCTGATGATGATATCACAATTGCGCACCTTTGATGAGTATCCCACTTTATGAATCCCAAAATAATGGTGACCATCATTCTTTGCCTCCAATGTGACGGCTTGAAACTCTGCTGGGGAGTAATCTCTCAGTTTTCCCCACATTGTGAATCCCTAAATAAAGGTAACCATCGTCTTTCGGACCGATACGACGGTCCTCTTCATCTTCGGAGCAGGTACGCCGGATGGATTCCACTGTTTCCACTGTTCATTGGCCTTTGATGCTGCGATGGTCACGAACCTCATTCGATTTCATTCATAGTTCACAGTTGATATTCTAAAATTGCCATCACCTTTTCGGCTGGTATTACTGTCTTACCCTTAGTCGGAGCAAGTTCACTAAGTTAATTTGACTGTCTCGACTCTACCATGTCCTTCGATGTGGCGTTGGCCAGAAAGAATCTTTTTCGGAAGACCTGAAACTATGCTCGATATCATCGTTGTGCGTCTATGATGAAGTTCACACTTCCTGAATCCTAGCAAAAGTAAGTTCATCACCTTTCCGGCTGGTATGACAATATTTCCTTTCACCGGAGCAGGTACGCCGTATATAGTCTACGGTTTTCATCGTTGTTTGGTTCTGATATGGCGATAATTACAATATAAAATATAATCTCTTTCGAATTGAGATCATGAACCACGCTGTCTTTTGAGATGCAGCTGTTCCAGCTGTACAACTTCTTGTCGGTGTACTATGAATAGTTTGCGGACTTTTGTTACATATCATCTGCGACGAAGAATTAAATCATCGAACGATGTTTCTATTTTTCGAATTTCTCTAAAATTCACTGACATACCCACTTCCAAAAGCTGGCAGAACCTCGAGTTTGATTGCACTAAAGTTGTTACGAAAAGCATTTGCGGGAACCGTCTTCTTTACGATAGAAAAATTCTCTTGCGATAATGCCGCCTTCGGCTGGTCGTTCCAAGTGCTTATCGAACCGTCCTCAAACAGGTTTGTGTGTCAGCGCTTTTATGTGGCTGTCTACGCGTCGCCGTTTTTTGATAATAATTTTCTGTGAAAAGTACAAATTGGCCGTAAAAGTGCGGTTTAGGGGCCACAGTTTTTTTGCCACTCGCCTGCTCACTTTTTTATTATATTCCATTTCTCTGGCAAATATTTGTTCCTTTTTACCTTTTTACTCCTTTTGATGAGCTTTAGTGCAGCTCCAGCGCCGTCGCGGTGAGGGTAGCATAGCGCGTCTACTGTGGCTGACAGCAAACACTCATATCTCTTTCGTATAGCAAACTGATTGTGTGGCGCAAACTAAAATAGTAGAAGACTAAATAGACAAAAACAAAAACAATCAAAAAAGGCGGCAAGCCAAAAAAGCACGGGAGCAATGACTGAAATGAATGGAAAGCAATGACTGCGTGAATGGGCGCATGAATGAATGACTAACTAAATGGCTTGACTGTATGAGTCTGGCCGAAAGCGTCGGTTGGATTAAGTTGCCACAAACACACACACACACAACCAAACTCACCAAATGGCAATGAAATGACTCTGAAGTTTAGTTTAGAAATCCGAAAATTAAAATGGCATGTTGTAAGTCGGTAGAGACAAAATTATTTTCGGCCGCCACCCCAAGCCAAGCGAACGCTTTAAACTATGAATATTTTGATTGAGTGGGTAGTGTAATTAATTATGTGAATAAATAAATTACGACTTAAATATTCAGCCTTGATTTAGCTGCCTTTTACGATTTTATATGAATTAATCGTGCACTCGGTTTTATAATAGAGATAGCAAGATGTTAATGGAGCAAATTTGAAAATAAAAAAAAGGTATAGATTAGGTTCTTCTTCTTCTTTATTGACATAGACACCGGTTGAGCGGTTATAGCCGAGTTTACAACGGCAGATACTGCGTTGAATACTCTTAGAGCTGGAGGGTTTTCATTCATTCGGACGACATTATCTAGAGTCTCAAGAAGCACTTCTCTTGTGCAAACGGTACCTGCTCTCCGATTACGTAGCGACCTACAGATCCTGGATGTTAAATATATATACTTATGTATATACATGCGAATAGAAAATACATCTCCTCAACAACAAAATGCTGGAATTCATCAGATTATTGGACCTATGTGAGTTCGTTGGCAGAGGGCAGAGCCAAATTGATCTTAGGGCGCTTGCACACCACCAATAGTCTAAGAAGATTTTTCGTCCTTTATCATTCTTAATACCTTTCGCAGGTGTGTGCATCATCGTAACCTTATTTCATGCGCCAGCAGATTGTTTCTATGATCTCTATTGAAACAGCCCCTAAAAGAGATTTACGCCAATGGACTTAGCTATCTTAGAATGCTGTCATAAGATACGTTCCAGCCTCCTATATATTTACTATACGTAACTGTACGATGAAAACAGGCTTCCCCTAAACATTTGCAACGACGATGGTAAAATTTCGACATACTACATACAATAACTCAAAAATGTTGAGCGTTACGTTTGATCTTTAACAGGATACCCCAAATGGCTAGCCTCTCAGTAGCACCTGGTGCAAAAACGTAGTTGAAGAAGATCCCTAAAGTCGGAACAACGTACTCCGGACTACTAAAGAATGTCTTTAAGTCGCCTGTCGATCTTCCGCATAGTGAGGACCGCATTCTTCTTTCGGCTAAGAAACATCACCCACTCCTGTTGAAGCTGTTTCTGCTAGGGTGCTTTCAAAAACACTCTTTCTGTCATATGCTTGGAGCGAAACGAACCCTTAGCACATTAAGAGAACGTTGTTACAATACTACTATGAGAACAAAATAGTAAGACTTTGTCCATTATTTTATAATTCTTATTTTTTTCTTTATAACCCGTCAAAGTAATATTCCTTGGTCCCAATCCACGAAACAGTTGTTCGGAGAATTTTCGGAATAGCCTTCACGTACCGATTCACGTTTAATGTCTGTGATTAATTCAAAACCTTTTCCCCGGAGCTGGACAGCCAGAAGTCCCACGGAGCTAGAACAAGCGAATACGATGATTGCGGCACAATGTTGCTTGAAAACTTGGCCAAAAACTCACGAAAAATCTATGCAATATGTGTCGGTGCAATATCGTACGAGGGCTGCTATATATATTTCTGGCCTAATAATGAAAATAGGAATATTTATCAACGAAAATGGTTTTATTGTTTTTCAAAATATTCTCCATCAAGATTTATACACTTTTGCATGCGCTCAAACCAATTTTCGAAGCACTTTTTCCACTTCGATTGAGACACCTCCAAAACATGGTTTTTGAATGCTTCAACAGCATCTTCTGGCGACGAAAATCGTTTACCACGCATTATTTTCTTGATGTGTGGGAATAAAAAGAACTCATTGGGTGCCAAGTCAGGGCTGTACGGCGGATGACCCATCAATTCGACATTTCGGCCGGTCAAAAAGGCGCTGGTTTGAGCCGATGTGTGAGAGCTCGCATTGTCATGGTGCACAATGATTCGTCTTCTTTTGTTCGTTTTTCGAATTCCTCCGAAGACTTCAGGCAAACAAATGGTGGTGTACCACTCAGAATTGACCGTCCTACATTGCTCAAGCGGAACAGTCGCCACAAGTTTTGCCGAAGAAACAACGAACAACTTTCGTTGGATTTGGCTGGTCATGGAAGACCCACACGGTCGATTGCTGTTCTGTTTTGTTTCGGGCTCATAGGCATAGATCCATGATTCGTCACCTGTGACGATCTTATAAACGTCTTTTGAAGCACCGCGATCGTATTTTTTCAGCTTTTCTTTACACCAATCCACACGAGCCTTTTTTGAGCGATTGTGAAATTGAGCGGGATCCAACGGGAACAAACTTTTTTTTCGGCCAGGTGTTCACGCAATATGGAATGTATGCTGGTGGGAGAAATGCATGCAATGCCTCTATCTGAAGGTATGTTACATGACGGTCTTGCATTATCAGTTCACGTACGGCATCGATGTTTTCTGGCACAACGGCTGTTTTTGGACGACCTTCACGGAATTCGTCTTTGAGCGAGCGTCGGCCACGATTGAATTCGTTGTAACAGTTTTTCACAGTGCTATAGGATGGTGCTTCATAGCCATACAAAGATTTTAGTTCATCGATGCACTCTTGTCGTGATAATTCACGTCGAAAGTTGTGAAAAATGATCGCACGAAAATGTTCACGAGTTAATCCCATTTCTTGGCCGAGATGAATTTTTAGTTCCCTGTAAATAAAACAATTCACGATTAAATGACAAAACATTCTGAGTGTTGTTATGCTAAAAAATGTCAAACTTTCCAATGGAAATGTCAGATTGCACCTGGCAACACTTAGTGTTGCCTAGACTAGAAATATATATAGCCCCCTCGTAATACGTTTCATGATATCTAAGTACTCAGAAAGCATTGTTTCACAGAGATTAACCCAATGCTGTTTTTCGAAAAAATTTAATGATTTTGGAATCAACCGTGCTTTAACTTCCCTTAGCCCCAAATGATCTTTCAAAATGATTTTCACTGATCCTTCCGACAATCTAACGATGCCAGTAAGATTCTTGACTGTTAATCGTCGTTTCTCAACTCCAATTCGTTTTTTTTATTGAAGTATTGATCATCGGTAGATGACGGACGGCCATCGTCCTGGACGTGATTCCTCGTCAACGCGTTCTTGACCCTCTTTGAATAATTTATACCAATCGACAAGAAAGTTTTAATTGACTCCTTTCCAGTCAATGCCGTCTATGGAATCGAAATCATCGAAGATTCGAATTATTTTACCCAGAATAGGCCCCTCATGATACTAAGAATTTGAAATTTGCAATAGTACAGCAAAATTGCATATCTAAATAGTGTCATATCTTTATAAACACTTGAGTTATGAATAAAAGGATTTAAAAATCTTTACGTCCTTATTCCATGGAAAGTATTTAATGCTTAACATCAAAATGCTCCGCAACTCATGACTTATAAGTATCAAAATTATTCTCTAAAATATACCAAGCACCTATAGCGTTCTGAAATTACTTTTCTAGCGAAATTTGGAGCATTTTAAAAGAATTTGGACAATTAATAAATATTTTGTGGAGTGTATAGTAATTGACAGAAATTTCTATAAAGAATAAGAGAATATGGTTTCAACAAAACACTCAGCAATAACATCAACCTTTCAAAGCATCGTCAACAACTTTCACCAAACTCTCCCCTAGTGAAATCTTGAGCAGATCTGTGTGATTTGTCATTGACAAGTGTCAAGTCAATACGAAACACAACTGTGCGAAAATTTGTGCATTCGTGCGTTTAAGTGAAATTGCAGATGTTGTGGTTGTTAATGAAATTATATTAAATGAAAAATTATTTTCATTGAGAAAACTCGGTTAAAATATTTAGTTTTAATAATTGAACATGTTTCTTTTTATAGAAGTAGTAGAGGTACTTTTTTTGACGGTGATGCGGCTCATTGGGTATATTAACAAGCCAAATTTCCGCATTTGGGTCGAAGAGCAACCTTAAGAGCTTCAAGAGCTGCCATTTTGTCCAGAAAAATAATTGTTTGGTGAAATAATCGGTTCATATTACTTCAAAAATGATGCCACAGAAAAGGTAACCGTCAATGGCGACCGTTGTCGCACCGACTATTTGATGCTCGTGATCTCGGCGACATTTGGTTTCAACAAGACGGCGCCACTTCCCACACATCGCGTCAATCAATAGCTTTAATAAGAGACTACTTCGGTGAACAGGTAATTTCTCGTTTTGAGTCGTTCGCTTGGCCACAAATATCATGTGATATCACATCATTAGACTTTTTCCTGTGGGGAGTCTAAAGCCTATGCAAACAATCCCGCCTCGATTCAGGCCTTGGTGCAAAACATCACGTGTGGCATTCGCTAGCTACCAGTCGAAATGCTTGAGCGAGTCATCGAAAATTGGACTCAACGGATGTATTACCTTAGACGTAGCTGCGGCCAACATTTGAAAGAGATTATCCTGAAAAAAATAACTGTGAAAGAATGTACTTTCGAATGATAATAAACATTCCCCAACAGATATGAGGTTTATGTGTTTTTTCTTTAAAAAAGTAGGGATCATTTTTTATTAATTTTATTAAAATTGTAATCGATTTTCAAACCTATTATTTAAATTTTCTTCTCTTTATCTATTTTCAGGGCAAATTCACATCGAAATCGGATGTTTGGTCCTTTGCGGTAACGCTTTGGGAGATATTAACTTTTGCACGCGAACAACCCTACGAACATTTATCGGATGAGAAGGTGATCGAGAATATCGGACATATCTATGCGGATGATAAGCTGCATGTGAGTCATTAACAACTAACAATTATTATAAATATTATCTAAAGAACTAAATCTACCGCTATAAATATATCTATACTATTACAAATATATAATAAGTATATACCACTTCTCCCTCCTCTCACCACTAGGAGCTACTGCCGATGCCACTAAATTGTCCGCGTGAAATTTACGATTTAATGTGCGAGTGCTGGCAGCGTAACGAATCGAGTCGACCGAATTTCCGTGAGATTCATCTATTTCTACAGCGTAAAAATTTGGGCTTCAAGCCCAACAACACAATGCATTACTAAAGTGTTGTTGTGTTACAAAAAAAAAAAAATACAAAAACCAACGATTTATAAAACTGCTAGTGAACTTTCTAAAGTAAAAACGAAAAATACATGTAAAAAATTGTCTGCATAAAATCACAATGATTGGCGCCGCCTGCATGGCCGTAAATACTTAGTATTTAAATTAAAGATTATAAATTTAATTTATAAATAAAGCAAAACTCGGCGAATTTAACACTTAAAGGCATAGTTGTATGTAGCAAGAGCTACAGTGTGTGTGAAGAAACACAAAACTTTGGTTTAATAAGTAGATAAGTAACTAAATAATTAGGCGCATAGGGTATGCTGTCATTACAGAAATATAATTTATAAACAAACTTGTATTTATAGTTATGTAATTAATTATTTTACGCTCAACGGCGAATATTCATCGAAGAGACGAATAATGATTACGTGGTTATGTAATTTTATTGAAGATTTTATTATTTTTTTTTTTTTTTGCACAGTTTCATGGAAAATTAAGGTAACTTTATTTCATCGAATCGATGAAAATTAATTCCGCCTCTAAAGTGTTCATATTTTCTTTTCAGAAAACTAAAAAGTGTGCCATATTTTCATTCAAAGAAACTTTCTTTGGCTCTGGAATAAATATTTACTTCAATTCAAAAAGCTATACGTTTTAAGTACAGAAAATAAAAAAAAAAAACTAATTTCACATTCTACTAGGTTTCTAAAAAATCTATCCAAAGGGAGCGCATTCCGAAGAACCATTTGACAGGAGCGCAACATGCTTACTTTAAAGGCAAGTCAGTGGATCCTGCCCTGCATACTATCGTGTCATGTTTTGAGGAAGCCATTAAGGTTAAGGAATTCGCTGTTCAATAACTTTCTGTCAGAAGCAGTCGTCACTGCTCTGGACGGTCTTGGGGTTGAATCAAACCGCATCCACCTCATTTAAGGTGTTCTGTATAGCATAATGATTGAAACGGGAAACGCACGTGGTCGACGAAATATGAGTAGGGGAACCCCGTAAGGTGGAGTATTCTCTCCTCTTCTTTGGATCCTGATCGTTGACGACCTTCTTAAACGAATTAACGATAGTGAGTGCAGAGTGAATGCCATGCAGACAATGTAACACTTATGATCAAAGGAAAGTTCCTGTACCGTTTACGAATTGGCACAGGGGTATCTCAGCGTCATAACAAAGATGAATCGTAAACGGTCTCGCCATCAACCCAAATAAAACCAAGATGATTTTTTTTCACTAGAAGATATAAGATCCCGGCGACACCGCTGCCAGATATGGGAGACATCCGTCTGCAACTAGCGGCTACAGACTCATCCTGGATAGGAAGTTTTCATGGAAGCCGAATACCAAATAGAGAGCAAAAAAGACATCGGTTGCTTTGTACTGCTGTAGGGGAGCCATTTACCAAAGGTGGGATCTCTCACCAGAAGTGGTCCTCTGACGTTACGACACCATAGTCAAGTCCATTATGTTCTATGAAGCCTTTATGTGGTGGATGCCATGGCATTTAACGACCTATTGCACATATTGTCCGTGGAAGGTGTATGTCCGCGAAAGTTGCCATCAGACTCAGAGAGTCTGGGTTTCCAAAAGAAACATGCCTGAACGCTCGGAAATTCTCCTACACTCATAGAATCGCCAAACCGAGCTCTGGTGGCTCCTTCTCTACCCATATTCTGGCGAGGGAGTTGTGGGTGGGAAAAAGCAATGAGCTTCTTCACGGATGGGTCAAAGCTTGGGGGAAAGGTTGGTGGAGGTGTTTATTGCCAGAAGCTTTTCATCAACTCCAGTTTCAGACTTTCTGACTATTGCAGTGTCATTAACAGTGCGTTCAAGGCTTGTTAAAGAATTCCCAACCTCGCTATCAACAGCATCGAGTGCCATAGTGATAAGACTGGTATGGGCACCGGGCCACAGCGGAATCGCAGTAAAATGTAAAGCTTATGAGCTAACATAAAAAGGTACCCAAGAACCGCTATCTGAAGAATGGGAGCGGACTAGTGCTCCCGTATCCTCTTGTGTTCTTGTGTGTTCAGCGCTTGGCCAGCGCTGGGCCACCATCGGTATATGCGCTGCCGCAAAAGCCTTTTGGCCCAAGATCCATCGCAAGAGATTTGTGATCTTTTTGCCTTCATTAGGGCTAGCTTCTCCTTTGAACATACGTGATGACAGATACCGCAGACGATGGAACAATGAGCTGTACGAATTCTATGACGGTATTTCAGCGATTAAAAAGACACCAGCTATGCTGGCAAGGTCATGTCGTCCAAATGGACGAAAGCACTCCAGGTTTGAAGGTATTTTTAGTGAGTCAGTAAAAATTAAATTTTTATTATTCCAAATGACTATTACATACCTGTAATATATCAATGTATACTGCTGCATATAGATGAAATATTATTTTTGTTGGTTCGCTGAATATTAGTTTTAGCGTAAAAAAATAATATACTCTTACCAGTATAATAATGCTGGTTGGCAAGTTGATAGGTGTAAGCCAATATCTGCAAGTAATTTTAATTGAAGACAGAGTTAGGAACTTGTAAATTTCTCTCAAATGGCCATTTTGAGGCCTCAAAGCGAATACACATCACTAGCATTTCTAGCATATAGATTTAGGGGCTAAGATTAATATTAATTAATACTAAAATGTTTATGTATATACCGAAAACTGATACTAAAGCGATGTAATCTTAGCTGTAAGTTGGAATTTCTGTAGGTATAGGAAAAATAAGACATATTTTTTACGAAGGCTTTAGTTCAAAAAATTTGTAGGGCGCTAAAAATTATTAAAAATACAGACATTGATTTTTTTTAAGTAGATAAAATTGGCGTTTAAATATCTTTGTGTAACTTTTCTTAAAAATATTAATAATTTTTTTTCATAAAAATTGGTGTTTAAATGTTTTTGAGAAATTTTTGTTAAAAAAAAATAATTTTTTCATAAAAAAAATTTTTTCGGAAGAAAAATAAAGCAAATATATCTCAACGAAATTTTTTTCATAATAATGAATTTTTTAATAAAATTTTTCATAAAAAAAATTCGTTTAAATATTTTTTAGTCATTTTTCTTCTGAAAAAAAAGTTATTGATTAAAAAAGGTTTTAATTATTTTTTTTTAACAAATGATAATGATAAATTTTTAATGAAAAAAAGTTAAAAAAATATTTTTTTTATTAATAAAAAAAAATTTAAAAATCATTTTTAGTTTTTTTTATTATTTTAATAAATTTTAATGAAAAATAAAATTATTAAAAAACGTTTTATAAAAAGAAATTTATTAAAACAATTTTAATAAAAAAAAAACTTATTAGAAAAATTAAGAGAAAAAAACATTTTTTTTTTTACTTTTTTCATTTAAAATTTATTATTTTATATTTAAGAAAAAAATATTTTTTTATTAATTTTTTTATTAAATTTTTTATTCACTAAAATCGTTTTAATAATTTTTCTTCCATAATAATTTTTAGTTTTTTTTTTTTTAAAAAAAGTATTATATTTTAAAAATTTTTTTATGAAAAATAAAATTATTAAAAAAAATTTATAAAAAAATTTATTAAAACAGTTTTATGAAAAAAAATTTTATTAGAAAAATTAATAAAAAAAAACATACTTTTTTCATTAAAAATTTATTATTTTTTCATTTCAAAACTTGATTTTTATTTTTTCTCAAACTCATAAATAAATGAATAAATATGCATATGCTAGTAATAAGCTTACTAAATTCTAAGCTCACAAATACAAAAAAAATATACAATTTAAAGCATTGAAATGCAATAAGAAATAAGTTAGACGTATGTGTACCTATCTCCGCCGCCTGACCTGTCTACAAAGAATCCAATTCTCAGCAAAACAAATACGAAAATACTCTAAATGCTTCTATGAAATACGAGAAAACTATTTAACTGAAAAAATAATAATATTAACTACATATGTAGACACCAACACTATATCTTTTATGCATGTACACTGGTTACCAAAACTATACATATAATATACATTTAGCAAAGCAAACACAGCATAAAAATACTTGTTTTCAATCCGAAATTCTATATTAATACAAACTAAAAATGCTGTTAATTAATGAGAAAAATAAAATTTCTGAAAAAATAAAGTAACAGTAGGTTGAAAAACTATGTAGAACCTGCAGATATGTAAATGTTTTTGACAATAAGAAAAAACAAAAAAAATTAAAAAATATTTAATGATTTATTAGCAATCGGAAAGCTAAGACAATTAAGTTCAAAAAATTTGATTTATATTATTTTTGTAAATTTTTTAATTTTTTTTTTTTTGAACAATTAATAACAAATTACACATATGTATAATTAAACAAATTTTAGGTTGTTTTTATTTTAACTACTCGTATAAACATTTCTATAAATAAAAAAACATATACAATTATTTTCAATAAAAATTTATTATTAAAAAATTATATATAATATTGTACATATTTTTTTTTATTTTTCATAATTTTTTTTTTGTTAAAAATTTAAATATTTTTTTTAGAAAATTTTTTTATAGAAAAAAAGTATATACATATGTATGTACTTATATATTATTTTTATTTTTTTCTTATTATTAAAAAAATAACTTATTTTTTCTATTTACAGAAATATTTTTTTATAGTATACATTTTTAATTTTTCTTTAAAAAAAAATTTTATGATTAAAAAAGTATTTTAAAAAAATTATATAAAATGGTAAAACAATTTTTATTATTTATAATTTTTTTAGAATTATAGAGATTTTGTGTCAATTAATTGCATATCAATTAAACATTTAAGCTACTTTGCAATTTTGAGTTGTCTTCCCAACAGATTCGATGAGCTTAAAATTTATAAATATGATATCTTAATACTCTAAATCAATATTATTTATAATTCATATATCACTTTTGAAAATATTTTGCTGCATAATCACACATATTTGCCATATGTATGTATATATATTACATGAAATACTATTGGAAATATAATTCTAGAACAATACTATCTCAAGCAGAAAGAAACTAGACATCATACACATCAAATTTCCCTTGTGCCTTCTCTTGCTATAACTTTTGACTTTCATATTTAAAATTTATATTTTATATTTTATTTATTTTTTTTACCAACGAAATATACCATTTGTAGGCCGAAAGTAATATAATTACTAGTTATCCATATCGATTATCTTAATTAACGAAATGAGTTCCAATTCGACGAATGATACATAATGTTAGCTGTCTTCCTTACGTTCGAATTTAAGAGTTTACTAACATGGTATGTTTGGCGGAAAGAAGAATTTCTCCATGAAAGAAAGTACATCAGAAGATATCGCTCATTTGCTGCAAGACCGGCATAAGTCAAAAAAATCGATTCGCCAGAAAACGCGTTTAAAGTTTTCAACTTACTCCAACCTTACACGGAAAACAGGAAATATAGTCTCTTCTCAAGCGGAGCATACAAGAGGTATTCATATGAATTTTTCACTCAACATGAAGTATGATATAACGAACAATTCTGCAGCATTAACTCAAAAATCACGTTTTTTGATTTATGCCGGTCTTGCAGCAAATGAGCGATATGTTAGTGCAGAGTTGCAACACCAATGATGTCAGTTTGTTTGAACAATTGGTATAATTTATCCGATTTACTACTCTCAAACGCTTGACGGCAGATATTAGTTATAATTTTTCTGGGACCAGTTGATGCATCGTCTTTTAACTGAAAAATATGATATAAATATTATAAAGATTCTACTCTTTTATATCGACTTGAATAAGAGGATAAGCTTTTTATTTCTTTTGTTTTTGAGAGTTAAATTCTATTTACACGATTCTTCAATTCGCTTTCTAAATCAATGATTTCGGAGTAAAAAAATCTCAATAAACGAATTCTCTCACTATTTCGTAAGAGGTCGCAATAGAGAGAATAAAGACAAGAGGAAAATTCTCCACTTTCTAAGTTCAACAGAGGGCTTAAGAATGCACCAGAGAGAGTGAAAGAGGAAGAGAGGGGCAGCAGAAAAATTCTCACCTTTCTAAGCATCAGCATTAATTTGCTGACATCAAACTACTAAGCATTATAAAAAAATACTTCAGTAACACAGGCTTCTCCGCTTTAACAACAAAGTTAGAATGGCTTTTGTTTGTCCCGAAAACTTCTGTACACAAACGTAATGGATTTTTAGGCCTATACAAGTATTTCTTTCTTATAATCGGGCACTTTACTTAATAAATAAATAAAACTAACGTACTTTTTCAGAATTTAATGTACATTAAAAATCAGTGATATATTTTAAAAAATTGAGGATTGATTCTTAATTCCGTAGCCGATCTAGAGGAAGTTCTCCAAAAAAAGATGACTGGCGGTGAGGAATATTTTCAGCTTACAATTATCTCAAGTCTGAAATTCATAACAAAAAATATTATTTCATACAAGTAAGGACCTTAGACATAGTTAATATTTTAATTTTTCACAAAATTGCTGCTTACCACAAAAGACGATTCTATTTACATTTCAGGGTGACTTAAAACATCGAAATTATTTCAAAAAATCTTATTCTTTCGACTATTATCTCACAAATATATATGTGCGAAAGTCGCATGAGTATTTGAAGTCGTTTCTCCACCGATTTTGAAAACAGTGTTTCGAAAAAAGCTTTTACAGATTTGGGTTTCTTACTAATACGCTCAGATCTCCGAAACTATTCGCCGTCTCAACTTCAAATTTTCGAAGAATATTCTCAAATATATATACATTCGAGAAGTATATAACCTGTCATCAGAAAGTAGGTTTTTTTTATAAATTTTAACTAATTTAGTTTTTGTTCAAATCAATTTCATCCCTTTCAATGTAATCCCCACCCAATCAAATGCAGTTTCGCCACCTATTTTTCCCGTCCTCGAAACAATTGGAAAAGTATTTTCAGAATATAGCTTGCAAGCCCATCTTCTATTCTTTTTTTATCTCAATCGAGTTTTGAGCAAAAAAAGTCGCAAAGGACAAATGCAGTATTACATAGTTCATTATCGTGATAAAGAAACCAAGAGTTGTTCGCCAATAATTCCGGCCGTTTCAGACGAATAACTTGACACAAACGACATATTTCAAAAATGTCTTCGACTTCATCATGGAAGCTCTCATAGCTTATCAACTGATCAAATATGACACGGACTGATGATACAATTATGAGACAATACAAACTTGCCAATGCTTCACCAATTTTCAATGCACTTCCTTCAGTATAAATATCGGCTGGTATGGTCTTTAGTGCCTTTGGCGAATTTGGTTTTTTTGTTTCAGCGGATTTTGGAAGTGGAATTGTTGAACTATTTCGACGTCAAATTCATGTCTCTTGATATGAGCCCACTATTTTCACGTTTTATAATCAAAACAATAACTCAAATGGTTCGGTCAATCCAAAAGAGCTATTGATATCCTCCGCTATTTAGATGACGCCCACTTGACGATTTTTAAGCACTGTTTCATTAAGTTTTTCGATGTTACCGTCATTATCAGAGATCCTTCCACCATGAATCAAGTTATCGATGACTTCACGACCTTTACTGAATGCCTTGCGCTATCCGAATAGTTGTATTCGTGATATGTGGACTCATCAAAACACTTCTGTTTCTTTATGTACCAATCCGTTTCAAATGGCATATAACTGATGAATGGTCGAATTAGTATGGTAGCTCCGATTGAAAAGTCCATGATGCTACTTGCAATATCTTTCTTTCCTTTTAAAGGTATAAAAAATTGCTCTGATTTGAGGTTAGTTTACAATCGTGAATTTTACCTTAAACTAAAGTAAATGTATTACTATATTCGCCGGTTCCATATACGCATTTCTTCAATAGTCCAAAATAAGTATTTTAGAACCATTAAAAACAAGTGATATGTATCCATAGCTTCATAAAATATTTCAAGATTTGGAACTCATACTATACAACTCTGAAAAAGCTGCTTTAATAAAAGAAAACTTCTTTCATCAAAAAGCTATGGCATAAAAGCCGAGCTAATATTGAACAGCCCAAACAAGTGTATATTTCACGTATTTATTTTCATTATAATTTCTTAATTAATTTTAATACTATTTTCATCCACTATTGTACATATTTGACAACTATTTTCTCACACCTAAACCATCGAGCTTCTTCTCCCCTCTGTAGTGCGTATCTTCTGTTGCTTCCAAAAAGCTTTAAATATTAAAAAATAAAAGGTTTCGCTACAAATTACAAGTATTCAAAGGAAAATAATCATGATTTGTGCAATTTTTTAATAATAAGCATGTATTATATAAGTATATATATGTATGTCACGGAATTATAAATGTAGTTTTAATTAAGTGAAACTTCAATAATAATGAAAAATGGCGATTATGAATTAATGAAAACAAAAAGCTATTGTACGAAATTAGGTAAATGTGTAATTACAAAATACGCTTCAATGAAGTAGAAAGCAAACTCGATATGTATGTATGTGTGTAATTAACTATTTATATATGCAACAATGAATTCATAGCGTACGTAAGTTTGTATGTGTGTTTTTTTAAATAAAGCTTGCGCCAACTTTTTTGATGAGCAACACACAAAAAACACTTATTTGCTGAAATATTGTGCGCATTTAATGGAAAGAATTAAGAAAAAAGTAAAAAAAAAAATTAATAAAATTAAATATTGTAAATTTAATTAGGGGGTTTTGAAGAAAAAAATTGCATTTATTGTGTATTTCAAGGAATTGGTAAAGTAAATAAATGAATTGAGAGGGAACTAAGTAAATTTTAATAATTGAAAATTGTATTTAATTTCCGCTCAAGCCATATATGTGTATAAGTATATGTAAAACACACACACACACATGCAAAGCGTGTGCATACAGTTGACTAAAAACGGGTTTGATGCCATATTTTGGTGTAATTATGTATGTGTAATTAATTTTTTAATGGCACTAACACTTTTTTGCAAACTCAAAAGCTTAATTACTAATGAATTTAAAAAAAATTTAATTATTTATTTAAAAATTATTAATTATAAGTAAAAGACATGAAATGTTATTGTTTCGCTAACAACGAATAAACGCAAAAGCATGTGAGGTAGCTGAAGTGTACTACTGTAATACATAGTAGAGCTAAGGAATAAGTGAAGAAAACTCAATTAAATTTAAAAAAACATTAATTATGTATATATACGTGCAATCAGTGTGCAAATTTAGTAAGCACTCATCTTTTAAATTAAAGCGAATAAATATTTTTCACAATTTTTCAGAACTTTTAAGTGTGCAAATATGACTTTAATAAAAATTATAATTAATTAATTTCGTTTGATAATTGTTAATTAATTAAAAAAAAAACAAATTAATTAAAAAAAATTAAATAAAATGCGTATTAAAATGTAAATATTTAATTAATTTATTTTTTAATAAAATAATTTAAATTTAATTTAAAAACTAATTAATTAAAAGATTTAATTAACTAATTAATTATAATTAGTAAATGTAAAGTAAAGAAATGCATTCTTTAATTAAAAAAACTTAAATTTTATTGTATAAATTTTAAATGAATTTATTAAAAATTACAATTAATTAATTTTGTTTGATAATTAAAAAATTAAATTAATTTAAAAAATTAAATAAAATGCGTATTAAAAATGTAAATATTTAATTAATTTATGTTTTAATAAAATAATTTAAATTTAATTTAAAAATTGAATTAATTAATGAATTATAATTGGTTAACCTATATATTATTTTTTTAATTAAAAAACTTAAATTTTATTCTGTGAATATTAAATGGATTTATTAAAAATTATAATTAATTAGTTTCGTTTGTTAGTTGTTAACTAACTAAAAAAAAAAATTAAAGTAATTTAAAAAAATTAAAGAAAATGCGTTTTAAAAATGTAACTATTTAATTAATTTATATTTTAATAAATTAATTTAAAATTACTTTATGTTTTAATAAATTAATTTAAATTTAATTTAAAAACTAATTAATTAAAAAATTTAATTAATTATAATTGGTTAACAAATAAATTAATTTTTTAATTAAAAAACTTAATTAAAAAGCTTTATGTTTTAATAAATTAATTTAAATTTAATTTAAAAACTAATTAATTAAAAAATTTAATTAATTATAATTGGTTAATAAATAAATTAATTTTTTAAATAAAAAACTTAAATTTTATTCTATGAATATTAAATGGATTTATTGAAAATTACAATTAATTAAGTTCGTCGGATAATTGTTATTTAATTAACAAAAATTACATTAATTAATAAAACTAAAAAGTTAATAAAAGTATTAAAAATTTAATTGGTAAATCAATTTTTTTTTTTAAATAAATGATTTAAATTTTATTTGCAAAAATTAATAAAAATATTATATTAGGTCAATTGTTTAACAAATTCGTTAATGAACAAATTAATTTCTTAATTAAACCATTCAAAGTTGAACTTAAATGATTAAAAATTTGATTGTTGATTGTTAATTAATTTAATTTAAAAAAAATTTATATAATTTCTTTAATTAATTTATTTAAAAATTTAATTCATAAATAAAACAATTTTCGAACGGCATTGAATTTAGTTGGAAAACAAAATTAATTAATTTATCTAATTGTTTAAACAATAAATTATTTTTTTTATTATGTGAAAAATAAATGGATTTATTAAAAATTACAATTAATAAAATAAATAATTTAACTAATTGATTAATCTATAAATTTCTTTTTTAATGTAAATTGTAAATAATAATTTTTTTTTAATTAATAATTTATAAAATTAAATTATTGAATTAATTTATCTAATTGGTTAATCGACAAATTTCTTATTGAATGTAAATGTCATTCAAAAATTAAATGATCTAAAACTTAATAAATTTAAAATTTTATATAATTTATTTAATTTTTTAATTAATGAATTAATTATTTTTAAAATTGGTACTTAATTAAAACTATTTTCGAACGGAATTGAAGAATTAAAATAAAAATTATTTAAAAAAAATAATAATTTTAAAAACTATCAAACGGTATTGAATAATTAAAATTAATTTACTTAGTTTCATAATTAAAATAAATTATATAATCATAAAATTTAAAATATTCAAATTGTGTAAGGCGTTAATTAATTTAGAAACTATTTAAATTAATTATATTAATTAATTACAAAATAAACATTGCGTAAAGTATTAATTAATTTAAAAAATTATTTATATAATTTATAGATTAAAATAACATAATTAAAATTTTATTTATTTTTTTTGTATTATTGTTGAATTATTTTTTTACTTACTTAACAATTATCAAACGGAATTGAATAGTTGGATAATTGTAAATTACTTAAAATAATTTAAACTAATAAATAAAAAATTAAAAGTGTATGTACTTGTATGTATTAATTAATAAAAAAAAATTAGTTAGTTTAAATCCCTTAATTTAATATTTTTTTAATTATTGAACAATTTTCAAACGAAATTAATTGATCTTAATTAAATTAATGAATTAACATGTACAATAAAGTGTTAAATTATTAATTAAGAAAGGAAATTTAAAATAAACAATTCATATGTAAACTTCTTTAAACATATAATGTATTAATTGTTAATTAATTAAAAAAATTAAATTAATCGATTAAATAATTAAATTAAATAACAAACATGTAATATTTTTTTAAATAAAATAAAGTTAATAATTTTATCTAAATTAAATTTCTAAGATCACGTGTAAATTAAGAAAATATTAATTAATTAAAATTGTATATTTTTAAATGTAGTATTATTTAAAAAGGAATATTTTAATATTTTGGTAAAATTAAATTTACTTTTTAATTTAAAAAATGTAATTATTTAATTTATAACTAATATTAAAAAATAAAAATAATTTTATGTAAAAATATTTGAATAAAGAATTATACACATAAAAACATATTTTATAAACATATTGTAATTCTTTGCCATAAAAAATAAATACTTTTGTGAAATCTAAATTAATTAATCGAATTTTAAAATTTTTTTCGCCATAAAAAATTAATTAATTTCACGAAATATTTCAATTAATTAAATAAAAATATTAATATGTATAATATTTTTTGCATATATGTGTTTAAATAAATAATTCCATACAACAAAAAACACATTTCATAAATATATTAACAGAATTCGCCATAAAAATATTAAAAAAAAAAAGATTAATCACATTTTTTTCGCCACGAAAACATGCTTATAATACACTACAGAACCAAAAAATGCAGCAAATATTGAGCATGAACTAAACCCACACTTGAGATCACAAAAAACATTACTACGCAACCCGAGTATATGAGAATAAAATAAACGAAAAAATTAAAAACGCAAATGCGAAGGCAACTGAAATACAAAAATGTTGAGCACAATCATGTTTCAATCGACAACAAGTACAGTAAATACTATAAACAAGTTATAAACGAAGAAGTAAACACTACTTATTACTTAATGCAAATGAAAGTAAATAAATTTAATGAGTAAAGAATTCAAATAAAATATAAATTGACACACATTAGATTGTATTAAGCAAAGCATAGCTGTAAGTAAGTACTTAGAACTCTTTGGAGATGCAGGTGAATTACGAAAAATATGAATTGTCATTATGAAATGAAAAAAGAAAAAGAAAATTATATAAAAAATTGTGAGTAAAACTTATATACTATATATATATATATATTAAATAAAGAAACAAACAATTCAACTAATAATTAAATGGCAGTGCGTCTGATTTCAATAGTATTACACTAATTTACCAGAAATATAATGGAATTACTCTTTCAAATATATCTCTTAACGACTTAATGATTTCATAAGAGCTGAAATTATATAGTCGCACTAAAAAATTATATACTACGTTTTCCCCATAAAAATACAAAAAGTCTTCATTCTCTCACTTACCTGTAGTCTAAGAACGTAGTAAAGCATTTAACAAAACGAAGATAAACGATAGGAACAAAGAGTGATTAAGAGTATGCTGATATGTACCATATTTGAAAATTTTCACACAAAAATATCTACCAGAATCCACGCATCCGAGTCGAATCTATGCCAAATGTCACATCAAAATAATTATTAATGTTTACAGGGTCCGGCACTCAAAGTGTAACCAATTAAAATAGCCTTAATTTCGGTTTGGAAAATTATTTTTATTTATTTTAAAGTGCATAATGTGTGAAAATAATCGTAAATTCAGGGCCAATTCACTTTTGCTCGATATGATCATTTGCCTTAACTATGTCCTTGAGACGGTCAAAAAAACGAAACGCAAGCAGCCCAAATGTGGCTTGTCGGTATTTTGGCCCACTCACGGACAATGGCTTTCTTCACCATCTTGAGACTGGTGTATTTTTTACCTCGGACCTTGCTCTCCAAAATGGCCCAGAGAGAATAATCCATTGCATTCGCATCTGGTGAATTCGAACGCCATTGTGTGGTCATAATAAAGTTCGAAACGTTGTTTTTCAGCCATTCTTGGTTCACTCGCGCTTTGTGAGACGCTACTGAGTCTCGTTGAAACGGCCGTGGTTTGTGACCGAAATGTTTGTTTGCCCACGGCTTCAAAGCAGCATCCACAACACTTTCCCGATAATATGTCACATTTAATTTGACGCCAGGCTCGATGAAAACAATTGAAGAGCGCCCGTCTGCGGTGACAGCAGCCCAAGCCATTATTTGTGGCGGGTGCTGCCTCCTGGTGGTCAGCTGATGACTTAGATTCTCGTATGAACGGTCGGTCAAGTAAAACCTATCGTTTTGAGAATTTGGTTACCCTGTACTAGTATACGCTTGTATTTTTGAACTACATAAAATGCATTCGATTTTTACGATGAGTGAAATTACTTAGCAAACGTTCCATAAAATTTTGTGGGCGGAATTAAATAGAAAAGACCTTCGGCGATAACTATTTGTCACCAGCAGGTGTTTTTGATTGGTACCAATTGTTCAAAGAGGGTCGAGAATACGTTGACGACGAGCTTTACTGAGATCGTTTCGTATTGACAGTTTTCTTCGTAAAAAGAGGCCGCTAAGCAAAAGAGATCGCTACGCTCATTCTGGAAATTGTCTTTAACCACAGTTTCGAGGGAAAAACGTTGGCACAAGTTTATTGGAGGTAGTCGGAAAAGGTTATGTGTACGGGGAACAGTCGCTAAAGAAAAGACGCAGTTAAGCATAGTTTTAGGCAACCGGACTGTAGCGTTTTAAAGCAGAGCTGGCTACCATTAAGCACAGCAGAGGCGCAAATAACTTTGAGCTCGCAATTTTGGACTCAAAGTTAGTCAAAAATTGTCTATCCTCGCTATGAAAAGCGTTAAGCTACTTAATTATCAGACTCGTTTGGGTGCTTGATTATAGCGGAATCGTCAAAAACTGAAAGGTTGATAAGCCATAATCCCATTACATTAGAGTATGAATGAACTGAGTCCCATTGTCCTTCTGAATTCTATCACTCCGAGCAGGATTCATCGTAAGAGATTTTACTGAGCATTATCCAATAAGCATTTATGAAAATGAAATATCTTATCGAAAAGAACTTGTTGAAGTTGTGTGGAGAAAGGTGAGAGACATCCAAACACTTAATCTTCTATTATTTAATAAACGCTTTGCCGCATTATGAGGGCCTCATTAATCTCCTCATTAATCATTATCTGGGAGTTTTAGGTATATAACGGGTGATTTTTTTGAGGTTAGGATTTTCATGCATTAGTATTTGACAGATCACGTGGGATTTCAGACATGGTGTCAAAGAGAAAGATGCTCAGTATGCTTTGACATTTCATCATGAATAGACTTACCAACGAGCAACGCTTGCAAATCATTGAATTTTATTACCAAAATCAGTGTTCGGTTCGAAATGTTTTTTATCGACAAATTTTGTTCAGCGATGAGGCTCATTTCTGGTTGAATGGCTACGTAAATAAGCAAAATTGCCGCATTTGGGGTGAAGAGCAACCAGAAGCCGTTCAAGAACTGCCCATGCATCCCGAAAAATGCACTGTTTGGTGTGGTTTGTACGCTGGTGGAATCATTGGACCGTATTTTTTCAAAGATGCTGTTGGACGCAACGTTACGGTGAATGGCGATCGCTATCGTTCGATGCTAACAAACTTTTTGTTGCCAAAAATGGAAGAACTGAACTTGGTTGACATGTGGTTTCAACAAGATGGCGCTACATGCCACACAGCTCGCGATTCTATGGCCATTTTGAGGGAAAACTTCGGACAACAATTCATCTCAAGAAATGGACCCGTAAGTTGGCCACAAAGATCATGCGATTTAACGCCTTTAGACTATTTTTTGTGGGGCTACGTCAAGTCTAAAGTCTACAGAAATAAGCCAGCAACTATTCCAGCTTTGGAAGACAACATTTCCGAAGAAATTCGGGCTATTCCGGCCGAAATGCTCGAAAAAGTTGCCCAAAATTGGACTTTCCGAATGGACCACCTAAGACGCAGCCGCGGTCAACATTTAAATGAAATTATCTTCAAAAAGTAAATGTCATGAACCAATCTAACGTTTCAAATAAAGAACCGATGAGATTTTGCAAATTTTATGCGTTTTTTTTTTTAAAAAGTTATCAAGCTCTTAAAAAATCACTCTTACTTGTATTAACATCTGTATTAACATCTGTACATTGTTATTAGGTAACATAAGCTATAATATAATGTAAAAAAGTCGCAATATGTTTTACATTCGACTACTTCACTAAATTACCCAATTTACAGGTCGGTGCTCCCGTCTCATCACGGGTTCTACTACTAGATGGCTGGGTTTCGCGGGAACTTGGTCAGTGATGTGGCACCATCGGTAAAAGCACTGTCGCAAAATATTTTTGGCCCAAATTCGATCACTAGAGTTCTAATGCGCCCTTTGTCCTTAGCATAGTTGTGAGGTTCTAAAAGTTCATTGCTCTATCGGCATACATGCTCTAAAGTTAAGAATTTTACCGGTCGTCAGTTGGAGACGTTGTATGTGAGAAGATCAGGAAAATCTCAACACTTTTTTCTTGATTGTGCTGCATTTGGTAAATCAAGTGTGTACACGAAGACCGCGGAGAGTCGATTCGGCGTCGTTCCCAGCAACTCAAAATAACGTATGGCATATTTTACGTAGAGATCTTAAATTTAAAGACAGATTGTGCAGGACCTGAAGCCGCTCAATCTTCCCAAGCAACATCGCTTCCAAGAAGATCACACGTTCCCGAACCAAATTTTGTTCAGTGGTGAGGTCATTTTCTGTCTCAATTAGTATGTAAACAAGCATAATTGAGACGAAGAGCAACCTGAGCAGATTCAAGGGCTAACATTTCATCCAGAAAAACGACGGTTTGTGGTGGTTTGTGGGCCAATGGAATCATCTGTCCAAATTTCTTCAAAAATGATACCGCTAAGAACGTAACCGTCAATGACGACCTTTACCGCTCGCTGAGACTTGTGATCTTGGCCACAATTGATCTCAACAAGACAGCATTGCTTCCCACAAATCGCAGCAATCAATGGATTTATTGAGAGGTTATTTTAGGTGAACAGATAATTTAAAGTTTTGAGCCGTTCGATTGGCTACCAAGATCGTACGATATCACACCGGTAGACTTTTTCCCGTGAGGCTATGTAAAGTCTAAAGTCTATGCAGACAATCCCGCTTCGATTCAGACCCTGGAGCAAAACAGCCCGCATGTCATTCACCAGTTACGACTCAAAATGTTCGAACGAGTCCATTTTTAAGACCCAACGGATGGACCATTCTTTCCGCAGCCCTGCAGATGTTACTTTATACGGTCTTCGACGTTTCCTTATGGGTGTTACAAACTTTGTGACAAACTTGACAAGCTTTGTTCAGTGTAGAAAAGTGCTCCCATCCTGATGAACAAGGCTTGATGAAGTGTCCTTCAGATATCAAGAAAAGCGCTCAATTAAATAAAGTTAAATTTGTTTACGAATACGCTTATCCAAACCAACATTGAAGTCCAGCCATTTCATTAAATATTCCGTTTTGTATTTAAGTTGAGCAAAGAAATTTTAAATGCCTAAAATGTAATTACACACATTTAAGTACACAGCTCAGTGTTGAGTAATAATTTAAGCCACCAGCTGGGCCGTGGTGCTGATTGACCCTCTTTTATAGCCATAAAAACGACTCGTTGAACTACTTTGACAAATGTAAATATTTTGAAACTAATTTTATTTCCCTGCCGCCGCCACCGCCACTACCTCACCATCCACAGTACTGTTGACCATAATTACATTATGCAGTTCATAAAAGAAAATCCAAACCGGAATGAAATATGCATTTTATATCCAATTCATTACATAATTCATTATGGAAAGCTCGCTCTTACGACCGGCATCATAAAATTTTCCAATTCAAAAACAAACAAATGAAAAATTCAGAATTTTACCGAAGAATAAATGAGAAAAAAGTATATGTGAATTAAGGAGCTGAGTTTTATGGTGGCTAACAGAGCCACAGAGAGACTGCGTGATGAGTACAATCGCGTATGGCATGAGTGCGACAATGTTGCAGGTAGTTTCTGAGTGTATGTATGTATGTATGTGTGCTCAAAGGTAGTTATGTTTAGTAAATTCTAATTTCGTTACACACCAGCGCTGTGTGTGTGTGTGTGTGCTGGTAAGCCAAGCAAAGGAGCGCAAACAATGGCGAAATGAAGAAGGGAAAATGGAAAATGCGTTCGGTACACAGGTGAGGGAAAATATGTTGTACACAAAGCAGGCAGAGGAGGAAACCAACGCAGATAGCGCGTGAAATGGCAAATGAATGAAAATGCAGAGAGTCATAACAACGCGTACACACGCACCTATTGGCAACAACAAGAGATGGCAGGCAGCAGCCGGCAGACTTATCTTGGCGTGTTGCTTTGGCTGCAATTTCCAACGCCAACTCCGCCACCATTGCCACCACCAAGCGCAGCTGGGTACCATTTGATTAATTTTCAAATCCCTCGCATTCACAAAATATGCCTCGCGACAACAACACCAAAGGTAGCTACTGCAACAAAACCAAAAACAGCAACAACAATACAAACAGCCCCACAAACCAAGCAGTAATGGCAATAACAATGGCATAACTTACAAGAACCGTAGCTACGCACTCAGGGTACACATCTGCCTGACATAGTGCTTAAAGCAGACTTAAATTCTCGAGCAAGATTCCTGTGTCGCCTTGTAATTGTTGTGCTACTGTAGGACAAACGCCCTGCCAAAGGAATCAGGTGCGTCTTTTGAATTTTCTGGGTTAGTTCTAAGTGCAGCAGAGGAGGGTTATGAAGAGCATACGGTGATGCAATAGCAAGTAATGTTTAATAGAATATTAAAAATATTTTTTTGCAAACTTTTTTTCTAAATGTGGTTTTCACAAAGCCATCGTGCTGTCGAAGTATGAATGAATGGTTTTACCATAGTCCAAATTTTAATTTTATATGTACATATGTATGGATATGTATATATTGTGGAGATTCCAATACAGATCAATTCACAAATTGTATACCCTAACCTGAATTCCCTCTCTATATATATCTCTACGAACTCTACTTCTTTTTTTTATTAGCGTAGGTACCGCTTGCTCGGTTATAGCTGAGTTTACACAAGTTTGCCGTGGCCGTCATAAAAAGGGGGGTCTCTCATTGGAGACTGTTTTGATCCTTTCATTGGGGGTATTTTTACGTGGCGGGTACCAAACCCTGTGCGTAACCCTGGAAAGGGACGATTCATTTTCTCACACGGATGTTTTTCGGCTACCCAGAGGATACTTGGTCTGAATGGCGTTCAAAGAACTTTCCTCACTTTCGTGAACTTCTACACATAGCTCTATCCCCCTACTCTCCTTATTTTGCATTTATTTTAGAAACACGTTCGTGATAGTTAAAATTTAAAAGAAGAGAGAAAAAGAAAAAAATCTCTCTTTGTTACATAAGTCATTCTACGAACTGATCAAATTTGACTCGTCCATTTACACTTCACGAAAATCCGAATCTCAAAATATAGCTTTCCTCTATTGATACAACCTTTGTTTATATTCGTGTGAAGTTTGAGTATAAAGAAACTCTGCTTGAATATAATCTCATGTCAGCATCTTAGAAATAGCAGAGGGTCTCAACTTCCCTTAGGGATCTACTCAGCACATTTTAGTTAGTGTTTTGGGTATAGAGCGAGTCAATACTATACTCGTACCAAAAAACCAGAAGTCTACTTCATCAAACGCACCATTACTGGTCTAGCGAGTGGCGCTCCAAAATTAATGATATATGAATCCATTAAAAGTAATTTGTTGAAGGCTCTGAATTATTTCATAGCAGTGATGGATCCAGGGGGGGCGGCTGTTTGGCTTTTTGGTGTTAAAACACCCCCTAAACTCAGAGAAAAATATTTGTTTGTTGATATGGATTTGGAATGAGGTTATTGATCAAAAAAAATTACATCAAATTATAAGCAATTATAATAAGTTACAAGATTTTTGTTGTTATTCATATAATTCGAACTTTTTCTACATTTGTACAAGCAGTACCGCTGAAGCTCAGTGAATAATTGAGGATTACACGGGATCTCACATTCCATGTTATATTTTCCTTGGTTTTTGAAAGAATTGTTCTAGTAACGGGTGATTTTTTTGAGGTTAGGATTTTCATGCATTAGTATTTGACAGATCACGTGGGATTTCAGACATGGTGTCAAAGAGAAAGATGCTCAGTATGCTTTGACATTTCATCATGAATAGACTTACTAACGAGCAACGCTTGCAAATCATTGAATTTTATTGCCAAAATCAGTGTTCGGTTCGAAATGTGTTTTATCGACAAATTTTGTTCAGCGATGAGGCTCATTTCTGGTTGAATGGCTACGTAAATAAGCAAAATTGCCGCATTTGGGGTGAATAGCAACCAGAAGCCGTTCAAGAACTGCCCATGCATCCCGAAAAATGCACTGTTTGGTGTGGTTTGTACGCTGGTGGAATCATTGGACCGTATTTTTTCAAAGATGCTGTTGGACGCAACGTTACGGTGAATGGCGATCGCTATCGTTCGATGCTAACAAACTTTTTGTTGCCAAAAATGGAAGAACTGAACTTGGTTGACATGTGGTTTCAACAAGATGGCGCTACATGCCACACAGCTCGCGATTCTATGGCCATTTTGAGGGAAAACTTCGGACAACAATTCATCTCAAGAAATGGACCCGTAAGTTGGCCACCAAGATCATGCGATTTAACGCCTTTAGACTATTTTTTGTGGGGCTACGTCAAGTCTAAAGTCTACAGAAATAAGCCAGCAACTATTCCAGCTTTGGAAGACAACATTTCCGAAGAAATTCGGGCTATTCCGGCCGAAATGCTCGAAAAAGTTGCCCAAAATTGGACTTTCCGAATGGACCACCTAAGACGCAGCCGCGGTCAACATTTAAATGAAATTATCTTCAAAAAGTAAATGTCATGAACCAATCTAACGTTTCAAATAAAGAACCGATGAGATTTTGCAAATTTTATGCGTTTTTTTTTTTTTTAAAGTTATCAAGCTCTTAAAAAATCACCCTTTATTTCATTAACTGACCGATTAATATCGCTATGAATATTCATTGATGCTAGACCATTAAGCCTATCTTGACCTGTCGTATTTCGTAAATAGGTTTTAATTCTCCTTAAACTTGAAAAACTTCTTTCCGGTGATGCTATTGAAACAGGCAATAACGCCAATATGCGTAAAATCTTGAAAACATTCCCAAAAGACGTTTTGTTCACTGCTTCTAAAGCTTCGAGAGCATTCCGAAAATGATTGCCTGAAGTTCGCTGTTTCCACATTTTCAACTCCGCAAGAAAGTTTTGTTCTGAACAGTTGATCACCCTTTCATAAAAAGAAAATATTTCTCGAGCTTTTTTAGCGTCAAATTCGTACTTTGGGAAAAATACACAAACATTTTCTAACACTGATCTGTGGTCAAGAAAGCGGCTTTTCAAATGAGCAATGTAAGTATCAAGAGAGGGAATATAAAAAGCAATGCGATAGTATGCCTCAGCGTCGTTCGTTTTCAAATTGAAGCGATTCATTTGGCGACTACTGTAGCGTGGTACCTTTAGTTCTCTACCTAGCTCGGTGCATACTTCTTCAACGTTATTAAAAATCAAAAAAAAAAGTTTTTTTCGGCATTTGGTCGCATTTCTGTGAACGCTTTTAAAGCGTCGTCCGCTAATCTAATGGCTTCTGCAAGATCTTCATCAGGCGATTGTATTTTCGCCTGGGAACTGCTATATTAAAAATACGTTGAGTAATAAAACTTTTCGTAAACCAAAATCAAAATCAATCATCATCGGAATGGAGGAAAAAATGAGCGGAGACCAAAAAACCCACACAAAATCTGCTCAAAAATCAAAGCGATGCTCATTGTTTTATTCGATATTCGCGGTTAGGGGCATCATAAATTTATTTCGGAAACGGAGAGAGGGTCAGTAAAGAGTTATATTTGGCCACATTGAGGTGTTTACGGAGAACATCCGTCGAAAATGGCCGTGATTATAGAAGAGCAATTCATAGATTTTACACCATGATAATGAACCATCGCATCGAGCTACAATTATGACCGAATTTAAAGCCAAAAACGCATTACATATCATCGGTCAACCACTATATTCACCAGATTCCGTGTGACTTTTTCTTGTTCCCCAAACTGAAATTGTCGCTCCGTGGAACTCGTTTTCAGTCGATCGAAGAGACAAAACAAATTTCGCTGAAGGCCATCCCGAAAAGCTTATGGAAAGTGTTTCGAGGGCTGTAAAAATCGTTGGTATAAGTGTAATACATCTGGTGGGGAATACTTTGAAGACTACAAAATAAATATCGATGAATAATTAAATATTTTGCTTAAATTTTCGGGTATTTTTTTATCACAATTCCTTTTTGAAGTGTTCCAGATACTCCATTTGAGAGTGTTAATTCATTAAGATTGTAAACTAAAACTAATAGTTAACAGTTTGATCAAACCATTCTAGAAATAAATTGGAATCTGCCAATCATCTAAGTGGTTAATACATACCTAATTGCCGTATGATGAACAAGTTGGTTTTACGTACGAATTAAAGAGTATTTGATTGTTCGATGAATTTTTGAGGCAAACTCTGTGTTTGTTAAGTGTTTAAGGCTGAAAACTGTAATGATCAATAAACTGTTGTTTAAGCTGAGGTAAATAAATTTTTATTTTGGTAGACTCGCTGTTTAGGAGAAGTCTTTAATACTGAAACCTGAATTGTTCAAAAAGCTATTTTTAAGCTGAGTTTTTTTTACTTTTTTATTTTAGTAAAAGTTTAGTAAATATTTAAGGTGGTGTTTAAGTTGAGTTTAAGAAAAAATATTTTTGGTTAACTTCTTTAAGAAGTTTTTAGTGTTGTTTAATGCTCGTAGAATTTTTGTTTAAGCTGAGTTGAAAATTTATTTTAGTAAACTCCATGTCGGTAAAAAGACATTCCCTTAGCATCAGAACGCATGGCAGGTTCAATAAAAATATGGAGGGTCATAGAAGACTACAGCGATCGTCAGTATATACCCTCCATGTTCGACTATGGAACAAACGCCACACAGAAAAGGAAAAATACAGGAACACGAAAATGGAATAGGAAAAAACAGCAGTTTACTGGAGGAGAGAAAATATCACTCAACTTAAACGCGCCTGTCTTCATTCTCACAGAGCATACACTACATCTAGGTGCAGAAGAGCAGCACCCGAGAAGCCGTGCAATATCAAGTGGCGAAAAAGGAGCTTAAGCATTCCATCGAGGCAAGCAAAAAGGAAAAATGGGAGCAACCACGCGAAGATGTTAACAAAAATCCCGGGGAGTCGGGTAATAGTTATGAAGAAGGTCGGAGCTCGAACCAAGCCACCTGACTTAAACGCACTATTTTTCACGCACGAGAAAAGAATCTATGACCAAGAACAGGCAATAAGATTTTCGGTAATCCCTCCATTTACCCTCGAGGAACTGTAACTGACCGCTGGCAAGCTTAAAATTAACAAATCTCCCGGCCCGGAAGAGTTCTCATCCCACGATCGCCGCAGAACGAGCCTCAGTACTCTTAAACATGTACAACGCCTGAAATTTGTAGAAAACTCCGACTTGTCCTTGCTGCTTAGGAAAAGAGGATCCCAACTTGCCATCAGCATACCGCCCACTATGCATGCTCAATACAGCGAGAAAGATATATGAAAAACTATTTAAATCTAGACTGGAAGCGGCTATCAATGAAGCTGGCGGATTCTCTTCAAAATAGCACGGTTTTAGAACCGGGAAGTCAACTCTAGGCGCTATCCGAAGCGACATTGAGAGTGTAAAAGTCGCACAGCGTAGATGCCCTAAATACAAGTGAATAATTCTGTTTACTACGTTCGAAATCCTTACAATAACGCGAGTTGAGGGAACATGTTCCACGCTTTAGAAAAAAATTTTAGAATTCCCGATTAACCCATTGCTGTGATGAGGAGCTATTTTAGTAACAGAGAACTGCTGTACCAGACTGGAGAGGTATCACGATAAATAGAAGTTACGTCAGGAACTACACAAGGGTCCATTTTAGGTCCAGACCTGTGTAACATTATCTATGACGGAATACTAAAACTTGAAATGCCAGACGAATCATATTTGATCGGCTATGCGGACGACGTAGCAGCAGTAATCACAGCCAGAGATACAACAGAGGTCCGAAGAAAGCTGAATCAGGTCCTGATTCGGACGCAAATATGGCTTGACTCACATACCCTCCAGCTAGCTACAGAAAAACAGAGCTGCTACTGTTGACGAACAAACTCTCATAATAAGCATACAAACTACTATCCTTAGTCGTTATAAGGACACAAAAAGCTGTAAATTACCTAGGCGTAAGATTGGACCCAGATTAACCCCTACTGGGCACAGTGATTTAAGGTAAGCCTGTACAAAGCACTTTCTTTGCCCGATACCACTTTTTACTCAAAAACGTCACACTGTGTGGCAGCTACTGAGTTAGTTCCTCTATAAGACTACGGTTTCTGTTTTTGCCGTAAAAGTACAATTGTACTTATGTAATTACGTATGCGAGTAGGTGCAGTCGCAATAAAACCAACGTCAAATGAGCGAAATGAAATGTAAGTAATTTAGAAATAATAATGAGACTCATTCGCACAAACAAATACACGCACGCTACGGTACAATATGGTATATGGCAGATGAATGCAAAGCGACGCAGGCACGCATAGCGAGAATACAACACCGGAGGAGCAATGTATGCGCAGAGGTAAAAATAAAAGCTGTCGTTCGCACATGCAACAGTAGCAGGTGCCGGGCGGCATTTCCGCAGCAGACGACGCACTCGAGAAAAAGAAGAGTAATCTCACACACACACACACACAGAGACGCATGTACAAGCATATTACGCTTGAAAAAACACAAGGCAGCTACCACAGCAGCACTTTAACTACAGAGGTACAAAAACACATATATTTCTACACACACATACACATTTGCTCACACACATACACATTTACGCACACTTATAAACATTCATTGACACACACATAAAGCAACAGTCTCCAGCTACACAGTGACAGTGTCAGACTATTATACATTACGCTTTTGTAGCATACATTAAGGCGCACAACGCAAGCATATCCACAACCAAGCCGGCAGCCGGCAGCAAAGTGAACCTCATCTGTTTTGACAAACATTGCGGATATAAAAAGGATCAAATACTCATTTTGGTGTGTTAGCGCAAGCTCCAATTGCTTGGCATTTACCATTCGCACGCAGCCAACACTCCGCACCGCACCGCAGCACACCACACCCCACCTTATGGCTTCTACTCTAAGTGGCGCGTACACAGCTGTTTGATAAGGGAAGGACGCACGCAAGTGTAGCAAAAATCTGCTGCATGCCAGCAACAATACGCATACATGCTTATGTAATCTCCGGTTTGCTGTTTCGCTAGAAAGTTTTTAGCATGGGGTGTTGCCTGATAACTGTTGCATATTTGAATTGTTGCCAAGCATTTTGAGTTCACGATTACTTTCTCGTGATGCGTTTTAAAATTCTAAGAAATTGAATTTAATTTACCCAGTTTTTCCCCCACGGCGGCAAAACAATTTATTTCATGCAATTTTAAAGCAATGGAAAGACATTTATTCTGAAATGAAAGTGAACCATTGCAAAACGGAAACACCTACACATGCGGATGACTGAGAAAATGAAATTAAAGCTTTTCGCAGCAGAAACAGGAACAGAAACAGACATTTTAATCTGTTAAATACTACCTTTAATGTTGTAATTAAAAAAATATATTCCTTACAAGGACTTTAATCCTTTCGTTAAGTTTGTAATGCAGCTTTTTGCTTTAGTTGTCCGATGTATACAATTTCTTCGGAGGTTATGTCGTTGGAAAATAATCCGTCGTAAATTTCGAGAAGATATCTCATCATACAAAAAAGTTTCCCATACAAGGACGGAAAACGGTCGATCCAAAACTCACTTGAACAACTGAGAACACCGATCCAATGTGATACCTAAACATCCCAAAGTATTGATCGATAAGACTCTCAAAAATTTAAACACTTTTGAGCCTGCCACAAATTTGGAGCAGAAATTGCCTAGATGTTTTCACCTTACATCTAAATTGTCCTAAATATTGTCTTTAACATAAGCTGGACAATCTAAAAGGAAGCATTTAGACGTTTTCACCTCATCTTCCTTCATACAACTTTGACAGTTAACGTCCGACAAAGTTTTCACTTATGCACCACTATTTGGTAATAACCATTAAGTGGTCATACGGCAAACTGAACCTTACTGTGTGCAAGTAACTCTCTCATGCGTTGCACGCTAGATTAAAGGTATCTCGCAGTCGTAAAGTAAGTAATTGTTGACCAGTGCCTTCTAAGCTCAAACGAAGTCCAGAGATCCAACGCTAAAGCGCAGGAGAACAACGAGGACCCAACTTTTTCCCAATCCGATATAATAATAGGGTCCGTCGACCTCGCCTGAACTTTTGTTGTTGAACGGCTGAATCATCTGCCAGTTCATTTTCGGCTTTACCTCTGTTTAGCGGTAGATTGATAGTAACCTAAGATTAGAATTAGCCGGAGTGATACCGGTATAGCGTATCGGTTCCGGGCCGGCTACATTAAAAATAAGTACCAACATATATCTTGTCTGAAGTTGCGACGTTAAGACTTTATGAACAATAGTTACCCGTCGATCAAATTGAAAGGTGAATTTTGTCCATTTTATCATCCTCAAAGTAATCTCCTCCTGCTGCAATACACTTATGCCAAGAAATTTTTCAGTCATCATAGCACTTAGAAAAATTCTCCTTCGGGATAGCCATCAGAGCCTTCTTCGATTCAGCTTTTATATTCTCAGTTGAGTCAAATCGGTGTCCTCGGAGTGGTCATGTAAATATGCTGAATAGCCAGAAGTTACACGAAGATAAATCATTTGAATGTGGTGGTTGCGGTACGATATTAGTTGAAATAGTGGCAAAATGATAACCAATAACCAATGCGGTACGAGTTGGTGCATTATCGCACTTCTTAGTTCAATAAATTTAGACATAGTAAAAATCGAAAAATTCACTTTTAGAGCCTCAAAAACGAGGGGTTGGTATGGTGGAGTTGGTCTGTATTTTAAACGAGTGCATTTTTCTTTCCGGAGCTCTTCTTTAGTTTAGCTACCAATTCTGTAATTTTCTGAATAACAATTTGATCTCTGACGTTAGTGTGCTGACCACGCATTAATTAGAGGGGCAATTCCACTTTACGCTAGGTTTTATGGAAGGATCTTGGTTTGTGGACATACAAAATTAAACCATCCATGGTCACTGGGGAACGAAATTGAACCATAATTAATTACTCGAGCCTGAATTGAAGGATATTTATGTGGACGACCATTGGTTCCAACAAACGGCATAACATGTCATACATCCACAAAGCAATAAATTTGTTAGTAAGAGCATTATTTGGGGCGTCGGTCTGTAAAGGGAGCTCCAAGATTCGACTTTTTGTTTACTTTTTTTTCGTTTAGTTTTTATAGTGTCTAAATCACCCCCAAACCTTCCAATGGCCGACCATAAAGAAGTTCTAAAAGCAATTACCCGTCGATGCGCCTATGTCTGAGTTTGGTAACCCCGTAAAACTAATACGACGGTGTAAACTGACGTTGAGCCATACCAAAAGCTTCGACAGAATCGGGAAGGTCTTCTCCGAGCCGATCGGTACCAAACGAGGTTTTAGGAAAAGCGACTCCCTTTCGTTCGAATTCTTGAATCTACTCTTGTAGAAAATACTTCGAGCTGCAGAGCTAAATAGAGAAGGTACAATCTTATATAAGAGTGTACGGCTGCTGGTGCACGCCAATGACATTGATATCAGTGGCCTCAACAACCGCATCGTTAGTTCTGCTTTCTTCAGACTGGATTAAGAAGCGAAATAAATGGGTCTGTCATCAAACAAACAGTCGTCGCACTCGCGACTTGGCTCTCACGTCACTGTTGACGATCATACCGTAGGTAATTTCGTTTATCTTGGACCCAGTATTAACAGCAATAACAATGTCAGCTTCGAAATCCAACGCAGGGCAAGAGTTATAACTGGTACTACTTCGGACTGAGTAGAGAATCGAGAAAAAAAGTCCTCTCTCGAAGAACAAAAACCAAATTCTACAAGTCGTGGTATATGGTGCAGAGGCATGGACGATGACAATAACTGATGAGTCGACGTTGCGAATTTTCGAGAGAAAGCTACTGCGAAAGATTCATGGTTCTTTGCGTTTTGCCCACAGGGAATATCGTATTCGATGGAACGATGAGCTGTATGAGATATACGACGACATTGACATAGTTCAGCGCATTAAAAGACAGCGTCTACGTTGGCTAGGTCATGTCGTCCGAAGCAGTGCCCACTGGCGGGAGCAGAGGGAGAGGAAGACCTCCACTCAGTTGGAAAAACCAGGTGAGAAAGGACCTGGATTCGCTTGAAATCTCCAATTCGCGAAACATTGCGAAAAGGAGAAATGCCTGCCGTGTTGTTGTTAGCTCGGCTATAGCGGTGTGTACGCCAAAAAAAAAAAACAAAGGAATCAATCTCTTACCTGAAAGATTGTAGAAAGTACTGGATCAAAACGGATAATATATAATTTCATTAAATGTTTTACACAATAAAAAACTGGCACATGCAGCATATACTCCGTAACAAATTAACTAACCGCAAGACCCCATATTTCATACAAAAATAACTACGCGAACAAAGTGTAGCTTAGCAAATAAAAATCCTATCAAATTAGGTGAATTACAAAATTCAAGCCAACAAAACAAATTCGGTGTGCACGAATTGCAGTCTTCAGTGACTTTTACAAATCCCACAGTACATTGTTACACTGATCCGGTTGGGCTCGTAAATTGTAGCAATTCGGATTCTTGTAGAACAGCTACCACAGCTACTCTTTTGTGTCTTCCATTTCTCTTCTTCCTTTTTTTTTTTGTTGCCATCTTTCTACTCAACATCCGGTTGAATGTTATTGCAGTTGTTGCTTTTTTTCAATTAGCATCAATTCACAATTCTAATACTCGGAACACATTTAGCAAGTGAATGACACTAACCGCACCATAATTACGCATCTTCGCAAGAAATGTGAGCGCCCAGCACAGTTGGACGCCAACACAATGCCTGCCTTCGTTAATGCCAACGCCCAAGTAGTCAGTACAACTATTTACTTGCAAGTAGATAGCAGCAGCAACAACCACAGCAGCTGGCGCTGGAGCTAGAGCAAAGTTGCTGAGCTGTCTGGGGAGCCAGCTGACTGGTCGCTTGGCTGGCAGGAGACGGCTGGTTGGTACTTGGTAGTTGGCAGCGGCATTTGGCAGGCAACGCACAGTCAGTCTGTGGGGCTGTGACAGCAAATGTGGAATTTCCGTTGGGATTAAGCGCAAAGCGCGCAACAGCAGCGTGGTGTGAGGCGTGATGTGGCGTGGCGTGACGTGAGAGTAGCAACAAATTGACATACAAAACGCACCAGACGCAAATGACGACAGTGGGTGGCATTCACCCAATAGTTGGTTGTATGTAACGGGTGATTTTTTTGAGGTTAGGATTTTCATGCATTAGTATTTGACAGATCACGTGGGATTTCAGACATGGTGTCAAAGAGAAAGATGCTCAGTATGCTTTGACATTTCATCATGAATAGACTTACTAACGAGCAACGCTTGCAAATCATTGAATTTTATTACCAAAATCAGTGTTCGGTTCGAAATGTGAAAATCCGCTTTTTTATCGACAAATTTTGTTCAGCGATGAGGCTCATTTCTGGTTGAATGGCTACGTAAATAAGCAAAATTGCCGCATTTGGGGTGAAGAGCAACCAGAAGCCGTTCAAGAACTGCCCATGCATCCCGAAAAATGCACTGTTTGGTGTGGTTTGTACGCTGGTGGAATCATTGGACCGTATTTTTTCAAAGATGCTGTTGGACGCAACGTTACGGTGAATGGCGATCGCTATCGTTCGATGCTAACAAACTTTTTGTTGCCAAAAATGGAAGAACTGAACTTGGTTGACATGTGGTTTCAACAAGATGGCGCTACATGCCACACAGCTCGCGATTCTATGGCCATTTTGAGGGAAAACTTCGGACAACAATTCATCTCAAGAAATGGACCCGTAAGTTGGCCACCAAGATCATGCGATTTAACGCCTTTAGACTATTTTTTGTGGGGCTACGTCAAGTCTAAAGTCTACAGAAATAAGCCAGCAACTATTCCAGCTTTGGAAGACAACATTTCCGAATAAATTCGGGCTATTCCGGCCGAAATGCTCGAAAAAGTTGCCCAAAATTGGACTTTCCGAATGGACCACCTAAGACGCAGCCGCGGTCAACATTTAAATGAAATTATCTTCAAAAAGTAAATGTCATGAACCAATCTAACGTTTCAAATAAAGAACCGATGAGATTTTGCAAATTTTATGCGTTTTTTTTTAAAAAAAGTTATCAAGCTCTTAAAAAATCACCCTTTATGATAATGGCGTTGGTACGGGTAGCGCTGAGCGTTAAATACCCATAAGTACCGGCTCGGACAGTGGCGCAATGCTCATTGCGCTTTGTACACAGCTGTTTAAGGATTTAACGATGCGCCAAAGCCGCTCCTCGGGGACATCTTGCGTGCGACACGCGTTGTCATACGCTTGCATGCTAAATCCACAATTGTTGTTGCTGTTCTTGGTTGCATGTATTTTAATTTTTTGCTGCTTAATGTTTGTCTAATACAATCAAAAACAAGAAAAAAACTTAACTTAGATTGCAAGGAAGCTATAATACCCTTCACAAAAAAGGTTCCATTCAAAAACTCGATTTTGATCGGAGTTTGTATAACAACTATATCTTGATTAGATATCTGCAGCTCCAGCAAATGAACAGTTTTTAGGGAGAAAAATGGGGGGACAATTTCCAAATCGAAATTTTAAAGATAATATACTTTGTAAGGGGCGAGGTTGATAACCAAGCGGGAGGTAGTGTTGTGTGTTCAACAAAATTAGTTATCCAAACCGCCTTCCCAGATGCCAGCAGCTAAAGAAAGCCTTCTTGATTTAACAAGCAGTGTGCCCACAACAAAGAATATACCTACATACGCCAGCAGCTCTTATGAAAGATTGTGTCTTCTCGATTCAGCTCTGAAGCTCGAAATATTTTCCGTAGATTGAAGAAGTCGCACGTTAGGAATTCGCCTTGTCTGAAATCTCGATCCTCTTTTGACAAGTCCTCTCCAAGATTTGGCGCATGGTAAATATCTGAACAGTTGTTTATTTTCCAGGTTTAAAGCCACACTGATAATGCCAAATCCGTTTGATAACGGTGGGCTTTAATATTTCACACAATAATCTTAATATAACCTTATACATCCATGATGGTGAAGAGGCTTATCGCACGGTAGTTGGCGCAGATTGTGGGATCTCATATTTTGTGGATTGGACAGAACACACTTAAATTAAAATCGTCGACATGCTTTCGTCCGACCTTATTCTACAAAGAATCCGATACAAGCTCCTTATCAGTTCTTCGCAGCCGTATTTGTATAGCTCGACCGGCAATCCATTGGACCCCGCGGCTTTGTTGTTTTTCAGACGGGTAATCGGGTTCACCGTCTCCTGGTGTACTGCTTTCACTGTCATTCAGCAGACGGGAGACACTTCTTCCTCCATAATTTTAGTATGCTCTAGTCATCAGTCACTAGATCCTATATCTACAAGAGTATACTCCGTTCTTGAAAACGTCTGTTAGTTAGCGCATTTTTTCGTAGAATTTTCGAGTATTACCCCTGCCGGCCAGCTTGTCACGCATTTCGGCCTCTCTCTTTTTTTGTCTGCAAATGCGTCTCGCTCTCTGATTTCTCTTCACTGCTTCACGGCACTCCTCATCGTACCAGCTGTTGTTTTGTATTTTCCGAAAACCAATGGTTTCGTTTGCAACTGTAAGTAGAGAGCTTGAAATGCCGTCTCGCAGTTCCCTTATACCGAGTTGCTGACGAGTACTTTCAAAGAGCAGGAGTGCAAGTCGAGTAGAATATCGTTCGACAACCAGTGTAACCAGGAATCTAGTACTACAGATAACCAGAGGATACTTGGTCTAATACCGGAAATCGTGAGCTGCTTGAGACAAATTTAAAATAATCGTTTCTGGCCACTCCCAAGTGAATAACGCTCAGAGAACTTTCCTCACTTACGTGAACTTCTACAAATGACTCCGTCCTCTCTATGACTACTTATAAATATTTAATTGATAAGCATGTTATAAATATAGCAGAGTCTCGGTGAGTTAATCCCTAACCTGCTCAACAAGCAAACAAACGTGGCATAAATGGATTATTGGAGACGATCATACGGACTATTAAAATTTAAACGGTATTACAGAAGAACTCAAGTTGAAGTGCTAAAACATCACAACATTATTGGCAGACTTGCCAGTAGACTAGGAACGCCAATATAACGACTACTATAGAAGCTATCAGGAGGTAAAAGAGGAGGAGAGCATTACACATCTTCTATGCGACTGTAAAATTTCGGAAGTTACAGATAAAACTTTTTGTGCTGATAACCCCCTCGTGATCAAAAGAAAAGAAAATAGAGTGAGAGGACTTTACTCTCGGTGATTTCAAAATAGCCCTTTTTACGGCCTAGATATGTCGTCAGATAGTTATTTTACCAACTTACATATTTACTTTATGCGATATTCGTGATATCCTTCTGGATACCAGAAACTTCGTGACAAACTTAATATACTCTGTTGAGGGTATAAAAATGCAGCAGACTCTTCAAATATTAAATGTACTTTCTTCCTTGCCGCTATTACTAGTACGCATACTAATTATTTATAATAGTCTATGTTTATTGTGGTTGTTGTTGCAATTGTTTTTGTTTTATGCATCCCTTAATGCTGTCTACGAATTTTTGTATTGACATGCAACTCCACTTTTTCTCCCATTTGTTTTGTGTTTGCCGAGCATGCTTCACTTTCTGATTTCCTTTGTGTCTGTTGTCTATTTAGTTGTTGCCTTTGTTGGGTTTCATTCATTTACGACAGTTTTATGGCACTTTTTTGCTCATTAGTTGAAGTTAAAATAGTTTTTATTTGATAGCAATGCCAATATGAATTCAGAAAGGTAACTAGCGTTTCAATGTAGCTCCCAAAGGAACACAACACAAAACTAAAAAGAGAGGTAAGAAACTTCAGCTACATACATATCTTCAAATCTAAATATATGTAGGGAAATATATTATAATAGTTTTTAATATTAGTTATTATATTTAATCGAATATGGTGATCCCACTGGCATCCTTTTTTATTTCGATCCTCTAAGCTCCTCGGCTATAATCGCGTAAGCGGTGTCTACGCCAGTAAAGAAGAAGATTATTGGATAAAAAAATTAGATTCATGCCGAGTAAGAGTAACTTGAAGCTCTTGTAATGTCTACGTACCTCAACGCAATTTATCTTAAGATGAGACGACTCTGTTCTCTAGTAAAGTAATGAGAATTCGTTCGGCATATTGGATAAAGCTTAGAGATCAACACATGTATCCCCAGACATTCGAAGAAAAAATATTCCATTCAGGCTTGAAATATGTTGCCCTCTATGGCAGGGAGAAGTGGAACATTACAGCGAGTGTTTTACAAGCGCTACAATCTTTTCTTAACCGATGTCCTTGAAAGTTTATGCGTTTAGTCTGACCAAGCGTTATTAGCAATACTAAACTCTGAACGCCTTAAATTCAAATGTATCGACCATACTTTGCAAAATTTATATGACGACATTACCAGAACAGCGCTGGAGTGGATTACTCAAGGAAGTTTAAGAAACGAAAACGGTCCTTGTGATAGATTATAAATTTCGCTTTCACAGCTCAGCCTCCACTATCCGAAACCGACATCCTTTAAGGGGACTTTACGACATGGCTCACCTTTCGATACATGTTACAGCCTTGCATATCCATAAACTTTTTCACCCTACCTAGAAGACTTAAGGCGAAGCGACAAATATTGTCGACCAACATGGAAATATGAGAATTCACTTCTATTGAGTTTTTAAGATAACTCAGGTGACTCAAGAAACACATTTTAATCAATCTTCAGGCTGACACAAAAAGCTGGAACCAAATATTGATAAAATTGTGTAGTTCGAAATATCTCAACAAACTTTAGAAATCTTTGAATACGTTTAGATAGAGTAGATAATTCAACTGTAGCGACATATCGACATAGTAAAATTTCGACCGTTTCTTGATCCGCAAGAAGTTTTAAGGCTTCAGTAACACAACTGCTCCCACCCAGGTACAGTCAAAAGAGCAGACAAAAAATATATAACCTGGACCCTCAAATACCGCAAAAAATAGTAGTTTCACTTTTGCTCATCAAGACTCAGGACAAAAATTTGCAGAATCTTCAAAAAGTAACACCGATTGGAGAATGTGCCAAATTTCTCGCTATGGATACTAAATACGTGCTATTTCCGAAATCAAAAAATAAGGACTATAATTGCTTAGCCATATCGCATAGCTACAAGAACCGCATGACCAAATACTCGTATCGTAAATCTCACAAAAATTCAACCCTCGACCTGAATCCACTCCGGAAGGCTTAAGAGTCATTAGTTCGACCGCTGAAAATGCTTCAAGTACTCGGCCTTACAATGGTTCAGGTAGAACATAATGGCCAGCGATATTCTGCAAGAGCCCTCATTGATTCAGCAACGAGAGTCACATTTATAGCTCAAAGGCTTCAATGAAGTTTGGATGTGACTGCGCGCCCCGATAACACGACGATCTGTGCCTTGCTGTTTACTTATTATAGGTTGGAGTTTTCCAGAACTTGAAGTCGAAGTAATATGTCGAGACGCTACGAAGGCTGTATCGGTTTAATCAGCTTAATCGGCGCTAAATTCTGTTGCTTTGTGATCCGCAATTTAGACCTCTAATGAGGAATCTATATGGGGTATTCACAATTACGTACTAATAGGCAGTTATTCAAAATCCATAAAGGGTTTAATAAAAAAGTAATACTGCTTGACTATCACTAAGTGTGACGATGAGTTACTTATGAATATCAGATTACCGTATAAGACCTATGTCTATAATTCAGGCTGGAAAGAAATTTGCCGAGTGTGAAGCCTACTTGAAGGATAACACTACTGTGGGCAAAAAATAGTAAGGCCTTTTAATTTAAATTTGGCGTCAAAACCCATTTGTTGACGACCCACGTCCAGGACGGCAATCAACATCAACTGTTGACCGACACTTCAATAAAATAAAGGAATTGGTATTTTGGAATCGCTGATTAACTGTCAGAGATCTTACTGTCATCGTCGCAATAGCGGAAGGAACAGTAAAAAACATTTCGAAAAAGCATTTGGGACTAAGAAAAGTGAAAGCACGATTGGTAACAAAATAACTCATTTTTTCGTAAAACAGTGTCGCGCTAACGTCTGTGAAGCAATGCTTTCCGACTACCAAGATGTCATGAAAAATATTATTACTGACGATGGGTTTGGATCTATGTTTACGAACCGGAAACAGACGATCAGTCGGCCGAATATCGTGCCAAAGGTGAGCCGAAGACGAAAATACCACGTCAAAGTTCAAAAATCAAGGTTATGTTGACAGTTTTCTGCGATTATCGAAGTGTGGTGCACTCCTAATTCCTTCCTACCGACCAAACTGACAACAAGGAATATTATTAGAACTCATTAAAGTAGAGTCTTTAAGTTGAGTAACAAAATTGATTTTTCCAGAATTTTATTTTATGCTTTGCGTTACGAATTTTTCAGCCAAACTCCTTTTTAAATCTATTTGAAATCAAATATTCAAACACCCGTAAGCCACTTAACCCCAGCACGTGTAAGTAGTTGCCACATCAATTTATGCACCAAATTTATTAATAAGCTGAGCGACTGACAACTTTTGACTGACAGCGAGCCATTAAAAGTATCAAATTTACAATGCGGTTTCTTCAATAAAATATGCACAAAAGCTTATTGCACGCGGCTCATCTGCATTTCTAACGACATGTTATGCTTTTAAGCATCTTTCCTTTAGCCCATACGCAGATATCCCTTTCAGCTGGCATATAGCCCACATCAAACGCCGAAGCCAATAAGTAAGCAATAGTAAATTTCTGACATTTAATTGACATTTCGTGAAAGTGAAAAACCACCACGCACCCTAACGCATTGCTAATATACATACAAACATATACAAAAAGTCTGATTTTTTAAATTCCTTAATCCGATTTTGTGGTTTCACATACAATCTACCCGACGCCGAGCATATCCGGTGCATAAATTCAAATTCCGCTTCGAGCATGCCGACCAGAGTCACTTTAAGAAAATTGAATTTCGCCGTAGTGTTGACTTACACACCGTCAGCACGGAATCAGCGTCAGCTTTAAAGAAGATGCTGTGGTAAAAAAAGAGACCAAACTCCCCAAGACATGCACTTTCACCCTCATTTCCCTTTTTTTTGCTCGCTTATATTTGTATCTACTTAGCTTGTGTACGCAACTGCCTCTTTTTTGGACACAACCCCACGCAACCTCTCGCTCTCCCAATGGCTTTATTAACTCACCGCTGCGCAAACGGGCAACCAATATAGCCTAGTTATCAATTTCGACCATTAACCCCATTTCATGGGTGTATAATACGTATATGTGTGCGTGTGCTGCCAACTTAAAAGCAATCAAAATCATCGATATTGGACTTTGATAAGACGTCAGTGCGCACACAAGCACACGGGACACAAGACGAAGGCATTGATCTCGGACTTAAGCGACCGAGCTCATACCCAACTTACTTTCCCTTCTCATGCTCATGCGGGGTTATGCCGCCTTAATGCCGGTTAAAACCGCAAGTAGTTTGGATGTGCTGAACGAGATGCGAGAAACAGAGAGAGCGAGGTGCCTACGGCTATTGGGTACTGCCACTAAATCCCAGCACAATCTTTGATTTAGAAAAACTGCCAGACAGGAAAGAAAACAATTTCAATCCCACAGGATGTGAGACCGCTGTGTGCTTCATCGCAATATAGCAATCTCCAATAAATAGAATCAAATAGGAAAATAAAAACAAAAGCTAGTGAAATTAAAGAAGACAAAAACAAATGCACAGAAAACGATTGGTTTGCAAAAACAAAAGGAAACAGCAAAGAGCGACAAGCAAGAAAAGCGAAATGCACAGAAAGTCGGAAAAGTGCTTACTACAAAGACGTATCTATGAGTAGAAAAAGTCAATCCCCAAACGGCCTAGAAACGTACAATAAATGCAAACGGATGAGTTGTCTTAGAGCAATGTTGCCATCTGTCATCTGGCGTTGGATGAGTGAACGCTTTGGTTGACTGACTGTTCGGTTCGGTTTGGGTTGAGTTAAAGTCGCAATATGCAGTCAGTGTGGCATTGCATGTTTGTTACGGTAAACGGGGGAATATGGAGAAATCTTTAACACACATGAAAGACACAAAAAATGTCATTATCTGCAAAGCTTTAAGTGATTTGGTGAGACCTCGAACAGATTGCCATAAAAATTGGTGATTATGCTCAAATGAAATGAATGAATGAATGAAAGGTTGAAAATGGTGCCACAGTAGTTAATGCGTACGTAATGGGAATAAAAGTTGGGTTAAAAGAGGTAACTGAAGTTTCGTTTTGTTTTGATTTTATTGTCATTTCATATTGAGTCTATCCGTTGCTAGCCAGTTTATCCAAGTGAATTAAGTGCGTAACAATTATTCGACAGGCTATGGGTTCAAACTTTTTCCTTTATTGGCGTAGACATCGCTTACGTGGTTATAACCGAGTGTACAATAGTCACCCGTAGTCAGTCGTTCATCTTTATCGCTGTTTGGCGCCAATTAGATAGGTTCTTCTCCAGTTGGTCTTTCCAACGGAGTTGAGGTCTTCCTCTTCCTCTGCTTCCTCAACGGATACTTATCCAAAGTAGCACTGGTTGGCAAGAGATATTTTGCGTTCGATTTTGAGGCTGACTTTGTTGTTGGAGGTGATACTGGTTCCAACATAAAAGAGATTATCTGCGACTTCTGTTCAAAAGTTATGACTGTCAACAGTGACGTGCGAGCCAAATCGGAATTGCGATCATTGTTTGTTTGATAACAGGAAATATTTCGTCAGACCCATACGCTTCCTTTCTTATTGTACCTTCTCTACTCAGATCAGCTGCTTGAATTATTTTCTTTGTTTTTCACCAATCTTTTCCAAGATTTGGGGCATGTTGAATATCTAGTCAGTTGTTGATTTTTCAGGCCTAAAGACACACTGATAAAGTCCAATCAGTAGTTGTAGTTGTAGTTGGCGCAGATTGTCGGATGTCCCTTTTTGTGAATTGTCCAGTGTACCCTTAAATTCCAATGATGGTGTATGCTTTCGTCCGACCATAATGTACAAAGAATCTGATGTATGTTCCTTATCAGTTCTTAGCCACCGTGTTTGAATAGCTCACCTAGCAATCCATTGGCTCCTACCGCTTTGTTGTTCATCCAGCAGGTAAATGCTTTTCGAACTTCTTCGTGGTCGGGTAATGGAACGTCTGCTCCATCGTCATCAATTGGGGAATCGGATTCGCTTTATACTTTCACTGCCATTCAGCAGGCTGGAAAAGTGTTCCCACCATAATTTCAGTATACTCTGGGCATCGGTCACTAGATCACCTCTAGGTGTTCTACAAGAGTATGCTCCGGTCTTGAAACCTTCTGTTAGTCGCCACATTTTTTCATAAAATTTTCGAGCAATACCCCTGTCGGCCAGTTTGCCAAGCTCTTCATACTTACCCACTTCGGCCTCTTTGTTTTTATGTCTGCAAATGTGTCTCGCTTGCCTCTTCAACTCTCGGTATCTATCCCATCCCGCACGTGTTGGGGTCGATTGTAGCGTTCCGAGGTAGGCAGTCTGTTTTATCTCCGCTGCGACACGGCACTCCTCGTCGTACCATCTATTCTTTTGCATTTTCCGAAAACCAATGGTTTCAGCTGTAGGTGTGTTTTCGAGAGAAAGGTACTGCGGAAGATTGCGTATTGACGACGGAGAATATATCATTCGATGGAACAATGAGCTGTATGAGATATAGAACGGCATTGACATAGTTCAGCGATGTTTTTATTAAACCTAACCGCCGATCCAGTCAACTGTCAAAGGAGATTTGCTCTCTGATCTTAAATGACAGAAGTAGAGTTGGGTATCTTTTCATCTCCGTCTACGCTTGCATACATTTTCCCTGGGAAACAAATTACCACTAAATACCAGACCAAAACAATCTATGCCTTCATATAGTTTCCCAACACTCATGTATTTATTAGTTTAAAATTGGTTTAGACCACTCAGAAGTCGTTTTATCCGTTAAAACCGAGCGATCATCGAAGAAACATCATCTCAAACTTGTCAGAAGACAAATTTAGTGATGAAATTCATAAACCTCACGCTGTCAGATAAAACGATTTACCTCCTCATCGCGGGTGCTAATACTTTCGATTTGCAAAGAAAGTAAATGAAGACTGACTACAGAAATGATCCTGTGAAGTATAGTCTTAATTTCAACACACCAAACGGCAGATTCTTAACATGAACTGGTGATAAAATGGTTGAGAACTAAGGCAAGTGTTCTGAAAGCAAGAAAACATCTAAAATGTTGATAAACGAAAAAGGTCCTTTATGTTTAAATGAAACAACAACGAAACCTATGAGAGAACTATACACAAGCAGTTTACTAACGCTTCATTAAATTTAGTGGTGGCTGACGCACAACAGCTGAGTAAAACAATAGCGTATGTATGTTTGTACGTATGAATGTACCTACAGTGCCAAGGTGAGGTATGGATTCCAGGTAGGTAAGAAAGTAAGGCTGATACGTACTCGCTCCGTGATGAAATGAGGAATTTCTGTTTTCTAGCAAAGACGAAATTATTGTAAATTTTCAAAAATTAAAAAAAAAACTTCTTTAATGTTATAAATGTAAATATTAGACTGATGCTTTTGTTATTTAACGGTCGTAATCCATATTCCATATATGCATACATTTAGACGAGTGTTTAAAGACCTTTACACGAACATACAGATATGGTAACTGGCTTTTGGATTCAGTCTTAGTAAACGATACGAAACGAAAACCATATACTCGTATGTATCTAAATTAAGGGCGAAGTACAATCTTTCATTTTTCGATTTTAATTTATTTATTTATAATTTTGTGTCTAAATTTCAAGCCGATCCCATAAAAATTTATGAAGTTACGCGTATTTATTAACTGTCTTATGAGCGTTTTACATCTACTAATATCAAAACATGTTCCCAACAACTCACGTTGCGAAAGTCAAAGTCTCTTATGACTTCAAAACTACTGCACTGATGATCCACACCCGAGTTATGAGTAGGGTCACCATATCCCTGATTTGTCAGGGAATTCGCTGATTTTGACCTTCAGCACTGATTCCCTGGATTTTCGTGAAAAAAACAACTTTTACATAACTCTAGTTATGAGGGACACCATAAAGCGCATCAACACCAGAAATCATAGCCAAAATACAAGATATGGTTTTTGAAGATCGTCGATTGACTAAGATAGATTTAGTAAAAGTTCTACATCTTATTAGACAGTGTAAGCTATATTTTAAGTGAAATTTTGGGTTTTAGAAAGCTGTGTGCACAATGGGTGCCGCAAAAACACATTCGAATGCGACTTTCTCAGCAACATTTGGAGCGTTTTAAAAAGGATAAAGTGGATTTTATGCTTCAATTGATCAGTATGGATGAGACTTGGCTCTATCACCATGATCCTGAATCAAAACAAGAGACTAAAGAGTGGTGTGAACCTGTTTGTTCAGCTTCGTAACGAGTTCGTGTTATAAAATCGGCCAAAAAGTTTATGGTATCAGTTTTTTGGGATGCGAGAGAAATTTAGTTTGTGGAGTACTTCTAAACTGGTAAAAGAATTAATTTTTAATATTATTGAAACCTTTTGGACCAGTGGAAGGAAAAAAGACCCAGTTTGCAGAAGAAAGAAATCCTTTTTCATCAGGACAATGCATCGTGTCACAAGAGCGTTTTGACATTGGCTAAAATCCATGAATTAAAATTCGAATTGTTGGAGCATCCACTGTATTCGCCAGATTTGACTCCCAGCGACTTTCATTTGTTTTCAGAACTAAAAAAAATGTATGCGTGACAAACGTTTTTCATCAAATTAAAAGGTCATAACGGCTGTTGAAACGTATTTGCAGACCTTCCGGATTCGCATTTGAGGTAATGGATCCACAGATTGCTACAATAGCCGTATTTTTTAATATTTCTCCATGAAAGCTTTGCTAAATATTCAGTTTCTTGGGTATCAATTATAGCTGGTTGTATACAAGGACCTATCTTAGGCTGTCGTTGTATAAACTGACATATGATATATTCTAGTACATACAATTATATAATATCTAGTCTTGACCTAATTCTAAAAGGCATTTTTGCCCGACAAAAAAAGTTTTGTGCAGGAAGTAAAAAACCATTAACGGATTTTGTTCCAACATTGCATTACTTTTAATACTATCAAAGCTCCCTCAAAGTCCCGATATAAACCTTATAGACCATCTATGGGCTTATTTCGAAGATTAGTTGCGGAAAATATGAAGTATCACTGAAGTTCACCTACAGTTTTTCAAGGAAAAAGGAGGCAAAAAAATGTTGAAAATTTCTGAAATAAAGTGCTTGGTGTTTGAATATAGAAACGAGTTCTGTGCAGAAATATTAAAAGGTCTGTACATAAATTTAGAAAACACTAATTGTCAAACGCAAGATAATTTTAGAAGCAATAAATACCATATTTTCTCATGTTTTGTTATTATACCCTGAACAGGGTGCATAACGTTTGTCACGAAATTTGTACATATAATCCTGAAGGAATAGTCGGTGTCTTTATAACGAATTAGCATAAGAAGGTGAGTCGATTTAGCCAACCGTCTGTCTGTCCATTTTGCATACGTTCTTTTCTCCCTAAGAAACTACGGATTTCCGCAAGCACCGAAATCTAAATACTATAAATTGGGACAGCAAAAGCTCCCTGAAATTATAATTTAAATTCCTCGTGTAAATAGTACTTGTATTTCACAAAAATGTATTTTGCTCAGTTGGCAGGACTGTCCTTAATTACTATGCCGAATATGAGAGCGATCTGTCAAACAGTTTGCTTACAGCAGCTGCTCGGTACACCTCAATGGTGCGGTGTGTTTTTTAGAATGAATAAAAATATCGAAGAAAGAATTTGTCTCAAATTTTGTATTACTAAACAAATTTCGTGAGCGGAATCGATGCGAATGTTAGAGGCTTACGGTGATTCAGTTTCATCAAAAACACAAGTTTACGAGTACAAAGCCTTCAAACACGGTCGAGAGATCGTTGAAGACACTCCTCGTTCTGGAAGACCTTCGACCGCTTGAACTGATAAAAATGCTAAAAAAAATGAAGAATATCGTGCTAGAAAATCGTGTTAGAGAGATTGCAAAAGACATCGACATCTCTGGCGAGTTCGTTCGAATGCTTTTGGTGAATATTTTGGGTTTGAATTTTTTTTTTCAAAAACAGTACCGTGTACAGGTCTCTTTGGACATGTTTGATCGTACGTATTCCGAACCCAAACTCTTGGAGAGCATTATTACTGCAGATGAGATATGGGTTTATGAGTTTGACATGCAAATAAGTCAATAATCATCGGAATGGGGGGAAAAACAAGCCGAAATCAAAAAAAGCACTCCAAATTCGCTAAAAAATCATGGTGTAGCCCATTGTTTTTTCGATAGTCGTGGTTTGGTGCATCATATATTTGTTCCAGAGGTACAGATAGTCAATTGGGAGTGCTATTTGGCCGTATTGTGGCGTTTGCGTGAGAACATCCGTCGAAAACGGCCGGAATTATTGAAGAACAATTCGTAGATTTTACACCATGATAATACACCATCACATCGAGCCACGATTATGATCGAATTCAAAGCCAACAACGCAATGAATACCACCTATGATTATGAAAAGTGTTTCGAGGACTGGAAAAATCGTTGACATAAGTATATTGCAAGTGGGGATTTCTTTGAAGGCGACGAAATAAATATTGACTTCAATACTATTTCCGGGTACTCTTTTGTCAAAATGTAGTAACGACGAAAGTTTAATTTTAAATATCAATTATTTTATTTTTTCCATTGCCAAAAATACTCGAAATTCGGACTTCTAGACTATAATATCCCTTTAAAATAAACTCACAGTGTTTTTAGAGTCTTGAGCTCAAAGGTTATTAACATAAAGACTGCTTTAGCAATTGGTAATCCCAAAAACGTTTTTTTTTTTTTACCAGGGAAACACATTACTATATTCATATATCAAAAAAGTACTCGATCAAGTCTGACTAGTATTATTATAAATGATTTCAATTCTCTAAAATAATTTTTTATTTATGATTTTTCTTCTTTTTTCGGCACTACAAAGAGAATGAAAAATGATGATGGAAGCGGAAAGAAGAAAGAAAAGATTAATTGTTGCTTAAACGAAATAAGTCATTAGAAGCCCGAGCAAGCATTTCTCTTAAATAATTATTATATAAGTTTTCATTGCAGGCACATTTCAAAAAATATATTAACTAATCCCTTGCGCCACACCTGTAATCCGCACGCGTCCGCCTAACGCTCGCCACATGGGTACACCTGGCTTTTGGCTTTCGACGAGGCACACACACCTCTCACACTGCTCCTTGCATTATGCGCGCAACCCTCAAAGCAACTTGTCGCATTACGAACGCCCGGAGGTCATATTTCTTTTAACAACTACCAAATGCATTTCAATTTAATTCAATGTGCACACTGCACGACCCCCTTTTTTGCAACCACTTGCGCATATTGTTTGCATGTGTGTATGCATGGCTGCTTGGTTGTGGATATTACAGCAGTCAACCCACATTTGCACTCTTCAAACGACATCCGACAAGCTATGATTTTTTATGCCTTGTAAAAGAAACATTAACAAAACCAAACAACTGACAAAAAATCAACCAAAGACAACACCAAAATAATCGCAATGGTGTGGATGCGGAGGGGAAAATGAAATGTAAGTGAAATAAAGAAAGCTGAAGACGGTAGCATAAGTCGGTGAGGACGATAGCAGGCGGCAAGTAAAGCCTATCTTAAGGCTATGGGTGTAAGCGTGTAAAAAATCGGGTGCCGACGCAACTAAGCACAGTGGGCTGGTGTCGTAAGAAAATTAAATGAAATGTGTGTACCGATAGGACAGCAAACGACGTCATATTTTTGCCGCTCTTTTGACATTCATCTTTAGTAAGGTTTGCCATTTTATCATGGAAAGACTTACGATCCAAAAACGATTTGAAATTATTAAAATTTACTACCGAAATTCGGTGTCAGTTGCCTCAACTTTAAGTGTGCTACGTCCAATTTATGGTCGTCATAATCGTCCTGTCAGATCAACAATTGAGCGTGTAGTGGAAAAATTTTAATCCACAGGCACAGTAAAAAATGTGCCAGTGAGACAAAGAAGTGCCCGTAGTGTCGAGAATATTGCTGCCGCTAGCGCATCAATTGAGGAAGACCCAAATCAGTCTCTCACACGTCGTTCTCAAGCGTTGGACTATGACGTCGTTGTGGCGAATTTTGCCTTTCTTTCTTGGCCTACATCCCTGCATGATCAAATTGACGCATGAACTGAAGTTGCTTGATCACCAGAATCCTCGTATGTATATTCGTGACTTGTGCTTGAAAGTGGTCCGGATTTTCATCGAAAAATCATCTTCAGCGATGAGGCTCATTTCTGGATGAATGGCTTCGGCAGTAACCAAAATATGCGCCATTAGTCAGGCAGCAATCCACACATCCTCCATAAGTCACCATTGTATGCCGAAAAACCGATACGGTTTGGTGCGGTTTAAGGACCGGCTGCGTCATTGGGCCGTACTTCTTTCGTGATGGTCAAAACAAGCACCTTATTGCGAACGAGAATCGCTACCTCTCAATGATAACCGAATATTTTGAGCCCGAATTGGTTAATATGGACTTGGACAATATGTGATTCCAACCTGACGGCACTACAAGCCACACAGCAAATGTCACTATCGATTTATTGAAAACTAAGTTTGGTGAACGTGTAATCTCACTAAATGACCCAGTCAATTGGCCGGCGAACGTGCGATTTGACGCCATTAGACTATTTCTAGTGGGGCTCGGTCAAGTCTATGGTCTACGCCAACAAGTAATCGATAATTGATGAACTTCGTACGAATATCTAACGTGAAATTGCAGCAGTATCGGCCGATTTATACTTTCACAGGTCCAACTATTTACAATACAAACACCTGTTTCAGTATCTTAATCATAAACTATATTCTCATTTTAAGCTGCCTGGCTTACATTTTCGCTTGTACCGAATAAAAAATTAGATAAGACTGTAAGATACACTGGAATTTTCATTATAAAATCGTTCAAAAATTTCTGTAAAACTACTCTGAGGTCAAAAGATCTTTGAGTACTAATATCGTGCGAGTCATCCAAAGATATCTAGTATCGAAGATGACAGGACTTCCTGCTTCCAATTTAACAGGTGTTTTTGAAGCAACGCTATGAATTTTAGGTTAGGTTGGGTTGGTATACTGTAAATATTCTTGGGGAACATCCCACATGAACGGCTAGACTGTCCGTTGTGATGTTCAGAGCTCCAAAATATAGAACAATGAGTACATCGCATAGCGGACAAGCAGCTTGTGCCTGCCACAAATTCAGTATAGTTGGTTCAATGAGAAGTGTTAGGTTAGAAATCCTATCAATGCAGAGAGAGGAACTTTGTTAAGAGCAAGTAATTCAATAGACCTCATAGTTTTCACTCTAAGCCAGATATATTTCACAAACGCACTTGCTTTGATTGCAGACCAACGATTGCAAAGCTTGCGAAAGGTCATAGAGCCAACGCCAGAACGCAAGAGCACAATGGGATACTGGCTCGTTTTCATTCTGAATGTTCTTACAGCGGGTTTTGGATATGAGTTTCTTGTAGACTCTTCGACTTTACAGTTTGTACCGATTTCGCTGTAGCCAGGTACCCAACCGCGTCTAATATCGAAGGATTTTGATGATTATACGAGGTCATGCTCTCCTTACTAGCTATGAGCGCATTGCCAACGAGCTTTTATTAACACTATAACTGCCTAAGAGGGCTTAGAATTATCATCTTAGATAGACACCAGATTCTTGGCTAGTCGGCGTATCTTTAAAACCACACACGAGTCAAGACACTGGTCTAATCTCTTGGTGTTGCCCATATATGGAAGGAATATTTATACTGGAGTCCAAAATATTTGGTACCTAGATGCTTGAACAGTTTTGGTCGAATTTAAACAAGTTTTTGGTCATAAGGTGGAAAACCCTTAAGGCAAAATTTGTGCAAAGTTTTCTTCTTGATTTGTACACTGGAAAGGAAAGAGTGCGATGGCATTTAAAATTCAGTTATATGGAAAGTGGGCGTGCTTGCAGTCCAATGAAAGTGTTCCCACTGAATTTGGTTGAAATCGGTCGAGCAGGTCCTGAGATATGTGATTTTTCATCAAAATGGGCGGTTCCACCCACATCATTAAATTTTTATCTCAGCTTCATTAAAAACCACAATATTTACAGGGTTTGTCCGGAAATTAATAGAACTGAGTCGATTTAAAAAAATTTATTGGACCAATCGTTACAATTCTTTAAAACCTTTCAAAATAAGATCCTTCTGCGTATATGCAGTGCTGCCAGAGCGATTTCCAAGCATCGAAGGCGTCACGGAACGCATTCTCCGGAATAGCCTTGAGAGCCGAGGTGCATGCTGCTTGGATCCCCTTCCATCGGCCTTTTCAAGCAAGGAAACAAAAAAGTCGGAGGGACCACATCTGGGCTCTAGGGCGCTTGCGGAAGCGTTGGGATGCCGTCCTTAGTTAGGTAGCTGCTTAAGAAAGGCAATCGTGGGTCAACTGCCAATCGGCTGCGATGTCTTGTCGGACCCGGTTGACCTTTCTTTTGAGTCTCTTGGGGACTTCCACGTAAAACTTGGCGTTGACGGCTTATCCAGGAAGAACAAACGATACCTTTGAAGACAATGAGCATAGTTTTCACTTTGGATTTGCTCCGTCCTGGTGCTACCGACACACATCATTTCTTGCTAAGCAATATCTGAGTAAGCCTGTTTGAATTGTCTCTGATATTAATAGCGTACCTCTGCGAAAATGTTTGTCCACGAGCTCGGAGACAACTGAGCAGCCTCTACTGAATCCAGTCGGTGCGCGCATGTTCCGAAGGACAGTCGCGGCGGAAGAAAATCAGTCCGCACAAACCCTGTACGCTAGTAGAATTTAGTTGTTGTAGCTTTAGTGGAGTAGAAGATATATAATATTGAACCTATTAGAGAAGAACATCAAACCTAGAAGAGGGTACGAACAGACAGAAAGTCAAACGGATTTCAACTGATCTCTTCATTCTGATCATTAATATATAACGGGTGATTTTTTTGAGGTTAGGATTTTCATGCATTAGTATTTGACAGATCACGTGGGATTTCAGACATGGTGTCAAAGAGAAAGATGCTCAGTATGCTTTGACATTTCATCATGAATAGACTTACTAACGAGCAACGCTTGCAAATCATTGAATTTTATTACCAAAATCAGTGTTCGGTTTTTTTTTTTTTTTTCGGACAAATTTTGTTCAGCGATGAGGCTCATTTCTGGTTGAATGGCTACGTAAATAAGCAAAATTGCCGCATTTGGGGTGAAGAGCAACCAGAAGCCGTTCAAGAACTGCCCATGCATCCCGAAAAATGCACTGTTTGGTGTGGTTTGTACGCTGGTGGAATCATTGGACCGTATTTTTTCAAAGATGCTGTTGGACGCAACGTTACGGTGAATGGCGATCGCTATCGTTCGATGCTAACAAACTTTTTGTTGCCAAAAATGGAAGAACTGAACTTGGTTGACATGTGGTTTCAACAAGATGGCGCTACATGCCACACAGCTCGCGATTCTATGGCCATTTTGAGGGAAAACTTCGGACAACAATTCATCTCAAGAAATGGACCCGTAAGTTGGCCACCAAGATCATGCGATTTAACGCCTTTAGACTATTTTTTGTGGGGCTACGTCAAGTCTAAAGTCTACAGAAATAAGCCAGCAACTATTCCAGCTTTGGAAGACAACATTTCCGAAGAAATTCGGGCTATTCCGGCCGAAATGCTCGAAAAAGTTGCCCAAAATTGGACTTTCCGAATGGACCACCTAAGACGCAGCCGCGGTCAACATTTAAATGAAATTATCTTCAAAAAGTAAATGTCATGAATTTTATGCGTTTTTTTTTTTTAAAAAGTTATCAAGCTCTTAAAAAATCACCCTATATATAACCCGATATCAATCTCTTTTAGTTTAAGGTGGTACGTAGATAGTAGTTTTCGTGTTGTAGTCAAGGAGTGTTGGAGTTAAACCACCACCAGTACTAAAATGACAAAAATAGATGGACGTGACCCTCAAATACCCCACAGATCTCCTAGCACATTAGTCACAAAATTTTCCTTTAGTTTTGTTGTGAAATGTTATTAAAATAAACTTCATGAACGACTTCTTAAGTTTATTTTGCGGTAACTTTAATTCTTATGAGCTTTTTATACTCATTATTTAAAAAATATTTAGTATCTAACTCATTTCCCATTGAAGTCTCTCTTTTGGATTGAAAATCAGTAGTGTTCCTTGAAACCTCGTGTGCAATTCCACACTCCTAAAAGTATACACCTGAACAGTTCAGCCCCAACTGAACGTACTTTGTACTCCACCATTCCTTAAAAGAACCCATTAGCTTATTCACCACTTCACTTGCCGCACTCACCACACTGTGCCATTGTACCGCACAAACTCTGCGAGTTATTAAAGCTCGACCGCTTGGTCGTGCTTGTGGTGTATGCCATGCCATCTACATTTCAAGCTCACTCTGTCTGATTAAGACGCGGTGTCGAAACAAACCAGCCGTCATAAGCCAATGCAACAGCGTCGTAATACTATTTTAACACCTATGGGAATTTTACTACCCCCAAATGGTAATGGAAATGAAAGAAGAGATGCTGACTTGTGCCCTTCTTATGAACCATACATACATATGTGCAAATATAGAAGTGTAGATATGTGTGTAAGTGCCTCGCCTTTTGGCAGACGCTGGGGTACATTTGCACTTGGCCATGCCTGCATGCTTGTCGTGGTTTTGGCTTTCGTACACAACGAGGCTAAAGGTTAAATTTCACCTAAGTAGCGTATATCGACACACATTTACGAGTATTTAAGGTTATGTGGTGATGCCTTCAAATGGCATAGTCTTCGCATATGTTAAGTGCATAGTAAAAAGAATTGGATATGGTAGTTTTACACATGTCACATACACACAAACGCACGCAGTGGCATCCTCGCATAAGCACAGCCTTTAAGCTTAACGAGGCAGCACAGGACATGCAACAACCCCTGCTGCGCTGTGTCGCAGTGTGAACCACCCACACTCCCACATCTATTTGCACCACATGCTCGTTCCTTTTGCTATTACCCTCCCCATTACATGTTAGCCCAACGTAAAGCCTCATCAATAACACCCGCATATGCAGAGCTTAAAGTCAACGCCCTTCCTTCAGCAGCCTTCTTCCTCGACTACCTTCTTCCAACAACCGCTCCGAAATGCACTATTTGACCAGCAAAGCACTCCAGCGCCCTAACATTTTATTCAACTTTATTTTTGTTTGTTGTCTTGTTAGCTGCCATATTTGGAATTGGAACATATTTTTATCCTTTTGCTCTCTGGGGACTCACTATTTTCAATAAAAAATTTGTTTTCTTACCCCCAAATGCATTTCTTTTATTCGTTTGTTGCATTACATTGTTTTATTTTTATTTGAATGCTTATTTGTGTTTGCTACACAAATACATGCATGCATACAAATAGACTACCGGCTTTGGTGGCAGCTAGTAAAGCAGCCTTTTAGGCTTTGCGGCTGATTGGCAGCGTGTACCCTTGTTTGTATTTTGTTGTTGTTTATTTTTCTATTGAATGCAAACAAGTATTTATGTATTTCCATACTTAATGTGACTGCGGTTGCCATTTTGCTTTAACATCTTTAGCATCAAAAGCCTTGAAGTTGACAAGCTTCTATTGGATTAAGGGTATCACAATTGAAGGTGGCGCACTTCTCTAGACTCCTTAAAATATTTGAGAAGGGATGTGCCTTAAATTTTGGTTTTTCAGTTTCTTTAAGACTTCTTTTCCAATAAGAAAACTCAGAAAAACAGCAATAACCACTAAACTACTATATCGCCTAAAATTATGCAACAGTCAGATTTTTATCTGCATGTTTTACCATTTCTTGATCGCTTGATAGGTAAGAAATCTCGATGTCTCAAGCAAAATAAACAAAAACAAGTAAGGCTGAGCTTAGTTCGGGTATAACCTAATATTTCATACTCTCAAATTATGAAAAAAGGCGGGTAAAAAACAAGTGATTCAAGTAAAGAAACTTTTTTCAATAGCTCTTTTTTGACAGAACACGCGTAGGTCGTGTCTTGCAATTGGTTGGCACGTATCTTTGGGAATTGGATAGGGCTGGGTTACATCCCGGAGGCCTGGAGACGAGTCAGAGTCATGTTTATCCCGAAGGACTTCAGGCACATCAGCCTCTCCCCCTTCTTACTAAAAACTCTGGAGAGACTGATTGACTGGTATATATTGAGGCACATTCCGAGGGACTATTTATCCGGAGCGCAACATGCTTATTGTAAAGGCAAGATACTACTGGATACTGTCCTGAAAACTATCCTGTAATGGTATGAGGAAGCCATTAGGCTTAAGGAATTCGCTGTTGGACTTTCCTTGATATAGAGGGAGTTTTCAATAATGTCTTGCCAGAAGCAGTCTTAACTGCTATGTACGGTTTTGGGGTTGAATAAAACCTCAAACACTTCATTTTGCGACAGAGCGATCGAAACGGAGCATTAGTACGGCACCGTTGCCACGAATGGGAGACATCCGTCTGCAACCAGCGGACAGAGTGAAAGATCTAGTTCTCATCCTTGGATAGAAACCTTTTATGGAAGTTAAATATCCAAGAGAAAGCAAAAAAAGGCATCGATTGCCTTGTACTGCTATAGAGAAGCAATTGGCAAAAGGTGGGATCTCTTACCGAAAGTAGTCCTCTGGCTCTACGACACCATTGTTAAGACCATTATGTTCTATGGAGTCTTTATGTGGTGGAAGGTTTTAGAAAATACCACACTTACCTCACATTTGTTTGGAACGACTTACGCGTGAAGAACGTTTAGAAGTCGTTCAACTTAATTACGAACATTCACGTTCTGTATAGAATGTGTTTCGCGCGCATCGCTCTACTTAGGGTCAATATAATCGACCTACTGGGCGTACTATTCGTAACACTACTCCCCATCTTGAGACCCATCATTCTTTATTGGATAATATTCGATCGTCCAGAACGTAGTAAAGAAAACATAGCAGCCGTAGCTAAGTGTATACATACATGAACTTTTTATGACGAGATCTTAAATTGAAAGCGTACAAAATACAGCTTGTGCAAGAACTGAAACCGCTCGACCTTCCTAAGCGGCATAGCTTCGCTCTATGAGCTCTTGAAAAGTTCCAAAAAGATCTGACGTTTTCGACCCAAATTTTGTTCAGCAATGAAATCCATTTCTGGCTGGTAGGCAAACAAGCAAAATGTCGCATTTGGGACGAAGAGTATCATTAAGAGATTCAAGAGCTGCTATTTCCTTCAGAAAAAACAACGGTTTGGTGTAGATTGTGAGCCTGCGAAATCATCGGTCTATATTTCTTCAAAGATGGTGCCGCTGAGAAGGTAACCGTCAATGGCGACCGTTGCCGCGCCATGATAACCGATTTTTTGATACCTGAAATTGAAACACGTGATCTCTTCCCACATATTTCAACAATCAATGGATTTATTGAGAGAACACTTCGGTAAACAGATAGTTTCATGTTTTGGGCCAGCCGATTGGCTACCAAGATCATGTAATATCACACCTTTAGGTTTTTTCTATGGGAATGTGTAAAGTCTAAAGTCTATGCGGACAACCCCGCTTCGATTCAGGCCTTGAAACAAAACATAACGCGTGTTAACGTCAGTTACCTGTCGAAATGCTCAAAGGGGTCATCAAAATTAGACTCAACAGATGGACCAAATGAGACGTAGCCACGACCAACATTTGAAAGAGATAATCTTCAAGAAATAAAAGCCAAGAATGTTCTTTTTAATGTTAATAAACATTCCCATTAAATTTGAAGTTTCTGTGTTTTTTCTTTTAAAAAATTTGGTATCTTAGTAATTTATAGTATATTATGGGTCAACGACTCACTTATTTTCAATAATACATATTGCATGTCCAAATTTTTAAAATTAAGATCAACCTAATTAACTCAAATGAGGTATACCAGGTCAATTGAAATGTCCCTGGCCTACCATTGTAAAGCACATTCTTTTCTCAAAATTCGTTGGTTTTTTATTCAACATATGATCACAGCGACCCTTCAACTTTCCAATACCATTTCTGTAGTACGATTTGTCCATTGCTTCAAAATAGGTTTAGTTTCTGCGATCATCTCTTCATTCGATGAAAATTTCTTCCCCGCGAGAGTTCGATTGAGATCTGAGTACAGGAAATAGTCCCTGGGGCCAGATGTAGAGCAGATCGTCGAATTCAAGGATTTTCGCCAACGTTTTCACTGACTTGTGTCACGTTGTCTTGGTGATAGTAGCACTTCCTTCTACTTCAAAATTAGTTGTTTTTCTACGATTTCGTCTTTCAAACAGTCCAATAACGGTATATTGTAGTCGCCGCTTATAGTCCGTACACTTAATACACGTAGTCAATAAAAATTATTCCAAGCGCATCCGAAAATACAGAACTTCTTGGTTTTGGCTTACTTCTAAATACAACGTAAACACCTTATTGTTACAAAAAGTAGTATTAAGTTGTATTTGTATTACTATATGCATCCCTGATTATGAACAATAGCTGTAGGTATATGGAATAGCATTTGTCTTGTTGTAGACATCTGGCGCCACACTGTCTGCTCGTCTAGTTAAACAATTGCTGAGTCTGGCGCCGCGACTGTCTGTTTGCGTCTGGCGCCGTATAGCCGTATGTTCTGGTAATTTCCAGACGCGATATTCTAGAAGGACACGTCGGCATCAGCGAGAAGTGCGTGGCTATATAAGCCGTGGCAGCGCCAACGTAATCAGTCAGTGCTAAGAGTAAACTGCTATAGTGTAGACGAGTTGTGAAATAAAGAGTTGTTGAATTAAATTAAACAGTGTTGATTTTATTTGTCAATCCAGAGATACGAACCTAGCAAAGTAAACTAGCAAGAGTAAATTCGTAACAATTGGTGTCAGAAGTGGGATTGTCAAATAATCCAAAATCAAGATGGTTAAATTCGGAGAATTGAGAATTCAGCAATTAAAAAAGGAACTGGAGGAGCGTAATTTGCCGATAAGCGGGCAAAAGGCGGATCTGCAGGCACGATTGCGTGAAGCAATGGAAGCGGATGGAATTAATGTGGACGAGTTCGAATTTGTTGGGCCAGAAACTTCTACAAAGGTAGAAGAAAAAGTAGAAGAACAACGAACATCATCGAGTGTGGACATGAACATGCTGTTAGTGGCTATACAGAAAATAGCTGAAAATACAGAAAATGCAGTGCAAACAGGAAATCGTCTGGCACAGCAAATAGCTGAAAATGCAGAAAAGGCAGTGCAAACAGAAAATCGTCTGGCACAGCAAATAGCTGAAAATACATCACAAATAGCAGACAATGCAGTGCAAACCGAAAATCGTCTGGCACAGCAAATAGCTGAAAATACATCACAGTTAGAGTCTCGCCTTACACAACAACATCGTTTGGTACAACAGATTACGGAAAATACTACACAACTACAAAAAACAAGTGCAAGAGAAATTTTCAAAATTTGAAGACGAATTAAGCACTTTAAAAAATGACGAAGAAAATTTAAAAGCAGAAGTTCTTCAATTAAGTAATCGTGTGCGAGAACTGGAAGTGCATGGCCCTGCACCATCAACAAATAATCAAAGATTGAAGGCACCCACATTCGATGGAAGTATTCCATTTCAAATTTTCAAACTTCAGTTTGAAAAGACAGCAATGGCCAATAACTGGAATGCAGCGGACAAAGTAGCGTCCTTGTTTTTATCATTGAAAGGACCTGCGGCAGAAATCCTTCAGACTATTCCAGACTGTGAACGGGACAACTATGAGGCATTGATGAGTGCGATAGAAAGACGATATGGTAGTGAGCACCGGAAACAAATATACCAGATCGAACTGCAAAATAGGGGTCAGAAGATGAACGAGTCATTGCAAGAGTTCGCAACTGAAATAGAACGACTGGCTCATTTGGCAAATGCAGATGCACCTGTGGATTACATTGAGAGGGTAAAAATTCAAAGCTTCATAAATGGAATTCGTGATGTGGACACCAAACGCGCCACATATGCATTGCCAAAAAGAACGTTTGCTGAAACGGTTTCGCACGCCCTCACACAGGAAACAGCTTCCCTACTAAGTAAACCAGCACACAAAGAACAAAGAGTCGAAATGGAACAACCGGCGCTGATGGAAGAAATATTGAAGACTCTGAAGACAATTGCTGCACAGCGAGTAAATACAACAGGCAGATGTTTCAACTGTAGAAAAGCGGGTCACTTTGCCCGAAATTGCAAGATAAAAGTAAACCCATCAAAATGGAAACAACCAACAGAACACCGAAAGAGGATTCACCACAAAAATGCGGATGCATTATCACATCGCCCTTGTCCACTGGAATTTAAACATTGCTCCAAATCAGAAGGAAAAGAAGGTATAATCGACGTGCGATCACTGAATATAGAACCTGAAGATGATTGGACTCCTCACCGCATCAGAATCAATCAGCTGGAGGACCCTGATCTTGCAAAGCTGGTAATGGCCAAAGAAAATGGGGTACGACCACCAAAGGAACAAATAAGTAGCGAGAGTCCAACTGCAAAAGCATATTGGGCCCAATGGAACAGCATAAACCTCGTTAATGGATACCTTCATCGTACCTGGGAAAGCGAAGATGGCAAACATTCTCGTCTGCTGATCATAGTACCGAAGTCCATGATCCCAAAAGTATTGAAAGAATATCACAATGGACCTAGTGGAGGGCACCTTGGAATAACAAAAACTATAGAGAAGATTAAACAACGGTTCTACTGGATCGGTTGTCGAGATTCCATAGCAGAATGGATAAGTAATTGCGTAGAGTGCATGGCAGCTAAAGGTCCTAAAGCCAAAAGTCGCGGTAGGCTACAACAGTACAACGTGGGATCACCATTTGAACGAGTCGCAATGGATATTGCAGGTCCGTTCCCAACCAGTACGGCCGGAAACAAATTACCAAACCAGGAAGCGAAGACAGTAGCCGAAGCGTTTGTAGAAAATTGGATAACAAGGTTCGGAGTGCCCGTCGAATTACACTCAGATCAAGGCAGGAATTTCGAATCTTCCATTTTCCAAGAAGTCTGTACATTATTGGGCATCCACAAGACACGGACAACAGCGTTACACCCACAATCAGATGGGATGGTAGAGAGATTCAATCGAACGCTCGAAGAACATCTGCGGAAAATCGTCGATAAAGATCAACGGAATTGGGACAAGTGCATCCAGATGTTCCTGCTGGCGTATCGTTCAGCGAAGCACGAGACAACTGGTTACACGCCAGCAAAGATTATTTTCGGATCTGATCTGCGACTCCCTGCTGATCTTAAGTTTGGAACGAATCCTACAGCTGTAAGAAATGATGGAGATTATTGTTCTGCCTTAAAGGAAGAAATGAATGAATTGCATCTAATGGTAAGACAGCATACGCATCTGATGAGCAATAAGATGAAGGACCGGTTCGATCAAGCGGCAAATTCAAAAGGTTTTGAAGAAGGTGATCTGGTCCTGTTGTACAATCCACTTCGAAAGAAAGGCTTGTCCCCGAAATTGCAGACAGCCTGGGAAGGACCCTATATGGTGATGAAACGACTTAATGACGTGGTATACCGCATACAAAGAAATGGGAAAGCACGATGTAAAATGAAAGTAGTACATTTGGAGAGGCTTGCCCCATTTGGTTCAAGAGGATTTGTGCCTAATCGGGACGATTAGGCTTTAGTGGAGGGCAGTGTTACAAAAAGTAGTATTAAGTTGTATTTGTATTACTATATGCATCCCTGATTATGAACAATAGCTGTAGGTATATGGAATAGCATTTTGTCTTGTTGTAGACATCTGGCGCCACACTGTCTGCTCGTCTAGTTAAACAATTGCTGAGTCTGGCGCCGCGACTGTCTGTTTGCGTCTGGCGCCGTATAGCCGTATGTTCTGGTAATTTCCAGACGCGATATTCTAGAAGGACACGTCGGCATCAGCGAGAAGTGCGTGGCTATATAAGCCGTGGCAGCGCCAACGTAATCAGTCAGTGCTAAGAGTAAACTGCTATAGTGTAGACGAGTTGTGAAATAAAGAGTTGTTGAATTAAATTAAACAGTGTTGATTTTATTTGTCAATCCAGAGATACGAACCTAGCAAAGTAAACTAGCAAGAGTAAATTCGTAACATTATTAAAGAGAAATATTCCGCACCGTTTATTATATTGCAAAGAGTATATTGACTGAGGTAACGAATTGTGTGATTCTATAACTTTTACAGAAAGAAATCTTATAAAGAAGGTCTACTAAGCTAAGCTCAATTTAAATAGTGGAGTTTTGGCATTTTGCTTTAATAGTTAAAGAATGGTTGCTGTGAAACGTGAAACTTCAACTTCAATGGTGAATGTTTATTATCATTCGAAATAACATTCTTTGGCATTTATTTTTCGAAGATTATCTCATTCAAAGGTTTACCGCGGCTATGTCACAGAAGATCCATCCGTAGAGTCCAAATTTCGATGCCTCGAATGATACGCCTAATACTTTGCTCCAAGGCCTGAATCGAGCGGGTTGTCTGCATTAGACTCACAGGAAAAAGTCTAATACTGTGATATCAAACGATCTTGGTGGCCAATCGACCTACCCAAAACGTGAAATTATCTGCTGAACGAAGTGCTCTATCAAGAAATCCATTGATTGATGCGATGTGTGGAAACCAAATGTCGCTGAGATCACGAGCTTCATTTTAGGCATTTCCGGATAATTGGATGATGTCGACAACAACTAGCTAATCATTACCATCCTAACGGGGCTTAGGTACCCATTACATCAACAGTACAAGCAGAAAGTACAGGAAAGTATACATGAGAATACTAGAACACCTTCTATCCTTGTGTTCTGTCTTATCTAGAACTCGCCTTAGGAGTATTCCCAATTCAAGGGATCAGATGAGTAAGATATCACATCGCCTTAAAGTTCGCAAAAAGCATTGACGTCCTATATGACGAATATTTCAGCACGAATTAAATTGAAACACCATCTGGTATTACTAAGGATCAGTAGATCTCTCTTTGGCCTAACAGGTGGACAGTTTAATCTCACCTAACTACCGAGAAGTTTCAAACCCAGCCATTAATTCTAATTTAGGAAAAATACAGAAGAGCAATCTAAAGTATAATCTTAAAAAAACATAATCAGAAAAAAATTATAAAATATATATTTTAATTAGCAAGTATGACCTTAGTTTTTGTCAAATTGGAAGTTAACTACAATTTTATTTATTAACTTCAATTAACTTCAAAATTTGCTCTCACTTAATACTGGCAATACTCTCTGTTGTTTCACTTCTCAATTGAAAAGAGGGCGCCACTCGCGGTTTATCTTTAAACAACAATTAGTGCTGCCATACTTTTAAGCAACAACAGTCGTACTTAATTCAATTTGTATTTCAGACATTGCATTACTAAAAGTAAACTGATGGTTTTTATTTAAAATTATTTATTAATAATTATTCATTAATAATTTATTTTATGCTCATAGCATTGCATTTTTACAATTTGACACAATCAGATTGTTTCGCAAATTCGGTGCGTTCCTTACTACCAGTCGTTTTCTGGCAACACCACCAGTGCAGACAGCAGCAGTGAAAAGAAAACGAAAACGAAAACGTCGACGCGTACGGAAAGAATTTAGCTGCTCTTTTCGTTTTTTATTTATTTATTTGCTTTAAATGCATTTTAAAATAAACAAATTGGATGAGCATTGATGCATTTCGGCATAATGCAATACAATAAATTGTAGTGAAATTGTGCAAAATTGAGTGTATATATTTTAAAGTAAATTTTTACTTGCGTTTCCTTGCTCATTGTCTCGTCGCGTAGTCCGTCTCGTTCGGTTGATTGCAGTGGCAGCGAAGTAGCAGCGCAGCAGAGATAGAAACAAATTGTGCTCCGAAAATTGTAACTCCGCGTAGATATCAAATAAAATATGCAATTGAACAACGGTACGAGGAAACTCAAATAATAAATAGTTAAAATTATAAAATTTGTTTTAAAAAATGTATTAAATTTGCGCTTTGTATTATGTGCTGGCAAAGTTTTCGTTGCTTATTGGAGTGGGTACGACCAACAACAACAGCAACAACATAGGGTACATCTACCTGCGTACGGTGAAGTTTTCCGATTTTATTCGCTGCATGCCTTCGTCATTATTAACCCATTGTGCGTGAAACAAACTGTCACAAACACATTGCATTGCATAGACAAATATAGAGAAAACTCAAAATGTTTTAATAATTGTTTGGTGCTTTTGGTTTTCATTATTCGCATAAAGTTTAGTTATTTGTTGCTGTATTAGCTGCCTTATCTTTTGTGTACAATTAACAAAAAGACTATGAAAACAAAAACATGTGTTGTTGAAATTTACATTTGAATGGTAATTAATTTATGCACAGAGAAACTTAATTACTTCCGTTTTCTCTTCAAAAAAGTAAAAAGGTGCCTATTCACAAATCGTAAATTTTGTACGTATAAAGTAATTTCCTTTGGTGAGTTTATGTTTTGAGTTTCAAATGTTTTCGGAATTTTACGCCCATGCAGTTAAAGAAAAACACAAAAATAATTCAGTTAAAGCGGATGCAGTGACGCTATGGTTATAAAATCAGTTCTCAAACTTAACGCGGTCAATTGCAAAACGTGCAAAATTTTGTGTGAAAATGACAAACGTGCAAAAAAGTATTATCGTGATCTACTTAAACTTTATACCCTCTACAAATCTGTATATTTCATACTTATATTTAACTTAACATTATATCTAAATTTTATTTCACACGCACCCAGATACCCACTAAAATTGACACATTTATTATTATTTAACATTTATTATTATGTATCATACCTCTAAGTATGACATATGACATTTAAGCAATATAACATACACATATGGGGTACTCACAACCTGTCGTAAAGCATCGTAAAATCGTAAAAATCATAAATTTTTACACTTGGTATATAAACAAATTGTTACGGAATATAGTTTAAAGTAAATGTCAGTAGTTCGCCCACTTGTTTTCCCCGTCAAATAACGATATACATATGTACATACATAAATACTTACAACAGCACACGAGAGCATACAAACAACGCCCTCGTTCTGTTCCCCTTTGTACTTGTACAAGATTTTATAGCTATAGTGTTTGGATCCGCCGCCCGTACCGCACCGCATATCGTTCACATGTTGCGCAGTGCGCAAGCCAGTCATCCAAACAACCAACCATCGCCCCATTCCATTCATTCATACATTCGGTAGCGCAGCACCAACGCCAGTGTTGCTGCTGTACAATTTAACTCCCACTTCATCTCACACGCTACAAGTTGTTTCTGCTGCCGAGCAGCAGCTGTAACGAATTGCCTGTTGAAACTTTTTTTTTGTTCAATTGTGCTCATATTGTTCTCTGTTAGCAATAACGACGAAATAGTGCCACAAAAAAATTTCAAATGCATTAAATTGAAACCAAAACTTAATTGCACCAAAAGAAATATTTTATTGCGCGCACAATGTGACGTAGTCAGTAAATTGAAGTTGTGTAAGCAAAACAAGTCAACACATACATACATACATGCATATTTAAAAGTTTGGTCGAGTTGCCAATTTGGTAGTGGGTGTAATGACAAAGGTCAAATTTGTTAAATGCCAGCGTATTAATTTTTGAATGAAAATAATATGAGTATGTAAAAATATTTTTTTTTATAATAAAAAATCTTCATAAAATAGTAACTGTGAAATAGCGCGCCTTTATACCTATAATTTTCCCACAGCAAAAATGATTTTGAACTTTTTATAATAAACGACAATAAAATGACGATTATTACACAAACCTCTTCCTGATTTTTTGCGATTTCTATTAAAAAGTTGTACTATGTAAACTACTTAATAGGAAAACCAATAAGGAAGAAGGAAAAACTACAAAAGCTGGATTTCCTGGGAAAATTAAAGTGATAGTGAGGGGAAATGTAAAACGAATGTTTTTTGTTTTAGAAGATTTGTGTTTCTGATTAATTTTTTTTTGTTTTTTAAAAACCTTGATAGTAGCTACAATACATAAGTATATGGTAAAAGCAAACAAAAAATAAATTAGTAAACTCAATGGCAACACGAAAAAAATTTACTATAACAAACGCATATACTAAGTAAAATACAACACGAAATTGCAAATAAAAAACAACAAAGAAATATCACTTTCGCACTTAATATAACTAAAAAAAAATAGAAAGTATGTGTAATAATGGTTGTCAACTTATGACGTATATTGCTGGTACCATAGCTGTTTTTATAAGTATATGTATGTGACTGCCTACAATAATTAACGCTACCATCACCCCTTCCACATCAGGTGTGCTCTGGACGTCCTACTGTTGTCATTGCCACCACACTGGTACCACTTGATTATATTGCTTATTTGGTGTGGCATGCAGTCTCACTCTGCGCGCTAAGAGCGTTCAACTGGTACAACCTAGTGGAGGGTACCACCAATCGAACAGGCTAAACTTGAAAAAATATAGTGATTTTTTTTTTCTAATTTTCTCCGCTGCTTTACACTTACTCTGTTGTAGTTATGAGTTTGGTTAACTATTTGCCTATTTGGGCGGCAAGTCAAGTGGAATGCCTTGGAATATTGTTGATAAAAATGCAGTTTTTATAGCTCTAACGGAGAGAAAGATAGGGGCACTCATTTTTTGAGGCAATTGCAGTGTATGCTTTCAATAACTGCACTTTGAATATCCGATTCTTATTAATACACTATTAAAACTTATATGTGAAAATGCATATACAAACTATATAGATTTAATGTTATAAATGTATCATACGCATAATACGAGTATAATGTTACAGCAGCAATTTGAGTTACAAAATTGCGTTATATTTTAAAAACAATACTTGAAACTATTGCCTGAATACATTTCGTTTGTAATTGACTTAAATTTCATTTGGGAATTGATATCTCAAACGGTTTCCCGATTAAGCCGGCTTCGAATTTATTAATGTTATATAAAATGTTTTTGATACGATAATTTGCGGGTTAAACATAGCAATAATAAAGATAAGGTCTTCAGAATTTTTGCTGTGAAAAACATTTGAAGAGTAAATGTGCCATATTTGAAAAATGTCGATGTCGAAGGTTTGCAAATTCCACGATGACATTCATTATATTTTGTTAATGTGATATCTTGAACATAATTAATGCTTATTTTCTGGGAAATAAATATGTGTAATAAAGTCATATATTGAATTCCCTATTTAAAAGGGTTCCTATTATGATTTATATGACAAGAAAACACGTTAAACTATAATACCCTTTACAATTAATTTAAAAAAAAGTCTATATAGAAAAATTTAATTTATAATCCGGCAGCTTGTACAGCTAATCGCATACATATGTACACTTACATATGTATGTATGTTTACGATGTTGGTTATTTTAGTCTAAAAAATTTGTTCGGAGATTGTAATGCCTTGGAATATTGTTGATAAAAGTGCAGTTTGTATAGCTCTAACGGAGAGAAAGATAGGGGCACTCATTTTTTGAGGCAATTGCAGTGTATGCTTGAATAACTGCACTTTGAAAATCTGATTCTTGTTAATACATACACTATTAAAACTCACATGTGAAAATGCATATACAAACTATATAGATTTAATGTTATAAATGTATCATACGCATAATACGAGTATAATGTTACAGCAGCAATTTGAGTTACAAAATTGCGTTATATTTTAAAAACAATACTTGAAACTATTGCCTGAATACATTTCGTTTGTAATTGACTTAAATTTCATTTGGGAATTGATATCTCAAACGGTTTCCCGATTAAGCCGGCTTCGAATTTATTAATGTTATATAAAATGTTTTTGATACGTTAATTGCGGGTTAAACAGAGCAGTAATAAAGATAAGGTCTTCAGAATTTTTGCTGTGAAAATATTTGAAAAGTAACTTTCCCATATTTAAAAAATGTAGATGTGGAAGGGTTGCAAATTCCACGATGACGTTCCTCATATTTACTAATGTGATATATTCACCATAATAAATGTTTATTTCTCGGAAATAAATATGTGTAATAAGTCATACATTGAATTCCCTTAATTTAAAAGGGTTCCTATTATGATTTATATGACAAGAAAACACTTTAAATATAATACGCACTTTACAATTAAATAGAAAACAATTGTATAGACAGAAATTTAATTTAGATTCCGTCAGCTTGTATAGCAACCGCAATACATATATGTATACATAATTATGTTATGTCCATCGCATGATTGTTATGTTAGTCTAAACAATTTGTTCGGAGACTTGTAGCCTGGGACAACAAGGTAGCCCATTTTTTTGCGATCAGCTTCTTTGGGCAAAAGTAACCTAAGCAAAAGTTCAAGATCGGATCTCACTGATGGATCTAGTTTAAGTATATACAGACGGAACGAATCATGGTTTACTCAGCTTGTGCATGCCTAACCCATTTCGTAGTAACATACATATGCATGTGTATCATATACTAAGTAATACCTTTTAAGGGTAGCCAACGTTTCACTTTGAGGCTAGTTGTCAAGGAACTCTCGCTGATGTAACAATAATCATATACCTCTGTTCTCAGGGTATAAAAAGCTTAAATATACGTCAATGTGTTTATGACAAAATATTTAAAACTCATCACGTCGAAAAAATAAATCTTGTTATAACTGCGATCACCCAATCAGTTGTTTTATGCCAGTTAATCTATGTACGGAAATAACAATGAAAAACAAAATATTTAAATTGCTTGCCTATTGCTGGCTTGTTGAACTTCCCAAAATGTTTCATCCACATTTAATACATTATAATGTGCATACAAACACATTTTTTATATGACTAAGGGAACATTTCTAAACAGATTTTTATTTTTTTATATATTTTTTTCAATTCCATATTTTATCTCCCCCTTATTTTCCATACTAGTCCGACTAAATCGCCTTGCTTGTCAGTCTGTCAATGTAGTATAAAACTCAGTTGTACAAAGAATCCGATTGAATACAAGCGCGCGCGGTTATTTTTCGCGTGCTGATACATGTGATCCGATATAATATTGTACTAGTTAGTACTAGCGTAATATAAAGTGATTACTTTAAGTACATGCACATGTTGATAACCGTATATGAATGTATGTATAAACGATTATATATATATATAATTTTTGTATGTATGAATATAAAATAGTATTGCACAAGCTATCTAATAAGCTATGAAGCGCTCAAAGTTGAAGCTGGCTGTCAGTCAATGTACAATGACCGTTTTTAACATCTATAAGATATACTTATGTATATGAAAATACAAATGAATGTATGTGTATCAAATAATTTGTGTATCGCAATTTAGTCGTTGTGCTTAAAAATTCAAAAAGGAAAGAAAGAAAGCTGTCTAAATGTCTGTTGTTCGCAATTTTTTTATTTGGCGCTGCCTGTCCAAATATACAAAGTCCAGCTTATTAGCGCCCACTCGTATGTCATAATAAATAAAATGCGAAGAGTTGCGCTGTCGGATAGTCTTATTACATATTTTTTCATGTGATATGTTTAAAATTTTAAAACTTTTGTTATTATTTGTATGTTTGTATACACTCTTAAATTTATATTATATACATACATAATTATATAATTATAGATGTGCATACTCTAATAGAAATGTGTTTATGGGCGTTTTCATTGTGAAAATGAAGGTTAAATAGTGATTTGTGGGCAACAATTAAATGTTTAAGGAAGTTGAGGTTAGGCCAAATTTGTGTGGTTTATTTAATTGTGAAGTTTGTAACACTTTTTCTAATATGAACTTGCATTTTATTTAATAAAAAAAGAAATTAATTCAATTTTTTACACATTTTGTATTGAATTTTTCGGTCAAAGGGAGCTAGCGAGTATGGTGGCTGCCGCTATAGCCCGTTCGCACGACTGTCGAGTCTACGTAATCGGAGCGGTACCGGATTTTTTGTCCGGCTAAAGACTGTCAACTCGACATAATTCTTCCGCTACAACAACAACAATTGTTGCTATAACTTTTCTTATTTTTCGTTAACCAAATTTTCTTTTGCTACCTCTACTCGACCTTCTTTCTTTTAAAAGACTCTGTGATGCCGCGCTTTAAGCAGTAAACATGAATAAATAAAATTTTTTTCAATCTATAAAGGATCTGATCGTATGAAATCTTTCTAATGGTAACATGGTAGCTTACCATAATATAGCTTACCGATCCACAGCAAGGTCTTGTGTGTACCGTTCTCACGACAGTCGGATCTAAGTAACCGGAACGGACCCGGATTATTATCCGGCCAATAATTGTCAACTCGGCACCAATCCACGAAATTTCTTCGGAAATGTTTTCTGCCGCTACAACAACAACAACAACAACAAACTCTTATTTGTGAAGATATAATAGTTTCGGTGCAAACGAACTTGACATTTTTCTTGTTTTACATAATATTTATTAAAGTGCCAGTTTATTTCCAAGTTATGTTTAAATTTGGCACAGTTACGTATTAGTTTGCAGAAAATGTTACCTAAATCATTTGAACAGTTGAATCACTTCAAACTCAGACCACAAAACCGCAGCAAGAAATATACAAATATTTTTTTATCATCATTTTAATGTTTCTCATTTTTAAAATACTTATTCTTATGCACATATGTATGTATGTTTGTAAATATTTGCCTTATCAACGTTTGCATTTCTTACTAATAATTGCAAAATTGAATTTCCCACATATTACAATTATAATTATCAATACAAATGCATAACAACAATTAAAGGTAATTAATGCAACAATTATTTTACCAATATCTTATGTATTCTCTTTCTTGGCGGTTCCCACAAACGCGTTGCGCAATTTGAAGTTCAATAATCACGTGCGAATGATTACTTATTATAATTTAAAATTGTGCTCAATTGGATAATTAATTGGGCAATTCAAATTTCGATTTTTGTGAAGAATAAAATTTTATCGGTTTTTGTAAAGTAATAAAATTAGAATAAAATTTTATTGTGGTAAATTTTTAAACAAATTAAATAATTTCTTTTTTTTTAAATTAATATGCAATTTTTAGTATTTTGACACCGGAGACACTTTGAACCAAGCTTGCCACTTCTTCAGATGAGTTTAAAGAATACACTGCGAATTATGGCCTATTTTGCTCTCTACCATCATCACATTTTTTATTTAAACCCATTGCATCCAACAGACGTAGTAATGCTCCTGAGTTAATGGATGTGTTATGCTCGCTTATTGGATTCATTGTCCCAACAGCCTGACTGCTTGCGATTGAGTGGCATTCAAGGAATATATGTTTTGGTGTCTTTGCGGCATGTCCGCAGAACCGACACAGGTTTGCAGTACATGATCTGAAATTATTCATTTTATTATAATGTTGTTGTTGTTGCAGCGACAGAATTTTGCCGAATTGACAGTCCTTGGCCTGCCTAATAAACCGGGTCCGTTCCGGTTACCTAAACCCGACTCTTTGTTATATCCGTTATCAAGTCTCTGTTAGGGTGCTAAGGTTCAGATAAGTTGTCATCGAAGTGATCCAACTGTTGGTCCAGAAGACGTGTTGTTTCGACGCGGTCTGACCATAGGGTGAGAGGTGTCAGATGTATAGGGTTAGCTGGGCCATGCAATAGGTGGTTAGAGTCATGCGGGGACTCGTTGCAGTGCTGGACATATATTATTAAGATGTTTTGGGGGTCTATTCTGGATGAATAGGAGTTTAGTCTGCTACTGTATCCTAGAATGAAGCTGCGCAAGCTATCTATTTTTAGAACCGGACTGTCGTGGGAACGGGTGCATATTTTATCTAGTCTACAGTGACCTGCATAAAACCTAACTAGCTGTCTTAACTTTTCGCTGTACAGAACAATCAATTGCTTGTACCTTTTGTAGTGAACCCTCCCAAGCTAAATTTACTATCACTAGGAATGAATACGTTCACCATAATAATTTTTCCCTAAAATAATCTTTGCACACCTACTGATGGTTGTAGGACAGCAGTTTTGATCCGTTCTCACGACAGTCAGGTCTACGGGAGCGAGTTCAGATTTTTTATCCGGTCAAGGACTGTAAACTCGGTAGGATTTTGCGTGGTCCTAATATCCTAGGCCCATACTTCTTTATCACCAAAAATGCAGATCCGCGAACTCAAATCGTCAGCAGATTTTGTGAGAGAGCCGAAAATTTGTTTTTGACAATGGACAACCCAATCAGGTTGATCATGGATATCAGCAGAGGATCATCTACCACAAAAATATCTGAAGAAACATAGCAAACTTCTTTGAAACAGCATCGCCAATCAGGAACATTAACTTCCATTTATTACCTCCACAAGAAACCGGCAAACTTTCAAGAGCTGGTTAATATAATCCACCATTTTAGCCCAATCCCTTTAAAGCAGCTAGTTTCTGAGCATACCTTCTATTGCATGTGATGACAACTCATCGGGTTTCGTATATCATTATAACAACAACAACAACATTGAAGTAGATGTGATTCAATATTCAATTGAATTGACTCTGAGAAGCATTTTCAAAACTTCACAGTTCGTAAAGTTGTTGTTCGCCGCTATTTTGCTATGCCCTAATTGTCACTGACCGACTACAATACACACTTGGCAGCGTCGAGCTTCCTGTGATCTTATGCTCCAGTCAACTGCGTCTCATGCGGCGCATTTACATACTCATCTATGGATATGGTGCACTATATAGATATAAGTACATATTTAAATTTATACCCTGAAATATGCCATGTATTAAGTATGCCATGAAGTTTGTAACACCCGGACGATAACGTTGGAGACCCTGTAAAATATATAGTATATAATTGATTTACAGGATGAGTTGAGTAATTTTAGCCATGTCCCTCTGTCTAATCCGTCTGTCAGTCTGTAAATGCTTGAACTAGCCCCTCAGTTTATGAGATATCCATCTGATAGTTGACATACGTCCTCTTTTCTCTAACAAGTTGTTTATTTGTCGAAACCGTTGAACTGGGACCACTTTAGCTTACAACTGTCACGCAAACTGACAGATCCAACTCAAGTCCTTAACAATCTGAAACAATCTCCGAAGAAACTGTTATTGTTATTGCAAAAATCTGCCGATTTGACAGTCCTTGGCGGAATAAAAATCCGTTCCGTTTACCTAGACGCGAATGTCGTGTTCAGATCGGGTTTCTATATCATATAGTTGTCATATAAACTAACTGACCAAAAGTTCTTTTAAAGACAACTTATTTTTATTCGTGAAGGGTATTATAACTTCGTTCCAACCGCAATTAACGTTTTCTACTTGGTTTCTATTTTTTTTGCTCTTCGGTATTACAAGAATGTTGCTTTTGTGATAAAACGGAAAAATGCAAATCAATGTTGACGCTCAATGGAAGGTGGCCTCCTGATGTGTTGGAAGGGGAGATGAGTACATTCATTGCATGGCAACGCTGTGCAGGCAGTCAAGTGGCACCAGACAAATAAGCAATATAGGGCCTGACAAATTTGTGTTTGTATGTATGTGTATGTGTATGTAGTGATATGCTAAGCGTGTGTATCACAATGGAAACACCAGCTAGGCACTCACTATAGCACGCAAGTATGTATTTATGTCCTATAAACTTGAGTGTGGGTGGTACGGTTACGGCTGCAGCCACAAGTGGGCACACAATATTGGTTTATTTAAGCGCTCTATTATGATATTGCTCATCCCTATCGCACTGCTGCCTCAATGGTATTGTAAATTACGCCTCCCATCCACACGCTGCAATTTGTCGGTACTGTCTGTATCATGCGCCCAAATAAGTTTATTATACAATAATCATATTATATATTTATTTAGCTACTTAATGTGTTAATATGCAGTGTATGTATGTTTGTATGTGTTTATTAATTGAAAGCACTTTATTTCGTATTTTTCGCAGAGCTTCAAATCAACAGTCGACGGTCAGACTGATTGCTGACTGACTGCTGAATGCCGCCCTAGAAAGTAAACATTATAAACTAACAACAACTACAAAATAATAACAAAAACGGACTAAAGCAAAGCTATAAGTGGAAATTAAAACCGACAATGATGGCCATAACAGCAGCGGCAGCAGCGACAGCTTAGTATTCAACATATACACAAACATACATACTGGAAGAAGTGCAAAAATTGCTGAAGAAAGTCTCGAGTCTCCAATGCAGCCAAAGTCATCTGCATATTAACTGCAACCAACAAACACACATATAACGCATTCGCATACATACAAACATATGTACAAATATACATATGTATTAGTGTGTGTGAAAAGTGCGACGAAAGCGCTGTGCAAAGAATTTTCAAGCTTAACGCACTTGCAGCACAACTAGCCGTAGGTGTGTGATAAAGTGAAATACATATCAGACACAGTTTTAATGCATTCACGTTATCAACGTGGCCAACAACAACAGCGACAAGCACATCAGCAAAACATAATCATAATATATTTAACTGCATTAGAAAACTCATAAATTTAGAAGAAAAAAACAGTAAATATTTACATTAGTGGCACCGTAAGTGCCAAGTTTGCGACAATATTAACAGCTAAAGTGATATTTGTTGGCAACTAATGGATCCATATCATCATATTAGACATCATGTAAGTAGTTTTATTGACTATAAAGTAGAAGAAAAGTTAACTTTGGTTGCACCGAAGCTTTAAAAACCTACAAAAATAGTTATATTGTAAAATGAAAAAAAAAAATTCTATAAAAATCTGTTTTTTAACGTTCAGTTTGTACGGCAGCTGTATGCTATAGTGTTTCGATCTTAAGAATTTTTTCGAAAATTGTATCATTGCCTTAGATAATGTTCCATGCAAAATTTCGTATAAATATCTTTTCAAATAAAAAAGTGTTCCATACAAGATCGTGCTTTTAAGCGTTTAGTTTATATAGCAGCTATATGCTATAGTGATCCGATCTTAACAATTTTTTCGGAGTTTATAACCTTCCCTGAGACAATAATTCCTGCAAAGTTTCCTGTAAATATCTCGTCATGCAAAAAAGGGTTCCATACAAGACCTTACTTTTGATCAAACAGTTTGTCGGGCAGCTATATGCTATAGTGGTCCGATCTTAAAATTTTTTTCAAAACAGTATCATTGCCTTACACAATAATTCCTGCAAAATTTCGTGTAAATAGCTCGTCATACAAAAAAGTTTCCCATACAAGGACTTAATTTTGATCAAACAGTTTGTCCGGCAGCTTTATGCTATAGTGGTCCCATCTAAAATTTTTTTCGAAAATTGTATCATTGCCTTAGACAATACTCCCTGCCAAATTTCATGTAGATAACTCGTCAACTAAAGAAGTACTCCATATAAGAACATGATTTCGATCGTTCAGTTTGTATGGCAGCTATATGCTATGGAGGTCCAAAGTCAGTGGCTCCGACAAATAAGCAGCTTCTTTTGCAGAAAAGCAAGTATGCAAAATTTCAAAACGTTATCTCCAAAATTAAGGCACTAGCTCGCGCATAAATCGACAGTCTTGGCTAAACCGACTTAGCTCATCATGCTGATTATTTACATATACATACATTTATTTTATAGTGTCTCTGACGTTTTCTTCTAGGTATTATAAATTTTATAGCAAACTTAAACCTTTTCATAATTTTAACCTTACTTTTTCTCTACCGCAGTATCCACCCACGCGTCCTGAATTGCAACAAAAATGCAATCGCGGCTCACATTCGAGTGACACGAGCTCAGCGTACAGTGGCAGCGATACAATGGCGTCTGTGTACGGCTCCTCAATGGATGCGGAGGAGATCGATCTCTCCGGTTTGGTGGAGTCGGTGGTGGACTCCGATGAGGAGGACTTGGCGGAGAGTATGGATGTGAGTTGCATGTATTTATATACTACTTCACACTTACTTATAAATGCAAATCTTCATAATTTTTTAGAGTCTAAATGTACGCGATGCGGTGCGTGATTGCCTGGAGAAAGATCCCTCCGAACGCACAGAGGAAGATGTCGAAATACTGCTGGAATTCACACAAGGTTTGAAGGCCTTCACCAATATCACGTTAGCGGTGCGACGCGCACTCTGCGCCGTCATGGTGTTTGCTGTAGTCGACAAAGCCGGCACCGTGGTGATGTCCGATGGTGAAGAGCTCGATTCGTGGTCGGTGCTTATAAATGGCGCCGTAGAGATTGAGCATGCGAATGGCACGCGTGAAGAACTGCAAATGGGTGATTCCTTTGGCATACTACCCACCATGGATAAGCTATATCATCGTGGTGTAATGCGCACCAAATGTGACGACTGTCAGTTCGTTTGCATAACACAAACCGATTACTATCGCATACAGCATCAAGGTGAGGAGAATACACGACGACACGAAGATGAGGATGGACGCATAGTGATGGTCACTGAATTGCGGCAAATCGGCAGCAATGAACATGGTACAACGGGTAGTAATGCGAGCGCCGCCAGCGCCGCGGGCATGAAACGTGGTCATGTGGTGATACGCGGCACACCCGAACGTTTGTTGCAACAGTTGGTGGAGGAGAATTCAATGACTGATCCGACATATGTGGAGGATTTTTTGCTAACACAACGTATTTTCATCAAAAACCCACAAGAGGTAACGCAAAAGCTGCTCGCTTGGTTCGAGTGTGATGCCGAGCCGCCAAAGGGCAGTACAGCGTCACCACAAGAGATACGCGACCGTGTGACACGCGTCGTCTTGTTGTGGGTGAACAATCATTTTACCGATTTTGAGGCTGATCATGAAATGATGGAGTTCCTGGAGGTATTCGAGGCTGGTTTGGAGCACACGCGACTGCTGAGTCAGCTGCGTTTGTTGCATATAGCGTGTGCGGCCAAAGCGCGCATGCGTAGTTGTACATTGACACGTTCATCGCGTGATGAACCTTTAAACTTCAATATTATTGGCGGTTATGAGATGCGCGGCATTACCGCAGCAACTGGCGGTGGCGGTTGTGGCATATACATAGCACATGTAGTGCCCGGTTCGAAGGCGCAAGATGTGGGTCTCAAGCGTGGCGATCAAATACACGAGGTGAACGGTCAGTCCTTCGAACATGTGACGAGTAAACGTGCAATGGAAATACTAATGGGTAGCACACATCTGAGCATAACGGTAAAAAGCAATCTGCTCGGCTTCAAAGAGATGATGTTGGCAATTGAACAAGGTGGTAATGGTAGCAGTGGCAGCAATGGTGCCGGCACGCCTATCGGTAGTGGCAGCGGCAGCAGTGGCGGCTCACTAGGCAGCAAATCATTGCGTAGTCCACGTCGTATATGTGCCAATGACATTGCCAAGTTACATGGCCGCTGTATGTTGGACGATATGACCACCACAAATCGTTCGCATATGCTGCGACTCAGCTCAGTCGATATGTTATTGCCCACGGACCAAACAGACAGTTGTCCGCCAGCCACACCGCCACCGGTTATGCCGCAACAGCCGAGCAGCGGCGGTGGTAATATGGCCAGTAATTTTATGTCGAATCTTTTGCAAAGTGTTAGTAATGCATCAGCGCGCAAGGACTCGCAAGCCAATTGCAATGACGGCGGTGGCGGTTCCAAAGGTGGCGGTTTTATGACGCTTGCGCCGAGACGTCGCATACAAAAAGCGCTGGCGAAAATGAATTTGTTGCAGCACAAAAGCATCGGTGGCGCCGGTTTGAATGATTCTGTCGATATACCCACGCCCACGGAGACGATGTCACAAAAAGCCGGCAAACTGACCACTTCCTCTTCCAGTTCCTCATCTACCTGCGGCGGTGTTGGCGGCGGTAATCGCCTATACCAATCGCAATCCAATCCGGATTTGAGTTCATCACTGCTGTATGAAGACGCCACTTCTTTAACAACCAGCACTGCTACAGCGCCGACGCCAACACCCAACTATCTGACTGCCTCCATGCATCGGCCATCGGCAGTTTCCACAACAAGCTCCGCTATGCTGCCCGATTATCCCGAGCATGTGTTGAAAGTCTTCAAAGCCGATCAGTCCTGCAAGTATTTGCTCATCAATAAGGAGACGACGGCGCACGAAGTTGTTATGTTGGCGCTGCAAGAGTTCGGCATACATGACCCTAGCTCGAATTATTCGCTTTGTGAGGTTAGCGTCGGTGAGGGTGGCATGGTGAAACAACGTCGCTTGCCCGATCAACTACAGAACTTAGCCGAACGTATTGGTTTTGCAGCGCGCTACTATTTGAAAACAAACGGCAGTACCGAGACACTGGTGCCCGACGAATTGGCGCTCGAGTTGGTGCGTGAGTCGAGTGTGCATTTTCTGCAGCTGAACGCCTACGAGTTGGCCATACAATTGACACTGCAAGACTTCGCCATCTTTCGGCAAATCGAATCGACTGAGTATATCGATGATCTGTTCAATCTGAAGACGAAATACGGTGTGCCAATGTTAACGAAATTCGCCGAACTCGTTAATCGTGAAATGTTTTGGGTCGTCACCGAGATCTGCAGTGAACATAATATTGTGCGTCGCATGAAAATTGTCAAGCAATTCATAAAGATAGCGCGTCACTGCAAAGAGTGTCGCAACTTCAATTCCATGTTCGCCATCATATCCGGACTCGGACATGCGGCTGTGTCACGCTTGCGTCTTACCTGGGAAAAACTGCCGTCTAAATATCAACGGCTCTTCTCCGATTTGCAGGATCTCATGGACCCCTCACGCAACATGTCAAAATATCGCCAACTTGTCTCATCCGAGCTGCTCGCACAACACCCCATCATACCGTTCTATCCGATTGTGAAGAAGGATCTCACCTTCATTCACCTAGGCAATGACACGCGTATCGAAGGTCTCATTAACTTTGAAAAATTACGTATGCTCGCCAAAGAGGTGCGTCTACTAACGCATATGTGCTCATCGCCCTACGATCTGCTCGCCATACTCGAACTTAAAGGTCAATCACCCTCGAATGCGCTCTTCTCGCTCAATCAGCTCTCCACTTCACAAAATGCCGGTGGCACACACAGCACCGTTATCGCCGCTAATGCCGGCCAATCGACTATTAAGCGTCGCAAAAAGTCTACAGCGGCACCGAATCCAAAGAAAATGTTCGAAGAGGCACAAATGGTGCGTCGCGTCAAGGCATACCTGAATAATTTGAAAATCATCAGCGATGAGGATGCACTGCACAAATTCTCGCTTGAATGCGAACCGGCATCCAATTCACAAACACACGGCAGCAGCGGCGGTAGTACGCGTGGTGAAAGCGGTTTGGGTCGCGATGGCACCGGCAACTCATCGACACGCAGCGGTGATCAGCTGAGCATCTATTCGCACACGTCATCCTCATCGGCACCGAATTCATCGTTGTCGCTGCGCAAACGTCATCCCTCATCGCCCACACTCTCTACCACCAGCTCCACGTCGTCGACCAGCGATCATCATAATCGTCGCAATATGGCGCACAATAATAACTCAAAATTTGGCATCGCCTCACCGCAAGCCGTCAAAAAGATACTGGCGCTATCCGATCCGACGAAAGTGCGTCCACATCAGCCGTTTACAGCGCGTCATTCCGGCATGCCACCACCACCGCCACCACTGCTAGTTAATACGCCGCACCACATACTTGCGCATGCGTACAGCAACACCACAGCGGGCATGCCTTTAACTGCCGCTACTGGCACTTCCACAACGCCAAGTCCGTGTACGCATCGACGTCTGGCATCCGGCAGCAATTCAATGCCAACAGGTGAGTCTGCAATAATTCTCATTTCTTTTAACTTTTTATACTAATGTATGCGCAATTCACACACAGGTAATATGGTACCCGTGCGGGCCATACATGAACGTTCAAATTCGGACACGCCAACGCCACCATTACCATCTGTTGATCTCTCAGTTGAAAGCAGCAGCGTTACCACATTTCGAGACTTGCCTTTGCGCAAATCTGTGACTTCCGGTAAGCTACAGTTCTTTTGCTTTTTATTTATACAATATTTTCAATATTTTTTTGGTTTACCGGAATTTTATTATCACAACTCGTATTGCTTAACTTCCCCTCTTGCTTACTAACAACAATCTAGTATAGAAAGATATTAGTGATTTGAAATTTAAGTTGTCAGCAGTAGCTTGCTTGCATTGAGGTAAAGGGTCTGTTTCAGTGAAAGTAGTAAAAGTAATTACTTTTTTATACATAATATATTTAAAAAAATATTTATACAATACTTCATAATAATTTTGAAATGGGTTTATTTATGAGAAGGTTTAGTTTTTACATAAAAAGGTATATAAAATCCTCAAGAAATTTAAGCAACTTCTTTGATTTGCATGTTCTGGTGTTGGTACCTAATGAGCAATCAGTATTGCTGCGAGATATTCCCTTACAGATTCATAATTTTTGTTTTTTTAGTTTTCGAAATTCATGACAGCTGAACAGCTATTCAAAAATGACAGCTCTAATACTACTATGAGCAAAAAATAGTAAGACTTTATTCAATAAAAAATTAAAATTCTTAATTTATACTTCAAAATCTAGGTCGTCCCCCGCTCAAAGTAATCTCGCTTGGCCCCAATACATTTCTTCCAACTTTTCTTCAATTGACAATTTTCCCGGCGCGGACGTTTGAGTTTGATGATTGGCCAGAAGTCTCACTTTCTGCACGATATTGGTTGAAAATTTGGCGCAAAACTCACGAAGAATCAACGCACTATGCGACGGTGCATTCTCGTGATGCAAAAACCAAGAGTTGTCGACTCATAATTCCGGTTTAGGTAAAGCTTCGCGCAAACGATAGTATTCCTAGTTGACAGTTTGATCGATAATCGGATAAAACTGTCAACATTACCTTGATTTTTACTCTGCTTTGACGTGATTTTTCGACTTCGGCTCTCCGTCGCTACGATGCGAAAAAGTTGAGAGATTTTGAAACCAATGAAGCTTACACTTTTTTTATACCATGTTCAGACCGACACTTAATCACACGATTTCGGCTGTTGAGTGGTTTGTCCCACTAATCTTATAAATTTATTAAGATTTCGCCATACAAAAATGACTGTTTTCTAAATCACTTCATTGAAATGATTTGATACTGATCCACTCTAAATCTCTCTGTGCGTTTCTGAATTTGCGCCATCTACTTGTCAGCATTGGAAATCTGTTACATTATCACAGCTGATTTAGACACTACAAAGGGAAAAAATGTAAACAAACAAATTTTTTTTAAATCAATGAATCTAATTTCACCTGAAAATCGACTTAACAAATGAAAAAATTAATCCATTAATTCTATTATATGGAGAATATTTAAAAAAAGACAGCTTTTATTTCAAAATACTATATGACAATCTTTTCTTTTGATAAATTTAAGGGATGTGAATTCTTGAATGAAAATAACAGCTGTTTTTGATTCTTCTAATGCCAGTGAGAATGGACTGATTAGTCCCCTTTTATCCCTTTAAATTTTCGGTGTGAATATGGTATTACCTAAATGATCTCTCAAAATGGGTTTCATTGTTCCTTCCGATATTTCAACGATGTCAGTAAGATCTATCGCTGTTCATTGTCGATTCTCAAGCACTAATTCCTTTAGTTTATTGACGTGTTGATCATCAGTTGATGTTGATGAACGTCCTGGACGTGGTTCGTCTATTAGCAGGTGTTCTGGAGATTTTAGGCTCCTTGTCGCAGAACCGGCAATTTACGCAAGGAGCTTTTCGGCTTGCAGTGGCCGGTGGAGAATGCGACAAGTAATCTGAATTTGTCCCAAGGATGTTAATTACATATTAAAACCTAATAAAGTTGTAACCCCCATTAGCAACTTGTAGTAGATATGTACGTTACAACCAGCCAGATGCATTGGTTCAAAATTTTAATGAAGAAAATCTAAAATTATAGCTATAAATTTAATTTAAATTTATGCCACGCCCATCGTGCAATTTTGATCCCAGCTCCATTAAAGGCCTCCCATACCAACTCGGAGGCAAAATTTAATGTCTCTCACGTAATTAGTTATAGATTTATATGTTAACAGTACCCTTATATGTGGAGTATGCGGTGTTATCTTCCAATTTCATCCGTTGTGTCCAATATACGATGACTCGTTCGAGCATTTCATCGGGTAACTGGCGAATGACACGCCTGATAATTTGTTTCAAGGCGTGAATAGAAGCGGGGTTGTCCGTATAGACATTAGACATTACATATCCCCTCAGGAAAAAGGCTAAGGGTATGATATCACACGATCTTGATGGCCCAAAACGTGAAGTTATCTTTGCTCCGAAGTCTTATCTCAATAAATCTATTGATTGATTGGAAAGTAGTGCCGTGCCATCTTGTTGAAACTAAGTGTCGTTGAGATCACAAGCTTCAATTTCAGACATCCAAGCGTCGTCATTGTCAGTTACGTGCTTAGCGGCATCATTTTTGAAGAAATATTGAGCTATGATTCCACCGGCTCACAAACCACACCAAACCGTTGTTTTTTCTGGATGAGATGGCAGCTCTTGAACCACTTCAGTTTGCTCTTCGTCCCAAATGCGGCAATTTTGCTTATTTACATAACCATTGAGTCAGAAATGAGCTCATCTCATCGTTGAATACATTTTTTGCTCGAAAACGTCGGATCTTCTTAGAACTTATCAAGAGCCCATAGAGCAAAGCAATCTCTTTTGGGAAGGTCGAGCGGCTTCAGTTCTTGCACAAACTCTACACTTTTATTTTCAAATCTCGACAGAAAATGACGTTCCATACGTCAGTCCGAGTTGCTGCAAACGGCGTCGAATCGACTCTTTACGGTCTTCGTTTACACTCTCAGCTACGGCTGCTATATTTTCTTCACTGCGTGCTGGACGTGTTCTATTCGGTCGAATACTAACCAATAATGAGTGCGAATTTTTCAGGCATAAGTCTTTCCACGTTGAAATGCCAAACAAAACTGAACAAAAATAGCATGAAAGCTAGACACAACTCACGCGTGGCTATTGATAAAAGTACCTCCACTTGGATCACGCGTTAAATATGAAATATTGAAGATTCTTCAATTAGAAAATTATGTGCATATTTCAGATTTAAAATATTATATTAAATTTATCACAAATACTACTATTTAAGAGAGTTAGGTTAGGTCCGATGGCTGATTACTCATAAAAACGTGAAATCACAGTCAAATATTTAAGAAAGTTGCTTTAATATCTTAATTAATATGCTACTGTCGAATTTTGCATACTAACAACGCTACATACATACATACATATATATTTTACTACTTTAGGTGTGTGATTATAATTTGCTCTTATTTTTTATGATTTACTATTCTTTTGTTTATTTTGGCTTTTTCCCCCCTTCCATACCCGAAACGTATGTAGACGCTGATCATCTAATTTAATATGTATAACAGCGTGTCGGCTTACAAACACACAACCACTACGTAGATACGTAGACACGTAAACACGTTTACATACATTCATACACTGTAGTTTTGCAAAAATTGAGACGCAACTGTAGTTGGGTATTTGAACAATTTTTAACTTTTTTTAGTTTACAATACATAATTTTCTGTTGTCTCATCATTATTTCACACCGATCACACCAAAAAAAAAATCCAACCAAACGACGAAAAAACACCAAAAAAAACCATAACAAAAACAAATGCAACAAAAAATTGGATAAAATAACACGCTACAATTAAACACAATGCCGCTGACGTGCCAACAATGATAACAACAACAACACTACACATACACTGCACTTGCACATACATACATTATCACATCAACATCATCCATCATAGGCTCGGTGTCATCCAGCGACAGCGGACACGGCTCATATGCGCAACAACATGACACCAGTAGCTCGGTTTACACCGCCGCCGATTGCCGACTGCTCCAGCAAATCTCCAATACGGCGGCACGCAATTTGAGCGGAAGCGGCGTCGCTGGCAACAGCAGCAGCAGTAATAGTAGTAGCGGCAGCAATGGCAGCGCACCAACTACACCGGTACCACCACCGCCACCATATCACATGTTGCGCAGCGCTGCACACAATGCCGCCAATAGCTTGTATCACGCGAATGCAACAAGTGCGGCACCGTTGCCGCCACCGCCCTACACGCGCTTGCATTGTGGTGAGACCATGGTTGCGCCGCTGATGCATCCAGCACACACACGACATTCCAATATGCATGGTAAGTCGACACAAGTACGCGGGTGGGAGTGGGCATAAAGTGAAAGGAAAACCCGTAAAAAAAGTGCAATACATTTATGTGGGGGCAAGCAATGGCTAATGTAAACTATTACTAAAACAATACAACAACAAAATGTTAGTAAGCAAGTGCGCAAGTCAAGTCAATAGCAGTGAAGAAATTTATTTTTTTCTTTAAGAAACTTTGTTTTACTTCACATTACTTTGATTTATTTTCATTTGTGCTTTTTGTACTGTATTTATTAATGCATTTTTTTTTTCTTAATCTTGCAGGTGGCACTCCGAGTTTCGTTGATGGCAACAACAAATGCCCAATGTGTCCGACAATGTCGCCACCATCAAATATGAATCAGTAAAGTGTTTGAAAAACATGTCTTGAGATTATGTGTAATTTTTAGAGTAAGTACTGCGATCATAAATCAATATATTTATGTAATAATAACATAGCTCAGCTAATAATTTTGTATAGAGACATTCTCTAGGCTTAAGGAACAGAAGTATTTCTAGAAATCATTATTAACCGGGATTGCCAGTTTTCTATTAAAGAATCCGTATTTGGGATTACAAAATAATAAATAAGCAAGTAAGGAAGAGCTAAATTCGGGTGCAACCGAACATTTAATACTCTTGCAACTTGTAAGAATCTAAGCCAGGAGACAACTGTAAGGTGCAAACCGTCAATCGGAGGATAGAAATCAAAACAATTTTATATACACTTGAACTCGCCTCACAACCGCACTTTCGTTAACTTTGACAAAGCTAACTGGGTCGGCATCACAGAATTTACCGAGAGCACTTTCATCGCTTTACCCAATTCCGCAAGATGATCGCAGACATTACCGTTCGCTTCATCCCGGCTGGAATAATCGCGAAACTCCGCTCTAATTTCCAAGCCGAAGCAGCTGATTTAGGTAATGAGCGCGACACCTGCCGATCCTTGTGATCACCGAATAAGGGATCTCAATTTGGAGATTCGGCAAATGGTAAGCCAACACAAACGGACAAAATAGATAGAGCACCTGAAATTCTGCAACCTCTCCACCGGTGTGAGTAAGCTTTGGACTACTCTGTAGAGGCTTTGTCTAATCCGAAGAGACTTGATGACCGAATTGAAGAAGTGCGCGAACTATTTTAGCCGGCAATTTTCACTGCACTTCCAAGGGATGTTACCCGGCGGCTGCGCAAAATTCCAAAAGACTGCACACCACTCACTTTCACCCATGAGGAGATTCAAAGTATCATCAACAAGGCGAAATCATCCAAATCCATTGGCTGTGATGAAATTAACCTGCTGATGCTAGATGATAAAGCACTTAGGCTCGAGCTACCTCCCCATGGTCCTTAACCTGTCGCTGAGCTCTCTTCAAATCCCACCACTGAAACCTGAGAAACACGCCAGCAAAGTGGAGTCCTATAGCCCGATAACTCTCCTCTCCCCAGTAGTGAAGACACTTGAGACCATGCTACTACCGACCTTCACGCATCACCTGAGCCTGGCAAACCACCAGCATTGCTTCCGAAAAGTGCATAGTACCACCACGCATCACCTGAGCCTGGCAAACCACCAGCATTGCTTCCGAAAAGTGCATAGTACCACCACAACACTTAACGTCATAAACCCCCAGATAGTTCATGGCCTTAACCTAAAACTGGCCTCCGAAAGGACGAAGAGGATCGCCTTTGCCACAGTCAATTACAAAACGCTACTTGAGGACATCAAAAAATTTACGTTCCCTCTAGGGCTGAAGAGGTGGAGCATAAAGAGAGGAGCTTTCGTCAATCCTCCGTACTATTTCGAGATAAAAACTTCAAATTGAGAAGAATTAAACAGGGAATTCTGCGGGGTGGTGTCCTCTCCCAGGTTAGGATTCAACTTCTAAATCTCGAAACTCGTGCAACCACCAAAAGAAACTTCTGTCATCTCGTCGATGACATGTGTTCAGACGTAAACGGCTATCTTTTCGACCTTTCTCGTTTCCTCGCTGCACGGAATATAACACTCTTTTCCACTAAAACCATAGCTACCATATTCGCAAACTAGACGAAGGAGTACAGCCTTGACCTTGAAATTTCAGTCGATGGCGTTAAGATTCCGACTGTTAATAACCTTAAGATTTTAGGTGTGACTTTCGACACACTCCTCACACGACGAAGATTATTGTCAAAGTACAAGGTCGCAACAAAATCCTCAAGTCGCTAGCCGGCAGCACATGTGGAAAAGAAACGTTTTTGGCAACATATAAGGCGATCGGCCGGCCGGTCTTTAAATACGCCGCACCAATATGATCGCCTGGATGCAGTGAAACGTGGACTGGGAAGCTACAAATATGTCAGAACACTGCACTTCGGACTACGACAGGATGACTCTTGATGTCTCCCATCGAACACCTGTACAGTGAGCCCTTATACTCTTAGTTAAGGAGCATAATGACATCCTCTCCAAGCAGTTTCTGCTGGGGTGCTTTCGGAGAAATCATATATGGGAAGTAGGCGTGGATGCCACGCCCATCGTTCAATTTTTATACCGGCTCCTTTAAAGCCGTCTTATACCATCTCGGGAATAAAATTTAATACCTCTGACGTAGTTGGTCATAGATTTATCGTGCTTTAAGTAGTTTTTAACAGTACCGTTATAAGGAAAGTGGGCGGAGTTATCATCCGATTTCATCCATTTTGGTTTTCCTAAGAGAATTTGGCTATTGTAGTTGTAGTGGTCTAGGAGATATGTATATTTATCTTATTAGAGGTTATGGCCACGCCCACTGTTTTTAAATCTTCAGCCCACAGGCTATTCTTGCTACTGCAAACCTCTGTGCTAAATTACGGTTATATATCTTATTTTAGTGCTTAGTTATGGTACCTTATAATTTCCCTTTGTTGGCGTGGAAGTGGACCGATTACGCCCACTTTTTTTTTGCCAAGGAACCAGTGTATCAAGTTTCATTAAAATCTCATTTTTATAAATATTTTAATAAAATAAAATTTTGGTAGAAAATGCTTTTATAAAAAAATCGTTTTACAATAAAAGTTTTTTTATGTAGTAAAAAAAAACGTTCTAAAAAAACAATTAATTTTTTAACAATTTTTTTTGTGATATACATACATACATACATATGTACATATATTAAAAATGATTTTGAAATATTTTTACTCAATTACTTATTTCTTTTCTTTTCAGTTTAGTATAAAAAAAAAACCAAAAATGCCAAAACTACTTTTTGGTTGTGTTTGGAAATGCAAATAAGTGACAACCAAACTATTTTAGAACAACAACAAACAAAAACACACTGAAAACCAAATTGACTGCAAATTATTTATACCCACAAAATAAGCCAATCTGTTCTTCCTATTCGGTAATGAGATGCTAAATGAAACTTTGTCGTCCATTGAAAGTGAAAAATGCAAACAAAAAAGCCTACTCCGCAAGATGCCACCACCGTTTTTGAACGTAATATACACAAATATTTATTTTCGTATATATTTAACTGAGACTAAAGCAAAGTAGCCAAATGAGAGAAAGTAATACATACATACCTACACATATGTATATGCTGACAGCAAGAAGTGCAAAAAAAATTTAAAAAGTTAAAGAAAGCAAACTAAATGTTTTAAAATTAAAGAATTGCTTGTTAAAGTATATAAGACATGCGTATATATGTACATAAGTATATAGCTAAAGTAAGAAAATTTATTGAAAGGAAAGAAATTACTAAAAACTACACTGATACACACTTACACACTTACCTTTACAGACACACCCACATAATCAATGGCATTTGTGCGATCTTTTATATAATGTATACATAATATATTTACAAAAACAACTATTTTTTTCTTTTAAGTTTTATTGCTATGAAAAGTAATATATTTATACAATACTTTCTATTATAACTTTTTACCTTTTTGAAAGTAAATCCCAAAAAACACATAAAAAATATTTAATTAAAATAATAATAATTCCAAAATTATTTTAATGCTAATAAAAAATAGTTAGTTGTAAGTTAAGGTTTAATAAATCAAAGTGATTTTAATTTTTTGTTTCTTTTTTAGTTTTTGCTTATAATTAAAATGAAATACTGCGCTTTTAGCACGCTACTTTTAATATAATTAATCAACATTGTCTTTTTGTCGCATTGTATTTTAGGTATGTAAAGAAACAAAAAAATACAAAATAAATATAAATATTTAAAGTTGCTAAAAAACAAGTGCACATTGTGAAAAATATTAAATTATTAAAGTAAAAAATGATAAATATTAAATGTAGGCGAGTATTTACCGCCAAATCAAGCGCCAGTGCTACCGATGTGTGTGTGCGAAAAGCGCCATTGTAAGCGAGCACGCTGTTGATAGCTAATGCAGCAGCCTTTGAAAATAGTAAAACTGAAAAAAATTCATAGTAGTATAAAACCCATTGGAAATGAAAATTAGAGTAACAAAAATGTAAGAAACAATAATTTACGGGCGATTTGAGTTCGGGCCGAGGAAGAAAGCGTAGAAATTTGAACGATTTAAACTGGTTTATGCCGATTTCCGACAAAATTGCGACTTCTATAGAAAAACTTTATATGGCAAAGTTGCAGGTAATGAAAAGTTCTAAATTTTTTTACCTACAACTTTTTCACATAACCTCAAAATGTATGTAAAAAATTCAATTAACCATTCAAATCCAAATTTTCAACCTTTTATGCATTTTATTTGCGAAAAATTACCGCAGTTTTTATACTATCTCAAGACAGAGATTTCATTTAACCTAAAATTACTTTTGTACTAAGACATTTTTCACATAACCTCAAAAATTAATTGAAAAATTCGAATAAGCAATGTTGGCAAAATTCTATAGAAAAACTTTATATGGCAAAGTGTAGTTAATACAAGTTTCTAAATTTTTTTTACTAACACCTTTTTCACATAACCTCAAAATTGGTAGGAAAAATTCAAATAACCATTAAAATCCAAATTTTGCACACTTTATGAATTTTTTTGCTAAAGAATAGCGCAGTTTTTAAAACCGTCTCAAAATATATTTTCTAAAAGAAATCTGATATTTTGAAATGCCAATTTTAATGGATTTTTTTTTTTGTTATTTTTGATAGAAAATTTTTTTATTTGTATTTTTTTTTTAGTTATTAAGTCAAAGTAAAGATAAACATAAATATTTGAAATAAAAATTATTTTTATGAGACATAAGAAGGATGGCTTTATGCAAAGTTTTGTAAAAGTTGGTAATTCCAAGATTTCATACACGTTTCGTGATGAGTGAAAAAGGTGTGATATAAAGTTATATAAACTTTTTTCACGACCACTACTACTTTCTAAAAAATCTGATACTGTTAAGTGTAAATTTTTTTTTTTTTTTTTAGAAAATTTGCCTTTTTTTGGGGTTATTAAGTCAAAGTAAAGATAAAAATGAATATAAATTATTTTTTTGGGGCATAAGATGGGAAGCTTATACCAAATTTTGTAAAAAAAATTATTTTTGTTAAAGATCAAAGATCTTGGTAATTTCAAAATTTCACAAAAAATTTGAGGTTATGTAAAAAAGATGTGTTTTCAAAAGTTGTTGGCCTTTTTACTACCTCTAACTTTGCTTTATAAGTTTTTTCTACGAAGCTCTTTATTATTCTGTAAATCATGATAAATCGTTTTAACCTTTAAAAACTCCACCACGTCTCCCCCCTTCATCTTCCTGAACAAAGATCGACCGTAAATATTTATTCCTTTAATTTTCGTTATTTCTTTTATATTTCTTTTCCAATGTGTTTTATACTATCATTATTTTTTCGCTTTCAAAAATTATCTACGCTGGTCTCCTAAGCGAGTAATATACTTCCTTTGGACGCAGCTGCGTTTAAATAAAGTCACATAATGCCTAAATGTTGTTTAGCCCTCGAAACTCAATAATTAATCATGCTTTTATTTACGCAAAAGACAAAAAGTTGTCATTTTGCAACTAAGCTGACTGACAATTTACAACTATTTATAATCCCAAGCAAATAAGTAATCTCTGACGCGCACATTTTCATGTCGTAAACCATAAAACCGGCAACAAAAACCTTCATAGCATTTACAAATTTTCATCAATAATTTTATTACAAAATATATATTATATATTGCTAACTGACTAGCAGCGTTAAATGCAAACATTCAATATTTATAAAAAACAAAAACAAGAAATCATATATTTTATTAGCATTTAAGCATGCCAACATAAATGTGTCTCTGTGTGTGTGGATGAGCAAAAGCGAAAAGTAAACTGCCTACATATAGGCTATAAAGTACAAGTGTATAGCTTAATATTTAAGTGAAGTCAATCAAGCGAGGGCCAGGCCAGTAGTTGAGCGCATAGCACGCATGTGCGTTGCTAATTTTCGAAATGTAATCAAAATTGTAACTTTATTTTCTGCACTGCTTTTTAATATCAAAAAAATAAAGTAATGTTGAATTATCTTACTAAGCAGTTGTTGGCAGGCAGTTGGTTACACTACATAAATTAGCAGGGCACATGCCAGCTGGCGCTCTCATATCAAGCAAGCAAGGAAGAAGCTCTCAATAATACATACATATAATTTGCTACCTAGTATAATTGAATGTAAAGCCTGGAGAAGGAACATTGTTATTAAGTTTATTTTTCTTTTTAATATTTCATTTTAATTTATTTAAAAAAAAGGTTTTCGAATTTATTTTTGTTTTTCAAAACAGATTTCTTTTTTTTTGGTGCGTTTTTTTGCATTGTATGCAAAGTTTTGCACTTAAAATTAATATTTATTTTTCAAAAACCGTTTTCGAAATTTTGTTTTTTAATTTTTTGTTTCAAAAACGTTTTCAAATCAATTTTTTTTTTGTGTGTAAGAATTTTTGCTTTTATGTTTTAGAAAAGTTTTGCATTAAAAATTAATATTTATTTTTCAAAAACGTTTTCGAAATTTTGTTTTGAGTGAGTAAGAATTTTTGTTTTTTTTTTTTGCAAAATTTTGCACTAAAAATTATTATTTTTTTTTTTTCAAAAACGTTTTCAAATCAATTTTTTTTGTGTGTGAGTAAGAGTTTTTGCTTCTATTTTTTGAAAAGTTCTGCATTAAAAATTAATATTTAGTTTTTTAAAAAGGTTTTCGAATTTCGTTCTTGAATGAGTATGAGTTTTTGCTTTTATTTTTTGCAAAGTTTTGCATTAAAAATTAATATTTTTTTTTGCCACCGAAAAAAAATGCGAAATGCGAAAATGAAATTTCAAAAATGTTTTCGAAAAAAAAAAATGTTTACAATAATTTAATGTAAATAGTAAGAGTTTTTGCTTTTATTTTTTGCAAAGCTTTGCACTAAAAAATAATATTTTTTGCCATCAAATTGCCAAAATTTTCAAAATGTTTCGAAAAAAAATTTACAATTGTTTAATGAAGATTCTGCTTGATTTTTCATCACTGATGTTTAATTTTTTTTTAATTTCGTCGTCAAAAAACTTTTAGAAGTGTTTTGAAAAAACTTTGGGGAAAATATTTAATGCTCTTATTACTGCACAAGTTACTTTTGTATTTTGCATCATTGAAGAACATTAAAAAATATATATATTTTTTTTATTAATTTATTCTAATTTATATTTTTTAAATTATTATATAATATAAATTAATTTTTGCAAAGTTTTGAACTAAAAATTAATATTTATTTTTATTTTTCGAAAACGTTTTCGAATTTTTTTGAGTGAGTAAGAGTTTTCTTATAAATGTTTAAAGTAAGTTTTGCATTTCCTTGTATTTTCGATTAAAAATACATAGTCTAAAACTTTATCGTCAAAAAATGTACTATTTTATTTTTATTTCTGTTTTTATTCCATTCAATTCCTTAATTTCTTCAAAGCTATAAATAAATGATAAATAAAGCTTTACTTCATATATTACTGTAAGACTGTGTGAGAAGTTATTTTGACATAAAAAAACATTATATTTTTTAATCAAATAGTTCGCTTACAATATTTTCGAAATCTTCAAAACTATTGCATACCAGCATAAAACATAAAACTTTTTTTTATTATTATTATTTTTTTTTTTTTTGTTTTTACTCCGAAAATTGTAAGGATTTATTGTTTCAATTGTGCTTTCTGACTCAAGAAATTGAATTTAATGCGTATATTTGTTACTATAGTTTTCAAGTCGTAAAAATTTAATTAAATTTTTTTTTATTTAAATTAAAATTTAAAAAATTTTAAATAAAATTTGAAAAATATACTTTTTGGAATCGTAATTACAATTTTTAAAAATATATGTTTTTGGAATTTGGAAATTTATTTTAAAATTTTAAATTTTTGAAATTTTTTTTTTTGTAATTATTACATCATATTTTTTTATTTTTTTCCGAATCACAGTAATATTTTTTTCTCACAACTCCAAATATTCTAAAATTTAATTTTACATTTTTAATTTTATATATTTTTATTTTTCAAAAAAGATTTAGTTTTTTTTTGCATTGTAACTTGTGTTAACTAATGTTTAGATTCAAAAAAAAAAGCATTTATATATTTTATCAAAATTATTTATGTAAACAAGCCAAATTTATTTAAAAAAAATTCCGAATTTTTACTCAACAAATGAAATTTCTAAAATATTTAATACCCAAAATTTCAAAATCTTCTCATTTTTTAACAAATTTAGACATTTTAGAAGTTTTTCTTGACAAAAGAAATTCCTAAAATATGTTTGCTATCAAAAAATTATGAATTAAAAAATATTTAATAAAAATTTTGTTTTGGAATCATAAAAATATATTTTTTAGTATGATTTTTTTCTGTTAAACAAACAAATTTTTCTTTGATATAAAATTTTTTCAATGTGTTTTTTTATATTTTTTTTTTTAATTTTTATAATCTTTATAAAATTTTTTTTAATTTTTATAATTTTTTTTTTTTGATTTTTTTTTTTCGGCTTACAGAAATTTATGCTTATAATTATTATTTTTTTCTCATATTAATTTGTAAAACCGAGGATATGTGGATTCTTCTCGCTGGCTTTACATCCAATGTATACAAAAAAAAAAATATTAAAAAAAAAAATCATATTTAAATATGTTTAAAAAATCATCTTTAAGCATAAGCGTTAATATAAAACAAGCAGAAAAAAATGAAAAGTTATTGTGTCGTTCGAATTAAAAAAATGAAAATATTTAAGGAGTTTATTGAAATTCAATTTTCTTTCGAACAAATTTATACTTGTAAATATTTAAATGTAATGAATTTATTGTTCAGTTAGTTAAATGTCGCACAGCAAATACAAATAACGGAGCATAAAAAAATCAAATACATATACATATAATAATGTTGAAAAACGTTAAATCATGACTCAAATATTAGCAAGAATCTATATTTTACACATTTATGAAACTCTTAAAAAAATAAAATTTATTGAAAAAAAATAAAAAAAATGTAATTTAAAAAAAATAAAAAACAAGAAACAAACAAACAATTTAAAAATGAATGAAACATATTATTATGTTATATTATATATACTATATACATAAATATATTTATGAAGGTACATATGTAATTTATTAATATTAGTCGCATTTGCTGCACACATTTTTTGCCTTTCGCCACTACTATCACTACTTAAAAAATATTTTTCTTTGATAATTTTATTTTTATTTTTTTTTGTTTTAATAAAAAAAAAATATTTTTTTAAATTCTCTTTTTTAATATTATATTTTTTTTGTAATTTTATTTTTTATATTTTTTTGTTTTAATAAAAAAAAATTTATTTTTTTTATTCTCCTTTTAATATTATATTTTTTGTAATTTTATTTTTTATATTTTTTATTTATTTTGTTTTAATAAAAAATAAATTCTTTTTATTACAAAATTTATTATTATTATGATTTTTTTTAATATTATGTTTTTTTATAAAAGATGTTTTAAAAAAAAATATATGAGCATTTCCACAGAATCCTGAAACCTGAAAACTTAATTGTTTTTATTTTGAGCCATTCTAGAGGTATTTTTTCTCTTGAGTTATTTTATATGAATAACTTATGTTATGGTTATACTTTTCCACAAAATCTCTTTATGAATACCAAATAAGAAGAGAAAAATGCAAAGAGGCCAAACAAAAAACGAATAACGGTAAATTTTTATTTTGCTTATTATCTACGATCAAATCGTACGTTCGCGACTAAAAACGTCATTTATTGCTCTTACTTCACATTGAGTGCAAACAAGTGCCTAAAAAAACACGACTAAAGCAAGTTAAGCATCCGTAATCAGAAAACAAAATTACTTTAGGTAAACAGTGCATGAAACTTTTTATTTCGATTTTCAAAATTTCGTACGTTCGCGACCGTAAGTATTGATTTGTTTCTAAAAAAAAAATTACAGTAGACAAGGAGAAGAACATATTACTTATACTTGCAAACAAACATTAGGGAAAGCCCTAAAGAAAGCTGAAAATGCATTGCCAAGAGATTTGGCAAAGAAAGTAGAAGTCATTGCTGCACTGCATAAAAAGTATATCGAACCAACAAATTGTAAAGAAAATAATACTCGTACATTTGAAAGTGACTTAGAATTGGAGACAAAATTAAAATTGGCCAAAGAAATTTTTTGCGGGAAGATATGTATCAGCGTTCAGGCTGCAGGAAAAAGGGATACACTCATTGTTGATGGGAAAATGTCGCCCAAGAAAGGTTAAACTTTCGAGCAAAATGCCATACAACATGTGTGTATGCATGAATCACGCCAATTTCAGTTTTTTGTTAATTGGATGTGCGACAGTTATTGAATGTTTTTCCGAAGGCTTCGAAAGTTTCTTAAAATTAGTTTGTTGCAATATCGAAAATGAAAATTGTATGACAAACGATTGCGAAAAGTGTACAAAAGATGTAAAAGATATTGTGCCGCTAAAATACTTGTCAAAAATGGACGCAAATGTTAAATGACAGTACTGGAGGAAAGTGGGCGATCGTGTAATTTTGACTTGCACTGTTGCTGCGTAATCGGCCTTGCTCCATGAACTACAAGTTCAACTGCCAATTTTCAAGCAAAATTTCATTGAAAAGCAAGCACAACAAAATTATTTTGAAAACGTAAGGAAAAATATCATGCCTGGGGTACTTGTCCTACAAATAGATTTTGCGGAAAATTATAGGCTGGTGTGCCAAAATGAAATTCAAAGCGCACATTTCAACTATAAGCAAGTTGTTGAATGAAACTAAGTCGTTTGCAGTATTAGTGATAAGTTTATTGCTTGTAGTGGAACTATTTTGCAAAGTCACATGGTAAAGGTGCAGTCGATGGCGTTGGAGCAGTTGTGAAAAGAAAAATCTGGCAAATTACGAGAACAAAAAATGTCGTTTTAAACGATGCATTCTCTTTTCACAATTATGCACAAGAGCACATTACTGGAATTAAAATTTTATATATTGGAGCTGATACAATTTCCGAGATATCTCCAACTTTATATCGAAAATGGAAGGATATACCGAATTTTGTAGGTATCAGTTTGCTTTATTTATGAAAAGGTTTCCAAAATCCAAATAAAAACTTGATGGAAAAATCGTACGTTCGCGACCCGTACGTTCGCGACCGGTACTCAACCTTATAAATAAAAAACCAATGGAAAAATTTCAGCGTGCAATTAGTTAGGAGGAAGTTACTTTATTCCAATTTAATATAAATTAATCCTTTTAGAATATTTTGCTCCATTTCGCTATTTTTTGCGTTTTTCTAGTTGCACCCAAAAGCAACTTCCATTATTCGTACGTTCGCGACCGCATGTTTATCGCTAACATATTAAAAAATAAAAATCGAAAGATCCTACCTTTTGCACCAACGAAAGACCTAGCAAAATGCTATCGAAACATAAAAAAAAAATTAAGACAAATTTATGTTATCCTTGTTTTTTGAACTATAAATGCGTGCGAACGTACGGTTCGCGACCGTTGGAAATGCCCATATATATAATAATAATTTTTTACAACAAATTTTGTTTGTTTTAATAAAAATTATATTACATATATTGTGTTTAAATAAGAAATATATATTTTTTAATTCCTTTTTTTAATATAATTTTTTTTGTAAATTTTTTTTTTATTAAACATATTTTTTTTTAAAAAACTTTTACAATATGCGAATTTATTAAAAAAAATATTTTTATTTATTTTTCTTCCAATATTATTATTTTTTATTTTTTTTATTATTTTTTTTTTATTTTTTTTTAAATAATATTTTTTTAATTATATTATGTATTTTTTTACTTTTTTTTGTTTATATTTTTTTAACTAGACATTTTTACAATTTCCGAATTTATTTCATATTATTTGATTTAATATTATTTTCGTAGCCCTTCTTGGTTCCATGCATTATAGTCATTTTCTTTTCATGTGAAAATTCATTTTAAATTAGCTAATTTGTTTAAAGCAATTAATTACAATTTTTAATTATCTTAGTTTAATTTAATTTAGTGCTTTTAAGCATAAGTATAATAAAAAAAGACCTAATTATATGTACGTCGCCTGTAATATTTTGCTAAACGCGCTCTCTCGCCTTCAATCGCTAACCATTTCGTTTGTAGTAGTAATAAGTAAGTTAATCTTTTAAAATTGCTCTCGCTATTTAATTAATTATAACATTGAATAAATCAATAAAAACAATCAATATACAAATATCATAAATGTATTGGAATTGTGTTTTCCTTTTTATTATAATACTTCGTCTACTTCTTTACTGGCGTAGAAAACGCTTACGATGTTATAGCCGAGTTAACAACAGCGCGCCAGTTGTTTATTCTTTTCACAAGGTGACGCCAATTGGAGATTCCAAGTGTGGCCAGGTTCTTCTCCGCCTGATCTCTCCAACGAAGTGGAGATCTTCCTCTGTTTTCCTCTGAGGTTACAGCGGCGAAAACTCTCAGAGCTGGAGTGTTTTCATCTATTCGGACGATATAGCCTATCGTTCCATCGAATGCGGTATACGTCGTGGCCAACGGCCAAAAAATCATAAATATTTCGCAGAACTTTTCTCTCGAAGGCCGACTCATCAGAATCAGTTCCAAAATAGACGAAATTGTCTACGACAACGAAGCTTTGACTTTCAACAGTGTCGTGGAAGCCTAGTCGTTTGATGACAAGAGATATTTCGTCTTGTCCTAGTTCAGTACCAGACCCATTTGCTTCGCTTCCTTATTCATTCTGGGGAAAGCAGAACTAAGAGCGCATTTGTTGAGGCCAATGATAACAATATCATCGGCGTACGCCAGTAGCTGTACACTTTTATATCAAATTGCTCCTTCTCTATTTAGATCCGCAGCTCAATATATTTTCTCCAGGAGTAGATTTTCTGAAACCTCGTTTGGTGTCAAACGTTTTAGACAGCTCCTTCCCGATCCTGACGGAGCTTTTGGTATTGCTCAACGTCGGGGGGCCTATTCTGTATATTGATTCGAAAGTAAATTCTATTCGAATTTGATATTCGACTCGAATGTGTTTTAGCATTTTACAGTTTAGCAGTTTACACAGCCTTCTTAGTTTTGCGAGAATACCAAATTCAGACGTAGCGGATCCTTTTTGTGCTGTCGAAGGTGGCTTAAAAATAGACGAATAGAGGGTGTGTATCGATATTCTTTTCACGGGTGTTTTCCAAGATTTGGCGTATGGTGTATATGTGGTCAGAGGATTTTCCACGCCTGAAGCTGGAGGTGGGCTTCAGTCGTCCACACACTACGCTTGATAGAACCTTATCCGCGATGTTGAGGAAGCTTATCCCACTATAACTGACGCAGATTGTGGGGACTTCCATTTTGTGGATTGGGACCACACTTAAATTCCAATCATCGGGCATGCTTTCAACCGACCTTATCTTGGAAATAAGCTGATGTATGCACCTTGTCAGTTCTTCGCCGCCATATTGGAACAGCTCGGGCCGTAATACATCGTCCCCTGCCGCTTTGTTGTTCTTCTGGAGGTAATTGCTATTCAAATCTATTAATAGTCGGGCTATGGAAAATCTATTCCATCGTCATTGACTAGGGAATCGAGTTCACCATCGTCTGGTGTTACGCTTTCACTGCTATTCAACAGGCTGGATTGTTCCCTCCAAAGTTTCAGTATTTTCTGGGCATCAGTCACCAGATCAACTTTGGGCGTTCTACAAGGCTTTTAGCTCACTGTCGAGTCAACTTCACTTGCCCTTTTGGGTTTCTCAACCACTGAAGTACTGTCGGTAACGAAAACACAAACCAGGGGGTCTATTCTGTAACTCGATTCGAAAAAAAAAATTTACTCGAATTCGGATTTTGTATATTCTGTAACTCGATTTTCGGATTTCCAAGCCAATTTTCGGATAAAATATTCGAAAGCTTTTGAGTTGTAGAAAGCAAGAACGAAAATTGTACACATTTATTCTGGCACAGGGTAGTACAACTTTCGCATAATTATAAATTAGATCCGAATTTCGAATAAAATACATTTTCGAATCGAGTTACAGAATAGGCCCCCAGTTGTACAAACTACAAGCCTCTTTAGATGAATACGAAGCATGAGTTAATACATGTTCGCTGTGAATGATCAAAAGAGAGGTCTACGTAACCAGAACGGATCCGGACTTTTTATCTGGCCAAGGATTGTCAACTCGGCAGAATATTGCCGCTACAACAACAACATCAAAAGAGACTTTTATACTCACTTTGAATAAATAGCTGAGTACAAATGGAAATCAATAACCAAATGCAAGGTAACGAAGCAGATATGGCCCAAGTATGATAAGACTAGAAATAATTGTTTATTACGTACATAAGTCCGAGAATAGTATTTTCAGACTTACAGCAACTTTAACGGGGCTATATTCTTTTGGAGAGCAAGCGCTAAAGCTGCAAGCTAAAAGGCAGTAATCAATCACAAGGCCGACAGCGGACTATTGGAATTCATCAAGTGCCAAATCTTTAATAGCCAACTCTAAAAATCCTGCTGATCGATTAACGTCACTAAAAAGCCAGTATTTTCTGCTATTACAAATTTTATTTATATATATGTATGTATGTATGACGTATATGCAACACAATATTGCTTTCAATTACAAATACACTGACTGACTATAATGATATGTAACTTTAAAGTTAAAAAAACAAAAAAAAACAAAATTTTTCTAATCAGCTACGCCGAATTAGACAAAAAACGCCTTACTTAATAATAATAATAATTTTAAATTTCTTGTCTACGGATTTGTGCCGCCAATGCGGCTACAGGCACTTAATGCACTTAAACTAAACGCTAACTAAATACATGCATACGTGCATACATACATACACAGAATACGTCAATACGTCATACATAGAAAACTTCATAACTTTAACAATTACATAAATCATACAATTAAGTTAATTTTATGTTGATAAATGGGCTTTTTAAAAGCGCACAAGTAAACAGGCTATTAAATACATAACTTATGTTTATGTGTGTTTTGTGTTCAATAATGCAATGACATAATGGCTATAAAATGGTATGCCAATTTTCGTATAATTCTCGTATAATTTTGTATAATGTGTAAAGTGATTGCGTTTAATGCTATATAAATTTGTTTATCGATATAATTAGTGGTAAAATGGTGTGAAACTTGTATGAAAGGTCAGCAGTACAATAACAATAAGCTATAAATTCCAATTTAATTGATTTAGGACAGTGAAGGAGTTTTCGAAAATGCTAAAAGTGTAAAATAAATTTAAAAAAAATTAAAGTAGGTTGACATAAATTGGAAAAGGAAGATAAAACAACAAAAATGAAAGCAAAAATAATTTACGGCAGATATAAGTTCGTGAAGAGAGAGCTTAGAGGCGTGGTTGAATTTGGTTAAAAATGGTTTTTTCTATTGAAGACACCACTATGGGTCCTATAGAATAAAGTTACATGAAAATGTCGTTGGCAATGTTGAAATTTACTTTTGTCACATAACCTCAAAATCTTGAAAAATTCGAAAAGGCTTGGAATTTCTATTTTTGACAACACAACGGGTCCTATAGAATAAAGTTACATGAAAATGTCGTTGGCAATGTTGAAATTTACTTTTGTCACATAACCTCAAAATCTTGAAAAATTCGAAAAGGCTTGGAATTTCTATTTTTGACAACACTATGGGTTCTATAGCATAAAGTTACATGAAAATGTTGTTGGCAATGTTGAGATTTACTTTTGTCACATAACCTCAAAATACTGAAAAATTCGAAAAGGTTTGGAATTTATATTTTTAACTTAAACTTAAACATTTTTTTACTGAAAATAGTTTCGAAATTTTTATTTTTAACTTGAAATTTTAAATTTATTTTTTTAATTAAAATAATTTTTTTAATTAAATTTTTTTTTGGTTTTTTTTTACTTTCACTTTGTGTAAACTTCTTGTGTAACCTTTTTATTTATGTATTTTGACTTCATATCGGAAAAAAACGCCAAATTTCAATCAAGTGAAAAATTAAAAAAGTTTTAGGATTTCTATTTTTTACTTAAACTTTAAAAAATTATTTTTTAAACTAAAATAATTTTCAATTTTTTTATTTTTAACTTTATTTTGTGCAAACTTCTTGTAAAACCTTTTCATGTCTTTTATGTGTTTTGATATCGGAAAATACCGGAAGAAACCCTAAATTTTAATCAAAATATCTCACATCAAAAATTTGCTTTTTCAGAAACATCGTCTTTGAAATTTTTACTTCCTAACAGCATAAAAAATATTTGCACTACTAAGGTAAGTTTTCTCAAAAAAAGGAAAAAAATATCATATACCTACTTCATTGTGTTTTAAAATTTTCGCATAAATTTTGAGGTTATGTGTGAAAGTTGTTAATACAAAAGTCGTAGAGCTTCTCATTGACTACAACTTTGTCATATAACTTTTTGCTCTAGATCTCAGAGATTTGTACAAATTGGAGATAAACCGTTTTTAACCCTTAACGTTGGCTGACAGTGTATTACCGATGATCACGACAAAAATCTACTCTGTTCAACCATCCCTTTCTTTCCATTTCCGGACCTCAAATCGTACGTAAATTTTTTTTATTTTATTTTGCTTTTCAATGGAAAAAAATAGTTTTGGAGGTTATGTGAGCAAGGTGTTAATACAAAAGTCGTAGATCTCTTCATTAACTACCACTTTTGCATACAACTTTTTTCTATAGGACTCATAGTTCTGTCCGAAACCAAGATAAATCGTTTTTGAACCTTAAAAATTCAACCACGCCCCTCTTCTTCTACTTCCAGACCACAGATCATTCGTAATTTTTTTCCTTATTTTTGTTATTTTATCTTGCTTTTCCAATGGGTTTCATCCGACCAATTTTTTTACCATAATTTGTGTTGTTTTATCTTGCTTTCCAATAGGTTTTATTCTGCTATAAATTTGTTTTCCTATATTTTTTGTTATTTTATCTTGTTTTTTCAACTAATTTTTCCCCCCTACTAATTTTTTCCAATCCTTTTTGTTATTTTATCTTGCTTTCCAATGACTTTCATCATACTATAATTTTTTTCCACTTTTTAGCATTTTCAAAAGTATTTGGCCTAATAATTGATTTTCAAAATTGTCGATATTTTCCACAAAGGTTCGTTACCAACAGATTTTTACGTATTTTACAGGTGTATAGTGTCTTATCTACAAATTTTTTATGTGTTTTAGGGGTGTAGGGGTGTACAGTGTGTTATCGGTCAGTCACTTTTTCGATGGAAGCACCATATATATCATGTATGTAGGTTATAAAAAACTGTATTGTATACAATGTTGCTTAATCAATAGTTTATCGCATATTTTGAATTGTTCGTTCACATTGTGTTCTAAATTATTATTGTTTTTGTTTCGTTTCTCTTTTTTGCTTACTCATTTTGTTTTGTATAAATATAAATATCGTCACTTAAGCTAACTGTAAATTAAAATAAAAAAAACTGCGATACGCATATTATTTCGTTAGCGCGCTGTTTTAAAACTAATGCAATTTAGAATTGCTTAAATTTCGTAATAATGGCCACAAGTGTGGGGAGTGGGGAGTGAGGAGTTTGGGTTTTGGAGGGCTTGTTGTTTTTTTTTTTTTTTTGTTTATAAGGCACATTTTGGCGCTCAAATTAAACGCGTACGCTTTAAATATGTTATGAGTAGACTATAAATAAATTTATACTGCGCTAAGGACGGTATGATGCTATCGCGTTGATCACGTAGTTGACCTATAACGCGTGGTATATCCAAATCCTGAAAACACACACAGGAAAATTTTGCATTAAATTAATTGTCAAGTACCGTGTACTACAAACAAACAGCAACCCACCTCATTATGATCCAGCGTGTAGAGTAACAAATCAGCGGTCAACGTTACGCCCGAGCGTCCACCACCCTCGAGACAATGTATCAACACTGGCGGATTGGTATTATGTCCCGGTGGCACTTCGTTTGCCGACGCCATGCGCACGGAATTCAGTTCTTCGAGAAAGTCCAAAAAGTGATTCACCTCCAATGGACAATTCTGTTCACCCCAATTGGTGTAGTTCAAATGCCAAACGGAGCGATAACGACGCGATGGTATGTGAAAGAGACGCAGCTTGCTGGTAATGCAACGATCTGTGGTTTGTGAGAATTCCTGATACACTTGGAACTGTAATTAAGTGAATGTGGTGAGTAAATGAAAAGCAGTCGGAAAGTATTTAGGGCAAACTCACTTGATCAAACTCGAGCCGCTGGTTGCTATTCGGTGGCATGTAATTCAGGCCCTCCGATAGCTTTACAATCAAATAAACGTCTGCCTCCCAGACACACTGCCAGAAAATATTTGTGGTCAGCTTGTCCTGTGGCGATTGAGCAATTATGTAGAAGCGTTGATTTGTGCCAACTGTGGCCTGTAAGAAGACAATTAGTGAAATTGTTAAAGGACGGAGATCATAAAATGTGTATATAAAGATATTAATATTTTGTAAAAATGAACAAAAATTACTTATACTGAATATAACCGTATTTTATTTAAATTTTCAATATCACAATATTATTAGTTTCTTACCGAAATGCGCGACGCATTAACATAGCCCGTTTTATTCTCCCACGTCGGCGTTATGCTAACACGATTATAATCGTATGGCAAAAAGTTAGGATCGGAATTTTTCTTCGCGTTTTCTTCCATTAGCGCCCAGTCATAGCTGGCATTTTCGCAACGCTTCGGTATACTTTCAAATTCCATGAACAGTTGCGGATCATTCAGTTTCTCAGTGAGTATTGGGCACTGAAATTATGTGGATAACAGTTTTACATAAAATTCTTTATAGAGAAAGAGAATAGAGAAATATATTACAACGAGAATAAACGTTAACTTCGATTACACCGAAGCTATAATACCCTTCACCAATAACGGAGTCCCCATGCAAGAACATTATTTTAAACATTCAGTTTGTATGACAGCTATATGCTATAGTCGCCCGATCTGAACAATTTTTTCGGAGATTTTAATGTTGCCTTGGAAAATAAACTGTGTTAAATTTCGTGAAAATATTTCATCAAATAAAGAACTTTTCCATACAAGTACTTAATTTTCAATGTTCAGTTTGTATGGCAGCTATATGGTATAGTCGTCCGATCTGAACTATTTTTGCGAAGATTGTAGCGTTCTCTTGAACAATAAGCCAGGCCGATTTCGTGAAGATATCTGGTAAAATAAAAAAGTTTTCTCTAAAAAGGCTTGATTATGAACGTTCCATTTGTATGGCAGCTATATGTTATAGTGGTCCGATCTGGAAATTTTTTTCAAGTTTTGTAGCTTTATATTGGAAAATAAGCCATGTCAAATTTCGTGAAAATATTTCATCAAATAAAGAACTTTTCCATACAAGTACTTAATTTTCAATGTTCAGTTTGTATGGCAGCTATATGGTATAGTCGTCCGATCTGAACTATTTTTGCGAAGATTGTAGCGTTCTCTTGAACATTAATCGAATGCCGAATTTCGTGAAGATATCTTGAAAAATAAAAAAGTTTTCCCTACAAAAACTTGATTTTGTACGTTCGATTTGTATGGCAGCTATATGCTATAGTGGTCCGATCTGAAAAATTTCTTTAAGTTTTGTAGCTTTACAACGGAAAATAAGACAGACCGAATTTCGTGAAGATATCTTGTCAAAGGAAAAAGTTTTCCCTGCAAGGACTTGAGTTTGAGCGTTCAGTTTGTATGGCAGATATATGCTATAGTAGCCCGATATTGGCGGTTCCGACAAATAAGCGACGTATTGGAGATAAAACGAGGTGTGCAAAGTTTTAGATCGATATCTCAAGAAATAGTTCCTCAGTTCGTAAATATGTATATATAGACCGTCTGGCTGTCTATATGAACTAGTTTTTGGGATATCGATCAAAATCGACACAACTCGTCAATATAGAGTCTCTGAAGTTTTAATACTGTTCTGGGTATAATACTAGTTATACATACATAGAATTACTCACCAATTTGTCCTTTGAGTACTGTCCGGAAATGGGCTGTAGCCGCGACACACCGGTCGACCAGCGATGCATCAAGTTCAGATCGTCCTGTGCGAGTTTAACTTTCGCTGCTGTCTTGGCCGCATTCGATGACGACGCCTTCTCCCGTCCGAGCGTAGCGGATTTCTGTTTGTCCGGCGTCTTGCTACGCCCCAAAATATTCCAAATTTTCTTACGTTTACCCTCCTTGCCGGTGGTGTTTGACGAATTCGTTGTGTTCGAGCTGTGTGTTGTGTTGCTAGAGTTGGCAGTGCTGTCGAGTAGCGATGAGTTGTGTGAGCGATGATGATGATGATGCGACGCAGAGTGCTGCATGGTGGCGGCGGCCGAAACCGAGACATTAGATGAAATCGATGAGATATTCATGGCACTGAATTGTTGCTGCGCTGCATGCAGCATTGAGTCTGTGGAGTCGTCGTGCAGTGACGACGTTGTATGAGCGCGTGCGCCCACATTATTTGGCGATGTTGCAGCTGCAGCATCTGTGACGGAGGGGGAGCCGGATGCGGCGTTCTGCATTAGCTGCTGTGTCTTATGCGCGTGATGATGTTGCCTTGGCGGCGGTGTTTGCATCATTGATTGTTGTTGATGATTGCTGCCGCTATTATGCCCAACGGCCGGTGCTGCGGAGGCGGCACGCACAGCACGTTGCGGTGGCGTTGGCTCTAAGAATTGGAGTTCAGTACTAGCCGCGCGCTCAGCATACTTATGCATGTTGAGTGCCGCCGCGGCAGCTGCTTCCGCTTCGGCTTGTTGCTGCTGCGCTTGTGCTTGCGCGTGCGCCTGCGCCTGCTGCTGCTGCAGAAGCGCTTGTTGCTGTTGTTGAAGCGCTTGTTGTTGTTGCTGTTGCTGCTGTTGGTGTTGATGATGATGATGATGTCGCACTGCAGGCACTGGTGGCATTTGTTGCTGCGGCTGCGGCTGCGTATGCGTGCCACCCGGCGCCGATTGTATTGACGCTGTGCGATTACGCATCGCTTCGCTGGTTGCCGAAGAGCCCGAAGAGCGTTGCTCCATATTCCGCTGCACTACCGGCTCTGCAGCCACATAACGCGCATGTGGCACATTCTCATAAATCGGTTCGATAGAACCGTTTAAAGTGTTGCGTTGCAACGAAGCATTGGAGGCGTTCACTTGCAACTGCTGTTGTTGATGTGTTTGTGACTGCGGCACCTGTGGCAGTGGCTGCGCCTGCACGGATGGCGATGTTTGCCGGTAAATATTGTTGCTGTTGCTGGTGGCTGTGTTTGGTTCTGCATAGCTGGGTGGCAAAAAGAGATAGTCCTGCCGCAGCTGCGACAATATGGATGGTTGTTCCTCAATCATGTTTAAGTTTTCGAAAGTGCCATGCGGCAAATATGGCTGTGAATGACCGATATGCCCGGCGCCCATGTACGAGGAATGCGGTTGTATCAAGGCATGGTTGGTAGCAGTCACGCTTCCAACTGCTTGAGCTGCGCCGACGCTATTGCTATGCACATAGGGATACTGTGCATTGGGTAAATTACGATTTGACACCAGATCCGGCGAGGAGCCCGACACATATGAACGGTAACCCATTAGCGGTCGATGTGATGCGACCGCCAAGTCGGGTGTGGACGAAGAATTCAAACGGTTGACCGGATACGGTGGCGGCGGTTTGCTGCGCACCATTTGCAAGCGATGTCCCAAATCAATGTAAGCGCCACCACCACTCACACTATTACTATGACCACCAGGCGCCATTGTAACGCCCGCCGCTGTTAGATGATGATGCTGCGCATGCATAGCGGCTGCAGGTTGCGCCACATCAGGATAGCGGTGCGGCGCTAATTGACTTAGTAGCACACCATCACCGTAAATTGCGGCCGCATTGTGTACATCAGGCTGTGAGCCGGCGTAATAGATGGCGCCACTAGCGGCCGGCGTGCCAGCCATAGCGACGGCTGAGGCGCTTGACGCCAATTGCGGTTGATAGTTGGCGTAACTGTTCATTTGCGGATGATGCAATTCACTGGCGGGTGTATGATACTTCAGCTGTACTGCAGTTTCATAGTCGGGCGCTGGCCGATATGTAGGCAGCATGGCTTTCAGCCGCTCGCGCTCGTGTGCGTCCACGCCGTGCAATGCGACATTGCTGCCGTTGTTCGTTACGCTGCCACCCAAATGTCCGTGTACTATATTATTGCTACTACTGTGAAAAGCGGCAACGCCGCCGATATTATTGGCATTGTTATTGCTTAGATCCAAACAGGAGCTGCTTTGCTGCAAGCGTGTGTCCAACATGCTATTCGATAAATGCTGCGTCGAAGCGTACTCGTGGCCATATTCCTACAAAGAGAGTTAACAAATAAATAAATATTTATTTAACAAGAAAAAATGTCCACTTCGGTTGCGCTGAGGTTATAAATACCCTTTACAAATACAAACGATTTCATACAAAAAATTTGATTTTGAGCGGTTAGCTTCTACGACAGCTATAAGCCATAGTAATCCCATCGGTACTGTTTCTTCGAATGTTGTACCGTCGCCTAGGCCGATAATCTATAGAAAATTGAAGATATCTCGTGAACTGAAAGAGTTCTCCACACAAGGACTAGATTTTGATCGATCAGTTTGTATGACAGCTATATTCTATAGTGGTTCGATCTGAATGATTTTTTTCGAAGATTGTACAGTTATCTTGTACAATAATTCATGACAAATTTTGCGAAGATATTTCGTCAACTAAAAAAAATCTCCATACAAGGACTGGATTTTGATCGATCAGTTTGTATGACAGCTATATGCTATAGTGGTCCAATATCGGCTGTTCCGACAAACGGACAGTTTCTTGGAGAGAAAAGAGCGTGTGCGAAATTTCAGATCGATATTTCAAAACTGAGCGACCAGTTTGATTATATTACCAACAGACGGACAGGGTTAAATCGACTACGCTCGTCATGCTGATCATTTACCTACAGATATATTTTATAGAGTCTCCAACGTTTTCTTCTAACCGTTACAAACTTCGTGTTCAGGGCATAAAAAATACCCAGTTATATATACTCGTATTAATGTATGACTCACCTTTGCCAGCCAACTCGGCGCTATAGCACCCACACTATGTGAATGCATAGCGCCATTTGGACCGCCACCGCCGCCGCCAGACTGATGACTGGCCGCTAACGATATATTCGATGACATTAACGCATTGGACGCGTGTGTGGAAGCGAGCAAACCATGATGTAAAGCCGGCGCTGACATGAATTCTGGATTAACCGCTGACAGCGCGCCAACACCACCACCGCCAACGCCACCACTCGTTATCGCATTGGGATTGTAAATGGCACGTTGTTGTTGCTCAAGTAGCAAATCTTCACGTGAATCATTAAAGTCGCCATAAGCGTAAGCATCCATACCGCCCGCTAACACGCCACCACCACCACCAGTTACGCTCATCGAATTGCCATTCGCGCTCTCCGCATCACCCACCGACGACGCTGATTCTTCGTCTATGTAGCGTTTAAAGAATTTATGCTGTGTTACGCACAATTTCCAAAAGTAACGCGCCGTTTCGGCATCTGGAAATATGAATGAGCCCACAATCGAGCCATCCGTTTTGTTTTGTTCGATTTTAATGGTACGTTTGTCGATTGACACCGTTTGTGACTCTTTCCAGGGGAAATATTGACGCCCATTATCAGCCATCACAACCATGCCATTAATAGCTAGACCGAGCAACAGATCGTTGCCCAGAGTGTCTTTTGCAGGGAAGCGCTCCTCACCATAACCATCCAATTGCTGGCAACATTGTATGTACATTTCTTCGGCCTTGGATTGCTGCAGATGCTGAATGCCGGCGTTCTGCTGTAACACCTCCATAATGAGACTGTCGAGCAGATTGTCATCGTTGGCGAGACCTGCAAAGAAATCATATATGTATTTTCCAAAAAGTATGGACCAGTTTGTTTAATTCCTCCTACCTTGTAAATTCTTCGGCAACACCAGCGACTTCTTCAGATTATCCTTTGTCTGTTTGTCATTTTGATGACTATCATATTCGGCTTGTCGGCAGTAGAGCGCTAACAGTATGGCAGTGCGTATATCGCAAATAATTTTACCCTCATAAATATCACTTTTCAATTGCAGAAAATAATAGCAACGTGTCAAGTCATCACTGCGCAATGGATCGACATAATGACGCACGCGTAAATATATTTTCGTACTTGCTGCATATTTCTCTAGCTGTCTGCTTAAGGAGCGTTCCAAATCAACCCATTTCAATTCGTCCTCTTTACCCTTCACCACATAGCGTAGACCGAAAAATTCGGGTTTTTGTAGATTTAGTCGCTGACAGACATTGTCTAAACACTCTTGTCCCTTGCTTTCCGAACTAATTGTACAATCAACGGTCGTGGAGGTTTCTGTAAAGTGAAATTAAATGTTTTGTATTTAAATAAATTTTTAAAAGTAGTATTTTATGGATTCATATAAGAAAAAAAATAGACTGGTCAAGCCTGAGCTGGATCAAGTCAAGCCCATTAATGACTCCAATATAATATCCTACGACAGCCGGTTCTACGTCAGCGGAATCGACCCGGATGATCAAATTTGACCCGGACTGACAAAGAAAAAACAATAACATTGTTACGTATTTTAATACATATCTTTATTATCGACTTCAAAATAGGTTAATTTTGCACCAACACAAGCATGTCAATATTTAATCCATATTTTCATACTCTTGTTATAAGCCTCGGATGGGATGGCTTTCAGTGAATTTTAAGTTTTTCGGTCACTTTTCGAAAGCCATTTGCTAGATTGTTGGACAGATTCGAAGTCATCTTCAGAAACTCAAGACTCGTTGTTGCTGTTGTTGTAACGGTTATCTAGTCAACGTTGGGATCTTAAGGTTCAGATAAGTTGTCATTGAGGTCATCCAACGGTAGGCCCAGGATGTGTAGGGTTAGCTGGCCATACAAAGAGGTGGTTAGTGTCATGCGGGGACTCGTTGCATGCTGGACATATATTTGATATATCAGTGTCGATTCTGGATAAGTAGAAACCCAATTCCCACAACAGCCATTATCGGAATCGACCCAGATTTTATCCGCCAATGGCTATATTTTCGGAGATCTAACCTCGTTTGGATCAGTAAAAGCGTTGTCAAGCAACTATTTTGCCACCTCATTAACAGTAGAATCAAACTACTTACATAGTAAATTTGTCCGGCTGCCTGGCCATAGCGGAATCGTCTGTGACTGTAAAGTCGATGAGCTTGAAAGAAGTAATAACCTTACCCAATTCCATTACAATGGGAACTGGCTCGGAGAGAAACCTAAAAGTTGAATTACTAGCACTAAGCTTAATCAAATGTGTTGCTGGCTCTAGGCCCTTTGTTGATATGTGACCAACACGACAGATTTAGAGGATCCGACCTTTTCGAGCCAAATTTTGTTCAGCGATGAAGCCAATTGCTGGCTCAATTGGTAGGTAAACAAGGAAAATTGCCGCAATTGCTACGAAGAGCAACCTGAAGAGATGTAAGAGCTGCCATTTCATCAAGAAAAAATAACGATTTGGTGTGGTTTGTAGACCGGTGGAATCATCGGTCCACAATCACCAACCAACTATTTATTTGATACCTGAAATTGAAGCTCGTGATCTCGGCGACATTTGGTTTCAACAAGACGGTGCTACTATCCACACATCGCATCAATCAATGGATTTATTCAAATAACATTTAAGTTAGCAGATAATTTCACGTTTTGGGCTGGTCGATTGGCTACCAAGATCGTGTGATATCACACCGTTAGACTTTTTTCTGGGGGATTATGGGGAATGCCGCTTCGATTCGGGCCTTGGAGCAAAATCTGACGCTTGTCATTCGCCAGTTACCAGTCAAAATGCTCGAACGAGTCATCGAAAATTGAACTCAACGGATGGACCATCTGAGACGTAGCAGCGGCCAACATTTGAAAGAGATAATTAGATGATTTTTGACCTGGTAAGATTACATTTTTAATACGTAGCATGATACATTTCACACACAGATGGATTGATGAAAGTAATTTCGATTAACTTCCAGCTGACAACAACAACTATAGATTGCATTCTCAAGTAAAATAACGAATTTCGAGTTAGGAATTTTCAATAAGCCAATTAATTAGCCGCATATGATATACATATACATACATATTTTCAAATAAACTATATATATGGTTATATCGAGCGAAGTAGAAACATAGCTGACATTAACTTTAATGGCATATAATAAAAATTAAATTCAATTAAAAAAACAGTAGCACAAAAAAGTTTTCTTTTAACTGGAGTTGAAGATTGCAAGTAACCACAGTCATAGATGCACAGATATGTAATACTTTTATAGGTCGACCAAAGCACGACAGCTGTTGCGTGAATCCGTCTGTTATTCCCCGCTGTAGCTGCGGCACTGCCAATGTCACGCGTTTTGTTTATAATAATAATTGGCATAACCAAAATCGAAATAAAAAACCAACAAATGTTATTAGTATTTCATAATTATTATTAGCGGCAATATCACCTAGAGTTTCTATGCATATAAACAAACGTTTATACTGGTTGTAGACAAATGAATTTTTATATAAAAGAATGTTTGGGCAATAAAAAGTTGACGGCGAAATCATCTTTGCATACCAATGAGCAAAGTGCAGACGTAAAGAGGAATAATTTTAAACAAATTAAAAAAAAAAAATTATATATGAGCTCAATTTATTGAATGATCTATGACAAATTTAGAATTACATATAATTTATTTTTTATTGTATTTACTTCTAATATATTGCCAATTTAAGTAGAATAATAATGTTTAAATGGAGTATATCGTGGTGTTGCCAACACTAGTTCGATTAAGTGACAACAGCTCCATCTTTGACAATTGGGATCCCTAACCTTTTCTTGTCAAAAATAAACTTTTGGTTAATTATTCATAATTTTTCCTATACTTTCTCAACTTATCTGATCTACAGTGATCTTGTTGCCCTATATATAAGATCGCGTTTGGATATAACGGGTTTTTCAATAGGGACACTACAAAAGTAGACCGATAGGGGCAGCAAACGACGCCATAATTTTCCCCGCTCCTTTGGCATTTCTCTACAGTAAGGTTACCATTTCATCATGGAAAGATATGCGATCCAGCAACGAGTCGAAATTATTAAAATTTACAACGGAGTCAGTGCTCTCAACTTTAAGAGCGCAACGTTTAAGTTTTGGTCATCATATTCGTGCTGTCAGGTTAACAATTGAGCGCCTATTGGAAAAATTTGAATCCAAAGGCACAGTACAACATGTTTCCGTGCCCGTGAGACAAGAAAGTGGTGTCGAGAATATTACTGGCGGTAGCGCATCAATTGAGGAATACCCAAATCAGTCTCTCACACGTCGTTCTTAAGCGTTGGGCATCTCTGTGACGTCGTTGTGGCGAATGTTAGAAAAAGATCTTGGCCTACATCCTTAAAAGATCAAATTGACACAAGAACTGAAGCCACTTGACCACCAGAATCGTCGCACGTTCGTGTATTGGGCTGAGCAATAACTTGAAAATTTTATCAAAAAATCATCTTCAGTGATGAGGCTCATTTCTGGCTGAATGGCTTCATCAATAAGCAAAATATGTGTTATTGGTCAGGCAGCAATCCACACGTATTCCATGATGACCATTGCATACTGAAAAGATTACGGTTTGGTGCGGTTTATGGGTCGGCGGCGTCATTCTTCCGTGATGATCAAGACCGACACGTTACTGCGAATGAGAATCGCCACCGCTCAATGATATTCGAATATCTTTGGTCCGAATTGGATGATATGGACTTAGAAAATATTTGGTTCCAAAAGGACGGCACTACAAGCCACACGGCGAATATCATAATCGATTTATTGAAAACGAAGTTTGGTTAATGTGTTACCTCACGAAAACGCCGTCAATTGGCCGCCTCGGTCGTGCGATTTGACGCCGTTAGACTATTTCCTGTGGAGCTACATAAAGTCTACAGTCTACGCCATTGGCATTGGCAACTCAGTTGCGGTGACTAAGGCCTATTTTGAAGCAAAATATAAATCTAATTAAAATTTACAGGTTGACAGTTCTTAACTATATGTTGTAAATCGGGTATATTCTGGATATGATATATAATTCACCCGAGAACTGAGTTACTTTACTTATACTAATATGAAAAAAGCACAAAACACTCTAATGAATGAATAAGAAAAAAATAATAATATTAATAACTAATCGCCATTAAACTGTTGAACTGCGGTCTTTAAGAGCATAGCATCATAAAATAACGGTAATTTAGATTATAAGATAAAAATTATTAATCACGAAATTTAAACAGGACAAGAATAAACAAAATAAAAAACAAATCTGATGATAAAAAATGTGTGGCAGAATGAAAGAGATAAATTATGCATGCAAATAAACGTTAATAACACTCAACAACAAAAATATGGCAACGGGAAATGAGCACCAACTATGGCAATATAATTTGATGTCGATAAAAACACGTCAGAATACCTTTTTTGCAGTGAGAAATGATCATATAAAATTCTTAATATTTAATAGACAATTTGGGTAATTTTTGTCAGGAATGAGAATGCTTCTGTACATCCTAATCTTTCTATCAAAAAATCTGTAATTTAAATTATGCTCAAGAATTATAAAAATTGCTAGTTAGAAGGTAAGATAGCAGTTGCGATGCGACATAGTATATCACATTAGCGAGTTATAACCTTGACAGACGGCAGTATTAATCCGGATTAACTGCGGATTAACCGGAATAAATCAGGAGTTAGTGAAGTTAACTCCGTTGCATCGGTTAACTGCAAAATCCGAGTAATAGTTTTGGAGATACAGCCTTGAAAACTTGTGCGCTAGCGGCTAACTCGGCAAAGTCCATCGTCTTTAAGCGTGTTTTCCTCGAAACTGTGTTTTTGAAGTCGGATAGGAAGATTTCACGAGAACTATTCAACCGATCTTCATGAAATTTTACACAGGTCTTTGAGATACAATTCATAAATACTAGAGCTTTTTCTCGATTACAACTTTAAAAAAAAATGTCGCGAAATTTTCATTTTTTTTTTTTTGTAATAGATAATGTCTGCCAAAAATCCATTTTCAGTCTTTTTTTCTTTCATCCAAGTCGTAAGTTAAGATTTTAACCAAAACGCGTATTTTTTCACTTTATGAGCACCGATTTCTTCATCCGCTGTGATGAGATTACCTCACCTCTGCCACACCCTTCTGCTGTCATTTTGAGCAGTGTGCGTTTCGCTACCTGAGCGATAACTAAGTGAAGTGGTGAGAGCTCAAGCATGACTTCAAGTGCCGCCGTCGGGCGTGTGCGCAGTTGCATGTAAGTCCTTGCAGCCTCGTTAGTTGGAGCGCTGCCGAAGTCTTTGCGATGCTTTTGAGACCCAAGCCACGGCCTCATAGTGATTATCGGTCACACGATCATGGTGTACAACCACCTGACAATCGATTGCACACCATTACTGCTTTAGTCGCTTTGACCATGGTCAGGGCAACATGCTGCTTTCACCGAAAAGTTGAATACAGCGTTAGACCAAGATATTGGACCATGTAAGTCATCTCTACCTGTCTGCCAAAAGGGTGAGGTTCCTGAAGCCAGGCAGGGACCGAGAAGATCCAGCCCTTAGGAAGAAAACTTTTTTATTTGACGAGGTTTCTTCCTGAAGTTCGGCATGTATTACTGTCAAAGACCATGTTAAAATCTCTGAACATAACATAAAGGTATAGCTGGGAATGAACTGACTGATTGGCTCGCCCGCTCCGCAGCATCCAGAAACATGGTAGGAACTGAACGCTTCATCGTGGTTGGTCCTCATACCACGAAGGAACTGCTGCGCAAAGAAGAAGGAGTATGCAGAGACAGGTATTGGCAACAACTCCAAGGCCTGAAACAAGTTAAGTTGCTAATGGGTATAGGAATTTACCAATATACTGGGGGTAGATGGCTCTTTGTGACTTAGGAGAGAGCACAATAGACCTAAGGTCGCGGAGCAGTCCTAATCTATTCATCTTATGGCAAATACATCCTATATAGTGGTCCGACACCGACGGTTACAGAAAATTTGCAACTTCTTAGAGAGAAATTTTCAGATCGACATCATGAAACTGAGCTCCTCTTGTTCACGTATATACAGACAGGCGGACAATCAACTCTGCATATATATATTTTTTTATTGGGTTTCCGACCTTTCCTTTTGGCTGTTACAAAATTTAATAAACACTGTTCAGTAAGCTCAAAAACATCTAATGTTTTTTTCACTTAGCCTACTTTTGACGCACAGTGTAAGATAATTAAAATCAAAAAATAATTTCCAAGAGAATATCAACTGGAAACGCAAGATTTACAAATACATATATTTATGCATAAATAATGGCAAAACGCATTGCCAAAAGTGGCGACCAATGAATAAATTAAATTAGAAGCTAATAAGCCATAAATATTGGAATTTTTAATTGGACATATATAGTGATTTCCCAATGGTGCACAAAAATGTAGATTAGGAGAAAAATATTTTGCAAGATAAGAGCGTAAATTCTTAAGATAAGTTGAGGCACTTGTTTGCTTAAAAGGAAAAAGAATATAATAAACAACAGACTTAAGCACGGACCGGAAATGGCGGAAGGTAATCATAAAGTTAGGAAACAATAAACGATAAAGTTATTTGATTTTGTTTTTGTTATTAAATTGGTTACAAATATTGCTTAGAGATATTTAGCTTAGTCAACTATCAATATGCACACGCAAAAAGTTTTATATCTTTCTTATCAAGTGCTTTAAGCGAATGCCAAGTGTTTGCCAGATAACTAAAATATGCGTTAGAAAAGTTTAAAATAATTTCGCTTTAGTGAAAAAATTTGGAAAACAAGATATTTTACTTTGCAAAATAAAGTGTAAAGAAATTCAAAAAATTATTATTATTATTTTTTTTATTAAGGGGTTTCTTGAGTTTCTTCGCGTAATAAACAGTCTCTCTTTAACAGTATAAAAAATTAAATATTTTATTAGAATTTTTTTATTGTTAAAAACATATACTATTAACAAAGAAATTCTGAAATTTTTGGAAAAAAAATATTTTAAACTCAGTCATTGCGACGCCATTTCTAGTGACACCTCGTAAAAAAGATGCGCCCGCGTTGGCAGGATAACTAAAGGGTGATTTTTTAAGAGCTTGATAACTTTTTTTAAAAAAAAAAACGCATAAAATTTGCAAAATCTCATCGGTTCTTTATTTGAAACGTTAGATTGGTTCATGACATTTACTTTTTGAAGATAATTTCATTTAAATGTTGACCGCGGCTGCGTCTTAGGTGGTCCATTCGGAAAGTCCAATTTTGGGCAACTTTTTCGAGCATTTCGGCCGGAATAGCCCGAATTTCTTCGGAAATGTTGTCTTCCAAAGCTGGAATAGTTGCTGGTTTATTTCTGTAGACTTTAGACTTGACGTAGCCCCACAAAAAATAGTCTAAAGGCGTTAAATCGCATGATCTTGGTGGCCAACTTACGGGTCCATTTCTTGAGATGAATTGTTGTCCGAAGTTTTCCCTCAAAATGGCCATAGAATCGCGAGCTGTGTGGCATGTAGCGCCATCTTGTTGAAACCACATGTCAACCAAGTTCAGTTCTTCATTTTTTGGCAACAAAAAGTTTGTTAGCATCGAACGATAGCGATCGCCATTCACCGTAACGTTGCGTCCAACAGCATCTTTGAAAAAATACGGTCCCAATGATTCCACCAGCGTACAAATCACACCAAACAGTGCATTTTTCGGGATGCATGGGCAGTTCTTGAACGGCTTCTGGTTGCTCTTCACCCCAAATGCGGCAATTTTGCTTATTTACGTAGCCATTCAACCAGAAATGAGCCTCATCGCTGAACAAAATTTGTCGATAAAAAATTTTCGAACCGAACACTGATTTTGGTAATAAAATTTAATGATTTGCAAGCGTTGCTCGTTAGTAAGTCTATTCATGATGAAATGTCAAAGCATACTGAGCATCTTTCTCTTTGACACCATGTCTGAAATCCCACGTGATCTGTCAAATACTAATGCATGAAAATCCTAACCTCAAAAAAATCACCCGTTATTTAAAGGATCATCTAAAGTGTTTTAGTTGAAACCTTAACTTGGACGAAGGAAAAAAACTGAAAATTGGATTTTTGGCAGACTTTAAAAAAAATGAAAATTTCGCGATATTTTTTCTCAAACAGGTGGAATCGAAAAAAATCCTTCGTTCCAGGTTTTTTAAAGTTGTATCTCAAAGACCCGTGTAATATTTCATGAAGACCGGTTGAGTAGTTCTGTAAAAATCTTACCAACCGACTTCGAGAAAAACGCGTTTACAGACGGCGCACTTAGTCTAGCCTCGAGCGCACAAATTCTCATAGCTGTATCTACGAAACTGTTACTCGGATCAACTTGAAAATTTAAGGGGGTATTCTGATCTGGGATTTAGGCTTTCAAAAATATGACCTTGGAAGGATTTTTCAAAATCCGACATATTTTCGAATACCCCCTTAAGACAATATTCTAGAGGTGTTGTAGAATTTAAAAAGACAAATTCAATTTTCTGAAGTCCGTAAACCCATGTAACCCCTTGAAGCACACTAAATTCCAGAGTGGCAAACAATATATTAAAAACAAATAAAATTAACATTTCAAAAAAGAAATCCTAAAACAAAAAATTCAAAATTTTAAATAAAATTTATTAACTTAAAATACTTTGGAAAAATAAATTCAACCCCAATAACGGAATTAAAAATTTTTTAACCCCAAAAATCGCATTAAAGTTTTAATTTTTTTTATAAAATTAAAGCAATTTTTAAATAAGGCAATTTTAGTGGCCAATGTAGAATTTGTTAAATTTTATAATTTAAATATTGAAACGTTTTGTTCGTAAGAATCGTTTATTCTGAACTAAAAAGAATTTTCTTGAAAAACGTAATTTTACGAGCTGGTCCACTTGGCTGGTAGATCTCTTGTAATTTCCTCCAGGCCTCTAGTGAAGTAGTGCAGTGTCTAATATGATTTAACTGCGATGGCTTGACACAGAGCGTAATGCTCGCAAGCGCCTTCTCATCTTTTGCGTCGAACGCGGCTGATTCTTCTAGCGTTGCATTTTCGTTCTTCACATGCTTACCAGATACGATTCCCCATAAATCGGCATGAATAAGGACACTTTTCATGTGGACTGACCACGACGAATAATTTGCATCATCGAGCTTATCAATGGAAAACAACCCAGAAGTAGCCATTGTTAGTTGCAATAAAATAACGGATTTAATCGTGTAAAAATTTGTTTCGCTAAACGTTTGAATAGTTACGTATGTTGATTGTGCCTTTCTTAAGTCTCATAATCTGTTAAATTTTATCATTTAAATATTGAAACGTTTTGTTCGTAAGAATCGTTTATTCTGAACTAAAAAGAAATTTTTTTTTTAAGACAAATCACAAGAAGAATACAATGATTAGAATATAATAATTACAACAAGTAGATTGTGTTGCAAGTACTTTCAACAGAATTTTCAAATTAAATTTATCTATTTATATTTTTTTTTAATTAAAGCACACGTTAATGTCCTAAAAACATTATTCTATTCCAAATTTGCAAGTATTAAAAAAGTAAAAATTTTTTTTTGAAAAAAAATTTTTAAAGCAAATTAAAAATTCTTAAATAAACTTTTTTAACTAAAAAAAATTGTTGAATTTTTAATCTCTAATACCAAATGGAAAAAATAAATTTAACTCCATTATCGGAATTAAAAACTTTTAATCCCAAAAAATAAAAATTACAAAAAAAAATCTATTTTCAATCCCAAATATATAAGTTTGAAAATGTTTAATTAAAATATTCGCAATCTTGTTCAATCCTAATAAACTATGAACGATTTAATATTTTTCATTCCAGTTTCTTCTTTTTTGTAAACCCTTAAGCATAAAATTTGTCCTCACCATTTTATTCAAGCCACGTTTTGTAAAGATAGTTCGTTAAACAAAAAAATTTCCGCCCAAGGGCATGACGATCGTTCGGTTTGTATGGCAGCTACATACATATATGTCAAAGGGTCCGATATCGGTGGTTCCGACAAATGAACAGCCTCTTGGATAGAAAGGATGAGTATAAATTTTATAATGATATCTCCAAATCTAGACCAAGAGATATCGCATGTGCTTAGCAGACGATGGTCGACCGCCAGTTCCTGTGTGGCAGATCATGTATACACTTAATAGGTTCTCCGACGTTTCCTAATTTGTAATTTCTTTTTGTAAACCCTTTAAGCAGAAAAATTGTCCTGACCACCAAATACATTTTTTCGGAGATACTCCTGGAGATCCACTACAAAACCAAATGAGACCAAAATTTCTAAATATGTAGCACGTATAATTAAAGTACATTAAATTTTGTATATATACATATTTTTTATTTATTTGTGATATAAAAGGCCTCTTCAAAAAAACTCGAAAAAACGCGGATTTTCATACTTGCGAGTGGATATAACCCTTTAAGTGGCTAGTTCTAACGAGAATTTAAAAAAATATATAAATTATTAAAAACATTATATTACTCAATAATAACTAATAAACTACGAATGACATGCTCTTTTCAGCCAAAAAAGTAAACTCTTTCACTCTACGCAGACTGTCATTTTACTAAAAAATTCATTAACTTATTAACGTTTCAGACACTATTTTTCTTAGTTTGCTCTAATAATACAAATTCCTAGGACCAGCGTCACTTCCACTGCCTTTTTGAAAATGGTGCTTCCGAAGGCCCGCCCAATCGCCGATATTTTGTATAGAAATATCACCTTTGTATACTCTTAATACATACTAAGCCTGAAAGAAAAAATTGCTGTTATCTTTTCCTCCATAGTAAGATACCGAGAATATTTCAGTTATGTATGCAAAGCATATAAATTATTAGGGACTCGAATGCTAAAGAAAACATTAGAATCATAAACTTACTTAAAGAAACAACAATAATAATAAAACTCGAAACCTATAAAATCAGCAACGCAAAAAACATAACGTCAATTGCCAAACAAGCGGCGCTACGCACTAACGCGCTCATATAGTAACCGCATTCTTGCATAGATACAAACATATGTCCATACATATGTACGCACTTAACCACATACATAACAATTAAAACGATAAAGGAATTTTAGTTGCCTTATCAAAAATTATTAATGGAAAAAAAAAGCTTGTTATTAGCTAAGCACACTACAACCTCAATAACTGAATTAACCGTGTTCAAAAGTAAACTGTTAATAACTGAATATCAATTGCGTGCAGCCAACCTAAACGACGAATGTCAGCGTCACAGTTGACGTCAACATCCGCCGTTGACGGCGCCTACAATGGCGTTAATAATGAAGACAGAACACCTCAAGAATGAATAACGCTAATAATAAAACTCAACCGAAAGAGGGAGAATAAAACAATTTTTATCTTAAAATAATTAGCAAATAAAATGCATACAGCGTTAAATTAAACGTGCAAAACACAATCACAAAAACATGAATAGCAAAGTCAACTCATATAAATACAATTTCTATGGTGTATGAGTGTTATAAAGTAAATAGTATGGTATAAGATGCTAGGTTTATTATTCAAGCGTATATGGGTATGCTTAACTAGATGTGACGTTAAAATTATAAAACAAAGAATGGTTGGAGTGGAATGCGGTAGAAGAAATGTTGTTATAAAAAATTGGCGCACTAAGAGAGTAGAGAGCGTAGATCTTATAGTTGGAGAAACAATGTGGGTGGAGATAGAATAAAAACAAGAAAAGAATATAACTTCGGTTGCACTGAAGCTAGAATAGCCATCACAAATAAAAATAATTCCGTATTATGACAGTTCAGTTTATATGGCAGCTATATGCATAGCGGTTCGATCTGAATAATTTATTTGTAGATTGAACCGTTGTCTTTAACAAGCACGCAGTCACCGGCGAATCGTTGCATCTTCGATAGGTCAAGTCCTACCGATGTCTGCGATGATTTAGGGGCCCAAGCCACCGATCCATATGTAATAATCTGTTACACGATCATGGTGTACAACCATGTGACAATCCTTGACTTGAAGCCCTAGGATCTACCAGCTAGTCGATTGCTCATCATAAGTGCTTTCGTAGGTTTGACTAGTCAGATCATCATGCTGCTTCCACCGCAGAGTGGAATCCAGCGTGAGGCCAAGATATTTGACCATATTAATCATCTCTATCTTTCTGCCCCCGAGAGTTGAGTTCCTGAGGCCAGGTAGAGATCTGCGTCTCGAAAACGGGACGATGGCCAGGCCTAGTGCCCTTTGTACGACATCGCAAAGAGTGTCCCCAAATTTCTCTCTGGCTATAATAACAATGCCGTCCGCATACCATTGACAGCGAATTCCATTGTTAGTTAGCAACACGAGGAGTTCGCCCACGGCAGGGCTCTATAACAGGGAGATATGATCAAGTATTTGGCAGTTTCTACGTACCAAAAATGGACCGATGTTCTAAGCTGTCTAAGTGAGATCCTTCCTAAGACACTCGGACCTAGCTAAATCGATTCCGCTTCTCACGCTGTTCATATATATATGGATCATGTAAATACTTAATAGGTTCTCCGATATTCCCAAATGGGCAAATTTAATAAACCATTAGGATATAATCAATCATATTACTAATATAAAGAGAGAGAGCTAGAATCCAACGCAGAATAACTATTGCCAACAGATGCTACTTTGGACTAAGTAAGCAATTGAGAAGTAAGGTCCTCTCTCGACGAACAAAAACCACACTTTATAAATCACTCATTATTCCAGTCCTGCTATATACTTGTAGCGCAGAGGCATGGACGATAACAACATCTGATGAGTCGACGTTACGAGTTTTCGAAAGAAAAGTCCTGCGAAAGACTTATGGTCCTTTGCGCGTTAGCCACGGCCAATATGGCATCCGATGGAACAATGAGTTGTGTGAGATATACGACAGCATTGACATAGTTCAGCGAATTAAAAGACAGCGGCTACTCTGGATAGAACACGTCGTCCGAATGGACGAAAACACTCCAGCTTTGAAAGTACTCGACGCAGTACCCGCCAGGGGAAACACAGGATGACGAAGACCTTCACTCTGTTGGAATGAACCTGGTTTCGCTTGGAATCTTCAATTGGCGTCATATTGCGAAAAGAAGAAACGGCTGGCTCGCTGTTAAACCATTTTTATAGTAATCCAAAAGAAACGATAAGCCATTAACACGATAATTGGGGCATTGTCACCGGACTTGTGCAAACTGCCGATATGGAAATTCCCGAGCACCTCATTACTGCACAGCAGTTTGTAGAATCAAGGCTCTTGAATCTTTGTATATCTGAATAGGGATCTCATAACCACAATAACACCTAGCAAGATGGTGAAATTTATGAGAGTGCTGAGCTTAAATAATTATGAGCATATTGTTGAAATTTTACTGGGAAATGGCGCTGTATAATTTCCAATGTGTTTGTATGATATTATGTCTCACATTTTTCGTTAGGAGACAGATACAAGTACATACATACATATATATATCTATTCCGAAGTGTCCATTCCCGCGACAGTGGGCTCTACGTAACCAGAACGGACCCCCATTTTTATCCGTCCAAGGACTGTCACACGGACAGCATTCACCCAATATATTTCAAAAACTTTTTTGTCGTTACGGCAGAATTCTGTCGAGTTGACAGTCCTTGACCCGAAAAAATCGGGTCCGTTCCAATTACATAAAAATAATTGCTCTGAGCTTTTAAAAAACGAAATACAGGAATAATATGAACCAGTATTGCAGCTTGCATAATTCAAATAAATTAATTAAGAGGAGTATGACTAATGAGTTTAAGTTAATTTTATGGAAATGCATATAAAAAACGAATATACTTTTATTCCAAAGTATGTTGACGTTTAACGTTTTTAATTTTGAGGATTTTTGAGAAATCGACGTAAATAACTCAGAGTTTAATACATACCCGGTATTAAATTTAATGCTCATAATTACAAGGTTTTATATAATTACAGAGTTTTGACTTCTGGGTTAGTTGAGTTGTAATAGCTATTTAAAGGGTGATTTTTAAGAGCTTGATAACTTTTTAAAAAAAAAAAACGCATAAAATTTGCAAAATCTCATCGGTTCTTTATTTGAAACGTTAGATTGGTTCATGACATTTACTTTTTGAAGATAATTTCATTTAAATGTTGACCGCGGCTGCGTCTTAGGTGGTCCATTCGGAAAGTCCAATTTTGGGCAACTTTTTCGAGCATTTCGGCCGGAATAGCCCGAATTTCTTCGGAAATGTTGTCTTCCAAAGCTGGAATAGTTGCTGGCTTATTTCTGTAGACTTTAGACTTGACGTAGCCCCACAAAAAATAGTCTAAAGGCGTTAAATCGCATGATCTTGGTGGCCAACTTACGGGTCCATTTCTTGAGATGAATTGTTGTCCGAAGTTTTCCCTCAAAATGGCCATAGAATCGCGAGCTGTGTGGCATGTAGCGCCATCTTGTTGAAACCACATGTCAACCAAGTTCAGTTCTTCCATTTTTGGCAACAAAAAGTTTGTTAGCATCGAACGATAGCGATCGCCATTCACCGTAACGTTGCGTCCAACAGCATCTTTGAAAAAATACGGTCCAATGATTCCACCAGCGTACAAACCACACCAAACAGTGCATTTTTCGGGATGCATGGGCAGTTCTTGAACGGCTTCTGCTCTTCACCCCAAATGCGGCAATTTTGCTTATTTACGTAGCCATTCAACCAGAAATGAGCCTCATCGCTGAACAAAATTTGTCGATAAAACACATTTCGAACCGAACACTGATTTTGGTAATAAAATTCAGATTTGCAAGCGTGCTCGTTAGTAAATCTAATGTCATAATGTCAAGGTCTTTCTCTTTGACACCATTCTGAATTCTGGGTCAAATACTAATGCATGAAAATCCTAACCTCAAAAAATCACCCGTTATTATATGCACTCTAATCCATTCATTCCGTTTGCACACATTAGTTTGTATTTACTTTCCGTCAAGTGTCAATATTATGCACCGGCAGAATCAATACGTTACGTTGACAAAGCACTGACGTTAAACTACAAAAGGGGCGTATAGGTATTTATCATCCAATTGGAATATACGTACATACATATTGACGCATGCACACACAAATATACATTTTTATCGCACACCTTTCAATCAATTGTCAACACTTAAGCCACTTGCTTTCGCCAAATAAAGGCAAAGAATTTTTATATGATTATTACAAATTACGTGAAAATGTGTGTTTATCAGCAGTGAAATAACAAGAAAAAATCATTTATTCAAGCAAATCGCAACTTACACAACAGCTAATACATTTGTACATATGTATACACAGTAAAAATTATTTTTGAAACATTTATATGCTTGTTTAACACCCCCACAAAGTTTTATTGTGTAGCATTTACGTACGAGAACACAACAAACTATTGTTCAAAAATAAAAACTCACCTAATAAATGATGCACTGAGATGACAAACAAGCTCTTCGATGTCACGTTATATTGACGATACTTTTTCAAAAATTTCAGCGGCATTATCATCTACTAATTAGTATTGCTTTGCACGGGCACTTTGCTCAATGTTACTTCGCTGCGTCGAACGCGCAGTCACAGTCGCAGCTGGAGTTTGTTTATTGTCGCGTTGCTTTTACACACTGTAACGCAGTTGACGTTTTTCGTTTGCTATCGGTCGCCTTTCACGTTAGGCTACTAGGCACATTCAACCCACAATTGGACTTGTTGCGCTCTCGCACTCAGTCACCAACTAAGGTATAACGTTTCTGCCCGTTTGGAGCAGCATTAGCGCATACAATCACACGCACTTTTTTGTCGTTTCGTTAGCCATTTGCATATAAATTACACAATTTGTATTTTTTTCTTCGCTTGGTATTTCTATTGTCGTTGAATAGGTAGAATTTTACGTGGATAGAACTTAATATTAATAGGTGTACACGTACACTTATTAGACGCCTCACAAGAACTCAAAAGCCACAATTATTAATGCTTGCTTAATGGGCTTATTAGACACAGTATTACACTTTTTTATTTTATTTAAAAGATACAAACCAATTTAATAAGGTTGTATCTATAACCACATGCAATAAATTTAACGAAATCTTTACGCACTAATTAAAGCGGCTAACAAATATTTGTAAGCAACTATATTATAAGAAACTTTCGCAAATTTTCCACGCTTTCGCAGTTGCCCGTCTGTTCTCGTTTAGATGTTTATCGACTTTCACGTATTTTTTCGTAACAATATATATGCGGTTTCGTTAATTGAAAAATAAATAGACACATATAAAAAATATTAACAAGAAACTTAAATTAATTTTAAGAAAAGAAGAAAGAATTTCGTTGCGTGTTGTGTCGATGACTGTAACTTTGATAATTTTGACAGTCCACAAATTTTTTAAACGAACGTTTTTCATATCTACTTTATCACAAAGTTGCTTTTACTCGGTATTTCTATGTCCAATTGGATTGGTTGGCAAATCTAACTCGATAAACTGTTCCCAGTTGGAGAAGAAATTAAGCTGTACATCCATAGCATGCGAATTGTTTAACGAAAAACGCTTCTGCATATCTGCGTACTTAATTAACATTTAAATTTAATTAATTTCTTTTTATTATCTTTTCTATTAAAATTAAAGTTTAAACTGGAACGAAAGTTGCTCCAGTTATTTCATGAACAATGTTGAAATCAAGTTATATTTTGCGAGATATCAAATTGGAATCTTTAATTAAATTTATACATAACTATGTACCATTGCATATCAAAATAAAATTAATTTGTATATAATTTTTAATTTATTTAATAATCATTTATTAATAATATTAATTTATTTATTTATTAATTTATAAACATACAATTATTTATTGGGTCATGCAAAATAATACCAATATTTGGCAACGCGTACGCTGACATATTGTTGCCAACCACGTCTAAAATGTTTACATTTGCAAATACGTTTTCCAATAAGAATCAACAAAAAAACAACAACGAATTAGACCAAGAAGCAAGTGCAAAATATAAAAATATAAAATGTACACAAAAAGAAACGACGAATAATCGAACGCCAAACCAAAAGGGGATCTTCAGAAACAAAAGCGTTTGAATGCAAAGCGTTTTGTACATTCGCTGAGCAAAGTAGTAACTAATATTTCGTTGTATAAAACGCAATAGTGCAAAATAAAAACAAAACTAGCCAGACATTCCAAATAGCAATAACAAAGCAGCAACGAACTAAGACGAAATAGAAATACGATAGAAGTGAGCGAAGAAGCAGTAGCTGCAGAACACTCAAATACAGAAAAAAATTTATCTGTGCAAAGCATAAACAAATAGAGAATTACTAAAAAGGTCAATTGCATTCAATTCGCCAATATAAAAATAACTGTGTTACAAAGTGAAAGTGTATAATAATAATAATTTTATAAAACTAACGAAAACAACTGTATAACAGTAATTTTGTGGATTGTTACAGTTTTAAAGGAAGTGCCAGAAAAAGAATAATTATGGCTACCTCAGGATATCAACTAAATTTCAATCAGGATTTTACGTAAGTGCACGCAATATTCCAAAAATAAAAGTTACATTAATTTTCTAATTCCAAATCTACATTAAAATGCCTCAAAAAGTATTTGAATATGAACAGTTGACGCTTGCAAACGAAACCTTGAAAAAAGTAAATAATAAAAAAAAATTGCAAATAACAAGGTAAATAAGTTGTATAAAGAGCTTTAGAAATGAAATAGAAGCCTCGTAAGCTTCAGCAATGGTTTACTGAAAGTTTCTGCTTTATGGAGCTCTGTGCTGAAAACAAAATGCAGTGGTTCATTCTTGTTATATACACGGGCATTTAAGCAAAGAAGACCAAACATAAACTCCATGGTTTAACCTATACTATTCTAAAATACGATTGTTGTTAATTTGAAAGAAAAGTTTTCATCTGTTGTGCTTTGTGTGGTTATTTTTTATTTAAGTAATTATTCTTGTTATGCATCTTGTACGAGCAACAATTTCCAGCTCCCAAGTGTTTACGTCAAAGAAGCACACAACCAACCACACACCCTTATTTTGAAAGCATTTGCAAAATTGTATTGTTGTTGTTTCACAGCAGATGTCTTGCTTTGCTTGACTTATGTACATGGTATATGTATGTAAAACAAAAACTAATTGAGTCACCTTCGATCAAACAAATCGATGTAATTGTTGTACAGCTGATCATTAATTCCATCACATATGCATGTCTATATATTTGTGCTGATGTGTTGACAACTTATTAGGATTTGACCTTGATAAAAATTATCTGCAGCGGAAGGCGTGATGTTGAAAGGATTCACTTTTAATGAAGCAAAGTACGAAAGAATAGTAATAAATAGGAAAATTGTTAATGATTTTCATATAAAGTCGGCAAAGATGTTACCAATAATTGTGAAATTGTGCGAAAAAATATATTGAAACAAGAAAAAACGTTAACTTGAGTTGCACCAAAGCTATAATACCCTTCATAAACAGAAAAACATTTTACACAAAAACTTAATTTAGTCAGTCAGTTTGTATGGCAGCTACATACATATGTATATGTATGTATGGTATACTATAATGGTCCGATCTAAAGAATCTGTTGTGAAATTGTACCGTTGCCTTGGAAAATAGTTTATGACAAATTTCGTGAAGATATGTATGTTGTCAAATGAAAGAGTTTTCCATTCGTCTCCGATGAATTCGTGGCAAACTTAATACACACTGTCCGGGGTATAAAAAGCAGACGCGAAAAAAGTACAGTAATTAAAGTTGATTTAAATGTTTGCTGGAACAAGAAAGATTACTAATTTTGCATCAAAAAGAACAAACATTTTGTGTTTCATGTGAATATGTATATATGTATGTATATTTTATATTTGTATATACATACATACATATATTTGTTAATGTTAATAGGTTATTAACTAGGCAGTGTCATAAATAAAAAAAATCTAAAATTTGCCGTTCAGCTGACTGGCAGGCAAGCAATCACCTTTCTAAGGCGAATGCACTTCTGTAAATAGCATTGGAAAGTTCAAGGCTTGCTTTATCTCAAACATACCACAACCTGTTATTATTATTATTTTTTGGCTAAAAGTACACCTTTCTTGCTTTTTAGACTTCAGTATTTATCACTATTCTCCTTATCATTTGTTTGTTGTTAGATGACGGCATTTGAAATTAGAAATTAGTATAAAATTGCACCCAAAAAATAGATATAATATAATTTTGGAAGATATTCGTTTCTACATATGTAGTATATGTGCCGACAGGTGTTTTTTGGTTTCTGTTACTAAAGTGGATATGAAATCATTCTCAGAAAATTACGTTCCCATTCATTCAACGAATGACTTTTAACCACATTTGTATTCTATCGCATTTTTAGCATGATTGTATATTTTACATAATACATACATATTTACATATAATAATACATATTTAGTTTAAAAGTGCAATGTTCATTACGATCAGCATAATTTCTTTAGAAAAAATATTAATTATAATCAATTGCACGTGATTACCAACATGTTCTCTCCTGCGTTTTTCAAACGGGTAGGATTCATAGTGACCATAGTGACACATCTATTGCAAAATATCGCCTCAGCAGTTCTAAAAATTATACATATGTAAGTACATATATTTTCGTAGCACTCCACAGTTCTATATACATATGTATATAACTTTAATATTGGGATCAACGTCCTTTTACCTGCCAATGATTAACTTTTTGCGTATGTACAATCATAAATGTAATATGTTTAAATGTTTACGAACATATGTACATATGTATGTATGTATTTACGTATATGGATTTAATTAAAGCATGCATATGCAATTTTTCACTCGCAGCGCACTTTCTACAATCTTGATTTATTGCATTGAGTATTTTATTAAATGTTTATAAATACGATTTCATTTAATTGATAAAGCAGCTCCTATGAGTACTTGTTGTCACTTGGCACAGGGTGTCACTACCAAGATTTCGAATCTTTTAATTACATAAAAAAATTCAAACGTAATATCGGTATTAATAATTGGAAATTTAATACATTAAATTATTAAAAATTGGAAATTTGATTGTTGATAAACATTTTATTTATAAACTTGGTAATTAACATTTTTTTTCAATCCGGTATTTAGCATTATATGAAATTGGAAATTTGAGTTTTTATAATATTTTTAGTTATAAACTTGTAAATTAACATTTTTTTAAATTCTTAATACGATATTTAGAATTACAGGAAATTTAAAATTTAGTTTTTAGTAATATTTTTAATTAACATATTTCTTAAGTCCGGCATTTAGGATTAAAGTTTTTATTTTAATTTTTTTTTATGCGATTCCTGAATAAAAAAGTTGTAAATAAAATGGATTTGAAAGTAAGAATACATATAAAAATTGTAAATGGCAATTAAAAAAAAATATTTTAAATTAAGATTTCGGTGTAAAAAAAAAATAAATTAGAAGAAATAGATGTGATTTAGAAGTGAGAACATAAAAAATGTATTTAGAAATTGGAAAATTATTTTTAATAATCTTCAAGCTTAAAAATTTGAATTAGATATTTGAAAATTATTTTTAATTACGATTTTCGTCATAACAAAATAAAAAAAATTATTAAAAAATTAATTCAATTATACATATGTATGTATGTATGTATTTATGCATTATTTGCAATCCTGGTCACTCATTTCTTCTGGAGTTTGAAAAAGTTGAATTTTTTGCAAAACCAAAGTAACTAACTCATTCGTATTATGCTATTACGCACTTATTAAATAAATAAATAAATAAATTCAGAAATTAAAGTAATGGAAATTAAAACATGACAATTTTCTTAAAACAAATTACATAATAAGGAATATTAAAATACACAGTTTTCAACATTTTGTATGTATGTATGTATGTATGTAATACGAATTAGTTTATTTCCATTTCTTATTAGAACCTTTAGATTTTGGTTTTGTAGCTATTTTTGACCCTTCTCCGGGTCTTATAAATACGAAATTCATATGGGCACCGAAGCTGTAATACCCTTCACAGATACATTTCTTATAGCATAAAAGGTAAATAGACATATTTATATTCTTTTATGATCCGGTTTGAACAATTTCTTCGGAGATTGTACGCTTGCCTTTTAAAATAATTTTGGACGAAATATGTAAATATTTGTCCCATTGCTTTAGTAAGTCCATAAAATTTCATCCGAACTGGCGCCTACATGTCTCATTCCTACTGATAATCAAATATAAATAATGCTAAATTTCTTTTCACTGCACTCAATTGCATCACCTCCCTGCTTCACCTAAAGCTTTAAGCGTTTACCTGGTTATTCGTGGGCAAGTCATCACTCCAGCTGTATTTCGCTCTTTGTAGTTAAATTAATTGTATGTCATATTTAAAAATATATGTATGTATGTATGTATGTATGTGAGTTCACACTTATATTAGAAGAGACTGTGCAAACTTGGTAAATATTGCGAAATTAAATATTTGTCTGTATGTCTAGCTGTTTAACTTGTCTAACCACAATACTATTTCATTAGCTCTTGCAATCAGCTGATTGCTCGAGAACAAAAACTCGTATTGCATAAGATAAAGAATGCATGTGTACGCGTTCACACCTATCTACATACATATGTTTGTGTTAAAATGTATTTACGTATGTAAATAATGTTTTTTGTTTTTAAGATAATACAATATTTGTTTATTTTTCGCTTTTATTTTGTTATTTCTTTTAGCGACTGTATAATTTCAATTTCTTACTTCATCAGCAACATTTATTTTCTCATTACTGTTCTTATACCCTGTATAGAGTATACAAGCTATGAAGCTTTTAATACCCAGAAGGTAACGTCATAGACACTATATGCATAGTGCGAACTAGCCTTCAATTTTTGAGATATCAATCTGGAATTCTTCAATTGTACTTGTTTACTCAATAAGCTGCTCATTTGTCGAAATCGTTGATATCGGACCATTATATAATGTACCTGCCATACAAAATGACCGAATAAAATCAAGTTCTTATATGGAAAACTTTTTTAGTTTATTAGGTATCTTTACGAAATTTGGTATGGATTATTTTTCAAGGCAACGGCATAATTTCTGAAGAAATTGTTCCGATCGGACCACTATATAGTTGCCGTACAAACTGACCGAACAAAATCAAGTTCTTATATGAAAAACTTTTTTATTTGACAAGATATCTTCACGAAATTTGGCATGGATTATTGTTCAAGGAAACGGCATAATCTCTGAAGAAATTGTTCCGATCGGACCACTATAGCATATAGCTGCCATACAAAATGAACGTTCAAAACCAAAAGAATGATCTCTGTGTACCATTTTAGGATATAAGAAAGGCACCGGTAAAGCGTATTAGAGTTTTGGCGCAGGCGAAGTTAACTTTTTTCTTGTTTTTTGTTTGTTATTTTTCATTATTTGTTACCTACATTCGTATGTAGGCATATTTTATTATTATATTTTGCTCAAACTTTCTGTTATACGTAAACATATTTATATTTATTCGCGCTTCACTGTTTTTCTTTTTGTTGCATTTTCTATCTCTATGACACGCTGTTTTGATGTACTTTCTGATTATTTCAAGCATATTTGTTTTATTTTATCACACTATTTACTATTTATTTGGTCTATTTACAAATTTCTTTTCCATATACTTTAGTGCAGCCGAATAACGAACTGCGAAATTGATTAAACAATCAAAATACATATGTAAATGTACGTACATACATATGTACATATATTTGCACTTGTATATGTATGTTTGTATGTATGTATATAATTGTTGATGATTTCATTGCGTCTAGCAATAAAAGGGAGAGATCCACTTAATTAATACGGCGAGTGCCAAGTATTATTTGACTCTGGGAAGAGTCGGGTTATTATTAAAGCCCAGCGGGCCTTTCTTTTCCAACAAATAATCTGATCAAGCATATAATTGGGATTAAAATTAGTTATAAAGAATTATAATTATAAATACTTAAATCTAGCAATTACATTTTATGGAAAGCTCTCACAATATTTCACAAACTAAACAATATAAACTTTGAGCGCCACTGTTGTAAACTATTTATTTAAAACGTAGTCTGCTTTTATTTATTTTAAATTGTTGGGAAAACATATTTTGTCTTTCTCTAATGTAATTGTCGTCGTAGTAAACAATACGTTGCTGACTTACATTGAAAATTAGCTAAGTTTATTTTTAACAATTCTGAGATTTTGTTGTAAAACAAGAAAAAACGCTAATTTCGAGTTTACTGAAGCTATAATACCCTTTATAGATGCATTTCTTACAGCAAAAAAGGGTATACAGAGATCATTATCTCAGTTCTGAATGCCCAGTTTGTATGGCAGCTATATGCTATAGTGGTCCGATCTAAACAGTTTGTTTGGAGATTATACAGCTGCATTGGGCAATAATCTATGCCAAATTTCGTGAAGATATTTTGTCAAATAAAAAAATTTCCATATAAAAACTTGGGTTTGTTCGTTCAGTTTGTATGGCAGCTATATGCTATAGTAAGCTGATCTCAACAATTTGGCTCGAGATTGTAGTACTGCTTTGATCACTAATCCATACCAAATTTCGTAAAGATATCTTTTCAAATAAAAAAGTTTTCCATATAAGAACTTGATTTTCATCGTTCGGTTTATATGACAACTTTATGCAATAGTGGGCCGATCTGAACAATTTTATCAAAGATTGTAGCATTGCCATAGATAATAATCTTTGTCCAATTTTGTCAAGATATCTCGTCAAATAAAAATTTTTTCCATACAAAGGCTTAATTTTGATATATTTTTACAAAAAATGTACTTATAACACACTGTGTATGTATGTACATATACTTATGTGTATACATATGTACATACATATGTATGTATATGAATATGTAGTATGTATACCTATACATATTGTATGCTGATATGTACAGTAAATGAAAACAAGTCATAAATAGGTTATTGCATGCACGACTTTCCAAGCACGCAATAAAAAAAAACTATCACATTCATGAAAACATTCCATTGGAATTATCTCTAGCGCATTTTGAACCACAGTAAAGCAGCTAAAATGTGTGCTAATAACATTTTTCGAAAAAATATAATTATGTATGAATTTGTCATAACAGATAATAACGAAAGCTAGAATTATAAACCAATGGCAACTCTAATACTCCACAATAATCGAAAATGTCAATTTGGTCGCGCGTATAGCAGACACCTTTAATAGTTGCGTAAATGCATGAGGTCATTTCAAAAAATTAAAAAAAAAATTAAACAAAAATAAAAAATAAAATAAAAAACTATTTTGCCAAAAACACCACTTGTTTACCTCTATTGTTTATTTCTTTGCATATGTTTTTATCGTCTGTTTCTATCAGAAGCGCTTTTTTGCGAATAACAACTCGTATGAAATAGTAAATATAAACAAAGCGCAAAGGCCATTTCAAATGACACTATTATATACCCAATGGGCATATCAAAGCGACGAATATTAGTTGAGTCATGTCGGAGAAAAAAAAACATAAATAAATTAGTTGTTAATGGGCGTTGTAGTTAGCACTGGTTGAGGGCCAAGTGGTGAGTGCCGCAGTTGTGGGGCCACGCGTAAGCATTTGTGGATTTGAGCGGGGATATGGCGCATATCGTACATAGTATATGGAAAAAGCTTTTTGTGCGAAACTATAAAATTATATACTGCGAAAATACTTATTAGGGTGAACCCAAAAAGTTACGCTAAATTTTAATATTTTTTTTATAACTTGAATAGGGTATATGAGTTAGTTCAAAACATCCAGGAGGAAAGGTCGGACTTCCTATGAAAAGCTGAATAGATTATACGAGAACTTGTCCCACAGTTTCTATTCTACACAAGAAACTATTAATTTGTTAAAACCGCGGTTTTTAGAACCACTATAATATGCAGACTTCTTATCTTTACTGGCGTAGACACTGCTTACGCGGTTATAGCCGAGTTAACAACAGCGCGCCAGTCGTTTCTTCCTTTCACAATTTGGCGCCAATTTGAGAGACCAAGTGCAGCCGGTCCTCTCCACCTGACCTCTTTCCTTGATGGAGTGGAGGTCTTCCTCTGCTTCCTCGGCGGGTACTGCGTCGAATACTTTCAGAGCTGGAGTGTTTTCATCCATACGGACGACATAACCTACATAATATGATTGTTTTTGGAAATCACTAAATGTGAACCAATTAATCCCTAAATTTTTAAAAATTCACGTGATAAATTTCGTTACAAAAATCAAAAAAAAAAAAATCCGTATATTTTAGGCGATCACATTAGGTGTGCCACTTAACCCTTACGAACCAGATTGGATGCAGATTGTCACCATAAAAATTCACCTAAACGGCTTAAAATTATTTTTTGCTGCACTTTAAGTACCACCCTAATACACATACACTCATATGTACATACATATATACCTAAATCCCTATTTAGTATGGAAATTTTAACCAGTCTGCCAGCCATAATCTGTTTGCACTGCTAATATACTTTTTAAATATGCACAATTGTACAGCTGACGATTGGACTTGATCGAAACAGGGTCACGTGAGTTTAACATGCCCGCGCATTTTTAACTCACACGTTAAACACGTTTGACTTTGCCAGTTTTACAGGGTCAGTCGGTGCAAATTCTAAATACAATATTTAGCAGCTGGCTTATATAAATACATACATATTTATGTATATATGTACATACAATTGCATACACACCTATATGTACATATGTATGTATGTATGTAGTATAATATGGAAAACAAAACTAATACAGGGTTATTTGACACATAATATTGCACATGAAATCGATAGACAGCTGTGCTTATGTGCATATGTATGTACCGTGTTATCGCGTTCAAGTGCTGTGCTTTTTGGCTGGTTTCAGCTTTTTTAAATACTTGTACGTTTTGAGATGTGAAGCTATCATGCACAGCAGGAAGTAATATAATTATTTATATTCCGCTATATACATACATACATATGTACATAATTATATAAATGGGGGTACTCAAATTTCTCTGCCCTTCATGTCTCAACTTCTTTGTTGTGTCACTTGTACACTAATATGCAAAATAAATGCAGTACACAAAAATTTATTAACATTTAAGTTAAAATAAATTATTGAATTAACGCTAAAAATTAAATTAACTCATAATTAAATTTACAAATTAAGTTCGTTTATATACAGATGCGTGCAACTAATTAACATTACTTTTTTTTGAAAAATGCTTTTAATTCGATTTTAAAGTTAACATTTGGCTGCAAACCCAATACTGGCAATCATACTGGCTTGACATCTACGAGGCATTGACTCCACAAAATTTTGGAGATGTACTTTGGCTATGATTCCATTCTTGTTTAATCTTTTCGTATAATTCCTGAAAATTTCCAATTTTATGGGAACGAACTCTTTACTTCAAATGTGTCCAAAGATTTTCGATTGATTTTATGTCCGGGCCGCTTGAAGGCCAGTCTAATAGAGTTATCATGTTTTCCTGAAACCATTATTTTATACCACGCATAGTATGTTTCGGGTCGTTATCTTGCTGGTAAATCCATTTTACGGGCATACATACATATGTATACATATATTGTCATAGCATATGGTAACATTGCGTTGTCCATGATTGACATGTATTTGAACTGGTTCATGCTCTCATCGATTTTACACCTCGCAACGACTTCGCACCTTAAATCATTATACAGCGATCACCATGTTTTAAAGTCGGTCTAGTGTATTTGGGGTCCAACTTCTGGCATCCAGGCCCACGAACATAAGTTTTTCCTCATCTAAAGAAACCGTGTTTTTCTTGCGTTCATCAGAAAATAATACGCTTTTCCACTATTTTGCTGTCCAATTGAAGTTGTTCACACAATTAGTTTCGGTATGTGAGCTCATTTGTAAGAATTTTTTAATGTGATTTGTAATCGGCTTCTTAAACTTTAAAAGCATTTTACTCGAAACGCTATTTTCTCAGTTGGTGCCAAAAAACAGTTGGAACATTCGACTTGAAATTTCCACATGACCTTCTTAAATATCTTTGTCAGCTATTTATCGAAGGAATAAAACTTTTTACAATATTATAATTTTTAAGCTACTCCGAAGTGTAATTTTATAAAAAAATAAATTTTGGTTGGCATACCGCCATTTTGTAACAAATCAATCTAGTCCTGCGATCATCTAAAATAACATAGAAAACAATACTTTTTTGTTTGGTTTTTATTTGAGATAATTTTAAGCAGAAAAATCTTTCAAACTACCAAATAGACCCTTCGGATATCGGCTGTGGGATCAAGGGAAAGTTTCAAAAGAATCGCCAAATAATAAAGAACATAAAATTCTGTAAATCTACATTTTTTATTGACTTATTAGAAAAGAATGTCTCTTGGAAAAAACAAAAAAAATATTCTTTTCTGACTTACCAGTGGATAACCACTTAATTTATTACCAACGTTATAACCTCTTCGCACAGGAGTCAATTGATCAATTAACAGACCTTTGCTCGAATAGAGCGTTAATTTAGATCGATTTACAAGATACAACTTTTATTTTACTACATTAATTCTTCATCGAATTAAAATCGAGTCATAAATGGTATACAACTCTGCGGGTTGTTGTCCAGGTTGTAAATTTGGTTGTGTGCTTTGATAAAATACCAACTGTTGAATTTTTATCATCAGAAAAAGTACAAAATAAAGAACACAAGCAAATATAACAGCTAATCATTAATCGAGCCTTTCGTTGATCGAGTAGCCTGCTGTAAGAAAGGCAAAAAAATTAATCAATTATAGTCTAAATGTAATAAATTAATTTGGCTATGCCTAAAGGCTATTATTTTTGTTTTGCCCTTAACTGTATCTACTCCATATTTTTATGCAAATAATTCACTGTGCTCGTTCTACTTTATTGTTTGTTTACAATTTCGCTCACGTTTTGTTCACGATTTGATATAGGTGATGTACATCCATACATACAGACGTACATATGTATGTACACACTTATATATTTACATGCATACTAGGCATGAGTATAGATACATACATATATATGTATGTAGTTATGTATTCTAAGAAACGCGCCTTCAATGTTATTGCAATGAATTATTTTATTCTAAATTAGTTTAGCTAATTACTTGCAATCACGCTATGAGCATTTAATTATGTCTACCTTTGTGTGTATTATATAAGTATATGTACATATATGTATATACTTGTATGTAATGTATAAAAAAAATTGCTAATATAAAGGGTGATTTTTTAAGAGCTTGATAACTTTTTTTAAAAAAAAAAACGCATAAAATTTGCAAAATCTCATCGGTTCTTTATTTGAAACGTTAGATTGGTTCATGACATTTACTTTTTGAAGATAATTTCATTTAAATGTTGACCGCGGCTGCGTCTTAGGTGGTCCATTCGGAAAGTCCAATTTTTGGGCAACTTTTTTCGAGCATTTCGGCCGGAATAGCCCGAATTTCTTCGGAAATGTTGCCTTCCAAAGCTGGAATAGTTGCTGGCTTATTTCTGTAGACTTTAGACTTGACGTAGCCCCACAAAAAATAGTCTAAAGGCGTTAAATCGCATGATCTTGTGGCCAACTTACGGGTCCATTTCTTGAGATGAATTGTTGTCCGAAGTTTTCCCTCAAAATGGCCATAGAATCGCGAGCTGTGTGAAACCACATGTCAACCAAGTTCAGTTCTTCCATTTTTGGCAACAAAAAGTTTGTTAGCATCGAACGATAGCGATCGCCATTCACCGTAACGTTGCGTCCAACAGCATCTTTGAAAAAATACGGTCCAATGATTCCACCAGCGTACAAACCACACCAAACAGTGCATTTTTTCGGGATGCATGGGCAGTTCTTGAACGGCTTCTGGTTGCTCTTCACCCCAAATGCGGCAATTTTGCTTATTTACGTAGCCATTCAACCAGAAATGAGCCTCATCGCTGAACAAAAATTTGTCGATAAAAAAGCGGATTTTCACATTTCGAACCGAACACTGATTTTGGGTAATAAAATTCAATGATTTGCAAGCGTTGCTCGTTAGTAAGTCTATTCATGATGAAATGTCAAAGCATACTGAGCATCTTTCTCTCTTTGACACCATGTCTGAAATCCCACGTGATCTGTCAAATACTAATGCATGAAAATCCTAACCTCAAAAAAATCACCCGTTACTTGCATACTTACATATGTATATATGTATGTTAGTATATCTGTGGGCACACCGTCATATTGATGTATGTATGTATGTACAATTGTCAAAGGAAGTTATTTATAACGGGTGGGCCATATAAAATTTTAAATTTAAAAAGTCAATAAAAAAGCGGCTTGATATTTTTCAAAGGTCTAACATTTATTTAAAAGGTTGTTTTATGAAATTCATTTGTGGAAAACAATTTCGGACAAATGACCAACTCGGCTGAGTTTACTTTACTCGGAGTACTTTCTCGATGGTTTCAGGCCTTATGGCAGCTACAGCAGCTTGAATCTCGTACTTTAAATCTTGAATTGTTTCTGGATGGTTGGCGTAACATTTATCTTTAACAGCTCCCCACAGAAAATAGTCCAACGGAGTTAAATCGCAGCTTCTGGGAGGCCAATTCACATCACCTCTTTTGCTGAATATGCGATTTTCGAAGGTAGGGACTAAAAGATTGAGTGTAGCGTTTGCTGTATGGCATGTATTGTTGACTTAACCATCGAGGTGAAAATGAGCCTCGTCCGAAAAGATGATTTTCCGGTAAAATTGACCATTCTCGATCAAACGATCTTTTACCCAATATTTCCCAGTTTTCTTCTAGTGAATAGCGACCCATTTCATAAATTTTAGACTTTTTACTAAATATCTGTCCCTTTCCGAATGGTATTTGACGTTTGCAATGTCGAAATATAGATAATTCAAATTTAAAACGTTAGATGGCCCACCCTGTATAAATACATACGAGTATAAGCAAATATTCACATATATACAAGTATGTACATATTTTAAATTAGGTCAATAAATTTTAGATTAGCAGCGAAACATTAGCAGCCATACATATGTATGTATGTATGTAAGTAAGTAAGCTCAAATATTTTCAAATTTAGCACAGTTTATTTTGGAACGAACCATGTCTATATTCGCTCATGAAAATTTTCTCACATACAGTAGCTCACAAAAGTATACGGCCCAGTAAAAAATTCCATTATAAATAATTTTCGATGACTCAATAAATACTGGCAACTGTCGTATGACACGCGTGATTTTCTCCAAGGCCTGAATCGAAGCAGGACTGAATTTAGATTTTACATATGTACATATTCCTACAAGAAAAAGTCTTAACGGTGTGATATCCCACGATGGTCAGTCGATCGGCCCAAAACAAGAGGGTTTTGTCAATAAATCCATTGATTGATGCGATGTGCGGGAAGTGGGGCAGTCTTTTGAAACCAAATATCGCTGAGATCACGAGCTTCAATTTCAGGCTTTAAAAAGTCGGTTATCAGCGCGATAACGGTCACCATTGACGGTTATGTTCCCACTGGCGTCATTTTTGAAGAAATATGGACCAATGACTTCACCGTCGCACAAACCACACCAAACCGTTATTTTTGCTGAATGAAATGGCAGCTCTTGAATATCTTCAGGTTGCTCTTCGTCCCAAATGCAGCAATTTGCCTTGTTTACATACCCGCCCGAGCCAGAAATAGACCTCATGGCTGAACAAAATTTGGATCGAAACGTGGGGTCTTGTTGAAACAGTTCGAGATCCCCTAAAGCGAAGCGATGTCGCTTAAGATCTCGACGTAAAATGCGCCAAGTCGTTTCATACGTCAGTCCGAGGTGCTGCAAATGGCGCCGAATCGACTCTCTACTATCTAACAAACAAAAATAACATGATAGCTTGACACGGCTGAAGCGTGATCTGTCAAAGAAAGGATATTGAAAAAAGTACCTGTACTTGGATCATGCATTATTTCCAATAGATGGCTTCAGTATGGTGAAATTTTGCATTAAAAAAAAAGCTTAACTTCGTCTGCACCCTTCGTATTGTATAATGACCTTCACATGTGCATTTTTATAGCATAAAAGGATATACCATAAAGGATCTTTATGTTGACTTTATGAAGTCAATTTATATGCCTATATTCGTATGCTGTAGTGGGCCCATTTGAACAATAAGTTCGGAGATTGTAGTGTGGACTTCGAAAGTAATCTAATTTGGAGAAGATATCTTGTCAAATAAAAAAGTTTTTCGTACAAAAAATTTATTTTGATTTGTCATAGATCCGACAAATACGTAGTTTCTTAGGGAGAAAAGAATGTATGCAAAAAGGACAGACAGACGGTTGACTTAATCGACTCAGTTCTTTAAACTTATTAGTTATAGAGTTTCCGACGTTTCCTTTTGCAAAATACAAACTTCGTGACTCACGTTATGATATTGTTCAGGACGTAATAACAAAGTCTGAGAAAATATGATATTTACACAAATCTACTTACTATATACATATTTTTGTACATACCTTTTAATATTTCAGTACAGTATTCCTTTCGATATTTAAACACTATGTACTTTATTAAAAACAATTTAGAACTTATTTGCATCCATTCCTCTTGAAAAACTGTGGGTGAACTTCAGTCTTACTTCATATTTCCGCATCTAGAAAGCCCATATGATTGTCTGTGGGGTTTATATCGGAATTTTGCAAAAGCTTTGGCAGTATTGAAAACAATTCAAATTCTCTTGTTGAATAGTTTTTTATTTACTTATTTCACAAAACTTTTTTTTTAAGCAAGAATGCGCCCTTTAGAATTAGGTCAAGACCAGAATTCCTACAGCTGTCAAAAAGCATTGGGTTAAGCTGCAAATATGCCCAAGAAACTGTTTCCTCCAATATCAGATACTTCAATTATTTACCAAAGCTCCTTATTTTATATTCCACGTTTTTGAGAACTTCTTGGCTTCTTGTTTCAGTAGCGAAATGTTCTTTTTACCAAAGAGATATATAGTATTTAGTCTCCTCGGATCTTCTTTTGATAAGTTCAAACTCCGAGCCTGTAACATTTTGTAACTATAAAAAACCGGGCAATCGGAAAAGCATTATTTTCTTTGACTTTCAGAGGCGTGTAGTCGCGCGTCTTTAATTTAAGAGGGGAGTAGGGTTAATTCTTGTGAAACAAATTCGGTTTTTTATGAAACAAATGGAATATATTTCTTAAAAAACAATGGTATCTTATAGTTTGACATTTGAAGAATGTTCTGTTAAGCTTTCATGGAGAAATATTAAGAAATACGGATCCAAAAACCATTTACCATACATACATGTTTGTTCGTGTAAAGAAGTTTCTCAAAATTTACAATAATTTCGTCTTTGCAAGAAAACAGAAATTCCTCATTTCATCACGGACCGGGTACGTACCTACCTACCTTCCTGTCTACCTGGGTGCCATACCTCACCATGCCACTGTAGGTACATTCATACGTACAAACATACATACATACGCCTTTGTTTCGCTCAGCTGTTGTGGGTCAGCCAACACAAAATTTAATGAAGCGTTAGTAGAATGCTTGTATGTAGTTCCCTTTGTGGTTGACTTTCTCATAGGTTTTGTTGTTGTTTGATTCATTCATTTAGAACCTCTTTCGTTTATAAACGTTTTGCATATTTTCTTGCTTTCCGAACGCTTGTCTTAGTTCTCAACCAATTTATCACTAGTTCATGTTAAGAATTTGCCGTTTGGTGTGTTAAAGTTAAGACTATACTTCACAGGATCATTTCTGTAGTCAGTCTTCATTTACTTTCTTTGCAAATCGAAAGTATTAGCACCCGCGATGAGGAGGTACATCGTTTTATCCGACAGCGTGAGGTTTATGAACTTCATCACTAATTTTGTCATATGACATATTTGAGATGATGTTTCTTCGATGATCGCTCGGTTTTAACGGATAAAACGACTTCTGAGTGGTCTAAAAAAATTTTAAATGAATAAATTCAAAAGTGTTAAGAAAATGTATGGAGAAAGCATAGCGAATTTTGTTGTCAACCTCAACTTTTCAACATGTTTGTTTTTGTTGTTGACTAGATTGGAAAATATATCGCACTTGTTAAGTTAAGTAGTAGGCGCAGGTCAAAGGCCCTCGGATCCATGTTTCCGGATAGGGATCACACGGCCTCGCTAGCACCCAGTAGAATATTGGACTTCATCAATATACTGGGGCTAAGCGAGTCCCTGTGAGTTAGGTGAGGGCACAATAGACCATGGTCGCAGTGCATGCCTCTATTAATAATCTATCTATCTATCTAAAGTAAAATAACAACTCAAAATTTCCAAAGATACTACATAGATAGTATATACATGTGTACTTGCATAGGAGCTGTGGGTAGTACCGATTCATTTTTATCTACTTCATACATATCTATAATGATTTTCGATTTAAAGTGCCGAATATGTCGGTCAGTGCACGAGATATACATACATTTATATATACAGTGACTCACACGTCTAACCGGACGCGCGCATTTCCAATGATGGCACCCTCCAATCATATAGTGAACATCTTAAAAATGATACATATGATACATCAAATTAAAGGAAAAATCTTCTATTTTATTTTAAGAAACTTAAAAATGGTAATAAATTTATTCACTGCAAAAAATTTAGAGAAATAGCTCGCAACATATAAAATTCGTTCCACACAACTAACCGGATTTTTTAAAAAGCTAATGATTACTTATATTTCGTAGCATATCCTTTTGCAGATAAAACTGCTTCTAGTCGCCTTGGTATAGAGGCGACAAGTTTTTGACAAAATTCTGGTGGTATTGCGTTCCAAGCCTCCAAATTAGCCCTTTTGAGCCCAGGAACATTGGAATACTGTCTTTAGTACACTTTTCGACTGACTTCTTGTCATACGTGCTCAATAACGTTCAGATCTGGGGATTGGGCAGGTGTCCCCAGTACATGAGGGCAATTGTATATTAACCAAATACGAGCAATCTCCGATTTGTGCTTCGGATCGTTGTCTTGGTAAAATGTAAAATTGTCTTTAATTCCCAATGTGACACATGACTGCTTTAAAATTTCCTTTAAAATGTTGAAATATTGGAAACCATACATAATACCTTGCACAAAATGCAGGTTAACCCTTCCTTTAGCCGATATACATCCTAAAACCATTACTGACCCACCACCCTGCTTAAGTGTTGTCCTAGTATGTTTTGGCAAGTAAGCTTCGTTTCGACGCCGCCATACAAAACTTCAGCCATCAGATCCCTGCAAGTAAAACTTACTTTCGTGTGTGAAAAGAACCTTGAAAAAGAAGTAATAATACTGTTTTATGATTACTAAATCAAAATTATGCCATTTGCCCTTTGTCAAAACTCATCAAGCCTTTTTAAATGCAATTTCGCAAATTCTAGCCTATTCATTCTATTTTTTTTGTGTATGTACGGCTTTTTTACAACTGCTGTACCATGTAAATCGAAGCTTCTAAGTGTGCGGCGAATTGTTTCAGCTGAAACCTTCTTCCCTTTTTCATTATCCAATATGTTTCTTACATTTTCCGCCGAGGAAAATGGATTTTTTTCAACAATTTTCAGTGTAAACTCTTCTTCGGCTTGTGTTAGCTTCTTTCCTTGACCAATTCTACTAATATTATTGATCCTATTTTCCTTCTCAAATATTTTTATAATATCGAAGACAGTTGAATTAATTCTTTTCACAATCTCCGAAATATCTTTAATGGTTTTTCTTTCTTCCCGTAACTGAATAATTAGCTTCAGAATTTCGATACGTGGGGGTGTCATATTGTTGTGTGGCTAACTCACAGACTTACCGGTAACTCCTAATATGCAGAAAAGAATATTCAGTGTTTATTCCAGCGGAATTCCACAACGATCAGAAGTATCGTTACTTGTAGAAGGTTACTTCTTGTAATTTTCCGGTTAGTTGTGTGGAACATATTTTATATGTTGCGAGCTATTTCTCCAAATTTTACGCAGTGAATAAATTTATTACTATTTTTAAGTTTCTAAAAATAAAATAGAAGAGTTTTCCTTTAATTTGATGTATCATATGTATCATTTTTAAAATGTTCACTACATGATTGGAGGGTGCCATCATTGGCAATACACGCGTCCGGTTAGACGTGTGAGTCACTGTATGTACATATGTTCGTAAACATTTAAATATAATACATTTATGATTGTACATACGCAAAAAGTTAATCATTGGCAGGTAAAAGGACGTTGCTCCCAATATTAAAGTTATATACATATGTATGTATGTAGAACTGTGGAGTGCTACGAAAATATATGTACATATGTATGTATAATTTTTAGAACTGCTGCGGTGATAATTTGCAATTGATGTGTCACTATGGCCACTATGAATCCTATTCTTTTGAAAAACGCAGGAGACAACACGTTGGTAATCACGTGCAATTGATTAATTTGTGTAAACAAATTATGCTGATCGTAATGAACATTGCACTTTTAAACTAAATATGTATGTATTAACGTGAGTATTAACATACGATAATGCAAAAAAATACAAATATTTTAAAAATCATTCGTTGAATGAATGGGAACGTCACTTTTTGAGTATGATTTCATATCCACTTTAGTAACAGAAACCAAAAAACACCTGTCGGCACATATAGAAACGAATATCTTCCAAAAATATACTATATATCTATTTTTTTGGGTGCAATTTTATACTAATTTCTAATTTCAAATGCCGTCATCTAACAACAAACAAATGATAAGGAGAATAGTGATAAATACTGAAGTCTAAAAAGCAAGAAAGGTGTACATTTAGCCAAAAAATAATAATAATAACAGGTTGTGGTACGTTTGAGATAAAGCAAGCCTTGAACTTTCCAATGCTATTTACAGAAGTGCATTCGCCTTAGAAAGGTGATTGCTTGCCAGTCAGCTGAACGGCAAATTTTAGATTTTTTTTTATTTATGACACTGCCTAGTTATTAGCCTATTAACATTAACAAATATATGTATATACATACATATATACATATTCACATGAAACACAAAATGTTTGTTCTTTTCGATGCAAAATTAGTAATCTTTCTTGTTTCAGTAAACATTTAAATAAACTTTAATTACTGTACTTTTTTCGCGTCTGCTTTTTATATCCCAGGACAGGGTGTATTAAGTTTGCCGCGAATTTGTCGGAGACGAATGGAAAACTCTTTTATTTGACAACATACATATCTTCACGAAATTTGTCATAAACTATTTTCCAAGACAACGGTATAATTTCACAACTTATTCTTTAGATCGGATCACTATAGTACTTATACCATACATACATATACATATGTACATACAAACTGACTGGCTAAATCAAGCCTTTGTGTAAAATGTTTTTCTGTTTATGAAGGGTATTATAGCTTCGGTGCAATTGAAGTTAACGTTTTTTCTTGTTTCAATATATTTTTTCGCACAATTTCACAATTATTGGTAACATCTTCGCCGAAAGTTGAAAATCATTAACAATTTTCCTATTTATTGCTATTCTATTATACTTTTGTTTCACTAAAAGTGAATCCTTTCAATATCACGCCTTCCGCTGGAGATAATTTTTATCAAGGTCAAACCCTAATAAGTTGTCAACACATCAGCACAAATATATAGACATACTTATGTGATGGAATTAGTGATCAGCTGTACAACAATTACATCGATTTGTTTGATCGAAGGTGACTCAATTAGTTTTTGTTTTACATACATATACCATGTACATAAGTCAAGCAAAGCAAGACATCTGCTGTGAAACAACAACAATACAATTTTGCAAATGCTTTCAAAATAAGGGTGTGTGGTTGGTTGTGTGCTTCTTTGACGTAAACACTTGTGAGCTGGAAATTGTTGCTCGTACAAGATGCATAACAAGAATAATTACTTAAATAAAAAATAACCACACAAAGCACAACAGATGAAAACTTGTTCTTTCAAATTAACAACAATCGTTTTTTAGAATAGTATAGGTTAAACCATGGAGTTTCTGTTTGGTCTTCTTTGCTTAAATGCCCGTGTATATAACAAGAATGAACCACTGCATTTTGTTTTCAGCACAGAGCTCCATAAAGCAGCAACTTTAAGTAAACCATTGCTGAAGCTTACGAGGCTTCTATTTCATTTCTAAAGCTCTTTATACAACTTATTTACCTTGTTACTTGCAATTTTTTTATTATTTACGTTTTTCAAGGTTTCGTTTGCAAGCGTCAACTGTTCATATCCAAATACTTTTTGACGCATTTGAATGTAGATTTGGAATTAGAAAATTGATGTAACTTTTATTTTTGGAATAATGCGTGCACTTACGTAAAATCCTGATTGAAATTTAGTTGATATCCTGAGGTAGCCATAATTATTCTTTTTCTGGCACTTCCTTTAAAACTGTAACAATCCACAAAATTACTGTTATACAGTTGTTTTCGTTAGTTTTATAAAATTATTATTATTATACACTTTCACTTTGTAACACAGTTATTTTTATATTGGCGAATTGAATGCAATTGACCTTTTTAGTAATTCTCTATTTGTTTATGCTTTGCACAGATAAATTTTTTTCTGTATTTGAGTGTTCTGCAGCTACTGCTTCTTCGCCCACTTCTATCGTATTTCTATTTCGTCTTAGTTCGTTGCTGCTTTGTTATTGCTATTTGGAATGTCTGGCTAGTTTTGTTTTTATTTTGCACTATTGCGTTTTATACAACGAAATATTAGTTACTACTTTGCTCAGCGAATGTACAAAACGCTTTGCATTCAAACGCTTTTGTTTCTGAAGATCCCCTTTTGGTTTGGCGTTCGATTATTCGTCGTTTCTTTTTGTGTACATTTTATATTTTTATATTTTGCACTTGCTTCTTGGTCTAATTCGTTGTTGTTTTTTTGTTGATTCTTATTGGAAAACGTATTTGCAAATGTAAACATTTTAGACGTGGTTGGCAACAATATGTCAGCGTACGCGTTGCCAAATACTGGTACTATTTTGCATGACCCAATAAATAATTGTATGTTTATAAATTAATAAATAAATAAATTAATATTATTAATAAATGATTATTATATAAATTAAAAATTATATACAAATTAATTTTATTTTGATATGCAATGGTACATAGTTATGATGAGCAAGGCATAAATTTAATTAAAGATTCGAATTTGATATCTCGCAAAATATAACTTGATTTCAACATTGTTCATGAAATAACTGGAGCAACTTTCGTTCCAGTTTAAACTTTAATTTTAATAGAAAAGATAATAAAAAGAAATTAATTAAATTTAAATGTTAATTAAGTACGCAGATATGCAGAAGCGTTTTTCGTTAAACAATTCGCATGCTATGGATGTACAGCTTAATTTCTTCTCCAACTGGGAACAGTTTATCGAGTTAGATTTGCCAACCAATCCAATTGGACATAGAAATACCGAGTCAAAGCAACTTTGTGATAAAGTAGATATGAAAAACGTTCGTTTAAAAAATTTGTGGACTGTCAAAATTATCAAAGTTACAGTCATCGACACAACACGCAACGAAATTCTTTCTTCTTTTCTTAAAATTAATTTAAGTTTCTTGTTAATATTTTTTATATGTGTCTATTTATTTTTCAATTAACGAAACCGCATATATATTGTTACGAAAAAATACGTGAAAGTCGATAAACATCTAAACGAGAACAGACGGGCAACTGCGAAAGCGTGGAAAATTTGCGAAAGTTTCTTATAATATAGTTGCTTACAAATATTTGTTAGCCGCTTTAATTAGTGCGTAAAGATTTCGTTAAATTTATTGCATGTGGTTATAGATACAACCTTATTAAATTGGTTTGTATCTTTTAAATAAAATAAAAAAGTGTAATACTGTGTCTAATAAGCCCATTAAGCAAGCATTAATAATTGTGGCTTTTGAGTTCTTGTGAGGCGTCTAATAAGTGTACGTGTACACCTATTAATATTAAGTTCTATCCACGTAAAATTCTACCTATTCAACGACAATAGAAATACCAAGCGAAGAAAAAAATACAAATTGTGTAATTTATATGCAAATGGCTAACGAAACGACAAAAAAGTGCGTGTGATTGTATGCGCTAATGCTGCTCCAAACGGGCAGAAACGTTATACCTTAGTTGGTGACTGAGTGCGAGAGCGCAACAAGTCCAATTGTGGGTTGAATGTGCCTAGTAGCCTAACGTGAAAGGCGACCGATAGCAAACGAAAAACGTCAACTGCGTTACAGTGTGTAAAAGCAACGCGACAATAAACAAACTCCAGCTGCGACTGTGACTGCGCGTTCGACGCAGCGAAGTAACATTGAGCAAAGTGCCCGTGCAAAGCAATACTAATTAGTATATGATAATGCCGCTGAAATTTTTGAAAAAGTATCGTCAATATAACGTGACATCGAAGAGCTTGTTTGTCATCTCAGTGCATCATTTATTAGGTGAGTTTTTATTTTTGAACAATAGTTTGTTGTGTTCTCGTACGTAAATGCTACACAATAAATCTTTGTGGGGGTGTTAAACAAACATATAAATGTTTCAAAAATAATTTTTACTGTGTATACATATGTACAAATGTATTAGCTGTTGTGTAAGTTGCGATTTGCTTGAATAAATGACTTTTTCTTGTTATTTCACTGCTGATAAAACACATTTTCACATAACTTGTAAAAATCATATAAAAATTCTTTGCCTTTATTTGGCGAAAGCAAGTGGCTTAAGTGTTGACAATTGATTGAAAGGTGCGCGATAAAAATGTATATTTGTGTGTGCATGCGTCAATATGTATGTACGTATATTCCAATTGGATGATAAATACCTATACGCCCCTTTTGTAGTTTAACGTCAGTGCTTTGTCAACGTAACGTATTGATTCTGCCGGTGCATAATATTGACACTTGACGGAAAGTAAATACAAACTAATGTGTGCAAACGCGTGTATGGATTGAATGGATTAGAGTGCATATAATAAAAAGCTATTACAACTCAACTAACCCAGAAGTCAAAACTCTGTAATTATATAAAACCTTGTAATTATGAGCATTAAATTTAATACCGGGTATGTATTAAACTCTGAGTTATTTACGTCGATTTCTCAAAAATCCTCAAAATTAAAAACGTTAACTTTCTTAGGGAAAAGAGTATATTCGTTTTTTATATGCATTTCCATAAAATTAACTTAAATTCATTAGTCATACTCCTCTTAATTAATTTATTTGAATTATGCAAGCTGCAATACTGGTTCATATTATTCCTGTATTTCGTTTTTTAAAAGCTTAGAGCAATTATTTTTAGATTTCAGGCGTAATATTTACCATAATGCTTTTCCGTTCCCACGAAAGTCGGGTCTAAGTAACCGGAACGGACACGTTTTTTATCCGGCCAAGGCATGTCAACTCGACAGGAGATCGGACTCGGTCCCGTTCCGATGTGAGCAGGGTGATATCAATATAGAATTTGTAGGATAACCGCAGGGAGGAGTAGTATCCCCTTGTTATAGAGCCTTCTCGTGAACGAATTGCTCCTGTTGCTAATAAACAATGGAATTCGCTGTCAATGGTATGCGGACGGCATTGTTATTATAGCCAGAGGGTATTTGGGCACACTCTTTGTCGTGCAAAGGGGACTAGACCTGGCCAGCGTCCCGTTTTTGAGACGCAGATATCTACCTGGACTTAGGAACTTAACTCTCGGGGGCAGAAAGATAGAGATGATTAATATGGTCAAATATCTTGGCCTCACGCTGGATTCCACTCTGTGATGGAAGCAGCATATTGATTTGACTGGTCAAACCTACAAAAGCACTTATGATGTGCAATCGACTAGCTGGTAGATCCTAGGGCTTCAAGTCAAGGATGGTCAGATGGTTGTACACCATAATTGTGCCACAGATAATTACATATGGATCGGTGGCTTGGGCCTCTAAATCATTACAGACCACGGTAGGACTTGAGCTATCGAAGATGCAATGATTCGCCCGTGTCTGCGTGCTTGTTAAAGACAACGGTTCAATCTACAAATAAATTATTCAGATCGAACCGCTATGCATATAGCTGCCATATAAACTGAACTGTCATAATACGGAATTATTTTTATTTGTGATGGCTATTCTAGCTTCAGTGCAACCGAAGTTATATTTTTTTCTTGTTTTTATTCTATCTCCACCCACATTGTTTCTCCGGTCATAAAATCTACGCTCTCTGCTCTCTTAGTGCGCCAATTTTTTATAACATTTCTTCTACCGCATTCCACTCCAACCATTCTTTGTTTTATAACTTTAACGTCACATCTAGTTAAGCATACCCATATACGCATGAATAATAAACCTAGCATCTTATACCATACTACCTACTTTATAACACTCATACACCATAGAAATTGTATTTATTTGAGTTGACTTTGCTATTCGTGTTTTTGTGATTGTGTTTTGCACGTCTATTTAACGCTGTATGCATTTTATTTGCTAATTATTTTAAGATAAAAATTGTTTTATTCTCCCTCTTTCGGTTGAGTTTTATTGTTAGCGTTATTCATTCTTGAGGTGTTCTGCCTTCATTATTAACGCCATTGTAGGCGCCGTCAACGGCGGATGTTGACGTCAACTGTGACGCTGACATTCGTCGTTTAGGTCGGCTGCACGCAATTGATATTCAGTTATTAACAGTTCAGTTTACTTATGAGCACGGTTAATTCAGTTATTGAGGTGTGTAGTACGCTTAGCTAATAACAATGTTTGTATCTATGCAAGCATGCGGTTACTATATGAGTGCGTTAGTGCGTAGCGCCACTTGTTTGGCAATTGACGTTAGGTTTTTTGCCTTGCTGATTTTATAGGTTTCGAGTTTTATTATTATTGTTGTTTCTTTAAGTAAGTTTATGATTCTAATGTTTTCTTTAGCATTCGAGTCCCTAATAATTTATATGCTTTGCATACATAACTGAAATATTCTCGGATTTTTATGCCCTAGAGCCCTCAAATCTTACTATGGAGGAAAAGATAACAGCAATTTTTTCTTTCAGGCTTAGCATGTATTTAAGAGTATACAAAGGCTAAAATTGATATTTCTATACAAAATATCGGCAATTGGGCGGGCCTTCGGAAGCACCATTTTCAAGAAGGCAGTGGAAGTGACGCTGGTCCTAGGAATTTGTATTATTAGAGCAAACTAAGAAAAATAGTGTCTGAAACGTTAATACGATAATGCAAGAGTTTGAAATGAGCATGTCATTCGTAGTATATTAGATATTATTGAGTAATATATTAGGTCTACAACTTTGCTTCAGCCGTTTTCCAATAGATGTCTCTATGGTCAAGCACTAGTCGATTAAATCGTGTTTTTTTGAAGAGGCCTTTTATATCACAAATAAATAAAAAATATGTATATTTACAAAATGTAATGTACTTTAATTATACGTGATGCAATATTGAGAAATTTTGGTCTCACTTGGTTCTGTAGTCGGTCTCCAGGAGTATCTCCGAAAAAATTTGGTGGTCAGGACAATTTTTTTGCGTTTACAAAAAGAAATTACAAATTAGGAAACGTCGGAGAACCTATTAAGTGTATACATGATCTGCCACACAGGAACTGGCGGTCGACCATCGTCTGCTAAGCACATGCGAGATCCCTTGGTCCAGATTTGGAGATATCAATATAAAATTTATACTCATCCTTTCTTCCAAGAGGCTGTTTATTTGTCGGAAGCACCGATATCGGACCCTTTGGCATATACATACATACATATCTATGTAGATGCCATACAAACCGAACGATCGTCATGCTCTTGGATGGAAACTTTTTTGTTTAACGAGATATCTTTACGAAATTTGGCTCGAATAAAATGGTGAGGACAAATTTTAAGCTCAAAGGGTTTACAAAAAAAAAAAAAAACTGGAATGAAAAAAATTAAATCGTTCATAGTTTATTAGGATTGAACAAGATTGCGAATATTTTAATTAAAAATTTCAAAATATTTGCGATTGAAAATTAATTTTTTTTTTTAATTTTTAATTTTTGGGATTAAAAGTTTTTAATTCCGATAATGGAGTTAAATTTATTTTTTCAATTCGGTATTAGAGATTAAAAATTAAAAAATTATTTTTAGTTAAAAAAGTTTATTTAAGAATTTTTAATTTGTTCTTTTAAGAATTTTTTTTTTTAAATGTTAATTGAATTTTTACTTTTTTTAATACTTGCAAATTTGGAATGGAATAATGTTTTTAGGACATTAGTGTGCTTTAACTCTTTCAGTCGTGGTGGTTAGTGTCAATAACCACCTCTTTCCGATTTTTTATATTTAAATCCACGCCAACTACCGACAATCGCGTGAATTATCATGTATATTTGTACCTTTTTTGACAAGGTGCGATCGGTTAGCGGCATATTCGATGAGTAACAGTTCATTTGTTTTCATTTGAAAATTGCGCTAACGTACATTTTTTCTTGTGTTTGATAAAAAATATCTGTGAGGCGGGTAAGCAACGTTTTTTCTTTAATGTTTTGTATTCAACTTATTCTCCTATATCTATTTCCTATGTATGTGTATGAAACTATCATTAATTTTTTTATTTTCAATGTGTATTAACGACGAAAATATAGTGGTTAGTAAACTAACCACCGTGACTGTTGCAGGTTTATAGGTTTATTCTACATATGAGTTAGGCATGTAAGTATTCATGTATTTTTATATTTATTTCAGTATATCGCGCAAGCTAAATAATAGACAAATCGAGGAATACTTATTTGAAGATATTCCTTCAGATAGCGAGAGTATTTGTAGCAATGAGGATACAGAAGATCAGCCAAATCCGCTGGTGTTAGGCGATTCGATTGGAGAAGTTCAAATGACTGATTATGACAACTTTGATTCCGATGATGGCATCCCTCTGTCTAACTTAGTACTTCGGAATCCTCAATCTACAGAGTCTAACAATGTAAACTCAAACAGACCGGCTACAATGGCTCCAAAATGGAAGAATAATTATAGAATGGACATATCTGGTGAATTTACTGAAAGTGTGGGAATAACCGATCAAATTCTTAGCATGGAGAATGTGCAACCTCTTCTACTATTTCGCCTTTTTTGTACAGAGCATTTACAACATATTTTATGCTTTCAAACTAATCTTTACGCTACTCAATCAGGAAAGCTTTATACACCCACCACTACAGAAGAGCTTATTGATAGAAAATCCTACAAGTGGTGGCACAGGATTTTCTTTCATTTTTTTGATTGTAGTATTGTCAATGCTTTTTTTAATTTATAAAAAACTACAGTCCTCTTCACGCAGGGATCTATGCCCTTTGACTTTGAAAGCATTCAGACGAAGCGTATACCAGGGTCTACTGGCCCCAGCATATGTCAGAGACAAAAGAAGGCCCGAATCAGTGAACAACAACCGCAATTCTACTGCTTCTTCTACAGGCCCTGCATTTATAAAACGTCACAAGCCAACAGTCCCTTCAGAAATTCGTCTTGAATCCAGTCGCCATCAACCTGAAAGAAGCACATCAAGAAGATGCTGTCTAGCAGCACTAAAATATTTCCAGTCCGTACTGTATGGCAGTGTAGTACATGCAAAGTGCCTCTTTGTCTACGCAAGGGAAAAGTTTGTTTTCAGATTTTCATAAAAAAAAAATTTACCTTAGTTTTGTTCCGGAGAATTACATTATATCATATAATATTAATAAACAATATAAGTAACTCATAATGGTTTTGTTTCTATCAATAGTCACGGTGGTTAGTGCCACTAACCACCTCATACCTCGAAAACCTTGATACGTAGATTTTTTTTTCATACTTTCAGTGATATTTCAGCTGTAGATAATGCCAAAACAATAATCGAAACATTCAATATATTCTTAATCTAAAAGCGTGACTGAAAGAGTTAATAAAAAACATAAAAAAAATTTCTATTTGAAAATCCTACATTGGCCACTAAAATTATAAAAAAAAAATTTAATTTATTTATTATAATATTATTTATTTAATATATACATATTGCTTTAATTTTTTATTTTTAAATTAAAACTTTAATGCGATTTTTGGGGTTAAAAAATTTTTAATTCGGTTATTGGAGTTAAATTTATTTTTCCAATCCGGTATTTGGGATTAGAAATTCAAAAAGTATTTTTAGTTAAGAAATTTTATTTAAAATTTTGAATTTTTTGTTTTAAGATTTCTTTTTTGAAATGTTAATTTTATTTGTTTTTAATATATTGTTTGCCACTCTGGAATTTAGTGTGCTTCAAGGGGTTACATGGGTTTTACGGACTCCAGAAAATTGAATTTGTCTTATTAAATTCTACAACACCTCTAAAATATTGTCTTAAGGGGGTGTTCTGGTCAAGACGCATGAATTTTAGTCATTTTTTAAACTAAGTTAAAAAAAAATTTAAACATTTTTACTATCCATTTTTTCATATGTTTTTTATAGACATATTAATAATATAAAAAAATTGCAAGAAAAAAAACCAAAATTCGTCAAGATATGAGCCGGTGGAAAGGAGGCTTCAAAAAAAAAACGGTACGTCCTGGTTGAGGTGATTTCAACCCTTGTAGAGATCTAAAACACAAAAAAGAAGAAGATTATTCATTAGTAAGGATGTTGTTATCGGGTTGACCATTTTCAAAACAAAAAAAATAATCACCAAATGGCGTCGACTTAAAAAAAAATTTTTTTTTGCCCGATCTTTTCGACCTTTTCGAATATTTTAAAAATATTAAAAAATAAAAAAATTCCAAGGCGGACACGATAGAGCATTGTATAAAGAAGACATGTACCAAATTTCAAAGGAATCGGTTCAGTAGTACTTGAGATATCATGTCAAAAACGCGTTTAAAGTTTAGGAAACAATTCTAGTGAACACGGACGCCACGTCACAAAATCGGCTGTATCTCCGAAAATAAGTCGAATTTTGAAAAATCCTTCCAAGGTCATATTTTTGAAAGTCTAAATCCCAGACCAGAATACCCCCTTAAATTTTCAAGTTGATCCGAGTAACAGTTTCGGAGATACAGCTTTGGGAATTTGTGCGCTCGAGGCTAGACTAAGTGCGCCGTCTGTAAACGCGTTTTTCTCGAAGTCGGTTGGTAAGATTTTTACAGAACTACTCAACCGGTCTTCATGAAATATTACACGGGTCTTTGAGATACAACTTTAAAAAACCTGGAACGAAGGATTTTTTTCGATTCCACCTGTTTGAGAAAAAATATCGCGAAATTTTCATTTTTTTTTTCCTTCGTCCAAGTTAAGGTTTCAACTAAAACACTTATTTTTTCACTTTAGATGATCCTTTAAAGAGTTATCCTGCCAACGCGGGCTCATCTGTTTTCCGAGGTGTCACTGGAAATGGCGTCACAATGACTGAGTTTAAAATATTTTTTTCCAAAAATTTCAGAATTTCTTTGTTAACTGTGCAGCATGTTTGTAACAATAAAAAAAAATTCTAATAAAATATTTAATTTTTTATACTGTTAGAGACGAGACTGTTTATTAGGCGAAGAAAGCATGTAACCCTTAATAAAAAAAATAATAATAATAATTTTTTGAATTTCTTTACACTTTATTTTGCAAAGTAAAATATCTTGTTTTCCAAATTTTTTCACTAAAGCGAAATTATTTTCAACTTTTCTAACGCATATTTTAGTTATCTGGCAAACACTTGGCATTCGCGTAAAGCACTTGATAAGAAAGATATAAAACTTTTTGCGTGTGTATATTGATAGTTGACTAAGCTAAATATCTCTAAGCAATATTTGTAACCAATTTAATAACAAAAACAAAATCATCATCACTCGACTTTATCGTTTATTGTTTCCTAACTTTATGATTACCTTCCGCCATTTCCGGTCCGTGCTTAAGTCTGTTGTTTATTATGTTCTTTTTCCTTTTAAGCAAACAAGTGCCTTAACTTATCTTAAGAATTTACGCTCTTATCTTGCAAAATATTTTTCTTCTAATCTACATTTTTGTGCACCATTAGGAAATCACTATATATGTCCAATTAAAAATTCTAATATTTATGGCTTATTAGCTTCTAATTTAATTTATTCATTGTTCGCCACATTTGGCAATGCGTTTTGCCATCATTTATGCATAATTTTATGTATTTGTAAATCTTTCGTTTCCAGTTGATATTATCTTGGAAATTGTTGTTTTATTTTAATTATCTTACACTATGCGTCAAAAGTAGGCTAAGTGAAAAAAACATTAGAAGCCAAAAGGAAAGGTCGGCAACCCAATAAAAAAAATATATATATGCAGAGTTGATTGTCCGCCTGTCTGTATATACGTTAACAAGAGGAGCTCAGTTTTAAGATATCGATCTGAAAATTTCTCTCTAAAAAGTTGAAAATTTTCCGGAACCGCTGATATCGGACCACTATATAGGATATATCTGCCATAAGATAAATAGATGAGGACTGAATCGCAACCTTAGGTCTATTGTGTACTCTCCTAAGACACAACGACCCATCTAGCCCCAGCATATTGGTAAATTCCTATACCCATTAGCAACTTAGCTTGTTGCAGGCTTGTTGAGTTGTTGCCAAAACCTCTCTCTGCATACTCCTTCTTCCTTGCGGAGCAGCTCTTTTATGATATGAGGACCAACCGCAATGAATGGCTCAGGTCCTACCATGTTAGTGGATGCTGCGGAACGGACGAGCTCATCAACCAGTTCATTCCTCGCTATACCTTTGTGGTATGTTCAGATATTTTAATATGGTCTTCGACAGTAATACATCCCGAATTTCAGGAGGAAACCTAGTCAAATAAAAGAGTTTTCTTCCTAAGGGCTGGATCTTCTCGGTCCTTGCCCGGCTTCAGTAACCTAACCCTTGTTGCAGAGAGGTAGAGATGACTTACATGGTCCAATATCTTGGTCTAACGCTGAATTCCACACTGCGGTGGAAACAGTATGTTGACCTGACCATGGTCAAAGCGACTAAAGCAGTAATGATGTGCAATTCATTGTCAGGTGGTTGTGGACCACGATCGTGTGACCGATAATCACTATGAGGCCGTGGCTTGGGTCTCAAAAGCATCGCAAAGACTTCGGTAGCGCTCCAACTAACGAGGCTGCAAGGACTTACATGCAACTGCGCACATGCGCGACGGCGGCACTTGAAGTCATGCTTGAGCTCTCATGACTTCACCTAGTAATCGGTCAGGTAGCAAAACACACACTGCTCCAAATGACAGCAGAAAGGTGTGGCGGAGGTAAGGTAATCTCATCACAGCGGATGAAGAAATCGGTGCTCATAAAGTGAAAAATGCGTGTTTTAGTTAAAACCTTAACTTAGAACTTGGATGAAAGAAAAAAAACTGAAAATTTGATTTTTGGCAGACATTATCTATTACAAAAAATGAAAATTACTCGACATTTTTTTCAAGTAGTTGTAATCGAGAAAAAGTCCTAGTCTTTGTGAATTGTATCTCAAAGACCTGTGTAAAATTTCATGAAGATCGGTTGAATAGTTCTCGAGAAATCTTGCCAACCGACTTCAAAAACACAGTTTCGAAGAAAACGCGTTTAAAGACGGCGCACTTAGCCTAGCTAGCCTCTAGCGCACAAGTTCTCAAGGCTGTATCTCCAAAACTATTACTCGGATTTTGCAGTTAACCGGAGCAACGGAGTTAACTTCACTAACTCCTGAATTAATCCGGATAATCCGCAGTTAATCCGGATTAATACTGCCGCCTATCAAGGCTATAACTCCTTAATGTGATATACTATGTCGCATCGCAACTGCTATCTTACCTTCTAGCTAGCAATTTTTATAATTCTTGAGCATAATTTAAATTACAGATTTTTTGATAGAAAGATTAGGATATAGAGAAGCATTCTCATTCCTGATAAAAATTGCCCAAATTGTCTATCAAATATTAAGAATTTTATATGATCATTTCTCACTGCAAAAAAGGTATTCTGACGTGTTTTTATCGACATCAAATTATATTGCCATAGTTGGTGCTCATTTCCCGTTGCCATATTTTTGTTGTTGAGTGTTATTAACGTTTATTTGCATGCATAATTTATCTCTTTCATTCTGCCACACATTTTTTATCATCAGATTTGTTTTTTATTTTGTTTATTCTTGTCCTGTTTAAATTTCGTGATTAATAATTTTTATCTTATAATCTAAATTACCGTTATTTTATGGTGCTATGCTCTTAAAGACCGCAGTTTAATGGCGATTAGTTATTAATATTATTATTTTTTCATATTCAATCATTAGAGTGTTTTGTGCTTTTTTCATATTAGTATAAGTAAAGTAACTCAGTTCTCGGGTAAACTGAATCCGAATTTCGGTAGTCAATTTTAATAATTTCGACTCGTTGCTGGATCGCATATCTTTCCATGATGAAATGGTAACCTTACTGTAGAGAAATGTCAAAAGAGCGGGCAAAATTATGGCGTCATTTGCTGTCCTATCGGTCTACTTTTGTAGTGTCCCTATTGAAAAACTCGTTATATCCAAAAGCGATCTTATATCTAGGGCAACAAGAGAGTAGATCAGATAAGTTGAGAAAGTATAGGAAAAATTATGAATAATTAACCAAAAAATTTTTTTGACAAGAAAAGGTTAGGGATCCCAATGGTCAAAGATGGAGCTGTTGCCACTTAATCGAACTAGCGATGACAACACTACGATATCCTCCATATAAACATTATTATCCTACTGAAATAATAATATATTAGAAGTAAATAATATAAAAAATAAATTATACATAATTCTCAATTTGTCATAGATCATTCAGAAAATTGCGCTCATATATAATTTTTTTTTTTAACTTTGTTTAAAGTTATTTGTCTTTGCGTCGGCACTTTGCTCATTGGTATGCAAAGAGAATTTCGCCGTCAACTTTTTATTGCCCTAACATTATTTTATAAAAAAACTCTCATGTCTACATTCAGTATAAACGTTTGTTTATGTGCATAGAAACTCTAGGTGATATTGCCGCTAATAATAATTATGAAATACTAATAACATTTGTTGGTTTTTATTTTGATTTTGGTTATGCCAATTATTATTATAAACAAAACGCGTGACATTGGCAGTGCCGCAGCTACAGCGGGGAATAACAGACAGATTCACGCAACAGCTGTCGTGCTTTGGTCGACCTATAAAAGTATTACATATCTGTGCATCTATGACTGTGGTTACTTGCAATCTTCAACTCCAGTTAAAAGAAAAACTTTTTTGTACTGTTCCCTTTTAATTGAATTTAATTTTTATTATATGTCATTAAAATTAATGTTAGCTATGTTTCTACTTCGCTCGATATAACCATATCTATAGTTTATTTGAAAATATGTATGTATATGTCATATGCGGCTAATTAATTGGCTTATTGAAAATTCCTAACTCGAATTTCGTTATTTTACTTGAAAATGCAATCTACAGTTGTTGTTGTCAGCTGGAAGTTAATCGAAATTACCTTCATCAATCCATCTGTGTGTGAAATGTATCATCAGCTATTAGGCGTTTGTGATGCGTTGCGTTCAATTGTATTAAAAATATAAACTTAGCAGGTCAAAAATCATCTAAATGTTGGCCGCTGCTACCGTTGAGTCCAATTTTCGATGACTCGTTCGAGCATTTTGATTGGTAACTGGTGAATGACAAGCGTGAGATTTTGCTCCAAGGTTCGAATCGAAGCGGCATTCCCCATATCCCTATATCCCCACAGAAAAAAGTGAGAAAGTGGTGTGTATCATACGATCTTGGTAGCCAATCGACCAGCCCAAAACGTGAAATTATCTGCTAACTTAAATGTTATTTGAATAAATCCATTGATTGATGCGATGTGTAGATAGTAGCACCGTCTTGTTGAAACCAAATGTCTCCGAGATCACGAGCTTCAATTTCAGGTATCAAATAGTTGGTTGGTGGTTGTGGACCGATGATTCCACCGGTCTACAAACCACACCAAATCGTTGTTTTTTCTTGATGAAATGGCAGCTCTTACATCTCTTCAGGTTGCTCTTCGTAGCAATTGCGGCAATTTTCCTTGTTTACCTACCAATTGAGCCAGCAATTGGCTTCATCGCTGAACAAAATTTGGCTCGAAAAGGTCGGATCCTCTAAATCTGTCGTGTTGGTCACATATCAACAAAGGGCCTAGAGCCAGCAACACATTTGATTAAGCTTAGTGCTAGTAATTCAACTTTTAGGTTTCTCTCCGAGCCAGTTCCCATTGTAATGGAATTGGGTAAGGTTATTACTTCTTTCAAGCTCATCGACTTTACAGTCACAGACGATTCCGCTATGGCCAGGCAGCCGGACAAATTTACTATGTAAGTAGTTTGATATTACTGCTAGTGAGGTGGCAAAATAGTTGCTTGACAACGCTTTACTGATCCAAACGAGGTTAGATCTCCGAAAATATAGCGGATAAAATTCGGGTCAATTACGATAACAACAGCCGGTGTTGGAATTGGGTTTCTTATACAGAATCGACACTGATATATCAAATATATATGTGTCATGCAACGAGTCCCCGCATGACCCTAACCACCTCTTTGTATGCCCAGCTAACCCTACACATCCTGGGCCTACCGTTGGATGACCTTGATGACAACTTAACTGAACCTAAAGATCGCAACGGGGAATAGATAACAGTTACAACAACAATAGAAAACCTTGGGTTTCTGAAGATGACTTCGAAACTGTCCAACCATCTAGCAAATGGCGCTCGAAAATTGACCGAAAAACTTAAAATATATGGTGTAAAATTAACCTATTTTGAAATCGATAATAAAGATATGTATTAAAATACGTAAAAATGTTATTGTTTTTTTTTTGTCAGTCCGGGTCAAATTTGATCATACGGGCCAATTCCGGTAACGTAGAACCGGCTGTCGTGGGAATTGATATTGCAGTAATCAATGGGCTTGGCTTTATCTAACTCACTCTTGACCAGTCTATTTATTTTTTATTCTAAGAATCCATAAAATACTACTTTTAAAAATTTAATTAAATACAGAACATTTAATTTCACTTTACAGAAACCTCCACAACCGTTGATTGTACAATTAGTTCGGAAAGCAAGGGACAAGAGTGTTTAGACAATGTCTGCCAGCGATTAAATCTACAAAAACCCGAATTTTTCGGTCTACGCTATGTGGTGAAGGGAAAGGAGGACGAATTGAAATGGGTTGATTTGGAACGCTCCTTAAGCAGACAGCTAGAAAAATATGCAGCGAGTACGAAAATATATTTACGCGTGCGCCATTATGTCGATCCATTGCGCAGTGATGACTTGACACGTTGTTATTATTTTCTGCAATTGAAAAGTGATATTTATGAGGGTAAAATTATTTGCGATATACGCACTGCCATACTGTTAGCGCTCTACTGCCGACAAGCCGAATATGATAGTCATCAAAATGACAAACAGACAAAGGATAATCTGAAGAAGTCGCTCGTATTGCCGAAGAACTTACAAGGTAGGAGGAATTAAAAAAACTGGTCCATACTTTTTGGAAAATACATACATATATGATTTCTTTACAGGTCTCGCCAACGATGACAATCTGCTCGACAGTCTCATTATGGAGGTGTTACAGCAGAACGCCGGCATTCAGCATCTGCAGCAATCCAAGGCTGAAGAAATGTACATACAATGTTGCCAGCAATTGGATGGTTATGGTGAGGAGCGCTTCCCCGCAAAAGACACACTGGGCAACGATCTGTTGCTCGGTCTAGCTATTAACGGCATGGTTGTGATGGCTGACAATGGGCGTCAATATTTCCCCTGGAAAGAGTCACAAACGGTGTCGATCGACAAACGTACCATTAAAATCGAACAAAACAAAACGGATGGCTCGATTGTGGGCTCATTCATATTTCCAGATGCCGAAACGGCGCGTTACTTTTGGAAATTGTGCGTAACACAGCATAAATTCTTTAAACGCTACATAGACGAAGAATCAGCGTCGTCGGTGGGTGATGCGGAGAGCGCGAATGGCAATTCGATGAGCGTTACTGGTGGTGGTGGTGGCGTGTTAGCGGGCGGTATGGATGCTTACGCTTATGGCGATTTCAATGATTCACGTGAAGATTTGCTACTTGAGCAACAACAACGTGCCATTTACAATCCCAATGCGATTACGAGTGGTGGCGTTGGCGGTGGCGGTGTTGGCGCTCTGTCAGCGGTTAATCCAGAATTCATGTCAGCGCCGGCCTTACATCATGGTTTGCTCGCTTCCACACACGCGTCCAATGCGTTAATGTCATCGAATATATCGTTAGCGGCCAGTCATCAGTCTGGCGGCGGCGGTGGCGGTCCAAATGGCGCTATGCATTCACATAGTGTGGGTGCTATAGCGCCGAGTTGGCTGGCAAAGGTGAGTCATACATTAATATATAAAACTGGGTATTTTTATAGCCTGAACACGAAGTTTGTTACATTCGGTGGAAAACGTCGAAGACCCTAAGAAATTAGGTAAATGATAAGCATGACGAGGGTAGTCGATTTAACCCTGTCCGTCTGTTGGTAATATAATCAAACTGGTACCTCAGTTTTGAAATATCGATCTGAAATTTTGCACACGCTCTTTTCTCTTCAAGAAACTGCCCGTTTGTCGGAACAGCCGACATACAACAGCTGTCATACAAACTCATCGATCAAAATCTAGTCCTTGTATAGAGATTTTTTTTAGTTGACGAAATATCTTCGCGAAATGTGTCATGAATTATTGTACAAGATAACGGTACAATCTTCGAAAAAAAAACATTCAGATCGAACCACTATAGAATGTAGCTGACATACAAACTGATCGATCAAAATCTGGTCCTTTTATGGAAAACTCTTTTAGTTCACGAGATATCTTCAATTTGCTATGGATTATTGGCCTAGGCGACGGTACAATGTCCGAAGAAACAGTACCGATGGGATTACTATGGCTTATAGCTGTCGTAGAAGCTAACCACTCAAAATCAAATTTTTTGTATGAAATCGTTTGTATTTGTAAAGGGTATTTATAACCTCAGCGCAACCGAAGTTGACATTTTTTCTTGTTAAATAAATATATATTTATTTGTTAACTCTCTTTGTAGGAATATGGCCACGAGTACGCTTCGACGCAGCATTTATCGAATAGCATGTTGGATACACGCTTGCAGCAAAGTAGCTCCTGTTTGGATCTAAGCAATAACAATGCCAATAATATCGGCGGCGTCGCCGCTTTCCACAGTAGCAGCAATAATATAGTACACGGACATTTGGGTGGCAGCGTAACGAACAACGGCAGCAATGTCGCATTGCACGGCGTGGACGCACACGAACGCGAGCGGCTGAAAGCCATGCTGCCTACATATCGGCCAGCGCCCGACTATGAAACTGCAGTACAGCTGAAGTATCATACACCCGCCAGCGAATTGCATCATCCGCAAATGAACAGTTACGCCAACTATCAACCGCAATTGGCGTCAAGCGCCTCTGCCGTCGCTATGGCTGGCACGCCGGCTGCTAGTGGCGCCATCTATTATGCCGGCTCACAGCCCGATGTACACAATGCGGCCGCAATTTACGGTGATGGTGTGCTACTAAGTCAATTAGCGCCGCACCGCTACCCTGACGTAGCGCAACCCGCAGCCGCTATGCATGCGCAGCATCATCATCTAACAGCGGCGGGCGTTACAATGGCGCCTGGTGGCCATAGTAATAGTGTGAGTGGTGGTGGCGCTTACATTGATTTGGGACATCGCTTGCAAATGGTGCGCAGCAAACCGCCGCCACCATATCCGGTCAACCGTTTGAATTCTTCGTCCACACCCGACTTGGCGGTCGCGTCACATCGGCCGCTCATGGGTTACCGTTCATATGTGTCGGGTTCATCGCCGGATCTGGTGTCAAATCGTAATTTACCCAATGCACAGTATCCCTATGTGCACAGCAGTAGCGTCGGCGCAGCACAAGCAGTTGGTAGTGTGGCTGCTACCAACCATGCCTTGATGCAACCGCATTCCTCGTACATGGGCGCCGGGCATATCGGTCATTCACAGCCATATTTGCCGCATGGCACTTTCGAAAACTTAAATATGATTGAGGAACAACCATCCATATTGTCGCAACTGCGGCAGGACTATCTATTTTTGCCACCCAGCTATGCAGAACCAAACACAGCCACCAGCAACAGCAACAATATTTACCGGCAAACATCGCCATCCGTGCAGGCGCAGCCACTGCCACAGGTGCCGCAGTCACAAACACATCAACAACAGCAGTTGCAAGTGAACGCCTCCAATGCTTCGTTGCAACGCAACACTTTAAACGGTTCTATCGAACCGATTTATGAGAATGTGCCACATGCGCGTTATGTGGCTGCAGAGCCAGTAGTGCAGCGAAATATGGAGCAACGCTCGTCGGGCTCTTCGGCAACCAGCGAAGCGATGCGTAATCGCACAGCTTCAATACAATCGGCGCCGGGTGGCACGCATACGCAGCCGCAGCCGCAGCAACAAATGCCACCAGTGCCTGCAGTGCGACATCATCATCATCATCAACACCAACAGCAGCAACAGCAACAACAACAAGCGCTTCAACAACAGCAACAAGCGCTTCTGCAGCAGCAGCAGGCGCAGGCGCACGCGCAAGCACAAGCGCAGCAGCAACAAGCCGAAGCGGAAGCAGCTGCCGCGGCCGCACTCAACATGCATAAGTATGCTGAGCGCGCGGCTAGTACTGAACTCCAATTCTTAGAGCCAACGCCACCGCAACGTGCTGTGCGCGCCGCCTCCGCAGCACCGACCGTTGGTCATAATAGCGGCAGCAATCATCAACAACAATCAATGATGCAAACACCGCCGCCAAGGCAACATCATCACGCGCATAAGACACAGCAGTTAATGCAGAACGCCGCATCCGGTTCCCCCTCCGTCGTAGATGCTGCAGCTGCAACATCGCCGAATAATGTGGGTGCACGCGCTCATACAACTTCGTCGCTGCACGACGACTCCACAGACTCAATGCTGCATGCAGCGCAGCAACAATTCAGTGCCATGAACATCTCATCGATTTCATCTAATGTCTCGGTTTCGGCCGCCGCCACCATGCAACACTCTGCGTCGCATCATCAACATCATCATCATCGCTCACACAACTCATCGCTACTCGACAGCACTGCCAACTCTAGCAACACAACACACAGCTCGAACACAACGAATTCGTCAAACACCACCGGCAAGGAGGGTAAACGTAAGAAAATTTGGAATATTTTGGGGCGTAGCAAGACGCCGGACAAACAGAAATCCGCTACGCTCGGACGGGAGAAGGCGTCGTCATCGAATGCGGCCAAGACAGCGGCGAAAGTAAAACTCGCACAGGACGATCTGAATTTGATGCATCGCTGGTCGACCGGTGTGTCACGGCTACAGCCTATTTCCGGACAGTACTCAAAAGACAAATTGGTGAGTAATTCTATGTATGTATAACTAGTATTATACCCTGAATAGTGAAACGTCAGGAATCCTATAAAAATATTAATAAATGATCAATTTGAGAAGTTGTGTCGATTTAGAGCGATTAATAGATGAGAATTGCACTGCTAACTTCTATTGTGCCCTAGTCCATATAGACAGCCAGGCGTTCTATGCATACATATACATATATACGAACTGTGGTACTAGTTTTTGAGACATCAATCTAAAATGTTGCACACGTCGTTTTTTCTCCAAGTCTTCGCTTATTTGTCGGAACAGCCCATATCGGACTACTATAACATATAGCTGCCATACAAACTGAACGCTCAAACTCAAGTCCTTGTAGGAAATTTTTTTCTGTTGACAAGATATTTACACGAAATTTGGCATGGCTTTTCTTTTTCAAGGTAAAGCTACAATACTTGAAGAAATTTTTGAGATCAGACGACTATAGCATATAGCTGCCATACAAACTGAACGCTCAAACTCAAGTCCTTGTAGGAAAATTTTTTGTTTTGAGAAGATATTTACACGAAATTTGACATGGCTTATTTTCCAATATAAAGCTACAAAACTTGAAAAAAATTTCCAGATCGGACCACTATAACATATAGCTGCCATACAAATGGAACGTTCATAATCAACCTTTCGTAGGGTAAACTTTTTTATTTTACAAGATATCTTCACGAAATTCATCATGGATTAATGTTCAAGAGAACGCTACAATCTCCGCAAAAATTGTTCAGATCGGACGACTATAACATATAGCTGCCATACAAACTGAACAATGAAAATTAAGTACTTGTATGAAAAACTTTTTGTTTTGAGAAGATATTTACACGAAATTTGACATGGCTTATTTTCCAATATAAAGCTACAAAACTTGAAAAAAATTTCCAGATCGGACCACTATAACATATAGCTGCCATACAAATGGAACGTTCATAATCAAGCCTTTTTAGAGAAAACTTTTTTATTTTACAAGATATCTTCACGAAATTCATCATGGATTAATGTTCAAGAGAACGCTACAATCTCCGCAAAAATTGTTCAGATCGGACGACTATAACATATAGCTGCCATACAAACTGAACAATGAAAATTAAGTACTTGTATGGAAAAGTTCTTTATTTGATGAGATATTTTCACGAAATTTAACACAGTTTATTTTCCAAGGCAACATTAAAATCTCCGAAAAAATTGTTCAGATCGGACGACTATAGCATATAGCTGTCATACAAACTGAATGTTTAAAATAATGTTCTTGCATGGGAGCTGCTTTATTTGTGTAGGGTATTATAGCTTCGGTGTAATCGAAGTTAACGGTTTTTTCTTGTTTTAATGTATTTCTCTATTCTCTTTTTCTATAAAAAATTTTCTGTAAAACTGTTATCCACATAATTTCAGTGCCCAATACTCACTGAGAAACTGAATGATCCGCAACTGTTCATGGAATTTGAAAGTATACCGAAGCGTTGCGAAAATGCCAGCTATGACTGGGCGCTGATGGAAGAAAACGCGAAGAAAAATTCCGATCCAAACTTTTTGCCATACGATTATAATCGTGTTAGCATAACGCCGACGTGGGAGAATAAAACGGGCTATGTTAATGCGTCGCGCATTTCGGTAAGAAACTAATAGTATTGTGATATTAAAAATTTAAATAAAATACGGTTATATTTAATATAAATAATTTTTGTTCATTTTTACAAAATATTAATATCTTTATATATAAATAAAACAAAGTCCCCTTAGTATCAGCATTTTTAACTCAATAACAACTGGACACATTTTATGATCTCCGTCCTTTTAATTTCACTAATTGTCTTCGTACAGGCCACAGTTGGCACAAATCAACGCTTCTACATAATTGCTCAATCGCCACAGGACAAGCTGACCACAAATATTTTCTGGCAGTGTGTCTGGGAGGCAGACGTCTATTTGATTGTAAAGCTATCGGAGGGCCTGAATTACATGCCACCGAATAGCAACCAGCGGCTCGAGTTTGATCAAGTGAGTTTGAACAAAATACTTTCGGACAGCTTTTCATTTACTCACCACATTCACTTAATTACAGTTCCAAGTGTATCAGGAATTCTCACAAACCACAGATCGTTGCATTACCAGCAAGCTGCGTCTCTTTCACATACCATCGCGTCGCTATCGCTCCGTTTGGCATTTGAACTACACCAATTGGGGTGAACAGAATTGTCCATTGGAGGTGAATCACTTTTTGGACTTTCTCGAAGAACTGAATTCCGTGCGCATGGCTTCGGCCAACGAAGTGCCACCGGGACATAATACCAATCCGCCAGTGTTGATACATTGTCTTGAGGGTGGTGGACGCTCGGGCGTAACGTTGACCGCTGATTTGTTACTCTACACGCTGGATCATAATGAGGTGGGTTGCAGTGTATTTGCGGTACTTTGCAATTATTCTACTTAGCAATTATTTTAATACAAAATTTTCGTGTGTGTTTTCAGGATTTGGATATACCACGCGTTATAGGTCAACTACGTGATCAGCGCGATAGCATCATACCGTCCTTAGCGCAGTATAAATTTATTTATAGTCTACTCATAACATATTTAAAGCGTACGCGTTTAATTTGAGCGCCAAAATGTGCCTTAAAAACAAAAACAAAAAAAAAACAACAAGCCCTCCAACTCCCAAACTCCTCACTCCCCACTCCCCACACTTGTGGCCATTATTACGAAATTTAAGCAATTCTAAATTGCATTAGTTTTAAAACAGCGCGCTAACGAGATAATATGCGTATCGCAGTTTTTTTTATTTTAATTTACAGTTAGCTTAAGTGACGATATTTATATTTATACAAAACAAAATGAGTAAGCAAAAAAGAGAAACGAAACAAAAACAATAATAATTTAGAACACAATGTGAACGAACAATTCAAAATATGCGATAAACTATTGATTAAGCAACATTGTATACAATACATTTTTTTTATAACCTACATACATGATATATATGGTGCTTCCATCAAAAAAGTGACTGACCGATAACCCCCTAACACACATAAAAAATCTGTAGATAAGACACTATACACCCGTAAAATACGTAAAAATCTGTTGATAACGAACCTTTGTGGAAAATATCGACAATTTTGAAAATCAATTATTAGGCCAAATATTTTTGAAAATGCTAAAAAGTGGAAATGTTATAGTACGATGAAACCCATTGGAAAAGCAAAATAAAATAACAAAAATGATAGGAAAAAATTAGTAGGGGGGAAAAATTAGTTGAAAAAACAAGAAAAAATAACAAAAATTATAGGAAAACAAATTTATAGCAGAATGAAACCTATTGGAAAGCAAGATAAAACAACACAAATTATGGTAAAAACATTAGTCGGATGAAACCCATGGAAAAAAAGATAAAATAACAAAAATGAGGCAAAAAATTAACAATGATCTGTGGTCTGGAAGTAGAAGAAGAGGGCGTGATTGAATTTGTAAGGTTTAAAACGTTTAATCTCGATTTCGGACAGAACCCTATATCCTATAAAGAAAAGTTATATACAAAAGTTGTAGTTAATGAAGAGATCTACGACTTATGTATTAACAACTTTCACACATAACCTCAAAAATTATTTTTTTCAATTGGAAAAAGTAACAAAAAAATTTACGGACGATTCGAGGTCCGGAAATGGAAAGAAAGGGGCATGGTTGAGTTTTTTTTTTTTTTTTGCTTTTTTTGAGAAAACTTAGCATAGTAGTGCATATATGTTTCATGCCGTTAGGAAGTAAAAATTTCAAAGACGATGGTTTTGAAAGCAAGATTTTTTGCCGTGAGAATTTTTGTTTGAAAATTATGGCTTCTATCGATATCAAAATACATAAAAGACATGAAAAGGTTTTACAAGAAGCTTACACATAGTAAAGTCAAAAATAAAAAAATGCAAAATTATTTTAATTTAAAAAATAATTTTTTAAAGTTTAAGTTAAAATCAGAAATTCCAAAACTTTTCTAATTTTTCAATGATTGAAATTTGGGTTTTTTTCCGATATGAAGTCAAAGTACATAAAAAGATTACACAAAGTGAAGTTAAAAAAAAACCCAAAAAAATTTAATTAAAAAAATTATTTTAATTAAAAAAATAAATTTTAAAATTAAAGTTAAAAATAAAAATTTCAAAACAATTTTAATATGTTAAAAATAGAAATTTCAAACCTTTTCGAATTTTTCAGTATTTTGAGGTTATGTGACAAAAGTAAATCTCCACATTGCCAACAAAATTTTAATGTTACTTTATTCTATAGGACCCGTTGTATTGTCAAAAATATAAATTTCAAGCCTTTTCGAATTTTGAGTATTTTGAGGTTATGTGACAAAAGTAAATCTCAACTTTGCCAACAACATTTTCATGTAACTTTATTCTATAGAACCCATAGTGGTGTCTTCAATAGAAAAAACCATTTTTAACCAAATTCAAATACTCCCCTCAGCTCTCTCTTCACGACCTTAGGTCTGCCGTAAATTATTTTTGCTTTCATTTTTGTTGTTTTATCTTCCTTTTCCAATGGATGTCAACCTACTTTAATTTTTTTTAAATTTCTTTTACACTTTTTAGCATTTTCAGAAACGAATTCACTGTAATAAATCAAATAAATTGGAATTTATAGCTTGTTATTATTGTACTGCTGACCTTTCATACAAGTTTCACACCATTTTACCACTAATTATAACAATAAACAAATTTATATAGCATTAAACGCAATCACTTTACACATTATACAAAATTATACGAGAATTATACGAAAATTGGCATACCATTTTATAGCCATATTGTCATTGCATTATTGAACACAAAACACACATAAACATAAGTTATGTATTTAATAGCCTGTTTACTTGTGCGCTTTTAAAAAGCCCATTTATCAACATAAAATTAACTTAATTGTATGATTTATGTAATTGTTAAAGTTATGAAGTTTTCCATGTATGACGTATTGACGTATTCTATGTATGTATGTATGTACGTTTGCATGTATTTAGTTAGCGTTTAGTTTAAGTGCATTAAGTGCCTGTAGCCGCATTGGCGGCACAAATCCGTAGACAAGAAATTTAAAATTATTATTATTAAGTAAGGTGTTTTTTTTTTGCATCGTCATGCTAATTCGGCGTAGCTGATTAGAGAAATTTTGTTTTTTTTTGTTTTTTTAACTTTAAAGTTACATATTATTATAGTCAGTCAGTATCGTATTTGTAATTGAAAGCAATATTGTGTTGCATATACGTCATACATACATACATATATATAAATAAAAATTTGTAATAGCAGAAGATACTGGTTTTTTAGTGACGTTAATCGATCAGCAGAATTTTTAGAGTTGGCCATTAAAGATTTGGTAGCTGATGAATTCCAATAGTTCTCTGTCGGCCTTGTGATAGTGCCGTTTCGTTACTCTCTTCTAGTTTCCAACTTTAGCGCTTGTTCTCCAAGAGAATATAGCCCCGTTAAAGTTGCTGTAAGTCTGAAAATATTCCACTTATGTATGTAATAAGCCGTTGTTTCTAGTCTTATCATACTTGGGCCATATTTGCTTCGTTACCTTGCAGTTGGTTATTGATTTCCATTTGTACTCAGCTATTTATTCAAAGTGAGTATAAAAGTCTCTTTTGATGATGTTGTTGTTGTTGTAGCGGTAGTATTCTGCTGAATTGACAATCCTTGACCGGATAAAAAATCCGGATCCGTTCTGGTTACGTAGACCTCTCTTTTGATCATTCACAGCGAACATGTATTAACTCATGCTTCGTATTCATCTAAAGAGGCTTGTAGTTTGTACAACTGGTTTGTGTTTTCGTTACCGACAGTACTTCAGTGGTTGAGAAACCCAAAAGGGCAAGTGGAGTTGACTCTCCAGTGAAGCTTAAAGACTTGTAGAACCCCCGGAGGCGATCTAGTGCCTGATGCCTAGAGCATATTGAAATTATGGAGGGCTTCTCCAGGCTGCTGAATGGCAGTGAAAGCATAACATCAGGGGGTGGCGAATCCGATTCCCCAATCGATGACGATGGAATAGATGTTCCATTGCTCGACTATGATGAGGTTCGAATAGCAATTAACCGCCTGAAGAACAACAAATTGGCAGACGCCGACCTATTCAAACACGGCGGCGAAGAATTGATAAGGAGCATGCATCAGTTTCTTTGTAGAATATGATCGGACGAAAGCATGCCCGATAATTGGAATTTAAGTGTGGTCTGGCCAATTCACAAAAAGGAAGACCCCACAATCTGGGTCAATTACAGTGGGATAAGCCTCCTTAATATCGCATATAAAGTCTTATCGAGCGTAGTGAGAAGACTGAAGCCCACTGCCAGCTGCAGGCGTAGAAAATCTGACCAGATATTCACCATACGCTAAATCTTGGAACAGACCCTTATAAAGAGAATCGACACACCACCTCTTCGTCGATTTTAAAGCCGCATTCGACAGCACAAAGAGGAGTCGGATCTAGGAGGAGCTGTCTAAAACGTTTGACACCAAACGAGGTTTCAGAAAATCTACTCCTGGAGAAAATAATTCAAGATGCAGAATTAAATCGAGAAGGTACAATCTACAAGAGTGTACAGCTACTGGCGTACGCCGATGATATTGTTATCATTGGCCTCAACTCCAGACTGGATAAGGACGCGAAGCAAATGGCTCTGGTAGTGAACGAGGGCAAGACGAAATATCTCTTGCCATTAAACAAAGATTCGTCGCACTCGCGTCTTGGTTCCCACGTCACTGTTGACAGTCATAACTTCGAAGTCGTAGATAATTTCGTCTATTTTGGAACTGATTCTGATGAGTCGGCCTTTGAGAGAAAAGTTATGCGAAAGACTTATGGTCTTTTGGCCATTGACTACGACGAATACCGCATTCGATGGAACGATAAGTTATATGAGATATACGACGACATTGACATAGTTCAGCGAATTAAAAGACGGCGGACACGCATTGCTAGGTCATGTATTCCGAATAGACGAAAACACTCCAGCTCTGATAGTATTCCCTCCAGCTCTGAGAGTATTCGACGCAGCACCCCCCCGGGGAAAACAGAGGAAAATCTCCACTCTGTTGGAGAGATCAGGTAGAGAAGGACCTGGTTGCACTTAGAATCTTCAATCGACGCCAAATAGCGAAAAGAAGAAACGACTGGCGCGCTGTTGTTAACTCGGCAAAAACATCGTAAGCGATGTCTACGCCAGTAAAGAAGTAGAAGAAGTATTATAATAAAAAGGAAACACAATTCCAATACATTTATGATATTTGTATATTGATTGTTTTTATTGATTTATTCAATGTTATAATTAATTAAATAGCGAGAGCAAATTTATAAGATTAACTTACTTATTACTACTACAAACGAAATGGTTAGCGATTGAAGGCGAGAGAGCGCGTTTAGCAAAATATTACAGGCGACGTACATATAATTAGGTCTTTTTTTTATTATACTTATGCTTAAAAACACTAAATTAAATTAAACTAAGATAATTAAAAATTGTAATTAATTGCTTTAAACAAATTAGCTAATTTAAAATGAATTTTCACATGAAAAGAAAATGACTATAATGCATGGAACCAAGAAGGGCTACGAAAATAAAATTAAATCTAATAATAACAAATAAATTCGGAAATTGTAAAAATTTCTAATTAAAAAACTAGATTTTTTTAAACAAAAAAAAAGTAAAAAAAAAACATGATATAATTAAAAATTTTTTATTATTAAAAAAAAAATAAAAAATAATTAAAAAAAAATAAAAAATAATAATATTGGAAGAAAAAAAAGTAAAAATATTTTTTTTAAATAAATACGCATATTGTAAAAGTTTTTTGTAAAAAAATATGTTTAATAAAAAAAAAAATAATTTTACAAAAAAAAAATTATATTAAAAAAAGAAAAAAAAGGAATTAAAAAATATATATTTCTGATTTAAACACAATATATGTAATATAATTTTTATTAAAACAAACAAAATTTGTTGTAAAAAATTATTATTATATATATATTTTTTTTTAAAACATCTTTTATAAAAAAACATAATATTAAAAAAAATTATAATAATAATAAATTTTGTATTAAAAATAATTTATTTTTTATTAAAACAAAAAAAAATAAAAAATATAAAAAATAAAATTACAAAAAATATAATATTAAAAGGAGAATAAAAAAAATATATTTGTTTTATTAAAACAAAAAAATATAAAAAATAAAATTACAAAAAAAATATAATATTAAAAAGAGAATTAAAAAAAATATTTTTTAAGTAGCGATAGTAGTGGCGAAAGGCAAAAAATGTGTGCAGCAAATGCGACTAATATTAATAAATTACATATGTACCTTCATAAATATATTTATATAGTATATATAATATAACATAATAATATGTTTCATTCATTTTTAAATTGTTTGTTTGTTTCTTGTTTTTTAATTTTTCTTTTTTTTAATTAAATTTTTTTAATTTTTTTTCAATAATTTTTTTTTTTAATTTTTTTAAGAGTTTCATAAATGTGTAAAATATAGATTCTTGCTAATATTTGAGTCATGATTTAACGTTTTTCAACATTATTATATGTATATGTATTTGATTATTTTTATGCTGCGTTATTTGTATTTGCTGTGCGACAATTAACTAACTGAACAATAAATTCATTACATTTAAATATTTACAAGTATAAATTTGTTCGAAAGAAAATTGAATTTCAATACACTTTTTAAATATTTTCATTTTTTTAATTCGAACGACACAATAACTTTTCATTTTTTTGCTTGTTTTATATTAACGCTTATGCTTAAAGTTGATTTTTTAAACATGGTTAAATGGTTTTTTAAAAAATATTTTATTTTTTTGTATACATTGGATGTAAAGCCAGCGAGAAGAATCCACATATCCTCGGTTTTACAAATTAATATGAGAAAAAATAATAATTATAGGAATTAAATTTCTGTAAGATAAAAAAAAATCCAAAAAAAAAAAATATTAAACAAAATAATATTGAAATTTTCTATCAAAGAAAAATTAGTTTTCGAGTGTTTTTGTTTAGCAATAAGAATGAAACTTCATACATACATATATTTATATTTTTTTCGAACAATTATAATGAATTTTCTTTTTTTTTTTTTTGCATATTTTGCACAATTTTCTGTTTCCATTTGCTTTTAAAATAGTATGAGCGGAAAACTATAAATTTTTCAAAAATTTCATAACATTTTATATAGAGCTGCAAATTATTATTAAAATGTTAGTTTTGTTCGATTCGGTGATTCTCTACTCGTTAAATTTAAGTTTGGCTCTCTAATGCGAAATAATGGGAAACTAGAAATTAATTCAGTTGGATTTAATGAAATGGTGTAACCAGTTTCTTGACCTTTATTCCTAACGCTTGTTCGTTTCGCCCCTCTACGGGTTCGGTAAATCGAATAGTATTTTTAACCCCGCTTTTTAATTTTTTGGCAGCAAATATATTTTAGGAACTAATTTGTCGAGAAAAAACTCTAATTTCTAAACTGCTAAAAGGTTTAAACTTTTCTACTTTGTTTGGTGGGCCGGTAAATCGAATACTGCTAAAAAGATATTACTTTTGAATTTTTGGTAATAAATATTGTAGGAATTTAACTTGGTGAGTAAAAATTCAGAATTTTTTGTTAAACTTTGTTTAGTTACATATATAATTAATTCTGATATATTATATACATATATATAATTTTTTTTTTTTGGAATGTAAACATAAGTTAAATTAAAATTTAGCAGCGTTTTCGCAGAATTAACTTGTGGAATATTTGAGGTTATGAGAAAAAAAAAAAAATTGTCATTTGAAAAATTAAATTTTTATGATTCCAAAATAAAATATTTATTTTTTAATTCAATTTTTTGATAGCAAACATATTTTAGGAATTTCTTTTGTCGAGAAAAACTTCTAAAATGTCTAAATTTGTTAAAAAATGAGAAGATTTTGAAATTTTGGGTATTAAATATTTTAAAAATTTAATTTGTTGAGTAAAAATTCGGAATTTTTTTAAAATTCATTTGGCTAGTTTATATAAATAATTTTGATAAAATATATAAATGCTTTTTTTGAATATAAACATTAGTTAAAATAATATGTAGCATTAAATTAAGACTGTAAAATTAAATTTTAGAATGTTAAGGTTGTGAGAAAACAAAAAATATTACTGTGATTCGGAAAAAAATAAAAAAAAATATGTTTTAATAATTACAAAAAAAAATATTTTCAAAAATTTCCAAAAGAATTTTACAATAATTTAATGTAAATAGTAAGAGTTTTTGCTTTTATTTTTTGCAAAGTTTTGCACTAAAAATTAATATTTCCAAATATCAAAAACATATATTTTTAAAAATTGTAATAGGATTCCAAAAAATATTATTAATTTTTAAAATTTTATTTTAAATAAAAAAAAATATTATTTAATTAAATTTTTATGACTTGAAAACAATAGTATCAAATATACGCATTAAATTCAATTTCCTGAGTCAAGAAGCATAATTGAGGCAAAAAAATCCTTGCAATTTTCGGAGTAAAAATTTAATATACGCAAAACAAAAAAAAAATAATAATAATAATAAAATGGGTTATGTTTATGCTGGTATGCTATAGTTTTGAAGATTTCGAAAATATTGTAAGCTAACTATTTGATTAAAAAATATAATATTTTTTTAAGTATCTTCTCACACAGTTTTACAATAAATATATGTATGAAGTAACGCTTTATTTATCATTTATTTATAGCTTTGAAGAAATTAAGGAATTGAATGGAATAAAAACAGAAATAAAAATAAAATAGTACATTTTTTGACCATTAAATTTTAGACTGTGTATTTCTAATCGAAAATAGAACGAAATGCCAAAACTTACTTTAAACATTTATAAGGAAACTCTTACTCATTCAAAAAAAAATTCGAAAACGTTTTTGAAATATAAAATAAATATTAAGTTTTAGTTCAAAACTTTGCAAAATTAATTTATATTATATAATAATTTAAAAAATATAAATTAGAATAAATTAATCAAAAAATACATATATTTTTTAATGTTCTTCAATGATGCAAAACACAAAAGTAAATTGTGCAAGTAATAAGAGCATTAAATAATTTCCCCAAAGTTTTTTTGAAAACACTTTTAAAAGTTTTTTGACGACAAAATTAAAAAAAAATTAAACTTCAGTGATGAAAAATTAAACAGAAGCTTCATTAAACAATTCTAAATTTTTTTTTCGAAAACATTTTTGAAAATTTTTTCGATGGCAAAAAAAATATTAATTTTTAGCGCAAAGCTTTGCAAAAAATAAAAGCAAAAACTCTTACTCACTCAAAAATAAAATTTCGAAAACGTTTTTGAAAAATAAAAACAACAACTCTTACTCAAACAGAAAAAATTGATTTGAAAACCTTAACCTTAACCTTTTTAGTGCAAAGCTTTTCTAAATATAAAACCAAAAACTCTTACTCTAAAAAAAAAATTTCGAATACGTTTTTGGAAAATAAATTTTATTTTTTAGTGCAAAACTTTGCAAAAAATAAAAGCAAAAATTCTTACTCACTCAAAAACAAAATTTCGAAAACGAAATATTAATTTTTAGTGCAAAACTTTGCAAAAAAATAAGACCAAAAACTCTTACTCACACAAAAAAAAAATATTATTTGAAAACCTTTTTGAAAAATAAATATTAATTTTTAATGCAAAACTTTTCTAAAACATAAAAGAAAAAACTCTACTTTCTAAAAAAAAAAAATTTTGAAAACTTTTTTTGAAGAAATAAATATTAATTTTTAGTGCAAAACTTTGCAAAAAATATAAAATTTTGTATTTGTACATATTTGAAAACGTTTTTGAAAAAAAAAAAATAATAATAATAATTTTTAGAGCAAAACTTTGCAAAAAAATGCAAGCAAAAATTCTTACTCACTCAAAAACAAAATTTCGAAAACGGTTTTTGAAAAATAAATATTAATTTTAAGTGCAAAAAAACTCACTCAAAAAAAACGTAATCTTTTTTGAAAAACAAAAATAAATTCGAAAACTTTTTTTTTTAATAAATTAAAATGAAGTAGTAAAAAGAAAAATAAATTTAATTACAATGTTCCTCCTCCAGGATTTACATCCAATTATACTAGGTAGCAAATTATATGTATGTATTATTGAGAGCTTCTTCCTTGCTTGCTTGATATGAGAGCGCCAGCTGGCATGTGCCCTGCTAATTTATGTAGTGTAACCAACTGCCTGCCAACAACTGCTTAGTAAGATAATTCAACATTACTTTATTTTTTTGATATTAAAAAGCAGTGCAGAAAATAAAATCACAAATTTGATTACATTTCGAAAATTAGCAACGCAGATGCGTGCTATGCGCTCAACTACTGGCCTGGCCCTCGCTTGATTGACTTCACTTAAATATTAAGCTATACACTTGTACTTTATAGCCTATATGTAGGCAGTTTACTTTTCGCTTTTGCTCATCCACACACATACAGATACATTTATGTTGGCATGCTTAAATGCTAATAAAATATATGATTTCTTGTTTTTGTTTTTTATAAATATTGAATGTTTGCATTTAACGCTGCTAGTCAGTTAGCAATTTTGTGAAATATGTATATATAATATATATTTTGCAATAAAATTATTGATGAAAATTTGTAAATGCTATGAAGGTTTTTGTTGCCGGTTTTATGGTTTACGACGTGAAAATGTGCGCGTCAGAGATTACTTATTTGCTTGGGATTATAAATAGTTGTAAATTGTCAGTCAGCTTAGTTGCAAAATGACAACTTTTTGTCTTTTGCGTAAATAAAAGCATGATTAATTATTGAGTTTCGAGGGCTAAACAACATTTAGGCATTATGTGACTTTATTTAAACGCAGCTGCGTCCAAAGAAAGTATATTACTCGCTTACGAGACCAGCGTAGATAATTTTTGAAAGCGAAAAAATGATGATAGAATAAAATCCATTGGAAAAGAAATATAAAAGAAATTACGAAAATTAAAGGAATAAAAATTTACGTTCGATTTTTGTTCAGGAAGATGAAGGGGGGAGACGTGGTGGAGTTTTTAAAGGTTAAAACGATTTATCATGATTTACAGAATAATAAAGAGCTTCGTAGAAAAAACTTATAAAGCAAAGTTAGAGGTATTAAAAAGGCCTACAACTTTTGAAAACACATCTTTTTTACATAACCTCAAATTTTTTGTGAAATTTTGAATTTACAAATTTTCAGTGTTTTTATTTTGATCTTGAACAAAAACAATTATTTTTACAAAATTTGGTATAAGCTTCTCATCTTATGCCCCAAAAATCTAATTTATATTCATTTTTATCTTTACTTTGACTTAATAACCCCAAAAAAAGGCAAATTTTCTAAAAAAAAAAAAAAAAATTTACACTTAACAGTATCAGATTTTTTAGAAAGTAGTAGTGGTCGTGAAAAAAAGGTATATAACTTTGGAAAGCACGCCCTTTTCACTAACCACAAAATTTGTGTGAAATCTTGGAATTACCAACTTTTACAAAACTTTGCATAAAGCCATCCTTCTTATGTCTCATAAAAATAATTTTTATTTCAAATATTTATTTTTATCTTTTTTTGGACTTAATAACAAAAAAAAAAATACAAATAAAAAAATTTTCTATCAAAAATAACAAAAAAAAAAAATCCATTAAAATTAGCATTTCAAAATATCCGATTTTTTTTTTAGAAAATATATTTTGAGACGGTTTTAAAAAACTGCGCTAATTTTTCGCCAAAAAATTCATAAAATGTACAAAATTTTGGATTTTAATGGTTATTTGAATTTTTCATACCAATTTTGAGGTTATGTGAAAAAGCTGTTAGTAAAAAAGATTTAGAAATTTTTATTAACTGCACTTTGCCATATAAAGTTTTTCTATAGAATTTAGCCGAAATTGCTTATTCGAATTTTTCACTTAATTTTTGAGGTTATGTGAAAAATGTCTCAGTACAAAAGTAATTTTAGGTTAAATGAAATCTCTGTCTTGAGATAGTATAAAAAACTGCGGCAATTTTTCGCAAAAAAAATGCATAAAAGGTTGAAAATTTGGATTTTAATGGTTAATTGAATTTTTTACACACATTTTGAGGTTATGTGAAAAAGTTTTTAGTACAAAAAATTTAGAACTTTTCATTACCTGCAACTTTTCCATATAAATTTTTTCTATAGAACTCGCTGTTATGCCGGAAATCGGCATAAACCAGTTTAAACCGTTCAAATTTCTACGCTTTCTTCCTCGGCCTGACCTCAAATCGCCCGTAAATTATTGTTTCTTACATTTTTGTTACACTAACTTTCATTTCCAATGGGTTTTATACTACTATGAATTTTTTTCAGTTTTACCATTTTCAAAGGCTTCTCATTAGCCTAACAAAAGTGTGTTTGTTTTTCGCACAGAGCCATCGGTGGTACTGGCTCTTGATTTGGCGGTAAATACTTGCGTACATTTAATATTTGTCATTTTTTACTTTAATTATTTAATATTTTTCACAATGTGCACTTGTTTTTTAGCAACTTTAAATATTTATATTTATTTTTTATTTGTGTTTTCTTTACATACCTAAAATACAATGCGACAAAAAGACAATATTGATTAATTATATTAAAAGTAGCGTGCTAAAAGCGCAGTATTTCATTTTAATTATAAGCAAAAACTAAAAAATAAACAAAAAATTAAAATCACTTTGATTTATTAAACCTTAACTTACAACTAACTATTTTTTATTAGCAATAAAATAATTTTGGAATCATTATTATTTTAATTAAATATTTTTTGTGTTTTTTGGGATTTACTTTCAAAAAGGTAAAAAGTTATAGTAGAAAGTATAAATATATTACTTTTCATAGCAATAAAACTTAAAAGAAAAAAATAGTTGTTTTTGTAAATATATTATGTATACATTATATAAAAGATCGCACAAATGCCATTGATTATGTGGGTGTGTCTATAAAGGTAAGTGTGTAAGTGTGTATCAGTGTAGTTTTTAGTAATTTCTTTCCTTTCAATAAATTTTCTTACTTTAGCTATATACTTATGTACATATATACGCATGTCTTATATACTTTAACAAGCAATTCTTTAATTTTAAAACACTTAGTTTGCTTTCATCAACTTTTTAATTTTTTTTGCACTTCTTACTGTCAGCATATACATATGTGTATAGGTATGTTTTACTTTCTCTCATTTGGCTACTTTGCTTTAGTCTCAGTTAAATATATACGAAAATAAATATTTGTGTATATTACGTTCAAAAACGGTGGTGGCATCTTGCGGAGTAGGCTTTTTTGTTTGCATTTTTCACTTTCAATGGACGACAAAGTTTCATTTAGCATCTCATTACCGAATAGGAAGAACAGATTGGCTTATTTTGTGGGTATAAATAATTTGCAGTCAATTTGGTTTTCAGTGTGTTTTTGTTTGTTGTTGTTCTAAAATAGTTTGGTTGTCATTTATTTGTATTTTCAACACAACCAAAAAGTAGTTTTGGCATTTTTGTTTTTTTTTTTAATCCTAAACTGAAAAGAAAAGAAATAAGTAATTGAGTAAAAATGTTTCAAAAATATTTTTAATATACATATTTATGTATATCACAAAACAAAAATTTAAAAAAAATTAATTGTTTTTTTAGAACGTTTTTTTTTACTAAAAAAACTTTTTTGTAAAACGATTTTTTTTATAAAAGCATTTTCTACCAAAATTTTATTTTATTACAATATTTATAAAAAATGAGATCTTAATGAAATTTGATACACTGGTTCCTTGGCAAAAAAAAAGTGGGCGTAATCGGTCCACTTCCACGCCAACAAAGGAAAACTTATAAGGTACCATAACTAAACACTAAAATAAGATATAGAACTGTAATTTAGCACAGAGGATTGCAGTCGCAAGAGGAGCCTCTGGGATGAAAACCTCTAATAAGATAAATATACATATCTCCTAGACCACTACAACTACAATAGCCAAATTCTCTTAGGAAAACCAAAATTAATGAAATCGGATGATAACTCCGCCCACTTTCCTTATAACGGTACTGTTAAAAACTACTTAAAGCGCGATAAATCAATGACCAACTACGTCAGAGGTATTAAATTTTATCCCCGAGATGGTATAAGAGGGCTTTAAAGGATCCGGTATAAAAATTGAACGATGGGCGTGGCATCCACGACTACTTCCAATATATGATTTCTCCGAAAGCACCCCAGCAGAAACTGCTCAGAGTGTATTTCATTATGCTCCTTAATTGAGAGCATATGGGCTTCACTGTACAGGTGTTCGATCCCGTCGTAGTCTAGAGTGCAGCGTTCTGACATATTTGTAGCTTCCTCCTCTGCGTTTCACTGCATCCAGGTGACCATATTGGTGCAGCGTAGTTAAGGACCCACCAACCGATCGCCTTGTATGTTGCCAAAAACGTTTCTTTTTCTTTTCCCCATGTGCTGCCGGCTAGCGATTGGAGGATTTTGTGGCGACTCTGTACTTTGGCAATAATCGCCGTCGTGTGAGGAGTGAAGGAGCACAGGCTGTTGAAAGTCACACCTAAAATCTTAAGGTTCAACAGTAGGAATCTTAACGCCATCGACTGAAATTTCAACGTCAAGGCTGTACTCCTTCGTCTAGTTTGCGAATATGGTAGCTATGGATTTAGTGGGAAAGAGTGTTATATTCCGTGCAGCGAGGAAGCGAGAAAGGTCGGAAAGATAGCCATTTACGGTCATCGACGAGATGATAGAAGTTTCTTTTGGTGGTTGCCCTAGTTTCGAGATGTAGAAGTTAAACCGTAACGGGAGAGGACACCATCCTGCGGAACCCCCTGTTTATTTCTTATCAATTTGAAGTTTTTATCTCGAAATAGTACGGATGATTGACGAAAGCTCTGGTAGTTCATAGTCCACCTCTTTAGTCCTTGAGGGAGCGTAAATTTTTCGATGTCCTCAAGTAGCTTTGTGTGATTGACTGTGTCAAGGCGTAGTCTAACGCTACGAGGATCGTCCTCTCGCAGGGTAGTTTTTGGTTAAGGCTATGAACCATCTGGGGGTTTATGACGTTAAGTGCTGTGGTGGTACTGTGGACTTTTCGGAAGCCATGCTGGTGTTTTGCCAGGCTCAGGTGGTGCGTGGTGGTACTATGCACTTTTCGAAAGCCATGCTAGTGGATTGCCAGGCTCAGGTGGTGCGTGAAGGTCGGTAGTAGCATTGCCTCAAGTGTCTTCACTCCTGGGGAGAGGAGAGTTACCGAACGATAGGACTCCCGTTTGTTGGCGGGTTTCCCAGGTTTCAGTGGTGGGATTTGAAGAGTGATCAGCGACAGGTTAAGGACCATGGGGAGGTAGCTCGAGCCTAAGTGCTTTATCATCTAGCATCAGCATGTTAATTTCATCAGGGCCAATGGATTTGATTGATTTTGCCTTCTTGATTATATTATTTTGAACCTCCTCATCGGTGAAACTTAGTGGTGCGCAGTCTTTTGGCATTTTGCGCAGCCGCCGGGTAACATCCCTTGGAAGTGCAGTGAAAATTGCCGGCTAAAATAGTTCGCGCACTTCTTCAATTCGGTCACCAAGTCTCTACGGATTATACAAAACCCCTACACAGTAGTGAAAAGTTTACTCACACTGGAAGAGAGGTTGTCTGCTTGTGTTGGTTTACCATTTGCCGAATCTCCAAATTGAGATCCCTTATTCGGTAATCACAAGGATCGGCAGGTGTCGCGCTCATTACCTAAATGAGCTGCTTCGGCTTGGAAATTAGAGCGGAGTTCCGCGATTATTCCAGCCGGGATGAAGCGAACGGTAATGTCTGCGATAACCTTGCGGAATTGAGTAAAGCGATGAAAGTGCTCTCGGTAAATTCTGTGAAGCCGACCCAGTTAGCTTTTTCAAAGTTAACGAAAGTGCGGTTGTGAGGCGAGTTCAAGTGTATATAAAATTGTTTTGATTTCTATCCTCCGATTGACGGTTTGCACCTTACAGTTGTCTCCTGGCTTAGATTCTTACAAGTTGCAAGAGTATTAAATGTTCGGTTGCACTCGAATTTAGCCCTTCCTTACTGTTTTTTTTATCATTTTATAGCTCCAAATATGGAATTTTTATTAACTAGAAAACTCGTAATCTGGCTAATAATGATTTCTAGAAATACTTTTGTTCCTTAAGCCTAGAGAATGTTTCTATAATAGATTATTAGCTGAGCTATGTTATTATTACATAAATATATTGATTTATGATCGCAGTACTTACTCTAAAAATTACACATAATCTCAAAACATGTTTTTCAAACACTTTACTGATTCATATTTGATGGTGGCGACATTGTCGGACACATTGGGCATTTGTTGTTGCCATCAACGAAACTCGGAGTGCCACCTGTAAGATTAAGAAAAAAAATGCATTAATAAATACTGTATAAAAAGCACAAATGAGAATAAATCAAAGTAATGTGAAGTAAAACAAAGTTTCTTAAAGAAAAAAAGTAAATTTCTTCGCTGCCATTGACTTGACTTGCGCACTTGCTTACTAACATTTTGTTGTTGTATTGTTTTAGTAATAGTTTACATTAGCCATTGCTTGCCCCCACATAAATTTATTGCACTTTTTTTACGGGTTTTCCTTTCACTTTATGCCCACTCCCACCCGCGTACGTGTGTCGACTTACCATGCATATTGGAATGTCGTGTGTGTGCTGGATGCATCGGCGCAACCATGGTCTCACCACAATGCAAGCGCGTGTAGGGCGGTGGCGGCAACGGTGCCGCACTTGTTGCATTCGCGTGATACATGCTATTGGCGGCATTGTGTGCAGCGCTGCGCAACATGTGATACGGTGGCGGTGGTGGTACCGGTGTAGTTGGTGCGCTGCCATTGCTGCCGCTACTACTATTACTGCTGCTGCTGCTGCTGTTGCCAGCGACGCCGCTTCCGCTCAAATTGCGTGCCGCCGTATTGGAGATTTGCTGGAGCAGTCGGCAATCGGCGGCGGTGTAAACCGAGCTACTGGTGTCATGTTGTTGTGCATATGAGCCGTGTCCGCTGTCGCTGGATGACACCGAGCCTATGATGGATGATGTTGATGTGATAATGTATGTATGTGCAAGTGCAGTGTACGTGTAGTGTTGTTGTTGTTATCATTGTTGGCACGTCAGCGGCATTGTGTTTAATTGTAGCGTGTTATTTTATCCAATTTTTTGTTACATTTGATTTTGTTATGGTTTTTTTGGTGTTTTTTCGTCGTTTGGTTGGTTGGTTTTTTTGGTGTGATCGGTGTGAAATAATGATGAGACAACAGAAAATTATGTATTGTAAACTAAAAAAAGTTAAAAATTGTTCAAATACCCAACTACAGTTGCGTCTCAATTTTTGCAAAACTACAGTGTATGAATGTATGTAAACGTGTTTACGTGTCTACGTATCTACGTAGTGGTTGTGTGTTTGTAAGCCGACACGCTGTTATACATATTAAATTAGATGATCAGCGTCTACATACGTTTCGGGTATGGAAGGGGGAAAAAAGCCAAAATAAACAAAAGAATAGTAAATCATAAAAAATAAGAGCAAATTATAATCACACACCTATAGTAGTAAAATATATGTATGTATGTATGTAGCGTTTGTTAGTATGCAAAATTCGATAGTAGCATATTAATTAAGATGGGGTATTGAAATTTTATTAAAGCAACTTTCTTAAATGTTTGACTGTGATTCCACGTTTTTTGAGTAATCAACCATCTAACCTAACCTAACTCTCTTAAATAGTAGTATTTGTGATAAATTTAATATAATTTTTTAAATCTGAAATATGCACATAATTTTCTAATTGAAGAATCGCTGGAGAAATTTGTATCACAATTTCATATTTAACGGGTGATCCAAGTGGAGGTACTTTTATCAATAGCCACGCGTGAGTTGGGTCTAGCTTTCATGTTGTATTTGTTCAGTTTTGTTTGGCATTTCAACGTGGAAAGACTTATGCCTGAAAAATTCGCACTCATTATTGGTTAGTATTCGGCCGAATAGACCACGTTCAGCACACAGTGAAGAAAAAATAGCAGCCGTAGCTGAGAGTGTAAACGAAGACCGTGAAGAGTCGATTCGACGCCGTTTGCAGCAACTCGGACAGACTTATGTAAAGGCATGGCGCATTTTCCGTCGAGATTTTAAAATAAAAGTGTAGAGTTTGTGCAAGAACTGAAGCCGCTCGACCTTTCCAAATGAGATTGCTTCGCTCTATGGGCTCTTGAAAAGTTCTCAGAAGATCCAACGTTTTCGACCAAAAATTGTATTCAACGTTGAGGCCCATTTCTGGCACAATGGTTATGTAAACAAGCAAAATTACCGCATTTGGGACGAAGAGCAACCTGAAGAGGTTCAAGAGCTGCCATTTCATCCAGAAAAAACAACGGTTTGGTGTGGTTTGTGGGTCGGCATAGCTCAATATTTCTTCAAAAATTTGCACCTGGCTGGTTGTAACGTACATATCTACTACAAGTTGCTAATGGGGGTTACAACCTCAGGAAGTTTAAATATGCAATCAACATCCTTGGGGACAAATTCAGATTACTTGTCGCATTCTCCACCGGCCACTGCAAGCCGAAAAGCTCCTTGCGTAAATTGCCGGTTCTGCGACAAGGAGCCTAAAATCTCCAGAACACCTGCTAATAGACGAACCACGTCCAGGACGTCCACCAGCATCAACTGATGATCTACACGTCAATAAACTAAAGGAAAAGGAAAGGCTTAAGAATAAAAGAGAGAGATCGTTGAAATAACAGAAAGAACAATGCAAACCATTTTGAGAGATCATTTAGGTCTAATACCATATTCACACCGAAAATTTAAAGGGATAAAAGGAGACTAATCAGTCCGTTTTCACTGGCGTTAGAAGGATCAGCTATTATTGTCTTTCAAGAATTCACATCCCTTAATATTTATCAAAAGAAAAGATTGTCATATAGTATTTTGAAATAAAAGCCGTCTTTTTTTAAATATTCTCCATAAATTTGAAATAATGGATGCATTTTTTCATTTGTTAAGTCGATTTTCAGGTGAAATTAGATTCATTGCTTTAAACAAATTTGTTTACATTTTTTCCCTTTGTAGTGTCTAAATCAGCTGTGATAATGTAACAGATTTCCAATGCTGACAAGTAGATGGCGCAAATTCATTCAGAATCGCACAGAGAGATTTAGAGTGGAAATGATTCAATGAAATGATTTGGAAAACAGTCATTTTTGTATGACGAAATCTTGATAAATTTTGAAGATTAGTGGGATAAACCACTCAACAGCCGAAATCGTGTGATTAAGTGTCGGTCTGAACATGGTATAAGTGTAAGCATGATTGGTTTCAAAATCTCTCAACTTTTTCGCATCGTAGCGACGGAGATTCGATCCGAAAAAACACGTCAAAGCAGTGTAAAAATCAAGGTTATGTTGACAGTTTTATGTGATTATCGATCAAACTGTCAACTAGGAATACTATGCGTCGCTTTCGCGAAGCTATGCGTTAACCGGAATTATGAGCCGACAACTCTTGGTTTTTGCATCACGATAATGCACCGTCGCATAGTGCATTGATTCTTCGTGAGTTTTGCGTCAAATTTTCAACCAATATCGTGCAGAAAGTGTGACTTCTGGCTAATCATCAAACTCAAACGTCCGCGCCGGGAAAATTGTCAATTGAAGAAAAATTGGAAGAAATATATTGGGGCCAAGAGGGACTTTGAGGGGGACGACCTAGATTTTGAAGAATAAATTAAGAATTTTAAAATATGAATAAAGTCTTACTATTTTTTACTCATAGTAGTATTAGAGCAGCCATTTTTTTATCTTGGAATAGCTGTTCAGCTGTCATGAATTTCGAAAACTAAAAAACGAAAATTATAAATCTGTAAGGGGATATCTCGCAGCAATAGTGACTGCTCATTAGGTACCAACACCAGAACATGCAAATCAAAGAAGTTGATTAAATTTCTTGAGCATTTTATATAACTTTTTATGTAAAAGTTAAAAAACAAAACATAAAAAATTATAAGAAATATATTAATATTAAATAATTAGTTCAATACGTTGCTATTTTTGTAAAAACTAAACCTTCTCCTAAATAAACCCATTTCAAAATTACTATGAAGCTTTGTATACACTTTCTTTAAATATATTATAAAAAAAGTAACTACTTTTACTACTTTCACTAAAACAGTTATTACCTTAACCGGAGCTCAACCCTTTACCTCAATGCAAGCAAGCTACTGCTGACAACTTAAATTTCAAATCACTAATATCTTTCTATACTAGATTGTTGTTAGTAAGCAAGAAGGGAAGTTAAGCAATACGAGTTGTGATAATAAAATTCCGCTCAACCAAAAAAATATTGAAAATATTGTATAAATGAAAAGCCAAGGAACTGTTGCTTACCCGAAGTCACAGATTTGCGCAAAGGCAAGTCTCGAAATGTGGTAACGCTGCTGCTTTCAACTGAGAGATCAACAGATGGTAATGGTGGCGTTGGCGTATCCGAATTTGAACGTTCATGTATGGCCCGCACGGGTACCATATTACCTGTGTGTGAATTGCGCATACATTAGTATAAAAAGTTAAAAGAAATGAGAATTATTGCAGACTCACCTGTTGGCATTGAATTGCTGCCGGATGCCAGACGTCGATGCGTACACGGACTTGGCGTTGTGGAAGTGCCAGTAGCGGCAGTTAAAGGCATGCCCGCTGGGGTGTTGCTGTACGCATGCGCAAGCATATGATGCGGCGTATTAACTAGCAATGGTGGCGGTGGTGGTGGCATGCCGGAATGACGCGCTGTAAACGGCTGATGTGGACGCACTTTCGTCGGATCGGATAGCGCCAGTATCTTTTTGACGGCTTGCGGTGAGGCGATGCCAAATTTTGAGTTGTTATTGTGCGCCATATTGCGACGATTATGATGATCGCTGGTCGACGATGTGGAGCTGGTGGTGGAGAGTGTGGGCGATGAGGGATGACGTTTGCGCAGCGACAACGATGAATTCGGTGCCGATGAGGATGACGTGTGCGAATAGATGCTCAGCTGATCACCGCTACGTGTCGATGAGTTGCCGGTGCCATCGCGACCCAAACCGCTCTCACCACGCGTACTACCGCCGCTGCTGCCGTGTGTTTGTGAATTGGATGCCGGTTCGCATTCAAGCGAGAATTTGTGCAGTGCATCCTCATCGCTGATGATTTTCAAATTATTCAGGTATGCCTTGACGCGACGCACCATTTGTGCCTCTTCGAACATTTTCTTTGGATTCGGTGCCGCTGTAGACTTTTTGCGACGCTTTATAGTCGATTGGCCGGCATTAGCGGCGATAACGGTGCTGTGTGTGCCGCCGGCATTTTGTGAAGTGGACAGCTGATTGAGCGAGAAGAGCGCATTCGAGGGTGATTGACCTTTAAGTTCGAGTATGGCGAGCAGATCGTAGGGCGATGAGCACATATGCGTTAGTAGACGCACCTCTTTGGCGAGCATACGTAATTTTTCAAAGTTAATGAGACCTTCGATACGCGTGTCATTGCCTAGGTGAATGAAGGTGAGATCCTTCTTCACAATCGGATAGAACGGTATGATGGGGTGTTGTGCGAGCAGCTCGGAAGAGACAAGTTGGCGATATTTTGACATGTTGCGTGAGGGGTCCATGAGATCCTGCAAGTCGGAGAAGAGCCGTTGATATTTAGACGGCAGTTTTTCCCAGGTAAGACGCAAGCGTGACACAGCCGCATGTCCGAGTCCCGATATGATGGCGAACATGGAATTGAAGTTGCGACACTCTTTGCAGTGACGCGCAATCTTTATGAATTGCTTGACAATTTTCATGCGACGCACAATATTATGTTCACTGCAGATCTCGGTGACGACCCAAAACATTTCACGATTAACGAGTTCGGCGAATTTCGTTAACATTGGTACACCGTATTTCGTCTTCAGATTGAACAGATCATCGATATACTCAGTCGATTCGATTTGCCGAAAGATGGCGAAGTCTTGCAGTGTCAATTGTATGGCCAACTCGTAGGCGTTCAGCTGCAGAAAATGCACACTCGACTCACGCACCAACTCGAGCGCCAATTCGTCGGGCACCAGTGTCTCGGTACTGCCGTTTGTTTTCAAATAGTAGCGCGCTGCAAAACCAATACGCTCGGCTAAGTTCTGCAGTTGATCGGGTAGGCGACGTTGTTTCACCATGCCACCCTCACCGACGCTAACCTCACAAAGCGAATAATTCGAGCTGGGGTCATGTATGCCGAACTCTTGCAGCGCCAACATAACAACTTCGTGCGCCGTCGTCTCCTTATTGATGAGCAAATACTTGCATGACTGATCGGCTTTGAAGACTTTCAACACATGCTCGGGGTAATCGGGCAGCATAGCGGAGCTTGTTGTGGAAACGGCCGATGGCCGATGCATGGAGGCAGTCAGATAGTTGGGTGTTGGCGTCGGCGCTGTAGCAGTGCTGGTTGTTAAAGAAGTGGCGTCTTCATACAGCAGTGATGAACTCAAATCCGGATTGGATTGCGATTGGTATAGGCGATTACCGCCGCCAACACCGCCGCAGGTAGATGAGGAACTGGAAGAGGAAGTGGTCAGTTTGCCGGCTTTTTGTGACATCGTCTCCGTGGGCGTGGCTATATCGACAGAATCATTCAAACCGGCGCCACCGATGCTTTTGTGCTGCAACAAATTCATTTTCGCCAGCGCTTTTTGTATGCGACGTCTCGGCGCAAGCGTCATAAAACCGCCACCTTTGGAGCCGCCACCGCCGTCATTGCAATTGGCTTGCGAGTCCTTGCGCGCCGATGCATTACTAACACTTTGCAAAAGATTCGACATAAAATTACTGGCCATATTACCACCGCCGCTGCTCGGCTGTTGCGGCATAACCGGTGGCGGTGTGGCTGGCGGACAACAGTCTGTTTGGTCCGTGGGCAATAACATATCGACTGAGCTGAGTCGCAGCATATGCGAACGATTTGTGGTGGTCATATCGTCCAACATACAGCGGCCATGTAACTTGGCAATGTCGTTGGCGCATATACGACGTGGACTACGCAGGGATTTGCTGCCAAGTGAGCCGCCACTGCTGCCGCTGCCACTACCGATAGGCGTGCCGGCACCATTGCTGCCACTGCTACCATTACCACCTTGTTCAATTGCCAACATCATCTCTTTGAAGCCGAGCAGATTGCTTTTTACCGTTATGCTCAGATGTGTGCTACCCATTAGTATTTCCATTGCACGTTTACTCGTCACATGTTCGAAGGACTGACCGTTCACCTCGTGTATTTGATCGCCACGCTTGAGACCCACATCTTGCGCCTTCGAACCGGGCACTACATGTGCTATGTATATGCCACAACCGCCACCGCCAGTTGCTGCGGTAATACCGCGCATCTCATAACCGCCAATAATATTGAAGTTTAAAGGTTCATCACGTGACGAACGTGTCAATGTACAGCTGCGCATGCGCGCTTTGGCCGCACACGCTATATGCAGCAAACGCAGCTGACTCAGCAGTCGGGTGTGCTCCAAACCAGCCTCGAATACCTCCAGGAACTCCATCATTTCATGATCAGCCTCAAAATCGGTAAAATGATTGTTCACCCACAACAAGACGACGCGTGTGACACGGTCGCGTATCTCTTGTGGTGACGCTGTACTGCCCTTTGGCGGCTCGGCATCACTCTCGAACCAGGCGAGCAGCTTTTGCGTTACCTCTTGTGGGTTTTTGATGAAAATACGTTGTGTGAGCAAAAAATCCTCCACATATGTCGGATCAGTCATTGAATTCTCCTCCACCAACTGTTGCAGCAAACGTTCGGGTGTGCCGCGTATCACCACATGACCACGTTTCATGCCCGCGGCGCTAGCAGCGCTCGCATTACTACCCGTTGCACCATGTTCATTGCTGCCGATTTGACGCAATTCGGTGACCATTACTATGCGCCCATCCTCATCTTCGTGTCGTCGCGTATTCTCCTCACCCTGATGCTGTATGCGATAGTAATCGGTTTGTGTTATGCAAACGAACTGACAATCGTCACATTTGGTACGCATTACACCACGATGATATAGCTTATCCATGGTGGGTAGTATGCCAAAGGAATCACCCATTTGCAGTTCTTCACGCGTGCCATTCGCATGCTCAATCTCTACGGCGCCATTTATAAGCACCGACCACGAATCGAGCTCTTCACCATCGGACATCACCACGGTGCCTGCTTTGTCGACTACAGCAAACACCATGACGGCGCAGAGTGCGCGTCGCACCGCCAACGTTATATTGGTGAAGGCCTTCAAGCCTTGTGTGAATTCCAGCAGTATTTCGACATCTTCCTCTGTGCGTTCGGAGGGATCTTTCTCCAGGCAATCACGCACCGCATCGCGCACATTTAGACTCTAAAAAATTATGAAGATTTGCATTTATAAGTAAGTGTGAAGTAGTACATAAATACATGCAACTCACATCCATACTCTCCGCCAAGTCCTCCTCATCGGAGTCCACCACCGACTCCACCAAACCGGAGAGATCGATCTCCTCCGCATCCATTGAGGAGCCGTACACAGACGCCATTGTATCGCTGCCACTGTACGCTGAGCTCGTGTCACTCGAATGTGAGCCGCGATTGCATTTTTGTTGCAATTCGGGACGCGTGGGTGGATACTGCGGTATAGAAAAAGTAAGGTTAAAATTATGAAAAGGTTTAAGGTTGCTATAAAATTTATAATACCTAGAAGAAAACGTCAGAGACACTATAAAATATATGTATGTATATGTAAATTATTAGTCTGACGAGCCAAGTCGATTTAGCCAAGACTGCCGATTTATGCGCGAGCTAGTGCCTTAATTTTGGAGATATCGTTCTGAAATTTTGCATACTTCCTTTTCTCCAAAAGAAACTGCTCATTTGTCGGAGGGACTGCCTTTGGATCTCAATAGCATATAGATGCCATACAAACTGAACGATCGGAAGCATGTTCTTATATGAAGTACTTTTTTAGTTGGCGAGATATCTACATGAAATTTAGCAGGGAGTATTGCCTAAGGCAATGTTACTAATTTCGAAAAAAATTGTATGATCGGACCACTATAGCATATAGCTGCCGGACAAACTGTTTGATGAAAATTATGTCCTTGTATGGGAAACTTTTTTGTATGACGAGCTATTTACACGAAATTTTGCAGGAATTATTGTGTAAGGCAACGTAACAAATTTTGAAAAAAATTTTAAGATCGGACCACTTTAGCATATAGCTGCCATATAAACTGAACGTTCAAAAGCACGGTCTTGTATGGAACCCTTTTTTATTTGAGAAAATATTTATACGAAATTTTGCATGAAGCATTATCTAAGGCAATGATACAATTTCCGAAAAAATTGTTAAGATCGGATCACTATAGCATATAGCTGCTATATAAACTAAACGCTTAAAAGCACGGTCTTGTATGAAAAACTTTTTTATTTGAGAAAATATTTGCACGAAATATTGCATGGATCATTATCTAAGGCAATGATACAATTTTCGAAAAAATTCTTAAGATCGAAACACTATAGCATACAGCTGCCGTACAAACTGAACGTTAAAAAAAACAGATTTTTATAGAATTTTTTTTTTTCATTTTACAATATAACTATTTTTGTAGGTTTTTAAAGCTTCGGGTGCAACCAAAGTTAACATTTCTTCTACTTTATAGTCAATAAAACTACTTACATGATGTCTGATATGATGATATGGATCCATTAGTTGCCAACAAATATCACTTTAGCTGTTAATATTGTCGCAAACTTGGCACTTACGGTGCCACTAATGTAAATATTTACTGTTTTTTTCTTCTAAATTTATGAGTTTTCTAATGCAGTTAAATATATTATGATTATGTTTTGCTGATGTGCTTGTCGCTGTTGTTGTTGGCCACGTTGATAACGTGAATGCATTAAAACTGTGTCTGATATGTATTTCACTTTATCACACACCTACGGCTAGTTGTGCTGCAAGTGCGTTAAGCTTGAAAATTCTCTGCACAGCGCTTTCGTCGCACTTTTCACACACACTAATATGTATATTTGTACATATGTCTGTATGTATGCGAATGCGCTATATGTGTGTGTGTGTTTGTTGCAGTTAATATGCAGATGACTTTGGCTGCATTGGAGACTCGAGACTTTCTTCAACAGTACTTGCACTTCTTCCAGTACGTATGTTTGTGTATATGCTGAATACTAAGCTGTCGCTGCTGCCGCTGCTGTTATGGCCATCATTGTCGGTTTTAATTTCCACTTATAGCTTTGCTTTAGTCCGTTTTTGTTATTATTTTGTAGTTGTTGTTAGTTTATAATGTTTACTTTCTAGGGCGGCATTCAGCAGTCAGTCAGCAATCAGTCTGACCGTCGACTGTTGATTTGAAGCTCTGCGAAAAATACGAAATAAAGTGCTTTCAATTAATAAACACATACAAACATACATACACTGCATATTAACACATTAAGTAGCTAAATAAATATATAATATGATTATTGTATAATAAACTTATTTGGGCACATGATACAGACAGTACCGACAAATTGCAGCGTGTGGATGGGAGGCGTAATTTACAATGCCATTGAGGCAGCAGTACGATAGGGATGAGCAATATCATAATAGAGCGCTTAAATAAACCAATATTGTGTGCCCACTTGTGGCTGCAGCCGTAACCGTACCACCCACACTCAAGTTTATAGGACATAAATACATACTTGCGTGCTATAGTCAGTGCCTAGCTGGTGTTTCCACTGTGGTACACACGCTTAGCATATCACTACACAAACACAAATTTGTCAGGCCCTATATTGCTTATTTGTCTGGTGCCACTTGACTGCCTGCACAGCGTTGCCATGCAATGAATGTACTCATCTCCCCTTCCAACACATCAGGAGGCCACCTTCCATTGAGCGTCAACATTGATTTGCATTTTTCCGTTTTATCACAAAAGCAACATTCTTGTAATACCGAAGAGCAAAAAAATAGAAACCAAGTAGAAAACGTTAATTGCGGTTGGAACGAAGTTATAATACCCTTCACGAATAAAAATAAGTTGTCTTTAAAAGAACTTTTGGTCAGTTAGTTTATATGACAGCTATATGATATAGAAACCCGATCTGAACACGACAGTCGGGTTCGTGTCAGGTTCTAGGTAGAGTGAGTTCTTTGCTAGGATACATGGAGCCAAAGGCCTTGTTCCTGCGTCTACAGATTGCTACGAACTTTAAAAGCAGATGCTTCAGAGTTTCATGCTCTATTTTACAGAATCTATACATTGCAGCTTAGACTATGGTGTATTTTGAGACAAGGACAGTCAGGTCTACGTGATCGGAACGGATTTTTATCCGACCAAGGACTGTCAAATCGTCAGACTTCTGTCGGTACAAAAAAAAAACATTGTTTTCGGAGATTGTTTCAGATTCTTACAATGACTTGAGTTGGAACTGTCAGTTTGCATGACAGCTGTCCGAGTTCAACGGTTTCGACAAATAAGCTGCTTTTAGATCGATATTTCATAAACTATGGAACTGAGTTCGAGTATAAACAGACAGACAGATGGACAAAGCTAAACTCCTACAGAAAGAAGGACATATGTCAACTTTCAAATCGATATCTCATAAACTGAGGGACTAGTTCGAACATATACAGACTGACAGACGGATCAGACAGAGGGACATGGCTAAAATTACTCAACTCATCCTGTAAATCAATTATATACTATATATTTTAGAGGGTTTCCAACGTTTTCTTCCGGGTGTTACATACTTCATAGTAAACTTAATACATGGCATATTTCAGGGTATAAATTTAAATATGTACTTATATCTATATAGTGCACTATATCCATAGATGAGTATGTATATGCGCCGCATGAGACGCAGTTGACTGGAGCATAAGATCACAGGAAGCTCGACGCTGCCAAGTGTGTATTGTTGTCGGTCAGTGACAATTAGGGCATAGCAAAATAGCGGCGAACAACAACTTTACGAACTGTAAAGTTTTGAAAATGCTTCTCAGAGTCAATTCAATTGAATATTGAATCACATCTACTTCAATGTTGTTGTTGTTGTTGTTGTTGTTGTTATAATGATATACGAAACCCGATGAGTTGTCATCACATGCAATAGAAGGTATGCTCAGAAACTAGCTGCTTTAAAGGGATTGGGCTAAAATGGTGGATTATATTAACCAGCTCTTGAAAGTTTGCCGGTTTCTTGTGGAGGTAATAAATGGAATTTAATGTTCCTGATTGGCGATGCTGTTTCAAAGAAGTTCTGGAGTTTGCTATGTTTTCACAGGTATTTTTATGATGGCTGATTCTCTGCTGATATTCATTATCAACCTGATTGGGTTGTCCATTGTGAAAAACAAATTTTCGGCTCTCTCACAAAAGCTGCTGACGATTTGAGTTCGCGGATCTGCATTTTGGTAATAAAGAAATTGGGCTGAGTTTACAGTCCTTGACCGGATAAAAAATCCGGGTCCGCTCCCGTAGACCTGACTGTCGTGGGAACGGATCAAACTGCTGTTGTTGTTGTTGTTAACGGTTTGCTAATCCGGTTTGCATCCCGTCGTGGTCCGGAGTGCTGTATTCTGGAAGTTTCCTCATCTGCGTACCACTGCATCCAGGTGACTATATTGGTGCTGCGTAGTTGAGGACCGGCCGGCCGATTGCCTTGTAAGTTGCCAGCAACTTTTCTTTGTCTTTTCCCCATGTGCTGCCGGCTAAGGACTTGAGGATTTTGTTGCGGCTTTGTACCTTGGCGATAATCGCGGTCGTATGAGGAGAGAAGGAGCATAGACTATCGAAGGGTTACGCCTAAAATCTTAGGGTTATTGACAGTCGGAATTTTGACGCCATCGACTGCAATATTAAGTTCATGTCTATACTCCTTCGTCCAGTTTGTAAATATCGTCGCTGTGGATTTGGTGGGTGAAAGTTGGAGGTTTCGTGCAGTGAGGAAACGAGAAAGGTCGGAGAGGTAGCTGTTTACTTTCGAACACATGCCATCGATTCCATTGCCCGACGTCAATATCGTGCAGTCATCTGCGTACGAGGTTAAGGAAACCCCCTCTGGTCGTTGATGAAGTTTCGAGATATAGAAGTTAAACCCCCTGCGGAACCCCCTGTTTAATTCTTCTCAGTTTAGATGTTTCACCTCGAAATATTACGGATGACTGACTACCGTTCAGATAGTTCATGGTCCACCTCTTTAGCCCTGGAGGGAGAGTGGTTTTTTCGATGTCCTTCAGTAGCGTTGTGTGACTGACCGTGTCAAAAGCTTTTGACAGGTCCAACGCTACGAGGATCGTTCTTTCGCAGGGTGGTTTCTGGTTGAGGCCACGAACTACCTGGGCGTTTATGACGCTAAGTGCTGTGGTGGTGCTGTGCACTTTGCGGAATTCATGCTGGTGGCTGGCTAGGCTCAGGTGGTGAGTGAAGGTCGGGAGTAACAAGGCCTCAAGTGTCTTCACTACTCGGGAAAGGAGAGTTATCGGACGATAAGATTCCCCTTTGTTGGCGGGTTTCCCAGGTTTCAGTAGTGGGACCACTCTTCCGACTTTCCACACTGCTGTCTACATCATCAGTAGGTGTGCAAAGATTATTTTAGGGCAAAATTATTATGGTGAACGTATTGATTCCTAGTGATAGTAAATTTAGTTTGGGAGGGTTCACTACAAAAGGTACAAGCAATTGAGTTTTTATGCAGGCCACTGTAGACTTAGATAACATATGCACCCGTTCCCACGACAGTCGGGTCTAAAAATAGATAGCTTCATTCCAGATACAGTAGCAGACTAAACTCCTATTCATCCAGAACCGACCGCCAACATATTAAATATATCGCTCATTTGCTGCAAGACCGGCATAAGTCAAAAAAATCGATTTTCCAGAAAACGCGTTTAAAGTTTTCAACTGACTACAACCTTACACGGTGAGTCCAACCTTACACCTCTTCTCAAGCGGAGCATATAAGAGGTATTCATATGAATTTTTCACTCAACATGAAGTATGATATAACGAACAATTCTGCAGCATTAACTCAAAAATCACGTTTTCTGATTTATGCCGGTCTTGCAGCAAATGAGCGATATGTCCAGCATGCAGCGAGTCCCCGCATGACTCTAACCACCTATTGCATGCCCAGCTAACTCTACAGATCTGACACCCTTGTCCCTCTGGTCTGACCTCGTCGAAACAGCACGTTTTCTGAGCCTACCGTTGGATGACCTCGATGACGATCTGAACCTTAGCACCCTAACAGGGACTAGATAACGGATAATAACAAGAGTCGGGTTTAGGTAACCGGAACGGACCCGGTTTATTAGCAGGCCAAGGGCTGACAATTCGGCAGAATTCTGTCGCTGCAACAACAACAACATTATAATAAATGAATAATTTCAGATCATGTACTCCAAAACTATGCAGGTTCTGCCACCATGCCGCAAAGATACCAAAACATGTATTCCTTGAATGCCCCTCAATCGCGAGCAGGTAGGCTGCTGGGACAATGAATCCAATGAGCGAGCATAACACATCCATTAATCCAGGAGCATTACTACGTCTGTTGGATGCAATGGGTTTAAATAAAAATTGCGATGATGTTAGAGAGCAAAATCGGCCATAATTCGCAGTGTATTCTTTAAACTCATCTGAAGAAGTGGCAAATGTAAGACTGTTTTCAGCTTAATCACGATTGACCGTGCAATTGGTTCAAAATGTTTCATTGTCTTCAGTGGGTTAATCGTTATTTTACTTGAAGCAAACTGTGTCAAAGTATAGGGTGATTTTTTAAGAGCTTGATAACTTTAAAAAAAAAAAAAACGCATAAAATTTGCAAAATCTCATCGGTTCTTTATTTGAAACGTTAGATTGGTTCATGACATTTACTTTTTGAAGATAATTTCATTTAAATGTTGACCGCGGCTGCGTCTTAGGTGGTCCATTCGGAAAGTCCAATTTTGGGCAACTTTTTCGAGCATTTCGGCCGGAATAGCCCGAATTTCTTCGGAAATGTTGTCTTCCAAAGCTGGAATAGTTGCTGGCTTATTTCTGTAGACTTTAGACTTGACGTAGCCCCACAAAAAATAGTCTAAAGGCGTTAAATCGCATGATCTTGGTGGCCAACTTACGGGTCCATTTCTTGAGATGAATTGTTGTCCGAAGTTTTCCCTCAAAATGGCCATAGAATCGCGAGCTGTGTGGCATGTAGCGCCATCTTGTTGAAACCACATGTCAACCAAGTTCAGTTCTTCCATTTTTGGCAACAAAAAGTTTGTTAGCATCGAACGATAGCGATCGCCATTCACCGTAACGTTGCGTCCAACAGCATCTTTGAAAAAATACGGTCCAATGATTCCACCAGCGTACAAACCACACCAAACAGTGCATTTTTCGGGATGCATGGGCAGTTCTTGAACGGCTTCTGGTTGCTCTTCACCCCAAATGCGGCAATTTTGCTTATTTACGTAGCCATTCAACCAGAAATGAGCCTCATCGCTGAACAAAATTTGTCGATAAAAAAGCGGATTTTCACATTTCGAACCGAACACTGATTTTGGTAATAAAATTCAATGATTTGCAAGCGTTGCTCGTTAGTAAGTCTATTCATGATGAAATGTCAAAGCATACTGAGCATCTTTCTCTTTGACACCATGTCTGAAATCCCACGTGATCTGTCAAATACTAATGCATGAAAATCCTAACCTCAAAAAAATCACCCGTTACAAAAAATTGCAAATTAATAAAAAAAATTATTCCTAGTGTTTAAAAATTTACCACAATAAAATTTTATTCTAATTTTAAAAATAAATAAAATATTATTTTTCACAAAAATCGAAATTTGAATTGCCCAATTAATTATCCAATTGAGCACAATTTTAAATTATAATAAGTAATCATTCGCACGTGATTATTGAACTTCAAATTGCGCAACGCGTTTGTGGGAACCGCCAAGAAAGAGAATACATAAGATATTGAGTAAAATAATTGTTGCATTAATTACCTTTAATTGTTGTTATGCATTTGTATTGATAATTATAATTGTGATATGTGGGAAATTCAATTTTGCAATTATTAGTAAGAAATGCAAACGTTGATAAGGCAAATATTTACAAACATACATATGTGCATAAGAATAAGTATTTTAAAAATGAGAAACATTAAAATGACGATAAATATTATTAAATATTTGTATATTTCTTGCGGTTTTGTGGTTTGAGTTTAAAGCAATGCAACTGTTCAAATGATTTACATAACATTTTTGCAAACTAATACATCACTGTTCCAAATTTAAACATAAATTGGAAATAAACTGGCACTTTAATAAATATTATGTAAAACAAGAAAAATGTCAACTTCATCTGCACTGAAGCTATTATATCTTCACAAATAAAAGTTTCGTGTTGTTGTTGTAGCGGCAGAAAACATTTCTGAAGAAATTTCGTGGATTGGTGCCGAGTTGACAATCCTTGGCCGGATAATAATCCGGGTCCGTTCCGGTTACTTAGATCCGACTGTCGTGAGAACGGTACACACAAGACCTTGCTGTGGATCGGTAAGCTATTATGGTATGCTGCAATGCCAATGGTTGTCATGTTACCATTAGAAAGATTTCATATGATCTCAGATTCTTTATAGACTAAAAAAAATTATATTTCTTCATGTTTACTGCTTTAAGCGCGGCATCACATATCCTTTTGAAAGAAAGAAGGTTGAGTAGCGGTAGCAAAAGAGAATTTGGTTAACGAAAAATAAGAAAAGCTATAGAAACAGTTCTTGTTGTTGTAACGGCAGAATTCTGTCGAGTTAACAGTCCTTGGACAAAAAATCCGGTACCTTTCCGATTACGTAGACTCAACAGTCGTGGGAACGGGCTAGAGAGGCAGCCACCTTACTCGCTAGCTCCCTTTTATCACAAATTCAATATAACATATGTAAAAATTGGATTAATTTCATTTTTATTAATAATTACATATTAGAACGTGTTACAGACTTTACACTTAAATAAACGACAAAAATTTGGCCTAACTTCAACTTCCTTAAACATTTAATTATTGCCCACAAATCACTATTTAACCTTCATTTTCACAATGAAAACGCCCATAAACATATTTATATCAGAGTATGCACATCTATAATTATATAATTATGTATGTATATAATATAAATTTAAGAGTATATACAAACATACAAATAGTAACAAAAGTTTAAAATTTTAAACATATCACATGAAAAAATATGTAATAAGACTATCCGACAGCGCAACTCTTCGCATTTTATTTATTATGACATACGAGTGGGCGCTAATAAGCTGGACTTTGTATATTTGGACAGGCAGCGCCAAATAAAAAAATTGCGAACAACAGACATTTAGACAGCTTTCTTTCTTTCCTTTTTGAATTTTTAAGCACAATGACTAAATTGCGATATACAAATTATTTGATACACATACATTCATTTGTATTTTCATATACATAAGTATATCTTATAGATGTTAAAAACGGTCATTGTACATTGACTGACAGCCAGCTTCAACTTTGAGCGCTTCATAGCTTATTAGATAGCTTGTGCAATACATACAAAAAGTATATATATAATCGTTTATACATACATTCATATATGGTTATCAACATGTGCATGTACTTAAAGTAATCACTTTATATTACGCTAGTACTAACTAGTACAATATTATATCGGATCACATGTATCAGCACGCGAAAAATAACCGCGCGCGCTTGTATTCAATCGGATTCTTTGTACAACTGAGTTTTATACTACATTGACAGACTGACAAGCAAGGCGATTTAGTCGGACTAGTATGGAAAATAAGGGGGAGATAAAATATGGAATTGAAAAAAATATATACATAGTACATATAAAATAAAAATCTGTTTAGAAAAGTTCCCTTAGTCATATAAAAAATGTGTTTGTATGCACGTTATATGTATTAAATGTATAACATTTTGTAGTTCAACAAGCCAGCAATAGGCAAGCAATTTAAATATTTTGTTTTCCTTGTTATTCCGTACTGATAACGCACAACAACTGATTGGGTGTCGCAGTATAACAAGATTTTTTTTTTCGACGTGATGAGTTTAAATATTTTGCATAACCCATTGACGTATATTTACTTTTTATACCCTGAATAGGGTATATTATTTTTGTTACGAAGTTTGCAACAGCCTAAAGGAAACGTTGGATACCCTTAAAAGTATTACTTAGTAAATGATACATACATACATATGTATGACTACGAATGGTTAGCATGACAAGCTGAGTGGACTAAACCATGACTGTTCGTCTGTATATACGTAAACTAGTCCATCAGTGAGATATCGATTTGAAAATTTGCTCAGGTCACTTTTTCCTAAAGAGGCTGCTCGCAAAAATTGGAATACCTTGTTGTCCAAGGCTACAATCTCCGAACAAATTTTTTAGACTAAAATACAACATCGTAAACATACATACATATGTATGTACATATGTATGCGGTTGCTATACAAGCTGCCGGATCTAAATTAAATTTTCGTATATAGAACTTTTTTTTATTTAATTGTAAAGGGTATTATATTTAAAGTGTTTTCTTGTCATATAAATCATAATAGGAACCCTTTTAAATTAAGGGAATTCAATGTATGACTTATTACACATATTTATTTCCGAGAAATAAACATTTATTATGGTGAATATATCACATTAGTAAATATGAGGAACGTCATCGTGGAATTTGCAACCCTTCCACATCTACATTTTTAAAATATGGGAAAGTTACTTTTCAAATATTTTCACAGCAAAAATTCTGAAGACCTTATCTTTATTATTGCTATGTTTAACCCGCAATTATCGAATAAAAAACATTTTATATATGTAGCATTAATAAATTCGAAGCCGGCTTAATGGGAAAACCGTTTGAAATATGCATTCCCAAATGAAATCTAAGTCAATTACAAACGAAATATATTCAGCCAATAGTTTCAAGTATTGTTTTTAGAATATAATGCAATTTTGTAACTCAAATTGCTGCTGTAACTTTATATTATGCGTATGATACATTTATAATATTAAATCTATACAGTTTGTAAATGCATTTTCACATGTGAGTTTTAATAGTGTATGTATTAACAAGAATCAGATTTTCAAAGTGCAGTTATTCAAGCATACACTGCAATTGCCTCAAAAAATGAGTGCCCCTATCTTTCTCTCCGTTAGAGCTATACAAACTGCACTTTTATCAACAATATTCCAAGGCATTCCACTTGACTTGCCGCCCAAATAGGCAAATAGTTAACCAAACTCATAACTACAACAGAGTAAGTGTAAAGCAGCGGAGAAAATTAGAAAAAAAAAATCACTATATTTTTTCAAGTTTAGCCTGTTCGATTGGTGGTACCCTCCACTAGGTTGTACCAGTTGAACGCTCTTAGCGCGCAGTGTGAGACTGCATGCCACACCAAATAAGCAATATAATCAAGTGGTACCAGTGTGGTGGCAATGACAACAGTAGGACGTCCAGAGCACACCTGATGTTTAAAGCAAGCACAGATATGTGGAAGGGGTGATGGTAGCGTTAATTATTGTAGGCAGTCACATATACTTATAAAAACAGCTATGGTACCAGCAATATACGTCATAAGTTGACAACCATTATTACACATACTTTCTATTTTTTTTTAGTTATATTAAGTGCGAAAGTGATATTTCTTTGTTGTTTTTTATTTGCAATTTCGTGTTGTATTTTACTTAGTATATGCGTTTGTTATAGTAAATTTTTTTCGTGTTGCCATTGAGTTTACTTATTTCTTTTTTGTTTGCTTCTACCATATACTTATGTATTGTAGCTACTATCAAGGTTTTTGAAAAACAAAAAAAAAATTAATCAGAAACACAAATCTTCTAAAACAAAAAACATTGTTTTACATTTCCCATTAACTCGCTGTCACTTTCATTTCCCCAGGAAATCCAGCTTTTGTAGTTTTTCATTCTTCCTTATTGGTTTTCCTATTAAGTAGTTTACATAGTACAACTTTTTAATAGAAATCGCAAAAAATCTGGAAGAGGTTTGTGTAACAATCGTCATTTTATTGTCGTTTATTATAAAAAGTTCAAAATCATTTTTGCTGTGGGAAAATTATAGGTATGAAGGCGCCCTATTTCACAGTTGCTATTTTATGAAAGTTTTATATTATAAAAAAAAAAATATTTTAACAACTTATATCATTTTCATTCAAAAATTAATACGCTGGCATTTAACAAATTTGACCTTTGTCATTACACCCACTACCAAATTGGCAACTCGACCAAACTTTTAAATACGTATGTATGTATGTGTGTTTCTTGTTTTGCTTACACAACTTCAATTTACTGACTACGTCACATTGTGCGCGCAATAAAATATTTCTTTTGGTGCAATTAAGTTTTGGTTTCAATTTAATGCATTTGAAATTTTTTTGTGGCACTATTTCGTCGTTATTGCTAACAGAGAACAATATGAGCACAATGGAACAAAAAAAAGTTTCAACAGGCAATTCGTTACAGCTGCTGCTCGGCAGCAGAAACAACTTGTAGCGTGTGAGATGAAGTGGGAGTTAAATTGTACAGCAGCAACACTGGCGTTGGTGCTGCGCTACCGAATGTATGAATGAATGGAATGGGGCGATGGTTGGTTGTTTGGATGACTGGCTTGCGCACTGCGCAACATGTGAACGATATGCGGTGCGGTACGGGCGGCGGATCCAAACACTATAGCTATAAAATCTTGTACAAGTACAAAGGGGAACAGAACGAGGGCGTTGTTTGTATGCTCTCGTGTGCTGTTGTAAGTATTTATGTATGTACATATGTATATCGTTATTTGACGGGGAAAACAAGTGGGCGAACTACTGACATTTACTTTAAACTATATTCCGTAACAATTTGTTTATATACCTTTAAAATATTATGTGTATGTTATATTGCTTAAATGTCATATGTCATACTTAGAGGTATGATACATAATAATAAATGTTAAATAATAATAAATGTGTCAATTTTAGTGGGTATCTGGGTGCGTGGGAAATAAAATTTAAATATAATGTTACGTTAAATATAAGAATGACATATACAGATTTGTAGAGGGTATAAAGTTTAATTAGATCACGGTAGTACTTTTTTTGCACGTTTGTCATTTTCACACAAAAATTTTGCACGTTTTGCAATTGACCGCGTTAAGTTTGAGAACTGATTTTATAACCATAGCGTCACTGCATCCGCTTTAACTGAATTATTTTTGTGTTTTTCTTTAACTGCATGGGCGTAAAATTCCGAAAACATTTGAAACTCAAAACATAAACTCACCAAAGGAAATTACTTTATACGTACAAAATTTACGATTTGTGAATAGGCACCTTTTTACTTTTTTGAAGAGAAAACGGAAGTAATTAAGTTTCTCTGTGCATAAATTAATTACCATTCAAATGTAAATTTCAACAACACACATGTTTTTGTTTTCATAGTCTTTTTGTTAATTGTACACAAAAGATAAGGCAGCTAATACAGCAACAAATAACTAAACTTTATGCGAATAATGAAAACCAAAAGCACCAAACAATTATTAAAACATTTTGAGTTTTCTCTATATTTGTCTATGCAATGCAATGTGTTTGTGACAATTTGTTTCACGCACAATGGGTTAATAATGACGAAGGCATGCAGCGAATAAAATCGGAAAACTTCACCGTACGCAGGTAGATGTACCCTATGTTGTTGCTGTTGTTGTTGGTCGTACCCACTCCAATAAGCAACGAAAACTTTGCCAGCACACAATACAAAGCGCAAATTTAATACATTTTTTAAAACAAATTTTATAATTTTAACTATTTATTATTTGAGTTTCCTCGTACCGTTATTCAATTGCATATTTTATTTGATATCTACGCGGAGTTACAATTTTCGGAGCACAATTTGTGGCTATCTCTGCTGCGCTGCTACTTCGCTGCCACTGCAATCAACCGAACGAGACGGACTACGCGACGAGACAATGAGCAAGGAAACGCAAGTAAAAATTTACTTTAAAATATATACACTCAATTTTGCACAATTTCACTACAATTTATTGTATTGCATTATGCCGAAATGCATCAATGCTCATCCAATTTGTTTATTTTAAAATGCATTTAAAGCAAATAAATAAATAAAAAACGAAAAGAGCAGCTAAATTCTTTCCGTACGCGTCGACGTTTTCGTTTTCGTTTTCTTTTCACTGCTGCTGTCTGCACTGGTGGTGTTGCCAGAAAACGACTGGTAGTAAGGAACGCGCCGAATTTGCGAAACAATCTGATTGTGTCAAATTGTAAAAATGCAATGCTATGAGCATAAAATAGTGTAAAATATTGATAAATAATTTTAAATAAAACCCATCAGTTTACTTTTAGTATATGAAAGAAATGCAATGTCTGAAATACAAATTGAATTAAGTACGACTGTTGTTTCTTAAAAGTATGGCAGCACTAATTGTTGTTCAAAGATAAACCGCGAGTGGCGCCCTCTTTTCAATTGAGAAGTGAAACGAGATAGAGTATTGCCAGTATTAAGTGAGAGCAAATATTGAAGTTAATTGAAGTTAATGAATAAAAACAAAATAAAATTACAGTTAACTTGCAATTTGACAAAAACTAAGGTCATATTTGCTAATTAAAATATATATTTTTTAATTTTTTCTGATTATGTTTTTTTAAGATTATACTTTAGATTGCTCTTCTGTATTTTTCCTAAATTAGAATTAATGGCTGGGTTTGAAACTTCTGGGTAGTTAGGTGAGATTAAACTGTCCGCCTGTTAGGCCATAGAGAGATCTACTGAACCTTAGTAATACCAGATGGTGTTTCAATTTAATTCGTGCTGAAATATTCATCATACAGGACGTTAATGCTTTTTGCGCACTTTAAGAGCGATGTGATATCTTACTCATCTGATTCCTTGAATTGGAAATACTCCTAAGGCGAGTTCTAGATAAGACAGAACACAAGGATAGAAGGTGTTCTAGTACCCTCTCATGCATACTTTCCTGTACTTTCTGCTTGTACTGTTGATGTAACGGGTACCTAAGCCCCGTTAGGATGGTAATGATTAGCTAAGTTGTTGTCGACATCATCCAATTATCCGGAAATGCCTAAAATGAAGCTCGTGATCTCAGCGACATTTGGTTTCAACAAGACGGCGACTCTATCCACACATCGCATCAATCAATGGATTTCTTGATAGAGCACTTCGTTCAGCAGATAATTTCACGTTTTGGGCCGGTCGATTGGCCACCAAGATCGTTTGATATCACACTATTAGACTTTTTCCTGTGAGGATATACATATAAAGTCTACTGCAGACAAACCCGCTCGATTCAGGCCTTGGAGCAAAGCATCACGCGTATCATTCGAGGCATCGAAATTTGGACTCTACGGATGGATTTTCTGCGACATAGCCGCGGCAAACCTTTGAATGAGATAATCTTCAAAAAATAAATGCCAAAGAATGTTATTTCGAATGATAATAAACATTCACCATTGGAGTTGAAGTTTCACGTTTCACAGCAACCATTCCTTAACTACTAAAGCAAATTGCTTCGAGTCGTTATGCTGAATAAAGCTACTACTCCACTATTTAAATTGAGCTTAGCTTAGTATACCTTATAATTAAGCGATACCAAGAAGATCCGAATAGATTGAGAATGGACCTTTGCAATGTCCGATTCCTCCATCTCCTTGGCGTTAACGACAGCGAATATTTTGGGTGTTCCTAGACAATCCAAGTAACTTTACTTTCATTCTGGGGCGTACAATTTTTTATGTAGGACATTCCATTTAAGAGTGTCTAGGTAGGTTTTCACAAGTTTCCCAACGTGAGGCCAAGCTTTGTCATGCAGCAGAATCACTTTTTCGTGCCTCTGCTGGTAATGAACTCAAGTTCTTTGTTTCCGAATCATTTCCAGCATACATACATACCTGTGTCACACGCTGAAGCCAAGATTTGGCTTGATAACGAATTTCCGGATACTGTCTCAAGAAAATCAACCATCATGGATTGGTATGCTTAGTTCAAACGTGATGAAATGAGCACCCCCAAAAACGTGGAAAAACAGTCGGCTGGCAAAGTAATGGCGTCCGTATTTTGGGATGTGCTTGGAATAATTTTTATTGACTGCCTTGAAAGTGTAAGGACCATAAACGGTGATTACAATATACCGTTATTGGACTGTTTGAAAGACGAAATCGTAGAAAAACAACTGATTTTGAAGTAGAATTAAGTGCTACTATATATCACTAAGTCACTGTGTCTGAAGCCAGTGAAAACGTTGGCAGAAATCCTTGAATTGTGCTTCAAGGATCTGCTCTAGATCTGGCCCCAGCGACTATTTCAATTCTCAAATCTCAAAAGAATGTTCGCGGGGAAGAAATTTTCATCGAATGAAGAGGTGATCGCCGAAACTAAGACTTATTTTGAAGCAATGGATAAATCGCACTACAAAAATGGTATCGAAAAAGAGCTGGAGAGTCGCTATAATCAGCGTATCACCCTTGAGGAGAACTATGCTGAATAAAAAAACAAACGAATTTTGACAAAACAATGTGCTTTACAATGGTAGGCCAGGGACATTTCAATTGACCTGTTCTACCTCATTTGAGTAAATTAGGTTGATCTTAATTTTAAAAATTTGGACATGCAATATGTATTACTCGTATTGAAAATAAGTAAGTCGTTGACCCATACTATACTATAAATTACTAAGATACCAAATTTTTTAAAAGAAAAAACACAGAAACTTCAAATTTAAGTGGGAATGTATATTATCATTAAAAAGAACATTCTTGGCTTTTATTTCTTGAAGATTATCTCTTTCAAATGTTGGTCGTGGCTACGTCTCATTTGGTCCATCCGTTGAGTCTAATTTTGATGACCCCTTTGAGCATTTCGACAGGTAACTGACGAACGACACGCGTTATGTTTTGTTTCAAGGCCTGAATCGAAGCGGGGTTGTCCGCATAGACTTTAGACTTTACACATTCCCATAGAAAAAACCTAAAGGTGTGATATTACATGATCTTGGTAGCCAATCGGCTGGCCCAAAACATGAAAATATCTGTTTACCGAAGAGTTCTCTCAATAAATCCATTGATTGTTGAAATATGTGGGAAGAGATTACGTGTTTCAATTTTAGGTATCGAATAGCCAGATATCAGGGTGCGATAACGTCCATCATTCACGGTTACCTTCTCATCGGCATCATCTTTGAAGAAATATAGACCGATGATTTCGCAGGCTCACAATCTACACCAAACCGTTGTTTTTTTTTTGAAGGAAATGGTAGCTCTTGAACCTCTTAATGATACTCTTCGTCCCAAATGCGACATTTTGCTTGTTTGCCAGCCAGAAATGGACTTCATTGTTAAACAAAATTTGGCTCGAAAACGGCAGATCTTCTTGGAAGTTTTTAAGAGCCCATAGAGCAAAGCTATGCCGCTTGGGAAGGTCAAGCGGTTTCAGTTCTTGCACAGGCTGTATTTTGTACGCTTTCAATTTAAGATCTCGACATAAAAAGTTCATGTATACACTCAGCTACGGCTGCTATGTTTTCTTTACTACGTTCTGGACGTGGTCTATTCGGTCGAATATTATCCAATAAAGAATGATGGGTCTCAAGATGGGGAGTGGTGTTGTGAATAGTACGCCCAGCAGGTCGATTAAGTTGACTATAAGTAGAGCGAAGCGCGCGAAACACATTCTTTACAGAACATGAATTTTCGTAATAAAGTTGAACGATTTCTAAACGTTCTTCAGGCGTAAGTCCTTCCAAACAAATGTGAGGTAAGTGTGGTATTTTCTAAAACCTTCCACCACATAAAGACTCCATAGAACATAATGGGTTTAACAATGGTGTCGTAGAGCCAGAGGACTACTTTCGGTAAGAGATCCCACCTTTTGCCAATTGCTTCTCTATAGCAGTACAAGGCAATCGATGCCTTTTTTTGCTTTCTCTTGGATATGTAACTTCCATAAAAAGTTTCTATCCAAGGATGAGAACTAGATCTTTCACTCTGTCCGCTGGTTGCAGACGGATGTCTCTCATTCGTGGCAGCGGTGCCGCACTAACATTCTGTTTCGATCACTCTGTCGCAAAATGAAGTGTTTGAGGTTTTATTCAACCCCAAAACCGTCCATAGCAGTTAAGACTGCTTCTGGCAGGACATTATTGAAAACTCCCTCTATATCAAGGAAAGTCCAACAGCGAATTCCTTAAGCCTAATGGCTTCCTCATACCATTACAGGATAGTTTGCAGGGCAATATCCACTGACTTGCCTTTACAATAAGCATGTTGCGCTCCGAATAAAAAGTCCCTCGGAATGTGCCCCAATATATACCAGTCAATCAGTCTCTCCAGAGTTTTTAGTAAGAAGGAGGAGAGGCTGATGTGCCTGAAGTGCTTCTAGATAAACGTGACTCCGACTCGTCTCCAGGCCTCCGGGATGTAACCCAGTCTTGTCCAGTTCCCATAGATACGTGCCAACCAGTTGCATGACACGACTGACGCGTGATCTGTCAAAAAAAGGCCATTGAAAAAAGTTTCTTTACTTGAATCACCTGTTTTTTACCCGCCTTTTTTCATAATTTGGGAGTATGAAATATTAGGTTATACCCGAACTAAGCTCAGCCTTACTTGTTTTTGCTTATTTTGCTTATTTTGCTTGAGACATCGAGATTTCATACCTATCAAGCAATCAAGTAATGGTAAAACAAGCAGTTAAAAATCTGACTGTTGCATAATTTTAGGCGACATAGTTGTTTAGTGGTTATTACTGTTTTACTTACTTTATCTAGTAAATATTTTTATTGGAAAACAAGCTTTAAAGAAGCCGAAAATACAAAATTTAAGGCACATACCTTTACAAATATTTAATGGAGTCTAAAGAAGTGTGCCACCTTCAATTGTGATAACCTTAATCCAATAGAAGCTTGTCAACTTCAAGGCTTTTGATGCTCAAGATGTTAAAGCAAAATGGCAACCGCAGTCACATTAAGTATGGAAATACATAAATACTTGTTTGCATTCAATAGAAAAATAAACAACAACAAAATACAAACAAGGGTACACGCTGCCAATCAGCCGCAAAGCCTAAAAGGCTGCTTTACTAGCTGCCACCAAAGCCGGTAGTCTATTTGTATGCATGCATGTATTTGTGTAGCAAACACAAATAAGCATTCAAATAAAAATAAAACAATGTAATGCAACAAACGAATAAAAGAAATGCATTTGGGGGTAAGAAAACAAATTTTTTATTGAAAATAGTGAGTCCCCAGAGAGCAAAAGGATAAAAATATGTTCCAATTCCAAATATGGCAGCTAACAAGACAACAAACAAAAATAAAGTTGAATAAAATGTTAGGGCGCTGGAGTGCTTTGCTGGTCAAATAGTGCATTTCGGAGCGGTTGTTGGATGGAGGTAGTCGAGAAAGAAGGCTGCTGAAGGAAGGGCGTTGACTTTAAGCTCTGCATATGCGGGTGTTATTGATGAGGCTTTACGTTGGGCTAACATGTAATGGGGAGGGTAATAGCAAAAGGAACGAGCATGTGGTGCAAATAGATGTGGGAGTGTGGGTGGTTAACACTGCGACACAGCGCAGCAGGGGTGGTTGCATATCCTGTGCTGCCTCGTTAAGCTTAAAGGCTATGCTTATGCGACGATGCCACTGCGTGCGTTTGTGTGTATGTGCCATGTGTAAAACTACCATATCCAATTCTTTTTACTATGCACTCAACATATGCGAAGACTATGCCATTTGAAGACATCGCCACATAACCTTAAATACTCGTAAATGTGTGTCGATATACGCTACTTAGGTGAAATTTAACCTTTAGCCTCGTTGTGTACGAAAGCCAAAACCACGACAAGCATGCAGGCATGGCCAAGTGCAAATGTACCCCAGCGTCTGCCAAAAGGCGAGGCACTTACTCACATATCTACACTTCTACATTTGCACATTTGTATGTATGGTTCATAAGAAGGGCACAAGTCAGCATCTCTTCTTTCATTTCCATTACCATTTGGGGGTAGTAAAATTCCCATAGGTGTTAAAATAGTATTACGACGCTGTTGCATTGGCTTATGACGGCTGGTCTGTTTCGACACCGTGTCTTAATCAGACAGAGTGAGCTTGAAATGTAGATGGCATGGCATACACCACAAACATGGCCAAACGGTCGAGCTTTAATAACTCGCAGAGTTTGTGCGGTATAATGGCACAGTGTGGTGAGTGCGGCAAGTGAAGTGGTGAATAAAATAATGGGTTCTTTTATGAAATGGTGGAATACAAAGTACGTTCAGTAGGGGCTGAACGATTTTATACTTTTAGGAGTGTGGAATTGCACACGAGGTTTCAAAGAACACTACTGATTTTCAATCCAAAATAGAAGGTGCAATGATAAATCAGGTTAAGATAAAATATTTTCTAAATGAAGAGCATAAGAAGCTCATAAGAATTAAAGTTACCTCAAATTAAACTTAAGAAGCCTTTCATGAAGTTTATTTTAATAACATTACACAAATCTAAAAAAAAAATCTGTGACTAATATGCTAAGAGATCTGTGGGGTATTTGAGGGTCACGTCCATCTATTTTTGTGCTTTTAGTAAATGGTGGCGGTTTAACCCCAACACTCCTTGAATACAACACGAAAACTACTATCTACGTACCACCTTAAACTAAACGAGATAGATATGTTCTGTCAGTTCGTACCCTCTTCTCTATGTTTGATGTTCTTCTCTAATAGGTTCTATGTATATATCTCCTACTCCACTAAAGATACAACAACTAAATTCTACTTGCGCACAGGGTTTGTCGAGAAAGTATTAGGACTGACTTTCTTCCGCCACGACTGTACTTCGGAGCGCGTTTATAGCTAACCAACAAGAGGCTGGTCAGTTGCCTCCGAGCTCGTGGAGAGATAGAGCAAACATTTTCGCACGACGTGTTTCTGTGAGTGGTGCAAGCCGAAAATTCAGCGTTCGTTAGAGCAGAGATACGCGATTAAATTCAGAGACGTTTGATATGATTAAATAGGCTTACAAAAATGTTGCTTTAGCAATAAGTGATGTGTTTCGGTAGCACCAGGACTTTGTGGGGGTCCGGGAAGAGGTCGCTGATGAAGACCGAAGAAGGAGCAAATCCAAAGTGAAAAGGATGCTCATTGTCTTCAGAGGCATCGTCCATCATGAATTTGTTCTTCCTGGACAAGCCGTCAACGCCAAGTTTTACGTGGAAGTCCACAAGAGACTCAAACGAAGGGTCAGTCGGGTTCGACATGACATCGCAGCCGATTGGTAGTTGACCCACGATCGCCTTTCTTGAACAGCTACCTAACCACGGACGGCATCCCAACGCTTCCGCAGGCGCCCTACAGCCCAGATGTGGTCCCTCCGACTTTTTTGTTTCCTTGCTTGAAAAGGCCGATGGAAGGGGATCGAAGCAGCATGCACCTCGGATATTAAGGCTATCCCGGAGTATCCATCCGTGACGCCTTCAATGCATGGATATCGCGCTGGCATCGCTGCATCGACGCAGAAGGGACCTATTTTGAAAGTTTTTAAAGAATTGTAACGATTGCTTCAATAAATTTTTTAAATCGACTCAGTCCTATCAGTTTACAAACCCAGTAAATATTGTGGTTTTTAATGGACCTGGGGTCAAAAATGAAATTCCTTCCATATTAGACTCGGCTGGGTACCTGGCTACAGCGAAATCGGTACAAACTGTAAAGTCGAAGAGTCTACAAGAAACTCATATCCAAAACCCGCTGTAAGAACATTCTATCAGAATGAAAACGAGCCAGTATCCCATTGTGCTCTTGCGTTCTGGCGTTGGCTCTATGATCTTGCGCAAGCATAGCAAGTGTTGGTCAGCAATCATTTAGGAAATCGTTTAGGAAATCTTTCTGGCTAAGACTGAAAACTCTGAGATCTATAGAACTACTTGTTCTTAACAAAGTTCATCTCTCTGCATTGTTAGGATTTCTAACCTGACACCTCTTATTGAACCAACTATACTCAATTTGTGGCAAGCTCAAGATGCTTGTCCGCTATGCGACGGTCTCATTGATCTCTATTGGACCTCTAAACATCATAACGCACAGGCGTCTGTAGTCGTCCAAGTGGAATATTCCCCACGCATATTTACAGTTTCCCAACCCAACCTTACCTAAAGTTCAGATCATTTCTTCAAAAACATCTATTAAATTGGAAGCAGGAAGTCCTGTGATTTTCGATACTAGATTTTTTTGATTGACTCTTATGATATTAGTTCTCAAAGATCTCTTGACATCAGAATAGTTTTACAAAAATTGTTGAACGATATTATAATGAATATTCCAGTGTATCTTACAGTCTTCTTCCAATTTTTTATTCGGTACAAGCGAAAACGTAAGCCAGGCAGCTTAAAATGAGAATATAGTTTATGATCATGATACTGAAACAGGTGTTTGTATTGCAAATAGTTGGACCTGTGAAAGTATAAATCGGCCGATACTGCTGCAATTTCACGTTCGATATTCGTACGAAGTTCATCAATCATCGATTACTAGTTGGCATAGACCATAGACTTGACCGAGCCCCACTAGAAATAGTCTAACGGCGTCAAATCGCACGACTGGCGGCCAATTGACTGAGTCACTTGGTAAGATAACAGGTTCACCAAACTTGGTATTCAATATATCGATAGTGACATTTGCTGTGTGGCTTGTAGCGCCATCCGGTTGGAATCACATATTGTCCAAGTCCATATTATACAATTCGGGCTAAAAATATTCGGTTATTATTGAGAGGTAGCGATTCTCGTTCGCAATAAGGTGCTTGTTTTGACCATCACGAAAGAAGTACGGCCCATAAATCGCACCAAACCATATTTTTTTCGGAATTCGGAGGATGGAGTCATGTGTAGAAGTTCACGCAAGCGAGGAAAATTCTCTGATCGCCATTCACTTGGGAGTGGACAGAAACGATTCTTTGACATATGACTCAAACAGTTCACGACTTCCGATCTTTGACCAAGTATCCTCTGGGTAGCCTAAGAACATCCGTTTGAAGGCGAGCTAAAGTGAGAAGGTGAAACATCCCCTGCATAGGGCTGTGCGCTGGGTTTGGGACCCGCCACGTAAAAAAACACCCCCAATGAAAAATGAATAACAGCCTCGGATGAAAAGAAGAACCGACTGGCGCGCGGTTGTTAACTCGGCTATAATCGCGTTAGCGGTGTCTACGCCAATTAAGAAGAGAAGAATGATGACTCATGGACTACGTAGTGATGGCTTCCTGACCAATAACGCATATCTTGCTTCTTGACGAAGCCATTCATCCAGAAATGAGCCTCATCGCTGAAGATGATTTTTCGATGAAAATCCGGACCACTTTCAAGCACAATTCACGAATATACGAGGATTCTGGTGATCAAGCAACTTCAGTTCATGCGTCAATTTGATCATGCAAGGATGTAGGCTAAGATATTTTCGCAAAATTCGACACAACGACGTCATAGCCCAACGCTTGAGAACGAGGTGTAAGAGATATTGATCTGGGTCTTCCTGAATTGATGCGCTAGCGGCAGCAATATTCTCGACACTACGGGCACTTCCTTGTCTCACTGGCACGGAAACATTTTTTACTGTGCCTGTGAATTCAAATTTTTCCAATAGACTATAAATTTTTGGTCTGACAGGACGATTATGACGAGCATAAATTGGACGTAAAAGTTGAGGCCACTGACTCCGAATTTCGGTAGTAAATTTCAATAATTTCGACTCGTTGTTGAATCGTATATCTTACCATGATGAAATGGCAAACCTTACTAAAGATGAATGTCAAAAGAGCGGCAAAAATATGACGTCGTTTGCTGTCCTATCGGTACACACATTTCATTTAATTTTCTTATGACATCAGCCCACTGTGCTTAGTTGCGTCGGCACCCGATTTTTTACACGCTTACACCCGTAGCCTTAAGATATGTAGGCTTTACTTGCCGCCTGCTATCGTCCTCACCGACTTATGCAACCGTCTTCAGCTTTCTTTATTTCACTTACATTTCATTTCCTCCTCCTCCTTCACTTCCATACCATTGCGATTATTTTGGTGTTGTCTTTGGTTGATTTTTTGTCAGTTGTTTGGTTTTGTTAATGTTTCTTTTACAAGGCAGCATAAAAAATCATAGCTTGTCGGATGTCGTTTGAAGAGTGCAAATGTGGGTTGACTGCTGTAATATCCACAACCAAGCAGCCGCGCATACACACGTGCAAACAATATGCGCAAGTGGTTGCAAAAAAGGGGGTCGTGCAGTGTGCACATTGAATTAAATTGAAATGCATTTGGTAGTTGTTAAAAGAAATATGACCGTCGGGCGTTCGTAATGCGACAAGTTGCTTTGAGGGTTGCGCGCATAATGCAAGGAGCAGTGTGAGAGGTGTGTGTGCCTTGTCGAAAGCCAAAAGCCAGGTATACCCATGTGGCGAGCGTTAGGCGGACGCGTGCGGATTACAGGTGTGGCGCAAGGGATTAGTTAATATATTTTTTGAAATGTGCCTGCAATGAAAACTTATATAATAATTATTTAAGAGAAATGCTTGCTCGGGCTTCTAATGACTTATTTCGTTTAAGCAACAATTAATCTTTTCTTTTTTCTTTCCGTTTCCATCATCATTTTTCATTCCCTTTGTAGTGCCGCAAATTAAGAAAAATCATAAATAAAAAATTATTTTAGAGAATTGAAATCATTTATAATAATACTAGTCAGACTTGATCGAGTACTTTTTTGATATATGAATATAGTAATGTGTTTCCCTGGTAAAAAATAACGTTTTTGGGATTACCAATTGCTAAAGCAGTCTTTATGTTAATTAACTTTGAGCTCAAGACTCTAACAACACTGTGAGTATACTGTATTTTAAAGGGATATTATAGTCTAGAAGTCCGAATTTCGAGTATTTTTGGCAATGGAAAAAATAAAATAATTGATATTTAAAATTAAACTTTCGTCGTTACTACATTGTGGCAAAAGAGTACCCTGAAATGGTATTGAAATAGTATCAATATTTATTTTGTCGTCTTCAAAGAAATCCCCACTTGCAATACACTTATGTCAACGATTTTTTCAGTCCTCGAAACACTTTTCATAATCATAGGTGGTATTCAATGCCTTGTTGGCTTTGAATGCGGTCATAATCGTGGCTCGATGTGATGGTGCATTATCATCGTGAAGTGTTCTTCAACAATTTCGGCCGTTTTCGACGGATGTTCTCACGCAAACACCACAATACGGCCAAATAGCACTCCTAATTGACTATCTGTACCTCTGGAACAAATATATGATGCACCAAACCACGACGTTCGAAAAAAAAACAATGAGCATCACCATGATTTTTTAGCGACTTTGTAATGTTTTTTTGGTTTGAGCTTCTTTTTCCCCCTATTCAGATGATTATTGACTTATTTGCATGTCAAACTCATAAACCCATGTCTCATAGGTAGTTATAATGCTCTCCATGAATGCGGGATCAGAATTCGCAAATCAACCATGTCCAAAGAATCTGTACACGGTACTCTTTGAAAAAAAATTAGCTTAATCGAGAGGAGTCGAGTCGAACAAGATCTCCTTTCGAACCCAAAATATCCACCAAAAGCATTCGAATGGACTCGCCAGAGATGTCGAGCTCTCTTGTCATCTCTCTAACCTTTGCCTGACGATTTACAATCCTTATCCTTCACTTTTTTAGTATTTTTATCAGTTGAATAGGTGGAAGGTCGCCCAAAAATAAGGATTGTCTTCAACGATCTTTAACATTTGAAAAATATTTCGCAAAGCTTTCATGGAGAAATATTAAAAGATACGGCTTTGGCAGCAATTACCAGATTGTTTCAATAAGTTTTGTTGTTTTATAAGAAAGACATATCTTTATGATTCAAAGTACACTTTATTTTACAGTAGAATCTCCCTGAACATTAATACACTTGCTCCAACGATCATCCAATCTGTGGATCCATTACCTCAAATGAAAATCCGGAAGGTCTGCAAATACGTTTCAACAGCCGTTATGACCTCTTAATTTGATGAAAAACGTTTGCCACGCATACATTTTTTTTAGTTCTGGAAACAAATGGAGGCCAAATCTAGTGAATATAGTGGATGCTCCAACAATTCGAACTTTAATTCATGGATTTTAGCCATTGTCAAAACGCTCTTGTGACACGATGCATTGTCCTGATGAAAAAGGATTTCTTTCTTCTGCAAACTGGGTCTTTTTCACGATTTTTTTCCTTCAACTGGTCCAAAAGGTTGCAATAATATTCAGAATTAATTGTTTTACCAGTTTGGAACTATTCCACAAACAAAATTTCTCTCGCATCCCAAAAAACTGATACCATAGCCTTTTTGGCCGATTTCCGGACAAGAACTCGTTACGAAGCCGAACAACCAGGTTTACACCACTTTTTAGCCTCTTGTTTTCATTCAGGATCATGGTGATAGACCCAAGTCTCACCCATAGTGATGAATCGACGCGTAAAATCCACTTTATCCTTTTTAAAACGCTCTAATTGATGAGAGAAAGTCGCATTCGAATGTGTTTTTGTGCCATTGTTAGCGACTACGGCACCCATTGTGCACACACCTTTCTAAAACCCAAAATTTCACTTAAAATATGGCTTACCTACCTAATGAGATGTGTAGAGTCTCTACTAAATCGCTATCAGTCAATCGATGATCTTTCAAAACCATATCCTGTAATTTGGCTTTGGTTTCTAGTGTTGATGTGCTTTATGGTGTCCCTCATAACTAGAGTTATGCATCAGTGCTTTTTTCACGAAAATCCAGGGAATCAGTGTTGAAGGTCAAAGTCAGGGAATTACCTGACAAATCAGGGAATATGGTAACCCTTCTCATAACTCGGGTGTGGATCATCAGTGCAGTAGTTTTAAAGTCATAAGAGTCTTTGACTTTCAGAACATGAGTTGTAGGGAACATGTTTTGATATTAATAGATGTAAAACGTTCATAAGACAGTTAATTAAATACGCGTAACTTCATAACTTTTTATGGGATCGGCTTGAAATTTAGACACAAAATTATAAATAAATAAATTAAAATCGAAAAATGAAAGCTTGTACTTCTCCCTTAATTTAGATACATATGTATATGGTTTTCGTTTCGTATAGTTTACTAAGACTGAATCCAAAAGTCAGTTACCATATCTGTATGTTCGTGTAAAGATCTTTAAACCCTCGAATAAGTTGATCATTTCGTTATCACAGGACATATGAGCTGTAAAAGGACCCTTTAGAAAACAATGTATGTAAATGTATGCATGTATGGAATATGAATTACGACTATTAAATAAAAAAAGCATTAGCCTAATATTTACATTTATAACACGAAACAAGTTTTTTTTTTAATTTCTAAAATTTACAATAATTTCGTAAGAAAACAGAAATTCCTCATTTCATCACGGAGCGAGTACGTACTTCAGCTTTACCTTCCTGCCTACCTGGAATCGTGAGGTATGGAGTACTGTAGGTACATTCATACATACATACGCTTTTGTTCCGCTCGGCTGTGCGTCAGCCACCACTAAATTTAATGAAGCGTTAGTAAAATGCTTGTGTATAGTTCTCTCATAGGTTTTGTTGTTGTTTCATTTAAACATAAAGGACCTTTTTCGTTCATCAAGATTTTATATGTTTTCTTGCTTTCAGAACACTTGCCATAGTTCTCAACCAATTTATCACCAATTCATCTTAAGAATCTGCCGTTTGGTTTGATAAAGTTAAGACTATACTTCACAGGATCATTTCTGTAGTCAGTCTTCATTTACTTTCTTTGCAAATCGAAAGTATTAGCACCCGCGATGAGGAGGTATATCGTTTTATCTGACAGCGTGAGGTTTATGAACTTCATCACTAATTTTGTCTTATGACATATTTGAGATGATGTTTCTTCGATGATCGCTCGGTTTTAACGGATAAAATGACTTCTGAGTGGTCTAAACCAATTTTAAACTAATAAATACATGAGTGTTGGGAAATGTATGAAGGCATAGATTGTTTTGGTCTGGTAATTAGTGGTAATTTGTTTCCCATGGAAAATGTATGAAAGCGTAAACGGGGATGAAAAGATACCCAACTCTCCTTCTGTCATTTAAGATCAGAGAGCAAATCTCCTTTGACAGTTGACTGGATCGGCGATTAGGTTTAATAAAAACATCGCTGAACTATGTCAATGCCGTTCTATATCTCACACAGCTCATTGTTCCATCGAATGATATATTCGCCGTGGTCAATACGCAAAAGACCATAAATCTTCCGCTGTACCTTTCTCTCGAAAGCTGAAACCATTGGTTTTCGGAAAGTGTAAAAGAACAGCTGGTACGACGGGGAGTGCCGTGTCGCAGCGGAGATAAAACAGACTGCCTAGCTCGCAACGTTCCAATCGACCACAACACGTGCGGGATGGGATAGATACCGAGAGTTGAAGAGGCAAGCGAGACACATTTGCAGACAGAAAAAGAAAGATGCCGAAATGGGTAAGTATGAAGAGCTTGACAAACTAGCCGACAGGGGTATTGCTCGAAAATTCTATGAAAATATGAGGCGACTAAAAGAAGGTTTTAAGACCGGAGCATACTTTTTAGGTTATCTAATGACCGATGCCCAGAGCATACTGAAATTATGGTGGGAACACTTCTCCAGCCTGCTGAATGGCAGTGAAAGTATAAAGCGAACCCGATTCCCCAATTGATGACGATGAAGCAGACGTTCCATTACCCGACCACGAAGAAGTTCGAAAAGCATTTACCTGCTGGATGAACAACAAAGCGGTAGGAGCCAATAAATTGCCGGGCGAGCTATTCAAATACGGCGGCGAAGAACTGATAAGGAACATACATCAGCTTCTTTGTAGAATATGGTCGGACGAAAACATACACCATCATTGGAATTTAAGGGTACACTGGACAATTCACAAAAAGGGATATCCCACAATCTGCGCCAACTACAACTACAACTACTGATTGGACCTTATCAGTGTGTCTTTAGGCCTGAAAAATCAACAACTGACTAGATATTCAACATGCCCCAAATCTTGGAAACGATTCATGAAAAGCAAAGAAAATAATTCAAACAGCAGATCTGAGTAGAGAAGGTACAATCTTACCATTATACCGTTAGTTCTGCTTTCTCCATACTGGATAAGAAAAGGAAGCGTATGGGTCTGACGAAATATTTCCTGTTATCAAACAAACAATGATCGCAATTCCGATTTGGCTCGCACGTCATTGTTGGCAGTCATAACTTTAGAACAGAAGTCGTAGATAATCTCTTCTGTCTTGGAACCAGTATTACCCCCAACAACTAAGTCAGCCTCGAGATCGAACGCAAAATAACTCTTGTTAACCGGTGCTACTTTGGATAAGTATGCGTCGGGGAAGCAAAGGAAGAGGAAGACCTCAACTCCGTTGGAAATACCAGCTGGAGAAGAACCTGGCTACACTTATAATAACTAATTGGCGCCAAACAGCGAAAAAGATGAACGACTGACTCGCTATTGTACACTCGGTTATAACCACGTAAGCGATGTCTACGACAATAAAGGAGAAAGTTTGAACCCATAGCCTGTCGAATAATTGTTACGCTCTTAATTCACTTGAATAAACTGGCTAGCAACGGATAGACTCAATATGAAATGACAATAAAATCAAAACAAAACGAAACTTCAGTTACCTCTTTTAACCCAACTTTTATTCCCATTACGTACGCATTAACTACTGTGGCACCATTTTCAACCTTTCATTCATTCATTCATTCATTTCATTTGAGCATAATCACCAATTTTTATGGCAATCTGTTCGAGGTCTCACCAAATCACTTAAAGCTTTGCAGATAATGACATTTTTTGTGTCTTTCATGTGTGTTAAAGATTTCTCCATATTCCCCCGTTTACCGTAACAAACATGCAATGCCACACTGACTGCACATTGCGACTTTAACTCAACCCAAACCGAACCGAACAGTCAGTCAACCCAACCGTTCACTCATCCAACGCCAGATGACAGATGGCAACAACGCTCTAAGACAACTCATCCGTTTGCATTTATTGTACGTTTCTAGGCCGTTTGGGGATTGACTTTTTCTACTCATAGATAGGTCTTTGTAGTAAGCACTTTTCCGACTTTCTGTGCATTTCGCTTTTCTTGCCTTAAGTCTTCTAGTTAGGGTGAAAAAGTTTTTCAACATTACTTGGGTTATGGATATGGAAGGCTGTAACATGCACCGAAAGATGGGTCATGGAGTAAAGCCCCCTTAAAGGATGTCAATTTCGGATAGTGGAAGCTGAGCTGTGAAAGCGAAATTTATAATCTATCCTTGAGGATTCCACTCCAGCGCTATGTATGGTCGATACATTTAAATTTAAGGCGTTCAGAGTTTAATATTGCTAATACCGCTTTGTCATACTAAACGCATAATCTTTCAAGGACATCGGTTAAGAAAAGATTGCAGCATTGGCAAAACACTCGCTGTAATGTTCCACTTCTCCCTGCCATAGAGGGAAACATATTTCATGCCTGAGTGGAATATTTTTCATTCGAATGTCTGGGGATACATGTGTTGAACTCTAAGCTTTATCCAATATGTCGAACGAATTCTCATTACTTTACTAGAGAACAGAGTCGTCTCATCTTAAGATAAATTGCGTTGAGGTATTTAAACATTAAAAGAGCTTCAAGTTACTCTTTCTATGCAAGAATCTACATTTTTTATGCAATAATCTTAGAGAATCGAAATAAAAAAGGATGCCAGTGAATTTCACTACTTGCAGTGGGATCACCATATTCGATTAAATATAATAACTATTATTAATTTCTAATAAATAAGTAGCTGTATTTTCCTAAATATATTTAGTTTTGGAGATATGTAGGTAGCTGAAGTTTCTTAGCTCTCTTTTTAGTTTTGTGTTGTGTTCTCTTGTGAGTTACAGTTGAAACGTTAGTTACCTTTCTGAATTCTCTGGCATTGCTATCAAATAAAAACTATTTTAACTTCAACTAATGAGCAAAAAAGTGCCATAAAACTGTCGTAAATGAATAAAAACCAACAAAGGCAGCAACTAAATAGACAGCAGACACAAAGGAAATCAGAAAGTGAAGCATGCTCGGCAAACACAAAACAAATGGGAGAAAAAGTGGAATTGCATGTCAATACAAAAATTCGTAGACAGCATTAAGGAATGCATAAAACAAAAACAATTGCAACAACAAAAACAATAAACATAGACTATTATAAATAATTAGTATGCGTACTAGTAATAGCGGCAAGGAAGAAAGTACATTTAATATTTGAAGAGTTTGCTGCATTTTTATACCCTCAACAGAGTATGTTATGTACACGAAGTTTGTGGCACCAAGAAGGAAATTTCGGAAGTCCTATAAAGTAAATATGTAAATGGGTAAAGTAGCTATCTGACGACACACTTAGGGAGTCAAGTGTGTACCACCAAAACTTAAGTCCCCTCAGTCTATTGTCTCTTCTTCGAACTAATTATTAATCGCATAGAAGATCATTTTACCTCCTGATAGCTTCTACAGTAGTCGTTATATGACATTCCTAGTCTATGGGCAAATCTAACAATTAAATCGTGATGTGTCAGCACTTCTACTTGAGTTCATGTCATATTTTTTAAATTTTAATTGAGCCTGTTAAGGATTTACTCCAGCTTAAAATACATGCAACCAAGAACAGCAACAACAATTGTGGATTTAGCATGCAAGCGTATGACAACGCGTGCCGCACGCAAGATGTCCCCGAGGAGCGGCTTTGGCGCATCGTTAAATCCTTAAACAGCTGTGTACAAAGCGCAATGAGCATTGCGCCACTGTCCGAGCCGGTACTTATGGGTATTTAACGCTCAGCGCTACCCGTACCAACGCCATTATCATACAACCAACTATTGGGTGAATGCCACCCACTGTCGTCATTTGCGTCTGGTGCGTTTTGTATGTCAATTTGTTGCTACTCTCACGTCACGCCACGCCATGTCACGCCTCACACCACGCTGCTGTTGCGCGCTTTGCGCTTAATCCCAACGGAAATTCCACATTTGCTGTCACAGCCCCACAGACTGACTGTGCGTTGCCTGCCAAATGCCGCTGCCAACTACCAAGTACCAAACAGCCGTCTCCTGCCAGCCAAGCGACCAGTCAGCTGGCTCCCCAGACAGCTCAGCAACTTTGCTCTAGCTCCAGCGCCAGCTGCTGTGGTTGTTGCTGCTGCTATCTACTTGCAAGTAAATAGTTGTACTGACTACTTGGGCGTTGGCATTAACGAAGGCAGGCATTGTGTTGGCGTCCAACTGTGCTGGGCGCTCACATTTCTTGCGAAGATGCGTAATTATGGTGCGGTTAGTGTCATTCACTTGCTAAATGTGTTCCGAGTATTAGAATTGTGAATTGATGCTAATTGAAAAAAAGCAACAACTGCAATAACATTCAACCGGATGTTGAGTAGAAAGATGGCAACAAAAAAAAAGGAAGAAGAGAAATGGAAGACACAAAAGCGTAGCTGTGGTAGCTATTCTACAACAATCCGAATTGCTACAATTTACGAGCGCAACCGGATCAGTGTAACAATGTACTGTGGGATTTGTAAAAGTCACTGAAGACTGCAATTCGTGCACACCGAATTTGTTTTGTGGCTTGAATTTTGTAATTCACCTAATTTGATAGGATTTTTATTTGCTAAGCTACACTTTGTTCGCATAGTTATTTTTGTATGAAATATGGGGTCTTGCGGTTAGTTAATTTGACACGAAGTTTATGCAGCTTATGCTGCATTTAATGAAATTATATGTATACTATCTATTTCGATCCAATACCTTCTGCAATCTTTCGGCTCGACAAAATTTTTGACCGAAGTTATTTTTGAAGTCCTGATTTGAGGTGACCCCGGGTTAATGCGCTGGGTTTGGGATCCACCACGTTAAAAACACCTCTAATGAAAAGAAAATCTAAGGATGACGATTCAGGGGCATACCCTGGAATGTCCGGTCCCTTAATTGGGGCGGTCCAACTGGTTGAAGTTCTCGTATTATTAAAGGTTGACATCACCGCCGTCCAAGAAGTGGAATGGACGAGACAAGGACTGAGACGAGTAGCTCCTTGTGGAATTTACTACAATGGCCATATAAAGAAGAGGGATGCATGATGGGAGAGAGATTCCTCGCCGAGTCCTGACATTCACTTCTATGGACGAACGTCTAGCCACAATCCGCGTTGAGGCGAAGTTCTTCAACATATCGCTGATTTGTGAGATGGGATAGATACCGAGAGTTGAAGAAGAAGCGAAACGCATTTAGCCGATAGCTAGCCAATCGGGGTAATGTTCAAAAATTCTACGAAAAGATGCCGCGACAGAAGGTTTCAAAACGAAGATTAATCTTGCAAAACCACCAGAAGTGATCTAGTGACTGATGACCAGTGCATACTGCTATTATAGAGAGAACACTTCCTTATCCAGCTGAATGGGAGTGAAAGCATAACACCAGGAGATGGTGAACCCGATTCCCAAATCGATGACGATGGAGCGGCTGTCCCATTACAGGACTATGAAGAAATATAGATAGCAATTGCCCGTCTAAAGTAGCGGGGGCCGATGGATTGCCAGAACATGCATCACTTTCTTTGTGGAATTTAAGTGTGCTCTGCCCAATCTACAAAAGGGAGATCCCACAATCTGCGTCAGCTACTATGAGATAAGTCTCCTCAACATCATATATAAGGTTCTATCGAGCGTATTGTGTGAAAGAGTAATGCCCACCAACAAACAAACTGATTGAACCTTATCAGTGTGGCTTTAGGACTGGAGAATCAACAGCAGACCAGATATTGCCCATGCGTCCAATCATGGAAAAGAGGTTCGACTAACCACCTCTTCGTCTCTTCTTTTATTCTGCTATGTATGAATTTGGTATCCCCGCAAAATTAATATGCACAGCCGTATTAGAAGAAAGAAGAAGATTTGAGGTGAAGGTTCTCCCATCCAAAAAAATTTGCAGAGATCGCAACAAGTAATAATCCGAAGGTACCAAGACTAGAGAATATGATTGTTGTGTGGTGTGCACATCACATTCAAGCTGTAAAAACTTTTGTGGTGTCATCAAATTTTGATGAGTTCAGTCGGCATCCTGTAATATGGATGAAAAACTTCGGATAATCTGTTTCTTGGTTTCGTAGCATTAATAGAAGTAGCAATAAAATTCTCGGATACGTGAACCCCAACGATCCAGGACTGGCACCAAGTGAAATTCTTCAATTTATTAGATTAATGAGGCTGACGATGGAACAATAGAGCAATAGATCACAAGTCAAAGTCTTATTATTACATTCCTAAACAAGGTACCCAAAAAGGCACGTCGCAGACCCCGTTAATATACATATGTGTACTATATGATCGGCTAGACGAGCTAAGCCGATGTAGACATGTTCGTCTATCTATATATTTGCTCGTCTGTATACTAACTAAGTCTATCGGTTTTTGAAATATTGGTAAGTCTTTTCTCCTCAAGAAGCTATTAAATTGTCGAAAACGCCATTATTGGACTACTATACCATATGGCCATACATCTGATCGATAAAATCCAGTCTTTGTATGGGGAAACTTATTTGTGTGACAAGATATCTTAACGAAATTTAGCATCGATTGTTTTTCAAAGCAACGGTACAATTTCCAAAGAAATTGTTCAGATCAGCATAAAGCTGCCATACAAACTTAACGAAATGAATGATGTCCTTGTATGGAATTTTTTTAGATGCACTCGATTCTTCTTTTTAAACAATTTTTAATTACAACATTAAAGGTGGTATTTAACAGATTTAAATTTCTGTCTCTTTTCCTGCTTCTGCTGCTAAAAGCTTTAATTTCATTTTCTCAATCATCCGCATATGGAGGTATTTCCGTTTTGCAATGGTTCACTTTCATTTCAGAATAAATGTCTTTCCATTGCTTTAAAATTGCATGAAATAAATTGTTTTGCCGCCGTGGGGGAAAAACTGGGTAAATTAAATTCAATTTCTTAGAATTTTAAAACGCATCACGAGAAAGTAATCGTGAACTCAAAATGCTTGGCAACAATTCAAATATGCAACAGTTATCAGGCAACACCCCATGCTAAAAACTTTCCAGCGAAACAGCAAACCGGAGATTACATAAGCATGTATGCGTATTGTTGCTGGCATGCAGCAGATTTTTGCTACACTTGTGAGCGTCCTTCCCTTATCAAACAGCTGTGTACGCGCCACTTAGAGTAGAAGCCATAAGGTGGGGTGTGGTGTGCTGCGGTGCGGAGTGTTGGCTGCGTGCGAATGGTAAATGCCAAGCAATTGGAGCTTGCGCTAACACACCAAAATGAGTATTTGATCCTTTTTATATCCGCAATGTTTGTCAAAACAGATGAGGTTCACTTTGCTGCCGGCTGCCGGCTTGGTTGTGGATATGCTTGCGTTGTGCGCCTTAATGTATGCTACAAAAGCGTAATGTATAATAGTCTGACACTGGCTGGAGACTGTTGCTTTATGTGTGTGTGAATAAAAGTTTATATGTGTGCGTAAATGTATATTTAGGTGAGAAAATGTGTATGTGTGTGTGTAGAAATATATGTGTTTTTGTACCTCTGTAGTTAAAGTGCTGCTGTGGTAGCTGCCTTGTGTTTTTTCAAGCGTAATATGCTTGTACATGCGTCTCTGTGTGTGTGTGTGCGAGATTACTCTTCTTTTTCTCGAGTGCGTCGTCTGCTGCGGAAATGCCGCCCGGCACCTGCTACTGTTGCATGTGCGAACGACAGCTTTTATTTTTACCTTTGCGCATACATTGCTCCTCCGGTGTTGTATTCTCGCTTTGCGTGCCTGCGTCGCTTTGCATTCATCTGCCATATACCATATTGTACCGTAGCGTGCGTGTATTTGTTTGTGCGAATGAGTCTCATTATTATTTCTAAATTACTTACATTTCATTTCGCTCATTTGACGTTGGTTTTATTGCGACTGCACCTACTCGCATACATAATTACATAAGTACAATTGTACTTTTACGGCAAAAACAGCAAACGTAGTCTTATAGAAGAACTAACGCAGCAGCTGCCACACAGTGTGACGTTATTAAAGAAAAAGTGGCGTAGAGAAAATAAAGTGCTTTGTACAGGCTTACTTTAAATTACTGTACCCAGTAAGGGTTAATCTGGGTCCAATCTTACGCCTAGGTAATTTACAGCTTTTTGTGTCCTAAGGACGACTAAGGATAGTAGTTTGTATGCTTATTACGAGAATTACAGCGTTTTTTCTGTAGCGAGCTGGAGGTTATGTGAGTTAAGCCATATTTGCGTCCGAATCATGACCTGATTCAGCTTTCTTCGGACTTCCGCTGTATCTCTGGCTGTGATTACTGCTGCTACGTCATCCGCGCAAATATGGTTCGTCTGGCATTTTAAGTTTTAGTATTCCGTCATAGATACTTTTACACAGGTCTGGAACTAAAATCAACCCTTGTGTAGTTCCTGATGTAACTTCTATTTGTTGTGATACCTCTCTAGTCTGGTACAGCAGTTCTCTGTTACTAAAAAGCTCCTCATCACAGCAATGGGTTAATCGGGAATTCTAAAATTTTTTTCTAAAGCGTGGAACGTGTTCGCTCAACTCGCTTTATTGTAAGGATTTCGAACGTAGTAAACAGAATTATTCACTTGTATTTAGGGCATCTACACTGTGCGACTTTTACACTTTCAATGACATTTCGGATAGGGTCTAAAGTTGACTTTCCGGTTCTAAAACTGTGCTGTTTTGAAGAGAGTCCGCCAGCTTCATTGGTAGCCGCTTCCAGTCTAGGTTTAAATAGTCTTTCATATATCTTTCCCGCTGTATTGAGCATGCATATTGGGCGATATGTTGAAGGCAAGTCGGGATCACCTTTTCCTAAGCAGCAAGGACAAGTCGGAGTTTTCTACAAATTTCAGGCGTTGTACATGTTTAAGAGTACTGAGGCTCGTTCTGCGGCGATCGTGGGATGAGAACTCTTCCGGGCCGGGAGATTTGTTAATTTTAAGCTTGCCAGCGGTCAGTTACAGTTCCTCGAGGGTAAATGGAGGGATTACCGAAAATCTTATTGCCTGTTCTTGGTCATAGATTCTTTTCTCGTGCGTGAAAAATAGTGCGTTTAAGTCAGGTGGCTTGGTTTGAGCTCCGAGCTTCTTCATAACTATTTTCCATCCGACTCCCCGGGATTTTAGTTAACATCTTTGGGTAGTTGCGTTCATTTTTCCTTTTTGCTTGCCTCGATGTCATGCTAAGCTGCTTTTTCGCCACTTGATATTGCTCGGCTTCTTCGGGTGCTGCTCTTCTGCACCTAGATGTAGTGTATGCTCTGTGAGAATGAAGACAGGCGCGTTTAAGTTGAGTGATATTTTCTCTCCTCCAGTAAACTGCTGTTTTTTTCTATTCCATTTTCATATTCCTGTTTTTTCCTTTTCTGTGTGGCATTTGTTCCCTTGTCGATCATAAAGGATATATACTGATGATCGCTGCCATTATAGTGTTCTAGGACCCTTCATCTCTTTATTGAACTTGCCATGCATTCTGATGCTAAGTTAATGCCTTTTCCACCGACATGGAGTTTACTAAAATAAATTTTCAACTCAGCTTAAACAAAAATTCTACGAGCATTAAACAACACTAAAAACTTCTTAAAGAAGTTAACCAAAAATATTTTTTCTTAAACTCAACTTAAACACCACCTTAAATATTTACTAAACTTTTACTAAAATAAAAAAGTAAAAAAAACTCAGCTTAAAAATAGCTTTTTGAACAATTCAGGTTTCAGTATTAAAGACTTCTCCTAAACAGCGAGTCTACCAAAATAAAAATTTATTTACCTCAGCTTAAACAACAGTTTATTGATCATTACAGTTTTCAGCCTTAAACACTTATCAAAATCAGAGTTTGCCTCAAAAATTAATCGAACAATCAAATTCTCTTTAATTCGTACGTAAAACCAACTTGTTCATCATACGGCAATTAGGTATGTATTAACCACTTAGATGATTGGCAGATTCCAATTTATTTCTAGAATGGTTTGATCAAACTGTTAACTATTAGTTTTAGTTTACAATCTTAATGAATTAACACTCTCAAATGGAGTATCTGGAACACTTCAAAAAGGAATTGTGATAAAAAAATACCCGAAAATTTAAGCAAAATATTTAATTATTCATCGATATTTATTTTGTAGTCTTCAAAGTATTCCCCACCAGATGTATTACACTTATACCAACGATTTTTACAGCCCTCGAAACACTTTCCATAAGCTTTTCGGGATGGCCTTCAGCGAAATTTGTTTTGTCTCTTCGATCGACTGAAAACGAGTTGCACGGAGCGACAATTTCAGTTTGGGGAACAAGAAAAAGTCACACGGAATCTGGTGAATATAGTGGTTGACCGATGATATGTAATGCGTTTTTGGCTTTAAATTCGGTCATAATTGTAGCTCGATGGTGCTTTATCATCGTGCAAAATCCATGAATTCCTCTTCCACAATGACCGCCATTTTCGACGAATGTTCTCCGCAAATGCCTCAAGGCAGGCAAATATAACTCTTTACTGACCCTCTCTCCGTTTCCGAAATAAATTTATGATGCCCCAAACTACGAATCTCGAAAAAATAATGAGCATCACTTTGATTTTTGAGCAGATTTTGTGTGGGTTTTTTGGTCTCGGTTCATTTTTTTCCTCCATTCCGATGATGATTGATTTTGATTTTGGTTTACGAAAAGTTTTATTACTCAACGTATTTTTAATATAGCAGTTCCCAGGCGAAAATACAATCGCCTGATGAAGATCTTGCAGAAGCCATTAGATTAGCGGACGACGCTTTAAAAGCGTTCACAGAAATGCGACCAAATGCCGAAAAAAACTTTTTTTTTTGATTTTTAATAACGTTGAAGAAGTATGCACCGAGCTAGGTAGAGAACTAAAGGTACCACGCTACAGTAGTCGCCAAATGAATCGCTTCAATTTGAAAACGAACGACGCTGAGGCATACTATCGCATTGCTTTTTATATTCCCTCTCTTGATACTTACATTGCTCATTCGAAAAGCCGCTTTCTTGACAACAGTTCAGTGTTAGAAAAATTTTGTGTATTTTTCCCAAAGTACGAATTTGACGCTAAAAAGCTTGAGAAATATTTTCTTTCTATGAAAGGGTGATCAAGTGTTCAGAACGAAACTTTCTTGCGGAGATGAAAATGTGGAAACAGCGAACTTCAGGCAAGCATTTACGGAATGCTCTCGAAGCTTTAGAAGCAGTGAACAAAACGTCTTTTGGGAATGTTTTCAAGATTTTACGCATATTGGCGTTATTGCCTGTTTCAATAGCATCACCGGAAAGAAGTTTTTCAAGTTTAAGGAGAATTAAAACCTATTTACGAAATACGACAGGTCAAGATAGGCTTAATGGTCTAGCATCAATGAATATTCATAGCGATATTAATCGGTCAGTTAATGAAATACTAGAACAATTCTTTCAAAAACCAAGGAAAATATAACATGGAATGTGAGATCCCGTGTAATCCTCAATTATTCACTGAGCTTCAGCGGTACTGCTTGTACAAATGTAGAAAAAGTTCGAATTATATGAATAACAACAAAAATCTTGTAACTTATTATAATTGCTTATAATTTGATGTAATTTTTTTTGATCAATAACCTCATTCCAAATCCATATCAACAAACAAATATTTTTCTCTGAGTTTAGGGGGTGTTTTAACACCAAAAAGCCAAACAGCCGCCCCCCCTGGATCCATCACTGCTATGAAATAATTCAGAGCCTTCAACAAATGACTTTTAATGGATTCATATATCATTAATTTTGGAGCGCCACTCGCTAGATCAGTAATGGTGCGTCTGCTAAAAGGTTCAGGTTTTTTTTGGTACGAGTATAGTATTGACTCGCTTTATACCCAAAACACTAACTAAAATGTGCTGAGTAGCTCCCTAAGAGAAGTTGAGACCCTCTGCTATTTATAAGATGCTGACATGAGATTATATTCAAGCAGAGTTTCTTTATACTCAAACTTCACACGAATATAAACAAAGGTTGTATCAATAGAGGAAAGCTATATTTTGCGATTCGGATTTGCGTGAAGTGTAAATGGACGAGTCCGAGTCAAATTTGATCAGTTCGTAGAACGACTTATGTAACAAAGAGAGATTTTTTTTTCTTTTTCTCTCTTCTTTTAAATTTTAACTATCACGAACGTGTTTCTAAAATAAATGCAAAATAAGGAGAGTAGGGGGATAGAGCTATGTGTAGAAGTTCACGAAAGTGAGGAAAGTTCTTTGAACGCCATTCAGACCAAGTATCCTTTGGGTAGCCGAAAAATGTCCGTGTGAGAAGATGAATAGTCCCTCTCCAGGGTTGTGGGCTGGGTTTGGGACCCGCCACGTAAAAAACACCCTCAATGAAAGGATCAAAACAGTCTCCAATGAGAGACCCCCCTTTTTATGACGGCCACGGCAAACTTGTGTAAACTCAGCTATAACCGCGTGGACAGTGTCTACGCCTGTAAAAAAAGAAGAAGTAGATTTCGGAGAGATATAGAGAGAGGGAATTGGAATCTCCACAATATATACATATACATACATACATGATATAACCATTCATTCATACTTCGACAGCACGATGGCTTTGTGAAAACCACATTTAGAGAAAAAGCTTGCAAAAAAATATTTTTAATATTCTATTAAACATTACTTGCTTTTGCATCACCGTATGCTCTTCATAACCCTCCTCTGCTGCACTTAGAACTAACCCACAAAATTCAAGAGACGCACCTGACGCCTTTGGCATGGCGTTTGCCCTACAGTAGCACAACAATTACAAGGCGACACAGGAATCTTGCTCGAGAATTTAAGTCTGCTTTAAGCACTATGTCGGGCAGATGTGTACCCTGAGTGCGTAGCTACGGTTCTTGTAAGTTATGCCATTGTTATTGCCATTACTGCTTCGTTTGTGGGGCTGTTTGTATTGTTGTTGCTGTTTTTGGTTTTGTTGTAGTTGCTGATGTTGTTGTTGTTGTCGCGAGGCATATTTTGTGAATGCGAGGGATTTGAAAATTAATCAAATGGTGCCCAGCTGCGCTTGGTGGTGGCAATGGTGGCGGAGTTGGCGTTGGAAATTGCAGCCGAGGCAACACGCTAAGATAAGTCTGCCGGCTGCTGCCTGCCATCTCTCTTGTTGTTGCCAATAGGTGCGTGTGTACGCGTTGTTATGACTCTCTGCATTTTCATTCATTTGCCATTTCACGCGCTATCTGCGTTGGTCTCATCCTCTGCCTGCTTTGTGTACGACATATTTTCCCTCACCTGTGTACTGAACGCATTTTCCATTTTCCCTTCTTCATTCCGCCATTGTTTGCGCTCCTTTGCTTGGCTTACCAGCACACACACACACAGCGCTGGTGTGTAACGAAATTAGAATTTACTAAACATAACTACCTTTGAGCACACATACATACATACACTCAGAAACTACCTGCAACATTGTCGCACTCACGCCACACGCCATTGTACTCATCACGCAGTCTCTCTGTGTGGCTCCGTTAGCCACCATAAAACTCAGCTCCTTAATTCACATATACTTTTTTCTCATTTATTCTTCGGTAAAATTCTGAATTTTTCATTTGTTTGTTTTTGAATTGGAAAATTTTATGATGCCGGTCGTAAGAGCGAGCTTTCCATAATGAATTATGTAATGAATTGGATATAAAATGCATATTTCATTCCGGTTTGGATTTTCTTTTATGAACTGCATAATGTAATTATGGTCAGCAGCACTGTGGATGGTGAGGTGGTGGCGGCGGCAGGAAAAGTTGAAATAAAATTAGTTTCAAAATATTTACATTTGTCAAAGTAGTTCAACGAGTCGTTTTTATGGCTATAAAAGAGGGTCAATCAGGACCACGGCCCAGCTGGTGGCTTAAATTATTACTCAACACTGAGCTGTATACTTAAATGTGCGTAATTACATTTTAGGCATTTAAAATTTCTTTGCTAAACTTAAATACAAAATGGAATATTTAATGAAATAGCTGGGCTTCAATGTTGGTTTGGGGAAGCGTATTCGTAAACAAATTTAACTTTATTTAATAGAGCTTTTTTCTTGATAACTGAAGGACACTTCATCAAGCCTTGTTCATCAGGATGTGAGCACTTTTCTACACTGAACAAAGGTTGTCAAGTTTGTCACAAAGTTTGTAACACCCATAAGGAAACGTCGAAGACCGTATAAAGTACCATCTGCAGGGCTGCGGAAAGAATGGTCCATCCGTGGACTCGTTCGAACATTTTGAGTCGTAACTGGTGAATGACATGCGTGCTGTTTTGCTCCAAGGTCTGAATCGAAGCGGGATTGTCTACATAGACTTTAGACTTTACATAGCCTCACAGGAAAAAGTCTACCGGTGTGATATCGTACGATCTTGGTAGCCAATCGACCGGCCCAAAGCGTTTAATTATCTTTTCACCGAAAATAGTCTCTCAATAAATCCATTGATTGCTGCGATTTATGGGAAGCAATGCTGTCTTGTTGAAACCAAATGTCAGCGAGATCACCAGGCCCAGCGATCGCCATTGACTGTTACGTTCTTAGCGGCATCATTTTTGAAGAAATTTGTACAGATGATTCCATTGGCCCACAAACCACCAAAAACCGTCGTTTTTCTGGATGAAATGTTAGCTCTTGAATCTGCTCAGGTTGCTCTTCGTCTCAACTCTGATTGTTTACATACTAATTGAGACAGATAATGACCTCACCACTGAACAAAATTTGGTTCGGGAACGTCTGATCTTCTTGGAAGCGATGTTGCTTGGGAAGACTGAGCAGCTTCAGGTCCTGCACAATCTGTCTTTAAATTTAAGATCTCTACGTAAAATGTGCCATACGTTATTTCGAGTTGCTGGGAACGACGCCGAATCGACTCTCCGCGGCCTTCGTGTACACACTTGATTTACCAAACGCAGCACAATCAAGAAAAAAGTGTTGAGATTTTCCTGGTCTTCTCACATACAACGTCTCCACCTGACGACCGGTAAAATTCTTAACTTTAGAGCATGTATGCCGATAGGGCAATGAACTTTTAGAACCCCACAACTATGGAGAGACTAGCCCTGCTAAGGACAAAGGGCGCATTAGAACTCTAGTGATCGAACTTGGGCCAAAATTATTTTGCGACAGTGCTTTTACCGATGGTTGCACATCACTGACCAAGTTCCCGCGAAGCCCAGCCATCTAGTAGTAGAACCCGTGATGAGACGAGAGTACCGACCCGTAAATTGGGCAATTTAGTGAAGTAGTCGTATGTAAAACGTACTGCGGCTTTTTTACATTACATTATAGCTTATGTTATCTAATAACAATGTACAGATGTTAATACAAGTATATACCTAAAACTCCCAGATAATGATCATAGAGGCCCTCATAATGCGGCAAAGCGTTTATTAAATAATAGAAGATAAAGTGTTTGGATGTTTCTCACCTTTCTCCACACAACTTCAACAAGTTGTTTTTGACAAGATATTTTATTTGCATGGATGCTTATTGGATAATGCTCAGTAAAATCTTTTACAATGAATCCTGCTCGAAGTGCTAGAATTTAGAAGAACAATGGGACTCAGTTCACTCCTACCCTAATGTAATGGGATTAAGGTGGCACCTATTACGAGCTTATCAACCTTGCAGCTTTTGACGATTCCGCTATAACCAAGCACCCAAACGAGTCTGATAATTAAGTAGCTTAACGCTTTTCATAGCGAGGATAGACAATTTTTGACTAACTTTGAGTCCAAAATTGCGAGCTCAAAGTTATTTGCGCCTCTGCTGTGCTTAATGGTAGCCAGCTCTGCTTTAAAACGCTACAGTCCGGTTGCCTAAAACTATGCTTAACTGCGTCTTTTCTTTAGCGACTGTTCCCCGTACACATAACCCTTTCCGGCGTATCTAAGCAGTGAAGAGGTTGACTCATAGGGTAAAATATGTTATAGCAGCTTCTAGAACATTGAGAGTACTGCCTGATTCTTAAATCTGGAGCTTTGGTATTCCAAAGACATATATTATTTGAAATCGCAATTACTTGGAATTAGTTTCAATCCATAACTATGAGCAAAAAATAGTAGGACTTTGTTCATAATTTTAAATTTCTTAATTTATTCTTCTACCTCGAAGTAGTCTCCTTGGCTCCACTAAACTTGTGTCAGCGTTTTTCCAATCCTCGAAACAGTTGTTAAAGACAATTTCCAGAATGAGCGTAGCGCTCTCTTTTGCTTAGCGGCCTCTTATTACGAAGAAAACTGTCAATATGACCTTGATTTTTGGATTGCTGGCAACAAACAGTTCCGGGGTCCGGCACTCGAACCTGTAACCAAATTCTCAAAACGATAGGGTTTACTTGACCGACCGTTCATACGAGAATCTAAGTCATCGGTTGGCCACCAGGAGGCAGCACCCGCCACAAGTAATGGCTTGGGCCGCTGTCCCCGCAGATGGGCGCTCTTCAATTGTTTTCATCGAGCCTGGCGTCAAAGTAAATGCGACATATTATCGGGAAAGTGTTCTGGAGGCTGCTTTGAAGCCGTGGGCAAACAAACATTTCGGTCGCAAACCATGGAAGTTGAAAAACAACGTTCCGAACTTCATTACGACCACACAATGGCTCTCGAATTCACCAGATGCGAATCCAATGGATTATTCTCTCTGGGCCATTTTGGAGACCTAGGTCCGAAGTAAAAAATAAACCAGTCTCGAGATGCTGAAAAAAGCCATTGTCCGTGAGTGGGCCAAAATATCGGCAAGTCACATTCGGGCAGCTAGCAATTCGTTGTTTGACCGTCTCAAGGCCATAGTTAAGGCAAAAGGTGGTCATATCGAGCAAAAGTGAATTGGTCCTGAATTTATGATTATTTTCACACATTTTGGACTTTAAGACAAATAAAAATAATTTTCCAAATCGAAATTAAGGCTATTTTAATTGGTTACACTTCAAGTGCCAAACCCTGTAAACATTAATAATTATTTTGATGTGACATTTGGCATAACTTGGACTCGGATTCATGGATTCCGGTAGATATTTTTGTGTGAAAATTTTCAAATATGGTACAATTGTGATTCGTGCAGTTTGTTGCTTTGAACTTCGTTACAGCATACTCTTAATCACTCTTTGTTCCTATCGTTTATCTTCGTTTTGTTAAATGCTTTACTACGTTCTTAGACTACAGGTAAGTAAGAGAATGAAGACTTTTTGTATTCTTGTATATGGGGAAAACGTAATATATAATTTTTTAGTGCGAATTTATAATTTCAGCTCTTATTAAATCATACAGCCGTTGGGAGAAATTTTTGGAAGAGTAGTTCCATTCGATTTCTAGTAAATTAGTGTAATACCATTGAAATCAGACGCACTGCCATTTAATTATTAGTTGAATTGTTTGTTTCTTTATTTAATATATATATATAGTATATAAGTTTTACTCACAATTTTTATATAATTTTGTTTTACTTTTTTCATTTCTTAATGACAATTCATATTTTTTGTAATTCACCTGCATCTCCAAAGTGTTCTATGTACTTACTTACAGCTATGCTTTGCTTAATACAATCTAATGTGTGTCAATTTATATTATCTTTGAAATCTTTACTCATTAAATTTATTTACTTTCATTTGCATTTAGTTAATAAGTAGTGTTTACTTCTTCGTTTATAACTTGTTTATAGTATTTACTGTACTTGTTGTCGATTGAAACATGATTGTGCTCAACATTTTTGTATTTCAGTTGCCTTCGCATTTGCGTTTTTAATTTTTTCGTTTATTTTATTCTCATATACTCGGGTTGCGTAGTAATGTTTTTTGTGATCTCAAGTGTGGGTTTAGTTCATGCTCAATATTTGCTGCATTTTTTGGTTCTGTAGTGTATTATAAGCATGTTTTCGTGGCGAAAAAAAATGTGATTAATCTTTTTTTTAAATATTTTTATGGCGAATTCTGTTACTATATTTATGAAATGTGTTTTTTGTTGTATGGAATTTTTTATTTAAACACATATATGCAAAAAATATTATACATATTAATATTTTTATTTTTATTTATATAATTGAAATATTTCGTGAAATTAATTAATTTTTTATGGCGAAAAAAAATTTAAAATTCGATTAATTAATTTAGATTTCAAAAAAGTATTTATTTTTTATGGCAAAGAATTACAATATTTTTATAAAATGTTCTTTATTCAAATATTTTTACATAAAATTATTTTTATTTTTTAATATTAGTTATAAATTAAATAATTACATTTTTTAAATGAAAAAGTAAATTTAACCAAATACTAATACATTCTTTTTTAAATAATGTTACATTGAAAAATATAAAATTTTAATTAATTAATATTTTCTTAATTAACCCGTGATCTCACAAATTTAGATTAAATTATTAATTTTATTTTATTTAAAAAAATATTAAATGTTTGTTAATTAATTTAATTATTTAATCGATTAATTTAATTTTTTTAATTAATTAGCAATTAATAAATTATAAGTAGGTTTAAAGAAGTTTACATATGAATTGTTTAATTTAAGTGTGTTTTTTTAATTAATAATTTAACACTTTATTGTACATGTTAATTCATTAATTTAATTAAGATCAATTAATTTCGTTTGAAAATTGTTTAATAATTAAAAAAATATTTGATTAAAAGATTTAAACTAACTAATCTTTTTATTAATTAACACATATATACACTTTTTTATTTTTAATTTAATAATTTAAATAATTTTAAGTAATTTACAATTATTCAATTCCGTTTGATAATTGTTAAATAAGTAAAAAAATAATTAAACAATAATTCAAAAAAATGAAATAAAATTTAAATTATGTTTTTTAAATATATAAAATATATAAATAATTTTTTAATTTAATTAATACTTTACGCAATGTTTATTTTATAATTAATTGATATAATTTATTAAAATAATTTTTAAATTAAATTAAATTTTTTAATTAATTAACACTTTACACAATTTGAATATTTTAAATTTTATAATTATGTAATTTATTTTAATTATCAAACTAAGTAAATTAATTTTAATTATTCAATACCGTTTGATAGTTTTTAAAATTATTATTTTTAAATAATTTTTATTTTAATTTTTCAATTCCGTTCGAAAATAGTTTTAATTAAGTACCAATTTTAAAAATAATTAATTCATTAACTAAAAAATTAAATAAATTATATAAAATTTTAAATTTATTAAGTTTTAAATCATTTAATTTTTGAATAACATTTACATTAAATAAGAAATTTGACGATTAACCAATTAGATAAATTAATTAAATAATTTAATTTTATAAATTGTTAATTAAAAAAAATTAATTAATTTGAAATTAGTACATAATTAAAACAATTTTCGAACGGCATTGAATTTAGTTGGATAATTAAAACAACAAAAATTTATCTAATTGGTTAGTCAATAATTTTTTTTTGTTATATGAAGAATAAATGGATCTATTAAAAATTGCAATTAATAAAAAAATGAAATATAAAAAAAAATTATTGATTAACCAATTAGATAAATTAATTAATTTTGTTGTTTTAATTATCCAACAAAATTCAATGCCGTTTGAAAATTGTTTTAATTATGTACTAATTTTTAAATTAATTAATTAAAGAATTTATGTAAAATTTTATTTTTTTAAATTTAATTAATTAATTAAAGAAATTATATAAATTTTTTTTAAATTAAATTAATTAACAATCAACAATCAAATTTTTAATCATTTAATATTTTTTATTAATTTTTGCAAATAAAATTTAAATCATTTATTTAAAAAAAAAAATTGATTTACCAATTAAATTTTTAATACTTTTATTAACTTTTTAGTTTTATTAATTAATGTAATTTTTGTTAATTAAATAACAATTATCCGACGAACTTAATTAATTGTAATTTCAATAAATCCATTTATATTCAGTAGAATAAATTTAAGTTTTTTTTAAAAAATTAATTTATTTATTAACCAATTATAATTAATAAAATTTTTGAATTAATTAGTTTTAAATTAAATTTAAATTAATTTATTAAAACATAAAGCTTTTTAATTAAGTTTTTTAATTAAAAAATTTGTTAACCAATTATAATTAATTAATTAGTTTTTAAATTAAATTTAAATTAATTTATTAAAACATAAAGTAATTTTAAATTAATTTATTAAAATATAAATTAATTAAATGGTTACATTTTTAATACGCATTCTATTTAATTTTTTTTAATTACTTTAATTTTTTTTTAATTAGTTAACAACTAACAAACGAAACTAATTAATTATAATTTTTAATAAATCCATTTAATATTCACAGAATAAAATTTAAGTTTTTTAATTGATTAAAATAAGTCATTAATTAATTAATTTTTAATTAAATTAATTTTTAATTATTTAAATTATTTTATTAAACATAAATTAATTAAATATTTACATTTTTAATACGCATTTTATTTAATTTTTTAAATTAATTTAATTTTTTTTTATTTATCAAACAAAAATTAATTGTATTTTTTAATAAATCCATTTAATATTCATACAATAAAATTTAAGTTTTTTTAATTAAAAAGATGCATTTAACTAATTATAATTAATTAGTTAATTAAATCTTTTAATTAATTAGTTTTTAAATTAAATTTAAATTATTTTACTAAAACATAAATTAATCGTGTAATTACATTTTTAATACGCATTTTATTTTAGTTTTTTAATTAGTTAACAATTATCAAACGAAGTTAATTATTTATAATTTTTAATAAATTATTCATCAAATAAAATTTAAGTTTTTTAATTAAAAATGAATTTATTGGTGAAAGAATTACAATTAATTAATTTATTAAATCTTTTAATTAATTTGTTTTTAAATTAAATTTAAATTATTTTATTAAAACATAAATTAATTAAGTATTTACATTTTTAATACGCATTTTATTTAATTTTTTAATTTGTTTTAAATTAATTTAATTTTTTAATAAGTTAACAGTTGTCAAGCGAAATTAATTAATTATAATTTTTAATAAAGTCATATTTGCACACTTAAAAGTTTTTAAAAATTGTGAAAAATATTTAATCGATTTAATTTAAAAGATGAGTGCTTACTAAATTTGCACACTGATTGCACGTATATATACATAATTAATGTTTTTTTTTAATTTAATTGAGTTTTCTTCACTTATTCCTTAGCTCTACTATGTATTACAGTAGTATACTTCAGCTACATTCACATGCTTTTGCGTTTATTCGTTGTTAGCGAAACAATAACATTTCATGTCTTTTACTTATAATTATTATTTTTTAAATACATAATTAAATTTTTTTTTAAATTCATTAGTAATTAAGCATTTGAGTTTGCAAAAAAGTGTTAGTGCCATTAAAAAATTAATTACACATACATAATTACACCAAAATATGGCATCAAAACCGTTTTTAGTCAACTGTATGCACACGCTTTGCATGTGTGTGTGTGTGTTTTACATATACTTATACACATATATGGCTTGAGCGGAAATTAAATACAATTTTCAATTATTAAAATTTACTTAGTTCCCTTTCAATTCATTTATTTACTTTACCAATTCCTTGAAATACACAATAAATGCAATTTTTTTCTTCAAAAACCTCTAATTAAATTTACAATATTTAATTTTATTAATTTTTTTTACTTTTTTCTTAATTCTTTCCATTAAATGCGCACAATATTTCAGCAAATAAGTGTTTTTGTGTGTTGCTCATCAAAAAAGTTGGCGCAAGCTTTATTTAAAAAAACACACATACAAACATACATACGCTATGAATTCATTGTCGCATATATAAATAGTTAATTACACACATACATACATATCGAGTTTGCTTTCTACTTCATTGAAGCGTATTTTGTAATTACACATTTACCTAATTTCATACAATAGCTTTTTGTTTTCATTAATTCATAATCGCCATTTTTCATTATTATTGAAGTTTCACTTAATTAAAACTACATTTATAATTCCGTGACATATATATATATGCTTATATAATACATGCTTATTATTAAAAAATTGCACAAATCATGATTATTTTCCTTTGAATACTTGTAATTTGTAGCGAAACCTTTTATTTTTTAATATTTAAAGCTTTTTGGAAGCAACAGAAGATACGCACTACAGAGGGGAGAAGAAGCTCGATGGTTTAGGTATGGGAAAATAGTTGTCAAATATGTACAATAGTGGAAGAAAATAGTATTAAAATGAATTAAGAAATTAAAATACAAATAAATACGTGAAATATACACTTGTTTGGGCTGTTCAATATTAGTTCGGCCTTTATACCATAGCGTTTTGATGAAAGATGTTTTTTGTTAAATCCAGTTTTTTCTATTCACGATATGAGTTGTATATGAGTTCCAAATCTTGAAATATTTCATGAAGCTATGGATACATATTACTTGTTTTTAATGGTTCTAAAATACTTATTTTGGACTATTGAAGAAATGCGTATATGGAACCGGCGAATATAGTAATACATTTACTTTAGTTTAAGGTAAAATTCACGTTTGTAAACTAACCTCAAATCAGTGCAATTTTTTATACCTTTAAAAGGAAAGAAAGATATTGCAAGTAGCATCATGGAGTTTTCAATCGGAGCTACCATACTAATTCGACCATTCATCAGTTATATGCCATTTGAAACGGATTGGTACATAAAGAAACAGAAGTGTTTTGATGAGTCCACATATCACGAATACAACTATTCGGATAGCGCAAGGCATTCAGTAAAGGTCGTGAAGTCATCGATAACTTGATTCATGGTGGAAGGATCTCTGATAATGACGGTAACATCGAAAAACTTAATGAAACAGTGCTTAAAAATCGTCAAGTGGGCGTCATCTAAATAGCGGAGGATATCAATAGCTCTTTTGGATTTGGATTTTTGGAACGTGAAAATAGTGGGCTCATATCAAGAGACATGAATTTGACGTCGAAATAGTTCAACAATTCCACTTCCAAAATCCGCTGAAACAAAAAAACCAAATTCGCCAAAGGCACTAAAGACCATACCAGCCGATATTTATACTGAAGGAAGTGCATTGAAAATTGGTGAAGCATTGGCAAGTTTGTATTGTCTCATAATTGTATCATCAGTCCGTGTCATATTTGATCAGTTGATAAGCTATGAGAGCTTCCATGATGAAGTCGAAGACATTTTTGAAATATGTCGTTTGTGTCAAGTTATTCGTCTGAAACGGCCGGAATTATTGGCGAACAACTCTTGGTTTCTTTATCACGATAATGAACTATGTAATACTGCATTTGTCCTTTGCGACTTTTTTTTGCTCAAAACTCGATTGAGATCGTTTCGCAACCACCATGTTTACCTGGTTTGACACCGTGCAACTTCAGCAAAATGCGGCGAAATGTTTCGTCACGATTGAAGAGATAAAAAAAGAATAGTAGATGGTCTTGCAAGCTATATTCGGAAAATACTTTTCCAATTGTTTCGAGGACGGGAAAAATAGGTGGCGAAACTGCATTTGATTGGGTGGGGATTACATAGAAAGGGATGAAATTGATTTGAACAAAAACTAAATTAGTTAAAATTTATAAAAAAAACCTACTTTCTGATGACAGGTTATATACTTCTCGAATGTATATATATTTGAGAATATTCTTCGAAAATTTGAAGTTGAGACGGCGAATAGTTTCGGAGATCTGAGCGTATTAGTAAGAAACCCAAATCTGTAAAAGCTTTTTTCGAAACACTGTTTTCAAAATCGGTGGAGAAACGACTTCAAATACTCATGCGACTTTCGCACATATATATTTGTGAGATAATAGTCGAAAGAATAAGATTTTTTGAAATAATTTCGATGTTTTAAGTCACCCTGAAATGTAAATAGAATCGTCTTTTGTGGTAAGCAGCAATTTTGTGAAAAATTAAAATATTAACTATGTCTAAGGTCCTTACTTTGTATGAAATAATATTTTTTGTTATGAATTTCAGACTTGAGATAATTGTAAGCTGAAAATATTCCTCACCGCCAGTCATCTTTTTTTGGAGAACTTCCTCTAGATCGGCTACGGAATTAAGAATCAATCCTCAATTTTTTAAAATATATCACTGATTTTTAATGTACATTAAATTCTGAAAAAGTAACGTTAGTTTTATTTATTTATTAGTAAAGTGCCCGATTATAAGAAAGAAATACTTGTATAGGCCTAAAAATCCATTACGTTTGTGTACAGAAGTTTTCGGGACAAACAAAAGCCATTCTAACTTTGTTGTTAAAGCGGAGAAGCCTGTGTTACTGAAGTATTTTTTTTATAATGCTTAGTAGTTTGATGTCAGCAAATTAATGCTGATGCTTAGAAAGGTGAGAATTTTTCTGCTGCCCCTCTCTTCCTCTTTCACTCTCTCTGGTGCATTCTTAAGCCCTCTGTTGAACTTAGAAAGTGGAGAATTTTCCTCTTGTCTTTATTCTCTCTATTGCGACCTCTTACGAAATAGTGAGAGAATTCGTTTATTGAGATTTTTTTACTCCGAAATCATTGATTTAGAAAGCGAATTGAAGAATCGTGTAAATAGAATTTAACTCTCAAAAACAAAAGAAATAAAAAGCTTATCCTCTTATTCAAGTCGATATAAAAGAGTAGAATCTTTATAATATTTATATCATATTTTTCAGTAAAAAGCCGAGGCATCAACTGGTTCCAGAAAAATAACAACTAATATCTGCCGTCAAGCGTTTGAGAGTAGTAAATCGGATAAATTATACCAGTTGTTCAAACAAACTGACATCATTGGTGTTGCAACTCTGCACTAACATATCTTCTGATGTACTTTCTTTCATGGAGAAATTCTTCTTTCCGCCAAACATACCATATTAGTAAACTCTTAAATTCGAACGTAAGGAAAACAGCTAACATTATGTATCATTCGTTGAATTGGAACTCATTTCGTCAATTAAGATAATCGATATGGATAACTAGTAATTATATTACTTTCGGCCTACATATGGTATATTTCGTTTGTGAATAAAAAAAATAAATAAAATATAAATTTTAAATATGAAAGTCAAAAGTTATAGCAAGAGAAGGCACAAGGGAAATTTGATGTGTATGATGTCTAGTTTCTTTTTGCTTGAGATAGTATTGTTATAGAATTATATTTCCAATAGTATTTCATGTAATATATATACATACATATGGCAAATATGTGTGATTATGCAGCAAAATATTTTCAAAAGTGATATACATATATACGAATTATAAATGATATTGATTTTGCGTGTTGAGATATCAGAATAATAAATTTTAAGCTCAGCGAATATTTCTGGGAAGACAACTCAAAGTTGCAAAGTAGCTTAAATGTTTAATTGATATGCAATTAATTGACTCAAAATCTCTATAATTCTACTAATTACTAAAAATTTAAATATTTCTTTATTTTATAATATAAAATTAAAACATTATTTTATAATATAAAATAAAAACATTTCTATAAATAAAAAACATATGTAAAGTTTTATCTATATTTTTTTAGATAATATAAAAAAAGTAAAAAGAGGATATAAAAAACAAATACATTAGGGGTATTCAAAAAAAATATATTTTTTTTTCGTTTGGTACTCGAAAAAATAGTTTCCTAGGCACCTCTAAGAAAGCCTCTCCAAGCATGAGTTCTTAATTGTACCGGGAAGGTCCTCCTTCTTACAGTTTTCTATTTTTTCTTATTATCAGATAGAAAAATTTATATCTCGCTTCCAACTATTTGAAAAAATGTCTTGTTCCTTTGATTTTGTAGGAAATTGAATGCTCTACAAAAAAGGTTTCCAATGATTTTTTCGTAAACCCAACCGTTTAAAAGATATTAACAGTTAAAGTTTGATTATTTTTGGGAAATTTTTTTTATTTCTTATGAATTTTATAACTCAAAAAAAAAATTTGAATGATGAAACTCATAGGTTTTTGGAGAGGCTTTCTTAGAGGTGTTTAGGAACCTATTTTTCAGAGTACCAAACGGAAAAAAAATATTTTATATAAATATATAAAACATTTATTTCTATAAATAAAATGTCTAAAAAATTAAAAAATATTTAAGGTAAGGTGGGGATCCAACGTCAAGACGACATTTGACTTTGTGGTTTTTTCGACGAACATAACCTTAAATTTAAAAAATATCAAGTGTGAACATAGCCTCATTTGAGTTAGCGAAACGAAAGTGCGAAACAGCAACATCAGCCGCGGTTAGATATGGAATAAAGCGAAATATGTTATTGATGCGTTTGAAGAAGTTGAACCCAATTGTAGTATTGCCTCACTCCGGATATGAGGACAGCAGTGGCAATTAAACAATTTGCCAGTCCAAATATAAGAGCCAGCAAATATGTATATATAGAGAAGGAGGAAGAACAGCTTTTTGAATATTAAAAAAAATGTGCATTTTATTCCTACGGCATTTTCTGTGAAACACTTAAAAATTTTGCGTTCAAATTTGTTAAGAAGAAGCTAATAAGAAGCAATGCCCACCTAGCTGAGAATGCTAGGACAGCTGGAGAAGATTGGCTTTACGGTTTTTTGAAACGAAAATAAGTTCAGCTCGGCTTAGCGGCTTTACAAAAGAAGCCTTGAAGGTTTTTGTTTTTAAAACGTTAATGAGTTATATTCAAAACACTTCTTTGAGTCTAAGAACTTTTATGATCTAGATGGATCAGGCATAACAATTGTTATGGAAATAAGCTACCACCAGCATATGTGCTTCCTCGAAAACCACTAACGGATAGGATTTCTTACGGGTGTTATGCTGGATCACTTATTTTGAATTTCAAATCTGGCTGGAAGATATGTGAAACAGTAGTGTTTATATTGGAGAAATCTTAGCGTCTTTCCAGATTCAAAATAATTCGAAATACAAAGTAAGTATATGTACTATCTCTATAACCCTAATTTATTAATGTCATGAATTTTTTTTATTAAGTTTTGCACTTTATGAGTTAATCTTGAATATAAGTTTTATCAAAGTAATGTATTGTCTAAAAAAATACAAATGCCCTATCGGTCTTTGGAAAGTAAGTGTTAAATGTCAAAATTCAAGCAAGCGAAATTCTCTTTGGAAAGCTCAAAAGTCCATGAAACCACCAATCAACTTCAAAATGTCTATACGAGACTTGGGTGGAAATTGGGCACGAAGTAACTAGGAAAAGGTTAATTGTTTTGCAAATCTCCTAGAAAAAGTATTTCAATCTAATTGCCCAAAGAACAACTGTCAATCTTACTCAACACAGCTAGCGTGTCGCTCGAGTTTTTTAAGATTTCACCTTCTGATATTATTGGAATCATAAAAGAACTTAATCCAAAAAAGTCGGCAGGACAGTATAATATTCCCTCAAAACTGCTAATTGAGTTATCAAATATTGCTGTAGAGGTGCTCTCTTTGCTCTTCAATGCAGTTCTAAGTTTCGGATACTATTCAATTTCATGGAAAAAGTCGCAGATTATTTTGTTAGATAAACCCTGGAAAGACTTAACACAGCCGTCGTCATACAGATCAATGAGTCTTCTATCAAAGATGACTCCTTTTCTTCACGAAAATAATGTAATACCAATGTAAAATGTAGCACGATAGAGCACTTGAGCCCAGAGAGTACTGTTCAGCAATATTTTTGGACGTGGCTCAGGGGTTTGATAAGGTGCGACATGAAAGCCTTTTATACAATATAAGATTACAAAAAAATCCACCCTTAGAACTGTATACGAGTAAAACATTTCAGTCTTATTTAAAAAATAGACAATTTATGGTGAAAGTGGGAGATTTCATATCTGATGAACGACAGGTAAGAGCTGGTGTACCACAGGGTATATTTTAGGGCAAACTCGTAACATTATATATACAGCAGATCTTCCAACTGCTAATAATGTACCCCGCCTTACCCTACATCTTTAATAATATAGTAAAATAAAAATTATAAAAAATAATAAAAAATGTGTACAGTTTTATGAAAAAAAATTAAATAATTTTATATATTTTATATACATTTTTTATTTATACATTTTTTTAGTTTAAAGAAAAGCAATTTTAAATTTTTTCATTATACATGTAAATACATAATTTGTTAGTAATATGTATACTACTAAATTTTCATAAAAAATATTAAAAATTTTGCAAAAATAATGTAGATAAAATTTGTTATATTCTAACTCAATTGTCTTAGCTTTCAGATTGCTAATAAACCATTAAATATTTATAAATTTTTTTGTTTCTTCTTATTGTCAAAACCATTTATATATCTGCAGATTCTACATAGTTTTTTAACGTACTGTTCCTTTATTTTTTTCAGTAACTACATTTTTCTCAATAATTAACAGTATTTTTAGTTTGTATTAATATAGAATTTCGGATTGAAAACGAGTGTTTCATACGTTGTGTTTGCTCTGATAAATTTATATTGTATGTATAGTTTTGGTAACCAGTGTACATGCATAAAAGATATAGTGTTGGTGTCTACATACATATGTAGTTAATATTATTATTTTTTCTGTTAAATAGTTTTCTCGTATTTTATAGAAGCATTTAGAGTATTTTCGTATTTGTTTTGCTGAGAATTGGATTCTTTGTAGACAGGTCAGGCGGCGGAGATAGGTACACATACGTCTAACTTATTTCTTATTGCATTTCAATGCTTTAAATTGTATATTTTTTTGTATTTGTGAGCTTAGAATTTAGTAAGCTTATTACTAGCATATGCATTTTTTTTAAATATTTATTCATGAATTTACTGAGAAAAAATAAAAATAAATTTTTGAAATGATAAAATAATAAATTTTTAATGACAAAAAAAGTTAAAAAAAATGTTTTTTTTTTTTGATTTTTCTAATAAAATTTTTTTTCATAAAACTTTTTTTAATAAATTTTTTTTTTAATAATTTTATTTTTCATAAAAAATTTTTAAAATATAATATTTTTTTAATAAAAAAATTAAAAATTATTTTAATAAAAAAATTTGTATGGAAGAAAAATTATTAAAACAATTATGGCAAAAAAAAAAATTATTAAAAAAATATTTTTTTTTTAAATATAAAATAATAAATTTTAAATGAAAAAAAGTAAAAAAAAATATTATTTTTTCTTAATTTTTCTAATAAATTTTTTTTTCATTAAAATTGTTTTAATACATTTTTTTTCATAAAACTTTTTTTAATAATTTTATTTTTCATTAAAATGTATTAAAATAATAAAAAAACTAAAATATATATTTTTTTAACTTTTTTTCATTAAAAATTTATCATTATCATTTGTTAAAAAAAATAATTAAAAACTTTTTTAATCAATAATTTTCAGAAGAAAAATGACTAAAAAATATTTAAACGAATTTTTTTTATGAAAAATTTTATTAAAAAATTCATTATTATGAAAAAATTTCGTTTAAATATATTTGCTTAATTTTTCTTCCGAAAAAATTTTTTTTATGAAAAAATTATTTTTTTTTAACAAAAATTTCTCAAAAACATTTAAACACCAATTTTTATGAAAAAAATATTAATTTTTTTTAAGAAAAATTACACAAAAATATTTAAACGCCAATTTTATCTACTTAAAAAATCAATATCAAACTTTTAATAATTTTTAGCAGCCTACAAATTTTTTGAACTAAAGCCTTCGTAAAAAATATGTCTTATTTTTCCTATACCTAGAGAAATTCCAACTTACAGCTAAAATTACATCGCTTTAGTATCAGTTTTCGGTATATACATAAACACTTTAGTATTAATTAATATTAATCTTAGCCCCTAAATCTATATGCTAGAAATGCTAGTGATGTGTATTCGCTTTGAGGCCTCAAAATGGCCATTTGAGAGAAATTTACAAGTTCCTAATTCTATTTTCATTTAAAATTAGTTTCAGATATTGGCTAACACCTATCAACTTGCCAACCAACGTTATTATACTTGTACATTAAGGTTTTTTACGCTAAAACTAATACTCATCGAACCAACGAAAATAATATTTCACCTACATATATGCAGCAGTATACATTAGGGTGGGTCGATTCCGGACTTTTTTCGATTCGGTATTTCTAATAGTGCGGAAAAGTTGCCTTAGTACTTCCTGATTCCAATGCAACTTTTTGTTTTGAGATCGGATTGCATCTTCAACCCGAACCTCGGCCTTGAAATTTCGGAAATTCGCCTAAAATCGTGAAATTGTCTACCTAGCACCTGAAATACGCATCTCATGGCAAAATGTATAAAACAAAAGTTATTTGTCACGTCATTTGCTACCGAAATGGTATATGTGATCATGGCCGTAGGACGAACCGTTCCCGAGATACGAGCGAAAATGCGGCGCGCCACAGCGCAAGGTGAAAATTGGCTTGCCGCCACACTTCTTGACGTTGATTTCGCCGAGCGCTATCACTCACATTCATTCACCTACGCCAAAGGACACGTTCGGATAGGTCTCCACCCAAATATTTTTTCATCGAGTTCCTTCACTCTTGTCGTCCAGGAGTGAACGTTAGTGAACCACACATGCTGATGAGCGCGGCCCGTTTACACTCTCGTGTTTCTTGGCAAATGTAGTATTTTTTAGAACCATCCACCACATAAAGACACCATGGAACATAATGAGCTTGACTGTGGTGTTGTAGAGCCAAAGGACCACTTTTGGTGAGAGACCCCACCTTTTGCCAATGGTTCCTCTACAGAAGTACAAGTCATTCGATGCCTTTTTCGCTCTCTCTTCGATATTCGGCTTCCATGAAAGTTTCCTATCCAGGATGACCCCAGATATTTCACTGTATCCGCTAGTTGCAGACGGATGCCTCCCATTTCTGGCATCGATGCCGGGATCTAATATCTTCTAGTGAAAAAAAAACATCTTGGTTTTATTTGGGTTGATGGTGAGACCGTTTACCACCTGGCAACCAAGATCTTCAAGTTTTTTAAGCAGGTTGTTAACGATCAGGATCTATAGAAGAGGAGAGAGGTTTTCCTACTCACATTTCGTCGAGCGCGTGCGTTTCCCTATTCCGTTTCAATACTCTGTCGCATAGAAGATTGAAAATGAGGTGTTTGAGGTTTCATTCAATCCCAAGATGGTCCAGTGCAGTTAAGACCACCTGCGGTAGGACGTTAGAGGAGAGCTTCCTCAATTTCAAGGAAGGTGTAGCTATTCAATTTTTATGAAAATATGGCACACTTTTTAGTTTTCTGAAAAGAAAATATGAACACTTTAGAGGCGAAATTAATTTTCATCGATTCGACGAAGTGAAGTTACCTTAATTTTGTATGAAACTGTGGCAAAAAAAAAATAAAATCTTCAATAAAATTACATAACCTCGTTATCATTATTCGTCTTTTCGATGAATATTCGCCGTTGAGCGTAAAATAATTAATTACATAACTATAAATACATACAAGTTTGTTTATAAATTATATTTCTGTAATGACAGCATACCTTATGCGCCTACTTATTTAGTTACTTATCTACTGATTAAACCAAAGTTTTGTGTTTCTTCACACACACTGTAGCTCTTGCTACATACTACTATGCCTTTAAGTGTTAAATTCGCCGAGTTTTGCTTTACTTATAAATTAAATTTATAATCTTTAATTTAAATACTAAGTATTCACGGCCCTGCAGGCGACGCCAATCATTGTGATTTTATGCAGACAATTTTTTACATGTATTCTTCGTTTTTACTTTAGAAAGTTCACTAGCAGTTTTATAAATCGTTGGTTTTTGTTTTTTTTTTTGTAACACATCAACACTTTAGTAATGCATTGTGTTGTTGGGCTTGAAGCCCAAATTTTTACGCTGTAGAAATAGATGAATCTCACGGAAATTCGGTCGACTCGATTCGTTGCGCTGCCAGCACTCGCACATTAAATCGTAAATTTCACGCGGACAATTTAGTGGCATCGGCAGTAGTTCCTGGTGGTGAGAGAAGGGAGAATTGATGTATACTTATTATATATTCGAAATAGTATATATATATTTATAGCGCTAAATGTTGTTCTTTAGATAATATTTATAATAATTGTTAGTTGTTAATGACTCACATGCAGCTTATCATCCGCATAGATATGTCCGATATTCTCGATCACCTTCTCATCCGATAAATGTTCGTAGGGTTGTTCGCGTGCAAAAGTTAATATCTCCCAAAGCGTTACCGCAAAGGACCAAACATCCGATTTCGATGTGAATTTGCCCTGAAAATAGATAAAGAGAAGAAAATTTTAATAATCGGTTTAAAAATCGATTACAATTTTAATAAAACTAATAAAGAGTTATCCATTTCGAGGTATCTACTTAAAAAAAAAACACATAAACCTCAAATTTAATGGGGAATGTTTATTGTCATTCGAAAAATCATTCTTTGGCATTTATTTTTTCAGGATAATCTCTTTCAAATGTTGGCCGCGGTTACGTTTCATATAATCTATCCGTTGAGTCCAATTTTCGATGACTCGTTCGATTATTTCTAGTGGTAACTAGCGAATGGTCGTCATCAAAAGGGGGGTCACTCATCCGAGGCTTGTTGTTCCTTTTCATTGGGGGTGTTTTTTTACGTGGCGGGTCCCAAACCCAGCGCACAAACCCTATGCAGGGGATGTTTCGCCTTCTCACTTTAGCTCGCCTTCAAACGGATGTTCTTAGGCTACCCAGAGGATACTTGGCCAAAGACCGGAAGCCGTGAGCGGCTTGAGTCATATGTAAAAGAATCGTTTCTGGCCACTCCCAAGTGAATGACGATCATAAAACTTTCCTCACTTGCGTGAACTTCTACACATGACTCCATCCTCCGCATCGCATATAAGGTTCTATCGAGCGTATTGTGTGAAAGATTAAAGCCCACCGTCAACGAACTGATTGGACCTTATCAGTGTGGCTTTAGACCTGGCAAATCAACAACCGACCAGATATTCACCATGCGCCAAATCTTGGAAAAGACCCGTGAAAGGAGAATCGATACACACCACCTCTTCGTCGATTTCAAAGCTGCTTTCGACAGCACGAAAAGGAGCTGCCTTTATGCCGCGATGTCTGAATTTGGTATCCCCGCAAAACTGATACGGCTGTGTAAACTGACGTTGAGCGGCACCAAAAGCTCCGTCAGGATCGGGAAGAACCTCTCCGAGCCGTTCGATACCAAACGAGGTTTCAGACAAGGCGACTCCTATCGTGCGACTTTTTCAATCTGCTGCTGGAGAAAATAGTTCGAGCTGCAGAACTTAATCGAGCAGGTACAATCTTTTATAAGAGTGTACAGCTGCTGGCGTATGCCGATGATATTGATATCATCGGCCTCAACACCCGCGCCGTTAGTTCTGCTTTCTCCAGGCTGGACAAGGAAGCAAAACGAATGGGTCTGGCAGTGAACGAGGGCAAGACGAAATATCTCCTGTCATCAAACAAACAGTCGTCGCACTCGCGACTTGGCACTCACGTCACTGTTGACAGTCATAACTTTGAAGTTGTAGATAATTTCGTCTATCTTGGAACCAGCGTAAACACCACCAACAATGTCAGCCTAGAAATCCAACGCAGGATAACTCTTGCCAACAGGTGCTACTTCGGACTGAGTAGGCAATTGAGAAGCAAAGTCCTCTCTCGACAGACAAAAACCAAACTCTATAAGTCTCTCATAATTCCCGTCCTGCTATATGGTGCAGAGGCTTGGACGATGTCAACAGCGGCTGAGTCGACGTTGCGAGTTTTCGAGAGAAAAATTCTGCGAAAGATTTATGGTCCTTTGCGCACGATGAGCTGTACGAGATATATGACGACATTGACATAGTTCAGCGAATTAAAAGACAGCGGCTACGCTGGCTAGGTCATATTGTCCGGATGGATGAAAACACTCCAGCTCTGAAAGTATTCGACGCAGTACCCGCCGCGGTAAGCAGAGGAAGAGGAAAACCTCCACTCCGTTGGAAGGACCAAGTAGAGAAAGACCTGGCTTCGCTTGGAATGTCCAATTGGCGCCACGTAGCGAAAAAAAGCAACGACTGGCGCGCTGTTGTTAACTCGGCTATAATCTCGTAAGCGATGCCTACGCCAGTAAAGAAGAAGAACTAGCGAATGACAGACGTGATGTTTTTCTCCAAGGTCTAATTCGAAGCGGGATTGCTCGCATAGACTTAAGAATTTACATATTTCCTCAGAAAAAAGTCTAACGATGTGATACTCGTATGACATGATCTTAGTGGCCAATCGACCGACTCAAAATGTGAAATTATCTGCACACCGAAGTGTTCTCTCAACAAAGCCTTTGATTGATGCGATGTGTGGGAAGTGGCGCCGTCTTTTTGAAACCAAGTGTCGCTGAGATGACGAGCCTCAAATAGTCGGTGCGATAACGGTCACCATTGACGGTTATCTTTTCTCCGGCATCATTTTTGAAGAAATATGGATCGATTATTTCACCAAACAATTCTTTTTCTGGATAAAATGGCAGTTCTTGAAGCTCTTAAGGTTGCTCTTCGACCCAAATGCGGAAATTTGGCTTGTTAATATACCCAATGAGCCTCATCACCGTCAAAGAAAGTACCTCTACTACTTCTATAAAAAGAAATATTTTCGATTATTAAAACTATTCAATGTGTTAATAAATATTTTAAGTGAACTTTCTCAATGAAAATCATTTTTAATTTAATATAATTTCATTAACAACCACAACATCTGCATTTTCACTTATACGCACGAATGCACTAATTTTCGCACAGCTGTGTTTCGTATTGACTTGACACTTGTCAATGACAAATCACACAGGTCTGCTCAAGTTTTCACTAGGGGAGAGTTTGGTGAAAGTTGTTGACGACGCTTTGAAAAGTATTGTGTTGATGTTACTGCTGAGTGTGTTGTTGAAACCATATTCACTTATTCTTTATAGAAATTTCTGACATTTACTAAACACTCTACAAAATATTTATTAATTGTCGAGATTCTTTTAAAATGTTCCAAATTTCGCTAGAAAAGTAATTTCAGAACGCTATAGGTGCTTAGTATATTTTAGAGAATAATTTTGATACTTATAGGCAATGAGTTGCGGAAATTTTGCTGTTAAGAGTTTAAAACTGTTCATGAATAATAATATCACGTAAAGATTTTTAAATCCTTTTATTCATAACTCAAGTGTTTATAAAGATATGACACTATTTAGATATGCAATTTTGCTGTACTATTGCAAATTTCAATGGTAAAGTGGTTCTTAGTATCATGAGGGCCTATTCTGGGTAAAATAATTCGAATCTTCGATGATTTCGATTCCATAGACGGCATTGACTGGAAAGGAGTCAATTAAAACCTTCTTGTCGATTGATATAAGTTATTCAAAGAGGGTCAAGAACGCGTTGACGACGAACCACGTCCAGGACGATGGCCATCCGTCATCTACCGATGATCAATACTTCAATAAAATAAAGGAATTGGAGTTGGGAAACGACGATTAACAGTCAAGGATCTTACTGGCATTGTTAGAATATCGAAAGGATCAGCGAAAATCATTTTGAAAGATCATTTGGGCCTGATGGAAGTTAAAGCACGGTTGATTCCAAAATCATTAAATTTTTTCGAAAAACAGCATCGCGTTAACATCTGTGAAACAATGCTTTCCGACTACTGGGATGTTATGAAACGTATTGTTACTGGCGATGAATCCTGAGTCTATGTTTACGACCTGAAGACAGACGAATATCGTGTTAAAGGTGAGCCGAAAACGAAAATACCACGTCAAAGCAGGTCAAAAATCAAACTTATGTTGACAAACTTCGATTAACGAAGTGTAGTGCACTACGAATTCTTTACGCCTGACCAAACTGTCAACAAGGAATACTATTTGAGTGTCATGCGTCGTTTGCGCGAAGCAATTCATAAAAAGATACCGGAATTCTGAGCCCAAGACTCTTGGTTTTTGCACTATGATATTGCACCGTCACATACTGCTTTGATTTTTTGTGAGTTTTCGCCAAATTTTCAAGAATTATCGTGCCGAAATCACCGTATTCGCTTGTTTTAGCTCCGTGGAACTTCTGGCTGTCCAGCAAACTCAAACGACCACTCCGGGGAAACGGTTTTGAATCAATTAAAGACATTAAACGTGAATTGAAGGCTATTCCGGAAATTCTCGGAACAACTGCTTCGAGGATTGGAAAAAACGTTGGCACAAATGTATTGGGGCCAAGGAACATTACTTGACGGGTTATAAAAAATAAATTAAGTATTAAAAAATAATGGACAAAGCCTTACTATTTTGTTCTCATAGTAGTATTGTAACAACGTTCCCTTCATGTGCCAAGGGTCCGTTTCGCTTCAAGCATATGACAAAAAGGGGGTTTTCGAAAGCACCCTAGCAGAAACAGCTTCAACAGGAGTGCGTGATGTTTCTTAGCCGAAAGAAGAATGCGGTCCTCACTATGCGGAAGATCGACAGCCGATATAAAGACATTTTTTAATAGTCCGGAGTACGCTGTTCCGACTTTAGGGATCTTCTTCAACTACGTTTTTGCACCAGGTGCTACTGAGAGGCTAGCCATTTGGGGTATCCTGTTAAAGATCAAACGTAACGCTCAACATTTTTGAGTTATTGTATGTAGTATGTCGAAATTTTATCATCGTCGTTGCAAATGTTTAGGGGAAGCATGTTTCCATCGTCCGGTTACGTATAGTAAATATATAGCAGGATGGAACGTATCTTATGACAATATTCTAGGGTAGCTAAGTTCATTGGTGTAAATCTCTTTTAGGGGCTGTTTCAATAGAGATCATAGAAACAATCTGCTGGCGCATGAAATAAGGTTACGATGATGCACACACCTTCTGCGAAAGGTATTAAGAATGATAAAGGACGAAAAATCTTCTTAGACTATTGGTGGTGTGCAAGCGTCCTAAGATCAATTTGGCTCTGCCCTCTGCACACGAACTCACATAGGTCCAATAATCTGATGAATTCCAGCATTTTGTTGTTGAGGAGATGTATTTTCTATTCGCATGTATATACATAAGTATATATATTTAACATCCAGGATCTGTAGGTCGCTACGTAATCGGAGAGCAGGTACCGTTTGCACAAGAGAAGTGCTTCTTGAGACTCTAGATAATGTCGTCCGAATGAATGAAAACACTACAGCTCTGAGAGTATTCAACGCAGTATTTGCCGTTGTAAACTCGGCTATAACCGCTCAACCGGTGTCTATGTCAATAAAGAAGAAGAAGAACCTAATCTATACCTTTTTTTATTTTCAAATTTATAAAACCCAGTACACGATTAATTCATATAAATTCGTAAAAGGCAGCTAAATCAAGGCTGAATATTTAAGTCATAATTTATTTATTCACATAATTAATTACACTACCCACTCAATCAAAATATTCATAGTTTAAAGCGTTCGCTTGGCTTGGGGTGGCGGCCGAAAATAATTTGAATACTTTGCCTGCCATTAAGGATTCATTTCAATGACTCTCTACCGACTTACAACATGCCATTTTAATTTTCGGATTTCTAAACTAAACTTCAGAGTCATTTCATTGCCATTTGGTGAGTTAGGTTGTGTATGTGTGCTTGTGGCAACTTAATCCAACCGACGCTTTCGGCCAGACTCATACAGTCAAGCCATTTAGTTAGTCATTCATTCATGCGCCCATTCACGCAGTCATTGCTTTCTATTCATTTCAGTCATTGCTCCCGTGCTTTTTTGGCTTGCCGCCTTTTTTGATTGTTTTTGTTTTTGTCTATTTAGTCTATTTAGTCTTCTACTATTTTAGTTTGCGCCACACAATCAGTTTGCTATACGAAAGAGATATGAGTGTTTGCTGTCAGCCACAGTAGACGCTATGCTACCCTCACCGCGACAGCGCTGCAGCTGCACTAAAGCTCATCAAAAGGAGTAAAAAGGTAAAAAGGAACAAATATTTGCCAGAGAAATGGAATATAATAAAAAAGTGAGCAGGCGAGTGGCAAAAAAACTGTGGCCCCTAAACCGCACTTTTACGGCCAATTTGTACTTTTCACAGAAAATTATTATCAAAAAACGGCGACGCGTAGACAGCCACATAAAAGCGCTGACACACAAACCTGTTTGAGGACGGTTCGATAAGCACTTGGAACGACCAGCCGAAGGCGGCATTATCGCAAGAGAATTTCTCTATCGTGTAGTAGACGGTTTCCGTAAATGGTTTTTGTTAAAATTTCAGTCTAATTAGACTCAAGGTAAAGAAAGTGGGATTTCAGTGAAATCGAATAAAAGGAACATCGGTCGATGATTCGAATCTTTGACTCGGACGATATATAACAAAAGTCCTCAATCTATTCATGGTACACCGCCAATTGAAGTTGTACAGCTGGGGACAGTAGGCATCCCAAAAGACAGTGTGGTTCATGATCTAAGTATGTACATAAATTACATCCCAATACATGCATATTGTGGAATTTTATGGAATTCGAAAGAGATTATATTTTATATTGTAATTATCGCCATATCAGAACCAAACAACAATGGAAACCGTAGACTATGTATATATGGCGTACCTACTCCAGTGAAAGGAAAAATTGTCATACCAGCCGGAAAGGTGATGAACTTACTTTTGCTAGGATTCACGAAGTGTGAACTTCATCGAAGACGCACAACCATGATATCGAGCATAGTTTCAGGTCTTCCGAAAAAGATTATTTCTGACCAAGCCACATCAAAGACTAAAAAACAGACGAAACCGTGAACTTAACTTGATGAACTATGTAGCTCCGACTAAGGGTAAGACGATAATACCAGCCGAAAAGGTGATATCCTTTATCTGGAATTAACAAGATGTGATTGTGGTCGAAGAATATCAACTGTGAACTAAGTATGAAATCGAAGGAGATTCTGCTTTGGTTCGTGACCATCGCAGCATCAAAGGCCTATGAACAGTGGAAACAGTGGAATCCATCCGGCGTACCTGCTCAGAAGATGAAGAGGGATGGGATTCACAAAGTGGAATCTTTATCAAAGATTCGCAACTGAGATATCATCATACGGTTCTGCTTTGGCTCGTGATCATCGGCGCAACAAAGACCAAGGAACAATCGAAACAGTGGATTCCATTCGACGAACTTGCACCGAAGAGGACCGGCTTATCGGCCGAGAAGGTGATGGTCACCCTTATTTTGGGATTCACAAAGTGGAATCTTTATCAAAGATTCGCAACTGAGATATCATCATCAGGTTCTGCTTTGGCTCATGATCATCGGCGCAACAAAGACCAAGGAACAATCGAAACAGTGGATTCCATTCGACGAACTTGCACCGAAAAGGACCGGCTTATCGGCCGAGAAGGTGATGGTCACCCTTATTTTGGGATTCACAAATTGGGATCTTCATCAAAGATGCGAAACCGAGAGACCACTTCTCAGCAGACTTTCGAGCAGTCACATTGGCTGAAATTTGAGCGTCAACACTTTCTCGATTCAGAAAGTGAGATCTACATCGACTAGCTTTATGGCAAAAATGGCCGCAGGGTTTTTATGCCGAATTACAGAAAACCACCACTATTTTGGTGACTTTTTTTTGGAAACCAGAAGCCATCTTTTAAAAAGTCACTCGTCGAACAGAAAATTGTTAAGAAAATATAGCAGCCGTTGCTGAGAGTATACAAGAAGACCGTGGAGAGTCGATTCGGCGCCGTTCGCAGCAACTCAGAGTTACGTATGGAATAACTTGGTGCAATTTACGTCGAGATCTTAAATTGAAAGCGTAAAAAATACATTTTGTTCAAGAACTGAAGCCGCTCGACCTTCCCAAGCAATATCGCTTTGCTCTATGGGCTATTGAATAGTTCCAAGAAGATCCAACGTTTTCGAGCCAAATTTTGTTAAGCGATGAGGTCCATTTCTGGCTCAATGGGTATGTAAAGACACAAAGTTGCCGCATTTGGGACCAAGAACAAGCTGAAGATATTTAAGAGCTACGATTTCATACAGAAAAAAATCGTTTTGGTGGGGTTTGTGAGCCGGTGGAAGCTTCAAAAATTAGTGAGAACGTAACCATCAATGACGACCGTTATTCCGTCATGATAATTGACTATTTGATGCCCGATATTGAAGCTCATGATCTCGGCGGCATTTGGTTTCAACAAGTTGGCGACACTTTCCACACGTGGCAGCAATCAGTGGATTTATTGAGAGAACACTTTGGTGAAGAGATAATTTCACGTTTTGGTTCGGTCGATTGGCCATCAAGATCGTGAGATATCACACTGTAAGACTTTTTTCTGAGGGGATAAGTCTAAAGTCTATGCGGACAATCCCTTTTCGACTCAGGCCTTGGTGCAAAACATCAAGCGTGTTATTCGCCAGTCAACAGTCGAAATGCTGGAACGGGTCATCGAAAATTGGACTCAATGGAAAGACCATTTGATACGTAGCTGCGGTCAACATTTGAAAGAGGTAAGTTTCAAAAAATAAATGTCAAAGAATATGCTTTTTAATGAAAATAAACATTCCCCATTAAATATGAAATTTCTGTGTTTTTTCTTTAAAAAAGTGGGGAACCTCGAATTGTATTTTTTAGATGGACAGACCATGGATCAACTTAAAATGAACTGTGTCGCGAAATAATGGACATTTTTTCGAAAATCTACATTTTCTTTTTGAGACTACGTACTTATTGGACCGCCTTCGTACATACGCTGGCACAGCGTCACTGTCGGTAAGGCAGCTGCAAATTAAATGCCAACAGAATTGACTGGAAAAAGTACTTAAAAGCTTCACACAAAACTAACTGAAAATTTGCGCACAAAAGTATGGGCGAAATTAAAATGATAGTTGGCGGCAACAAACCCCAAAAAATAAAAAGCAAAAAAAAAAAACAATAATAAAAACTACAAATAAGACATCTGCAAAATTTTTACTGTACATAAAAAACGCTTGCAACACCAAAAAAATATACTGTCTGAGTGCAACACCGAAAATTTTCTAAATCCCATCCGTACGATTTCGTGTGGAAAATACGCGCTAAATGAAAATTTATACGCCTGGTGCGCGGATTACGCGCAAATGTGAAAATACGAGCTAGTGCGACTACAGCGCTTGCCTAGCCCCCGCACTAACCGCGCTCAAGGTGGCCAGAGCGCTCACACTTGCACTCAACGTTAGATACGTCTGTTGTTGTTGTTGTTGCTGTTGTAGTGGTAGTAAATTCACGCTAAAGTAATTCTCCTTAGCGCGGGTGGCTTACAGCAAGCTCTGCTCAACTCATTGCCACTCAGCCCGGCATAGCTCAGCTCTGCTCTGTGGCTGCTGTTCGGCTAGTTATTTGCACTTTTTATTCATTCGCGCTCATCTGCCTTTGGGCAAACATTTTATATAAGCGCAGCTTTCGCAAAAAAAAAGAAAGAAAGAGAAAAAACAGTAAAAACACATTTATCTGTCATTTTATTTGCTTTAGTTATTTCGTATACTTTATTTCGTGCTTTTGTTGTGCGGCATTGTGCGCCAACGCTCATAATGCTCGTATTCATAGTAGTTTTGCTTGTTATTAAAATTGGCGAAAAGGGTTAAGGCTTTAAGTGCTGTTGGCCTGGAGGCGTTTTGTGCCAGCGCACGAGCATTACTTGCATTATAAATGTGAGTTGGTTGGTTAATTGCGTAGCTTTCTATGCTTTGCCAACCGAGGTGAAAAGCTTTTCCAAAGTCACATTGCAGTGGGTAGTCGTAATCTTGGGAAGATTTGTGCATAATTGTTAAATTTTCTGCGAAAAGATGAGTAGAGTGGAGAAACATTTTTTGTTTGAAAAAATATCTAACTTCTCATAGTAGTAGTAAATAGCCAGACATTTGGTTTGAAAATTTAATGAAATAACACCAATTTATAATTGAACCATGGGATTAAGCATACGCTATGGCATCTCGACATAAAACTAAAATTGTTTTAAAACTTTATTTTTATTGAGATAGTTATAGATATATTTGTCAACCGATTTACTTCATATTTGGCTTACGACTTAACTTTGTGTAATAAATTATTTGGACCCAAAAGATATCTAAAACCATATACAAGGTGTGTTCCAAAGTAAACAGGACTTAAAAAAAACGGAAGAAATGCTTCTTTCGGCAAAATCAATTTATTTTAATCAAAATAGTTTCTTTCTGCTTCAATACAGCTTTTTGCACGGTCCAAAAGCATGTCGAAAGAGTGTTCTAGCTCGTTGGCCGGTATCGCCGCCAGTATTCCGGTGCAAGCCTTTTGAATGAGGCCTCTACGTCCTTTCATGGTCAAATGCATTTTCTCGAAAAGGAAGAAGTCGCACGGTGCCATATCAGGCGAATGCGGGGAGTGGTTAATGGTTAAAATGTGATTTTTGGTCAAATAATCGGTCACAAGCATCGAATTGAATGTTGGATTCTGAGCAATTTTTGGTCGTCAGTCAATTTGTGCGGAACAAACCGTGCACACACCTTTCGTAAAAAAAAAAATTTCCACAGGTGCCACTTGCTACAGCGATCCTTTGTGCCAAATATGAGTTTTGTATCTTAATTTAGTGCTTAGTTATGGCACTTTATAGGTTTTCGGTTAATGGCGGTTTGTGGGCGTGGCAGCGGTTTGATTACGCCCATTTACGAACTCGAAATACTAAGGAACGTATACTGTGCCCAAAAAATATGGTGACATTTGAATTTAAACTGCGCGCGTCGAAGGATTTGGAGAATTATTTTTTTTTTATGCCAAAAAATTTTCATGTCAAAATATTCATTCGTGTTTGAGATCGTTTTTTGCGATGTCGAAATTTGTTGAGCAAAGAATTTGCATTAAATTTGGTTTACGCAATCAATTTTCTGCGGCGGATACGTTGAGGATGGTGCAGAAAGCCTTTGGTGATGAGGCTATGTCTAAAAAAAATGTTTACAAGTGGTATAGTGAGTGCCAAGCCGGCCGTGAACGTGTCCAAGATGAAGAGCGTCCAGGTCGACCATCAACCTCAACCGACGAAGCTCACGTTCAACAAATCAAAGATTTGGTGTTGAAAAACCGTCGATTAACAATTAGAGACCTTGCTGATGAAGTTGGCATATCGAAAGGCTCAGCCAATACCATTTTGAAGGATGTTTTGGGCCTCAAGCGCGTCAAATCTCGACTGGTACCGAAAACATTGAATTTTTTGGAAAAAAAGCGTCGCGTTGAAGTGTGTGAAACGATGTTTTCCGACTACCAGGGTGTCATGAAATGCATTATAACTGGCGAGGAGAATTGGATCTATGCTTACGACCCCGAAACAACCGATCAATCGGGCGAATATCGTGCCAAAAGAGAGCCAAGATCAAAAAAATCGCGCCAAAGTCGCTCAAAAATCAAGGTCATGTTGACTGTTTTCTTCGATTATCGTGGTGTTGTACATAATGAATTCCTTCCAACCGGTCAAACAGTCAACAAGGAATATTATTTGAACGTTATGCGTCGTTTGCGTAACGCTATCCGCCTAAAAAGGCCGGAATTGTGGAAAGACAATTCTTGGTTTTTACACCACGATAATGCACCATCCCATACTGCCCTCCTAATTCGTGATCATTTCGCCAGAAACTCAACCTATGTCGTTCCGCAACCACCGTATTCACCTGATCTGGCGCCGTGTGACTTCTGGCTGTTCACCAAGCTCAAAAGACCGCTCCGGGGACATCGTTTTTATACGATAGAGGAGATTCAAGCCGCAGCGAAGACGGAACTGAAGGCCATCCCGGAAAGTGACTACATCCAGTGTTTCGAAGATTGAAAAATCCGTTGGTATAAGTGCATTGCATCGGGAGGGGATTACTTTGAAGGGGATGAAATTGATTTGGAAGAATAAATAAAAAATTTTCAAAATAAATACAATGTCACCTTATTTTTTGGGACACACAGACAGTCAACCTGATTTCAACTTTTCTCGTCACCCTGATCATTTATAGATATATATAACACTATATCTATCTCGATTAGTTTTAGGTGATGAGTACAACCGCTAGGTGAACAAATCTATAATACCATGTAGCAACTGGTTGCAAGAGTGTAAAAATTAACCAGAACGATCGCTTGGAGTGTTGTAGTAGAATTGAGACTAGGAGGTAGACACCTCAGCAATGGTGTTATCCATAGAATATCTTTAAAGGATCGCTATAAAACCTCTAAAGAGATAAGATGGGACTTAGAGAAGCCATATAATGTGACAATAAGTGCGAAAACAGTACAGAGGAGGTTGCAGTAGTATGGTTTGGAATGGGCGAAAACGCACCGTAGTTGGTCCTTGGAACAGTGAAAAACAATAATATGGTCGGATGAGAGCAGATTTAATTTGCACTGCAACGAGTATTTCCGTATGTTTGTCGATTTCCGGGGGAACGTTTCGCCGAAAATTGTGTGACGAGAACGGTTAAGCATCCTGCTTTTCTTTTTATATCCGCGATCCTTTACTGATGGGATGATTAATGCCCAGAAATATGGAGAAGTTGTAACCCATTTTATCGTGTTCGTCGTAGAAGAACAATATGGGCTTACTTCTGGCAGGGCCCAGGCCGACTCCGCACTGTGTCATCGGGGTAAATGGGTAAGTTGTATATGCTATTTATCACCGATATATCTCATGTTTACGCTTAAGAAAAATATCATCTGTTTACATTTGCTGTTTACAAAGCTTGATGTTTGAGTGCCACATAATTTGACGCAAAAAAACCTTCTGGACCGAATCAACGTCTGCGATATGCTGCTGAAACGGAACGAATTCGACCCATTTTTGAAGCGAATGGTGACTGGCGACGTAAAATGGATCACATACGATAATATCATGCAACAAGTAAGGAAGGGCTAAATTTAGTGTTTCTGACGTTTTTTGTTAGTCGGTTAACGCACTTTTAGTGATTTTCAACATAACCTTTGTATGGGAGGTGGGAGTGAATTTTATCCGATTTCTTCCATTTTTGAACTGTATATGGAAATACCTGAAGGAAACGACTCTATAGAGTTTAGTTGACATAGCTATAGTAGTTTCCGAGATATGTACAAAAAACCACGCCGGGGCCACGCCCACTTTTCCAAAAAAAAAAACATCCAAATATGCCCCTCCCTAATGCGATCCTTTGTGCCATATTTCACTTTAATATCTTTATTTATGGCTTAGTTATGATACTTTATAGGTTTTCAGTTTTCGCCATTTTGTGGGCGTGGCAGTTGGCCGATTTTGCCCATCTTCGAACTTAACATTCTTATGGAGCCAAGAAATACGTGTACCAAGTTTCATGATAGCTCAATTTTTACTCAAGTTACAGCTTGCACGGACGGACGGACAGACGGACGAACAGACAGACATCCGGATTTCAACTCTACTCGTCACCCTGATCACTTTGGTATATATAACCCTATATCTGACTCTTTTAGTTTTAGGACTTACAAACAACCGTTATGTGAACAAAACTATAATACTCTCCTTAGCAACTTTGTTGCGAGAGTGTAAAAACGGTCGTGGTCGAAGGCCGGTGAATCGCCCCAAACAGTGGTCAAGCCGGGATTGACGGCCAGAAAGGTTTTGCTGTGTGTTTGGTGGGATTGGAAAGGAATAATCCACTATGAACTGCTCCTATATGGCCAAACGCTTAATTCTACCATCTACTTCGAACAACTGGACCGCTTGAAGTAGGCAATCGACCAGAAGCGTCCAGCATTGGCCAATAGGAAGGGTGTAGTGTTCCACCAGGACAACGCCAGACACCTAATAATTCGTTTAAGACTCGTCAGAAGCTATGCGAGCTCGGATGGGAGGTTTTATCAGATCCACCATATAGCCCGGACATAGCGACAAGTGATTACCACCTGTTCCTGTCCATGGCGAACGCCCTTGTTGTTGTAAAGATGAACTCAACAGAGGCTTGTGAAAAGTGGTTGTCCGAGTTCTTCGCAAATAAGGAGGGGGTATTACGAAGTTACCGTCTAGATGGAAACAGATTATCGAACGAAACGGCGCATATTTGAACTAAATCCGATCACTGTAATCATATAAAACATTGAATAAAGAGCAAAAAAGCGGAAGGGAGATATTTTCCAACCGAATGCAAGTAACACTAAAAATTTTGTATTTTTAAATTTTCATATGTTTAAATTGCTTATTAAATAAATTGGAAATTGGGTATTATAAATCATATTTGTGCAATTCACAATGTATCGCTTCTATAATATTTCGAAAGCATCCAAACAAACTAACTGTCACTACACTGACTCGGATCCCTACAACGATTACTGCTATTACACAAAAATTATCAAACCATTAGCAGGAGCAGCGCATACATTTCAATTTAAAAATTAAAACTTTTACTAAAACTAGCTTGCCACATTTTCATTATTCGCTTAAAATTTATTTTTTAATGTGAAAGTTATGTGCTTTTTTAATCCCATGAAATTTATCGATATAAAATGTACGTAATGGAAAGTAATTAAAAAACATTAGCTTCACTGCTGTTGTTGCTGCTGTAAGTGTAGTTGGCAGCAGTGTTGTTGCTATCTTTCGCACTTGCTACAGTACGCACACGCATATACAAACCATACATATAATATTGTATACTATATACAGTATGTACAGTAATGTATATAGGTACGAACGAACTTCAGCAAACTGCTGTCATTACGAGCCAGCGATGGCAGAGATAGCTGAGTGCTGAGCGTATGCCACCAACAACAACATCATAACCATGGCAGTGTTGCGTTGTACTTATAGTGCAACACCGCCGCATATTGACAATTTCCTTCCTGCAGCCATAGCTGTGGCAGCCAATTATTTTTGTCCCAGTTTCGAAAATTATAAATTTCTTCATTAATTTTTAATTATGAACGAAATGAAAGTATGAAACTTTTTCACGTTTACGTTGTTGTCACAGCGCACGGAAGTGAGCTGCTAAGGAGCAGCGTGCCGTTATTCGCAGTGCGGGCATGTAATGCTTGGTAAGACGTCGGAGAGTCGGTGTTTGAACCAAAAATTAAAATTATTTTTTATTTTTGTGTGACTCTCACGAAGCGTCGTTTTGACAGAGGATTTTGGTTGGTTAAAAGGCATTAGGATTTTTGATGTTTGTTATCAAATATTAATAGAAAAATATTGTTAAAAGGATTAAGAAGTATAACGAAAGGGTTTGATCACGTTACCGGTTCACTTATGCATTGAGACTGTGTTTGACAGTGAAGAAAATATATATAAATATATATAGTGTACACGAAGTCCGAGGATAGTCGATTTGTTCGCAGCAACTCGGACCGACGAATGGAAAGACTTGCCGCATTTTACGTCGAAATCTTAATTTTAAAGCTTACAAAATACAACTTGTGCAAAGGCAATGCGCTCGGCCTTCCCAACCGAAATCGCTTCGCTCTATGGGCTCTTAAATAGTTCCAAGAAGATCCAACGTTTTCGAGCCAAATTTTGTTCAGCTATGAAGCCCATTTCTGTCTCAATGAGTATGTAAACAAACAAAAATGCCGCATTTGTGGCAAAGAGCAACCTGAAGAGATTCAAGAGCTGTCATTTTATTCAGAGAAAACAATGGTTTGGTGTGGTTTGTAGGCCGGTGAAATCATTGGTCCATAACCGTCATCAGGCGACGTCATGACGCTATATACATACTTTACGGGATCTTCGGACCCCCCAAGAACTTCGTACCCATGAGGAATATTTCCTAAACTTCCCCCCTTTTTCCACTTTAATGTGATATATGTAGTATAGTTCTGTGCTCGTATTTCTCTTCTCCAGTTAGTCAAGGCCCAAGGTTTTGACTGTTCCTGGGGTGTAACACTGCATCCAAGCTTCGTCGTCAATACATATCAACGTCGTCGTCAATACAGAAACTCTGTCGTAAAGTGGTTTCACGGCACTCATGGTAACGACAACTTTTTCATGACTAATATTTCATGGAATATATAACTCTCGTATATTTTTGAACGTAAGCAGTTCAAAACATAGTCTTCTTCTTGATACACTTGATCCAGCGGTGCCAAACCTTCTTAAACCTTAATTTTCAGTAGTTCCTGATCCATTGGATAAATCTGTCGTGGAGACGGCAAACATGTGAGTCGGTTATCATGTTCAAGAGCATTATTTTCTTCGCCAAATAAGACGGTTTTGTAATTCGACATCAAATCGGGCCAGAGTTTCTCTGAAGTTCTCTGAACATTTTGTACTTTTCGAGGTAGGTAGGTAGGTAGGAGTGCAGCCCTATCGGGCTCAATTAGCACTGATGTGCCATTTTGATACACTATTCGTAGAACCTCCTGTATCTGCTGTTACGTTCCACCCTCTCTCTCCAACCATTTTGAGGTTTCGATGAAACTACTTATGTCCGATATGCTTTTGGTGGAAATCCATTCAAGGTTTGGTGCTTGGTGGATTCCGAGTGTTTTGTGTCGTATCTGTGCCAGAGCCGGGCATTCGCAGAGAAAGTGGAGGATTGTTTCCTTGTTCCCTGCTACTCCGCAGCTTCGGCAGATGTCGTTGTAGGGCATACCCATTTTGGACGCATGTACCCCAAATGGCCAGTGCCCTGTTGTGGTAGCTGTTATTCTGTAAATACGTTTTCTTGACCTATTTAATAGGTCGTTGGTTCTTTTCCTATCGTATGTTAGCCATAATTGTTTAGTTATGACGCATTTTGTACTGTTTTTCCACCTGTTGTTTGCAATTTGTTGAAATTGTTTATTGATCTCTCCTTTGATCGATCCTAGCGGGCTCGGTATGAGCTCCGCCTCGGATTCATTGAGGAAAGCTCCTGCCTTTGCCAACTCATCTGCTTTTTCGTTACCGAAAATGTTCCTGTGGCCGGGAACCCAGATCAAGTTTAGCTGGAGCTTGTCTTTTATTGTGCTTAGTGATCTCTTGCAGTTGTGAACTATACTGGAATTTGTCATGGGTGAAGACAATGCCAGGAGGGCCGCCTGGCTATCCGTAAATATAGTTGCTTTATGTATATTCCCGTGATTTTCTAATAGAACTTCGCAGGCTTTTTCTATGCCTAGTACTTCTGCTTGGAAGATGCTAGCCGAGTTCGGTAGACGTATAGAGAGAGATATGCCCAGATCAGCGGAGAATACCCCCGTGCCCACTCCGCAGTCCATTTTGGACCCGTCGGTATAGACTGAGGTGGTACCCTCCTCTGCAATTGAGCCTCTTCTCTATTCTCGTCTAGATGGTATCCTCACCTGGAAGTGTCTATTGAAATCCAGCTTTGGGAGAATGTAGTCTGATTTATTAATAGTGAGCTTGTTCAGGATTACACTATGTCCGTAGTTCTGCTGATTCCAACCTCCCAATTCTTTTATTCTTATCGCCGCAATAGCTGCTGTTTTTTGAATAAAAATGTCCATTGGTAGTTGATGCAGGATCACATTGAGCGCATCAGTCGGACATGACCTGATTGCGCCCGTAACACCCGCACATGCTGCTCTTTGTATTCCATTTAATTTTCTAATGTTGTACTGTTTATTTAGCGCTGGCCACCATACCAGAGCTCCATATGTGAGTATGGGTCTTATGACCGCCGTGTACATCCACATGATTATACTTGGTTTGAGGCCCCAATTCCTGTTGACGATTTTCTTACAAGTATAGTAGGCCATGTATGCTTTGTTTATTCTTTTTTCTATATTTATTTTCCAGGACAGTTTGGCGTCAATCTCCACCCCCAAATACTTAGCTGTTGGGGATAGAGTGAGTGTTGTGCCGTTTAGTACCGGAAGTTGAAACTGAGGTATTTTGGTTCTGCTAGTGAATAGCATCAGTTCTGTTTTATTCGGGTTAACTCCTAGACCATTGCTTTTAGCCCATAGGTTTAACCTACGAAGTGCTCTTTCCATAATCTCGCTGACTGTTGAAGGAAACATTCCTGATACCAACAACACTATATCGTCTGCATATGCTACTGCTTTCACTCCTCCACCGTTTAATTGGAGGAGTATTTCGTTCAGCGCTACAACCCATAGAAGCGGAGAGAGGACCCCCTCTTGAGGCGTCCCTCTACTCACATAACTTGTTTGTGTTGCAGCGCCGTTTGAAGCTATAATCTTCCTATTCTCAAGCATCGATAGTATCCATCTGCACACAGTGTCATCTATGCCCCCATGCGCCAGAGAATTAATTATCGAATTTACTTCTATGTTATTGAAGGCGCCCTCTATGTCTAGAAAGGCAGCCATGGTGTATTGTTTGTGGTGTAGTGATTTTTCAATCACACTTATCACCTCGTGAAGGGCGGTTTCGGTTGATCGGCCCTTTATGTACGCATGTTGGGACTTCGATAACTTCTCCGCCATTATTGTTCTTACGTGTATATCTATTAGCCTTTCTAGTACCTTCAGCATAAATGAGGTAAGGCTAATAGTTCTAAAATCCTTGGCATTCTCGTGTGTGAGGTAGTCAATATGGATCACACTTTTCAAATCCCATAAAACACCGGCGATGGCGGATTCCACTTATAAGACAGTCGTAAGTCCAATGTTCCAAGAGTTCCTCCGGTTTGCAATACGAAATCCAAGTTTCGTGAACCATTACAAACCGATCCTGAAATCCCCACAGACTGCTTTTAAACAGAGTTAAAGACTGCCGTGGAGTGGTCTCACGGTTGCGCTTATTGTCCGTAGTGAGCTAATGTAGTGAGATCAAAGCATCGACAACTTTTTTATGACAAATATTTCTCGGAGTATGTTACCCACGATTTTTTTTGAGCTGTCCACAGCCTCATATATTTCGCGAGCCTTCAATCGGCGGCCAGAAATCAAAGATCATCAATTTTTCTCCATCGCGGTCCCTTTCGGAGCACCAGGTCTATTTTTACGGTGCAATATTTCGCTTAAAAATAAAAATCGAAACACCGATCGGTATTGTGTTCTTTAAGCAGCGACTTTCACGGAGTATATAACATAGGAGGTTTTTTGAGCTGTTTACAGTGTCATTTATTTCGCAAATCTTCAATCTACGATCTGTAAATATGCGAACGTGGGTTGTTTTCTTCCATGGTAGTCCTTTACAGGGTTGAGGTTCATAGAGCGAAATCGGCCTCAGTTTCGGCGAATCGGTGAAAATTTCTTTTTAGCGAGCATTATTAGCAAATAATCGAATATCGAATACAAAAAACATCGCAAAATTTATGTGAAGTACAGACATATGGTAGACTCACCAGCAGTACACTCTCCCAGGCCATCCAACGTATGGGCATCGGTTGCGTTTGACGTCCGGAAGTACCCTCCAGCTGACAGTAGTCGGCCGCGTAAGCGATGCGATTTATCACAGTGCCAATGGAGCAGACTTTTATCGTCAATTCCGGGCCAATAATGCAACTTCTGTAAATAAACAGAGCAAAGCAAAACAAATTGTAAATGAATATGCATGGCACTCGAAACCGCACTCGAAAAATTGAAAATTCAATTAAAAATTGACGATGAACGCCACAAACAACGTGAAACAACAAACAGTTATAATACAATTGAAAATAAAAGAATTATCAAAATCGAAAAATTAAGTAAACAATTAAACAACAAACGTCAAACAGCTGAGCGAAAGTGGTGGTTTACCGTTTGCTGCACTGACACATCCCTGCCTCTAGGCAATCAGCGTTTTTAACCCTCATTTGGTATGTCAGTCAGCTCACCGCCCTCCCACATAAACACAAGTTCTCCGTACAACATGTTCAGGGAGTTTCGCAGTTATGCCGGCAGTGATGTTGGTATTAGCACATCAAAGCATCGACTGTTCGTTGCAGCAGCCGGCTTTACGGTTGACAGCCGCAGCGACGGACTGCGTTGACAGACGTCGAGTTGAAGTGATGAAATAAGAAAACAACTCTGAGCAATCAACGCAAACATTTCAACAAACAGGCGCTTTATTACCATTGAACTCGTTGCATTCGGTTGTTTGTCTCGGTCTCGTCAAACACGCACACAGCCAAGTGGTCAGCGGGGTCGTTCGTTTGCACTGGGGAATGCTTGTAAATATACAATATATTCCCCACACAACACACAGAAGTTTGCTTCCTGCATACATACTACTTATCTGCTTATTAACCCACGGGCAATGTAGTAGCAAACCGAGAAATGGAAGCATTAAATCCTCCATGCAATCAACAACTCACAAATCAAACCAGTGAAGAGTAAATAAATGAAAGTGCTGGGGGGTGATGGCGTGTGCTGTGGACCAATGGGTTGAGGTTGACATGTGCTGCCAAAGTGTTGAGTGGGTGGGCAACGCAACGATTTTTGGTGTGGGGGGAATGGTCTTTTAAGTTCGGTTTGTCTTGGAGTTGTCGGAAATTGGAAATGACTTTTAAAGTGTTTCTAAAAATCTTAATAATTGAAGGAAATTTAAATTTCAGAAAAGGTATGAAAGATAAAACAACAATGAAGTTGTTCTGAAAGGTAATTTCTTATTTTCAATAATTGGTTCGTGGTTAAGATTCTTCTTCTTTACTGCCGTAGACTTCACTTACACGGTTATAGCCGAGTTAACAGCAGCGCGAGAGGTGCCAAGTGTAGCCAGGTCCTTCTCCACCTGATCTCTCTCTCTCCACATCTCTTCCCCTGCTTTAATCGGCGCGTACTGAATGGGATAGTTTCAAAGTTGAAGTGTTCTCTTCCTTCCGGACAACCTGACTTAGCCAGCTTAATCTCTGTCTCTTAATTCACTGAACTACTATATGTCAATGTCATCGTATATCTCGTTTAATCGACTGCGGTATTTTCCGTTGAATGATGAGGGACTTGTAGAGTTGGTCTTTGAACGTCGTACTTTTCAATAGCCTACTCAGTCCACGGTGGCTACTGTTGGCAAGAGCGATTCTGTGTTGGATTTCCAAGCTAACATTGTTGTTGTTCTTGAAGTTGGTTCCAAAATAGACGAAATTAACTAAGACTTCAAAGTTAAGACTGTCAACAGTGTCAAGTGAGCCAAGTCGCGAACGCGATGACTGTTTGTTTTATGACTCACAGTTCCCTTATACCGAGTTGCTGATGAGTGCTCTCAGAGAGCAGGAGTGCAAGGCGAGTAGAAAATCGTTTCGTTGCCGGTTGTGATGGTAGCGTCTCGATGTCGAACATTCCTTGTGTTTGTTGATGTGCGCACAGAGGCGGGTGCGTATCTTGGCTGCAACAAGATGGATCCGAGTCGATGATAGGACCTCGTAGTGTACGCACGTTAAGGACACTGGAGACGTGTCGTCCAACTATCACAACTTGATCGTTCTCGCTACGAACTTTCGAACCGGAGACAGCCCAGTAGCTTGATACATTTTTTGTGCTGGAATTTGGTACTACAGAAAACCATCTTCAATCCTTTGGAGAGGTTTAGCCATGGATGCTGTTGTAGCGAAGATGTCTTCCTGGCGTTAAAATCGTCAAGCACAATTTTTTTACCGTGGCAGGGACAGTTGTTATAAGTGCGCTTCAGCCGCTCAAAAAAGGAATATTTGGTCATACCGTCCCTTTCTTCCGTCAAGGCCTGTACATAAATCTGTGAAAAATGTTGAAAAATTTTTCTCTGATGGGATTGTTGCTAGACGATCATTTACCGGAATGGATGACTGACCAGGGCTTGATGACTGAGTCTCTTTCTCACCATGAATCCCACACCGCTCTTTAATATGGTCGCTGTGTAATATGTTACAAAGACCTACTCGTTTCTGCCCTTGTCCCGTCCATCGCATTTCTTGAACGGCGGTGATGTCAGCCTTTACTTTTACGGACATCAATCAGCTAGGCATCGGCATCGGCCCAATATAAGGATCGGGAATTCCAGGTACATATCCTTACTCATAGTCGTTATTACGTTTGCCATGGTCGTCATCAAAAGGGGGGTATTTTATACAAAGCTGTTGTTTCCTTTGCATTTCAACATCGCTAGGCGAGTAGTAAAAGTTTTATACACATGTATATAGCGCGCCGCCTGCGGACATAGCTCGGTGGGTAATGGCATTTGGGCTAACACGACTACATGACTCCACTTTTTAACTGGTAAAGAAGGTTCAAAGTAAACATAGGGAAAGGTGGCTGGCATACGCGCAACACTCTAATCATCTATATTGATGGCTCGAAAAAGGACGATGGAGTTGGTGCGGGAATATACTGTCCATAGGTAAGCAAAAGCAACTTTTTAAGTTGCCGGACCACTGCAGTATATTTCAAGCTGAGGTCTTTGTTATTACGAAAGCAACGGAGCTGGCCCCTAATGCATCTGCAGACAATTCCAAAGTCAACATTTACATAGACATCCAAGCAGCAGTCAAGGCAGTAACCTTGTATCGTAAATCTCCCATAAGTGTAGGGTTACCATATTCCCATATTCTTCGGCACTGATATGCAACGGGACTGTTTTGACTGAGACCGATATGGTAACCCTACCCTTCCTGGGGAAGCATCCCAGCAGTGGAACGTGTTGCTAGAAGTAAGCAACTTCACTTCTACTGGGTACCAGGCTACAAAGGCATTGAGAGAAATGAAATAATGGACGAGATTGCCAAGAATGGTGTACGACTAACATCCGAAAAGGTGATCAACATGGGAAATCCATGCATTGTCGATACGACGCTCTCGACAGAAGCATGGTAAAGAAAACCAAAATCTCGATAGAACGAACTACCTGGATACAAAACTGCAAAAGTGATGTGCAAAATGGTAGATCGGAAGTACACAAAATTTCCATTGGCACTCGGTAGGAAAGACTGTAGGAGCATGATGGGAATACTATCTCATGCCTGCAGGGTTGGGGACTAACAGATCGAGAAGACTAGAGTAAATGGCTAGAGCAGAGCACCAGGGAAACAATTACATAGGCTGCTATATATATTTCCGGCCTAGGCAACACTTCTGTTGCCAGGTGCAATCTGACATTTCATTGGAAAGTTTGACATTTTTTAGCATAACATCACTCAGAACATTTTGTCATTTAATCGTGAATTGTTTTATTTACAGTCAATTAAAAAATTCATCTCGGCCAAAAAATGGAATTAACTCGTAAACATTTTCGTGCGATCATTTTTCACAACTTTCGACGTGGATTATCACGACATCCTATAGCACTGTAAAAAAACTGGTACAACGAAGTCAATCGTGGCCGACGCTCGCTCAAAGACGAATTCCGTGAAGGTCGTCCAAAAACAGCTGTTGTGCCAGAAAACATCATTTGCCCTACGTGAACTGATAATGTAAGACCGTCATGTAACATAGCTTCAGATAGAGGCATGCCTATGCATTTCTCCCACCAGTATACATTCGATATTGCATGAACAGCTGGCCGTAAAAAAGGTTTGTTCTCGTTGGATCCCGCACAATTTGACAATCGCTCAAAAAAAGGCTCGTGTGGATTGGTGTAAAGAAATGCTGAAAAAATACGATCGCGGTGCTTCAAAAGACGTTTATAAGACCGTCACAGGTGACGAATCATGGATCTATGCGTATGAGCCCGAAACAAAACAGCAATCGACCGTGTGGGTCTTCCAAGACGAGCCAAATCCAACGAAAGTTTTTCGTGGAAGAAGCACTTCGAAGCAAATGGTCGCCTGTTTCTTCGGCAAAACTGGTCATGTGGCGACTGTTCCGCTTGAGCAACGTAGGATGGTCAATTCTGAGTGGTACACCACCATTTGTTTGCCTGAAGTCTTCGGAGAAATTCGAAAAACGAACAAGAGAAGACGAATCATTGTGCACCATGACAATGCGAGCTCTCACACATCGGCTCAAATCAGCGCCTTTTTGACCGGCCAAAACGTCGAATTGATGGGTCATCCGCCGTACAGCCCTGACTTGGCACCCAATGACTTTTTTTTATTCCCACACATCAAGAAAATAATGCGTGGTCAACGATTTTCGTCGCCAGAAGATGCAGTTGAAGCATTCAAAAGCCATGTTTTGGAGGTGTCTCAATCGGAGTGGAAAAAGTGCTTCGAAAATTGGTTTGAGCGCATGCAAAAGTGTATAAATCTTGATGGAGAATATTTTGAAAAACAATAAAACCATTTTCGTTGATAAATATTCATATTCCTATTTCATTATTAGGCCAGAGATATATATAGCAGCCGTACTCTACTTTGGTATAGTTAGTTTTTGAACACTTAAACGCTCTCAATTTCCTGCACGGTGCGTATTTCACGACTTTTCAATATTACGAGCGCTCGAGTGCCAAATTTCTGCGCATTTAATATTTTTCGCCTTCTCTGACAAGCATTGACAATGGCGCTGGCACGTGTCTTTTATATTATAACACGGGCATATCCCCCAAAATTTATGTCTCATGCACATATTGTATGTGTGTAAGGTGATATGTGCGAGCGCATTTTCACTTTCACTTTCACTCGAATCTTTGAATGGTTAAAGTGAGTGTGCTTTATATTTTTTGACATCACCATTTTGCACATACATACTTTATGAAACCTTTTACGAGAAATATCAAGTATAAAGTATATGGGTGTGAGCATTAAGTCGGCAGTGTGATTTGACATTCCCTTGTAATGGAGAATCATTGGCTTCACTTGAAATGGATTAACAGCACTAAAGTAATTCGGCTGACAGACAGCACATCACTTGACGTTACGATTATTGCCATATTTATTGATTTCTTTTATAAACTCAGCGCCATTGCGGCTTTAAGCCAATTGCTGTGAACAGCGGGTTATCCGATATGGTCGGCTGGCGTGCGCTTAAGCTGCTCAAATTTAATGCTTTGCCGTTTGAAGGCCAATGACTGAGATTAGAAATGTCTCACAGAGGGTTAATACACATAAAGCTTTGTTCAACTTTAATGAATTAATTTAGGAAAAGGAAAGAGTTTTTTCTATCAGAAATCTTCTACTCTTAGGGCTTATAAATTACATATCTTAAGTAATTAAATTTTGGATAATAATAGCTAATTTAAATTTTGAAAATATGTATGTAAGTATCTCAACATTAAATAAAAACAAACCAAAATTTCGACTGCACTGGTATCTTTCACAAAAAAGTATCCACACTACACCTTGGAGGGAAAATAATATGTGGATAATTTCATATTGTTATTTTACGAGCTGAGGGACCAGTTTGGATGATGGAGTCATGTGTGAAGGTCAGGCAAGTGAGAAAAGTTTTCCGAGTCATTCAGTTGGGAGTGGCCAGAAACGATCCCTTTAGCTCAAGTAGCTCAAGCAGCTCATGACTTCCGATATTAGATGATGTATCCTCTGGGCAGCCAAAGAACATCCGTTTGAAGGAGAGCTAAAATGAGAAGGCGAACAATCCCTACCCAGAGTTATGCGCTGGGCTCGGAACCCGCCACTTAAAACACGCCTCCAATGAAAAGAACACAACAGCCTCGGACAAGAGGCCCCTCTTTTGGTAATGACGACTGTAAACTCAAGGATTAAGGACCTGGAAAATCCGGTTCCATAATTGAAAAGGTGCCGCTGCCCAGCCGGTTGGCTAATAATCGACCATAATACGTGCGGAATGAGATAAATACTGAGAGTTCAAGAGAGAAGTGAGACGTATTTGCCGATAAAAAAAGAGACATCGTGGCCGACAGGTAATACTCGAAAAATCTACGAAAAAATGCGGCGACTAACAGAAGGTTTCAAGACCGAAGCATACTCTTCTAGAAGTGATTAATTCCCCAGTCTGCTGAATGGCAGTGAAAGCATAACATCTGGAAAAAGTAAACCCGATGGAGCGGGTACGACCATGAAGAAGTTCGAATAGTAATTACTCATCTGAAGAACAAAGCAGGGAGGGGACCAATAAGCTGTCGGTCGAGCTATTCAAATACGGCGGCGAAGATAAACCTCCTCAAAATGTCATTAGGTGTATTGTGTGAAAGAAAAGATCACTGCTGACAGTCAGACCTTCGAAGTCTAAGATAATTTCATCTATCTTGGAACCAGCGTTAACAACAATAACAATGTCAGCCTTGAAATCTAACGCTGAATATCTCTTGCCAATAGGTGTTACTTCTGACTGAGTAGGCAATTGAGAAGTAAAGTCCTCTCTCTACGAACAAAGACCAAAATCTACAACTCTCTCATTATTCTCGCCCTGCTATATAGTGCAGAGGCATGGACGATAATAATATCTGATTAGTCGGAGTTACGAGTTTTTGAGAGAAAGGTGAATACCACATGCGATGGAACGATAAGCTGTACCAGATAGACGACGAAAGTGTCATAGTTTAGCGGATTAAGAGACAGCGTCTTCGCTGGCTAGGTCATGTCGTGCGAATGGATGAAAACACTCCATCTCTGAAAATATTCGGCGCAGTAACCCCGGGACGAAGCAGAGGAAGAGGAACCCCTCCACTCTATTGGAGAGATCATGTGGAGAAGAGCTTGTTTGAACTTGGTATCACGAATTGGCCGCCCAAAAAGCATATTTTTGACAGCTGAGATAGTACCAGTGTTGATCAACGCTGTGAAAAAAGTTTATCCGAGTAGAGCGTTTTTTTGCCCGTCGTTTGTATTAAATAATGTATATTTTTAAATACTAGAAGTAATTTATTGCCATTTTCCTTTAAAATTTCCTCGCTATTTGCTTAAAAGCTGCTGTCCTTGTAGCACCCCACATTTCATTACGTTTTCCCACTAACTACATCAGTTTTATTGTACACAATTATGAGCGTATTAGCGTTATTTAAATACATGCGCTGGAAGTAATACACATTCTTATCTATTTATTATAACCCTTATTACATATACACAATAGTATAAAACCCCGAAGACATAAAGCATATATCCTTAGCTAACAACAAAAGCGAAAGTCCTTGTACTTGTTTAATATTCTTACATTTCCCACATTTTCTGTTATTATGTAGACTCTAGTGCAATATGAATATAAATATATATGTATATTAGGGTGGGTAAAAAAAAATAAATTATGGCTTAAAATTACCCTAGATACAGAGGAAAAATATTACAAGGCAAGATCGCTTAATTTTAAAGAATGGCGGTGAGCATTGATATTTTTTATTTTTGAAATCATTTTAATTTTCGATTAATTGATTTAAATAAAAATACCTCAGGGTATTTTTTTTTTATTCCAGGGTAATTTTTTTTTGATTTCATTTTTTTTTTTACTTTTTCAAGGATATAAGGTCTAAGAATAATTGAGTTGAAAAAAATCCCCAGAGGAATTTCATTTTGTGAGAAATTTTATACTCTACATTAAATGAGCATTCAAAAAATTGTAATTTTGATATTTGTTAGTTTTCAAATACTTTTAGTTGTCTTTTGATTTGATTAAAAAAATCCACAGGGGATATTTTTTATTTCAGGGTAATTTTTTTTTTGTTTTCGATTTAATTTTTTCTTTTGAACTTTTTCAAGGTTATTAGGCCTAATAATTATTGAAAAATAATTATTGAAAAAATCCCCAGAGGAATTTCATTTTGTGGGAAATTTTATATTCTTATTAAATAAGCATTAAAAATAGTAATTTTGATATTTGTTACTTTTCAAAGGTTGTTAGGCCTAATAATTATTGAGTTGAAAAAAAAAAAACCTGCAGAGGAATTTCATTTTGTGGGAAATTTTATATTCTTATGGTATTTATGAAAAATAGATATTTTTTACGTTTTAAAAGAATGCTCAACAACACCTTTCACAATCAAGTTAAAAATCTTAATTTTGGTGGGGATATTTTTTTCCATGCATTACTAAGTTAAAATTAACTTATTTTAACCCATAAATTCGAATTAATTTTTGTAAGGCTCACATTGATGTATACATAATTATATGGGAATAAAATCGTGTCTTGTCAGGATATTTGTTTTGTATTTAGATTAATTTTCCCCCTAAACTTCTAAACTCGAAAAAGTAAGTTTAAAATCATAATTTTGGGGGGATATTTTTTCCATGTGCATAATTTAATTTGAACCCTCAAATTCGAATTTAAATTTTAGGGCCCACCCTAATGTATACATATATTACACATACTCAAAATCGTGTAATTTTTCTATAAAAGTTAATTTTAATCTCTAAAACTCGATATAATTTTTTTTTGCCCACCCTAATGTGTATACTTCTTTTTTAAATTCTTTTAAAATTACTCAACAAACAATCTTAATTATAGGAAAACTTTTTTCATAGATATTGCTTAATGTTATACCTAAATTTGTATTAGTTTTAGGCACGCCCTAATACGTATATATTCATATATATGATAAGTACACATAAGCTCACAATCGTGCATTTTTTACGCGCGCCGTTTCTCTGTTTATTCTTAACCTCGCGTGCAAATACTGAATTCTAACTAATTTCGCCATTTTATTATGTAAGAACATGGCAGGCTTACACACACACACACACACACCAATACATGAACGAAATTAAATTTCTACATTTGTTTGCATTTTCATGCGCGAATACTAGCGTAAAAGCGAGAGCTTAAATAAAATTCTGCGCCAGTGCTGCTTTTAATTGGCGATAAGAAAGAGATTATTGCGGGATTTGTAAAGAGCGTAGACTGTGTGAAAGAGCTTAGTACTCATATGTCTGTATGCGTTAATTTTCCCAACGATTAAACACAAGTGACTTGAATTTTGCTGAAATTTATTGTGGGATATATGATTTAAATTAATATGAAAATTTGTTAAATATGTCTGGACGTAGCTAAGTCGCATAATGAGCTGTTTTATAGCGCACTTAAAGAGAACTAAAACAAAAATATTAAGTAATACAAATAAATATACTAAAAGCAATGAGAAATCAACACGATGGAATTATTATTTTCTTTTCATATAGTACAGTACATACTGTATATGATAGATTTGATCTAGAACTAAAAGAACCAAGCAAAACTGAAAAGGTAACTTAAAGATCGTTTTTGGGCTCAGCAGTAGGGGAGAATAGTATCCCAGTCTGCTAAATTTCAAACAGACCCTTTGAGCACTGAAGACATTGAACGATCTGATCTGAATAATTTGTTCGAAGTTTTCGTGATTTATAATCCATGCCAAGTTATGAGAAGATATACTATCAAAAGATAAAGCACTAGGTTCTGATTGTACAGTTTATACTCGTATGGCTGCTACATGCTATAGTAATCGGATATTGTTTCGAGAGAAACGAGGTCGTGCCAAATTATAGAACGATATCTCAACCGAGGTACTACAGAGTTCGCAGGCAGTCAGATGAACAGGCGGACATGACTAAATCGAGACTCAGCTCTGCACCATGATCATTTAGAAGTATATATATCGATTTTATAGAGTTTTCGATCCTTCTAAGCCTTGCGAATTGCGTGGCAAACATAATAAGTATATCCTGTTTTGGGTATATTGATGTTTAAATAGTATGAATTCGGCTTTGAATTGCTTACGCATTTACCAAATTCTATAGATATGATACCCTCTTTTTCTGCTACTCCGATCGAAGAAAATGCTCACTGGAAAGAAATTCGGCAACAATGTAAAAATAATCGCCGAGAATGACGCGAATTTTTTGCCTGCCTGCTACTTCAAGTAAAAGAAGAACTTCTCCTTAAGTTTTTCTCAACTTAAATTCTTCAAATATTGTTTCTATTAGTATCGCTCAGCCGACATTCTTGTGATAAAATTTCTATTGATACCATTATTTCATGATTACACATTAAGCTTGATTATCACGATGTGAACAACCAGGCCTTTGGCCGTCTCTTGAGTTCTCACGATAATTTTTAAATCGTGTAAACTATGCATAAACTTAAATACGAATCATACATGCAGTTAGATGCGACTTCTTTTCGCTATTTGGCGCCAACTCGAGATACCAACTGCAGCTAGGTCTTTCTCCACCTGATTTCTCCAACGGAGTGGAAGTCTTCCTTTTCCTCTGCTGCCATCGGCGGGTACTGAATCGAAAACCTTCAAAGCTAGAGTGTTCTCTTCTATCTTCTAGTCGCTGTCTCTTGATTCACTGAACTATGTCAATGTCTTTCCATATCTCGTACAGCTTTTCGTTCCATCGATTGCGGTATCGCCGCTGACAATTCGCTAAGGACCATAAATCTTCCGCCAAACTTTTCTCTCGAATACTCCTAAGGCCAACTCAACTGATGATGTATCGTCCCTGCCTTCGCACCATTTAGCAGGACGGGAATGATAGTGGACTTGTAGAACTTAGCCTATCTTCGTCGGGAGACGACCTTACTTCTCAATTGCTTATTCAGTCCAAAGTGGCACCTGTTGGCAAGAGTGATTCTGCGTTGGATTTCAAGGCTGATATTTTTGTTCAAAGTTATGACTGCCAACAGTGACGAACGAGCCAAGTCTCAAAGACGATAACTGTTTGTTTGATGAAGGTAGATATTTAATTTTGTTCATTTTAGACCCATACGCTTCGCTTCTTTACCTAGTCTGGAGAAAACTGAACTAACGGCGCGGATGTTGAGGCCAATGATATCAATATCATCGGCGTACGGCAGCAGCTGTACATTCTTGTAGAATATTGTACCTTCTCTATTTAGCTCTCTTATTTTTTCACACACACACGATAGGGAGTCTCCTTGTTTGAAACCTTGCTAGTTACCGAACGGCTCTGAGAGGCTCTTCCCAATTCTGACAGAGCTTTTGAAATTGCTCAACGTCAGTTTACACAGCCGTATTAACTTTGCGGGGATACCAAGTTCAGTCATAGCAGCTTAGAGTTAGTTCCTTTTAGTACTGTTGTAGTCGTCTTTAAAATGGACGAAGAGGTGGTGCATGCCGATCTTCCTTCCACGGGTCTTTTCTTAGATTTGGCGCTTAGTAAAAACCTGGTTGATAGTAGATTTCCAGGTCTAAAGCCACACTGATAAGGTCCAATCAGTTCGTTGACGGTAGGCCTTAACCTTTCACACAATACGCTCGTTAGAACCTTATATGTGATGTCGAGGAAGTGGATAACTGGCGCAGATTGTTGGGTCCTCCTTGGATTGGAACGAGCACACTTAGGTTCCAATTGTAGGGCATGCTTTCAGCCGACCATATTTTGAAAAGAAGCTGATGCACGTGTCAATTCTTTGTCGCCGTATTTGAATAGCTTGGCCGGTAGTCCATCAGTCCCCGCTTTATTATTCTTATTAGAATATTGGCTAAGGAGACTTAGTCGGGTAATGGAACATCAATTCCATCGTCATCAACTGCGGAATCAGGTTCGCCATTTCCAGATGTTACACTTTCACTGCCATTTAACAGGCTGGTGAAATGTTTCCTCCATAACTTCAGTATGCTCTGAACATCAACTAATAGATCACCACTTTGGGTCCTAACATACAAGAGTAGAGAGAGCCAATAGTCTCTAATATAATATACAAATGACTAAAATCGCCAATAAAATTACACCATCTCTGAAAAACTTTCATTTTCAACTACCGTTAGCAGCCAGCGTTGCATTTGGGATAATGCACGCTCGCTCTCCATAAATTTGAATATCGCACCCACCAATCCTTTTTTACTGTTCTCAATTGCTTTGACGTTAATTTATGTGCATTTTACTTTTGAATTTATTCTTTTTTACTAGCTTCAACACACTTTCGCTGTTTTTTATTGCTGTTACCGTTCCCTTTCTAGTTATTTTGTTTGCAGTTCGAAATATAAGGAAGCTATTGCAGTACATAATATAAGGGTGGTACTTAAAAAAATTAAAAGGAGATTTTACTGTGGTTCTGGCGGGCATTTGGTTCTGGTTGGAGATTTTTCAGTCTTCTCCAGCGGCGCTGAAATTTCAGGTTACCCTCCAAAAGCCTAAAACGTATTATATTCGTATTTTCTGATATGCAAAATATTTACGATCAGATCATTGCTCCATATGTACTTGTATATTACCATATATGGCTAACAATGGTAGTACCGATATAAGCAGTCGGTTTATCTTATGCAAAACCTTTCATGGTATATTTTAGTACCACTCTATTAACTAAGGAGAGGGTTGATAGTTCCATATAACATATGATTTCTTCAATAATGCTAGTATCGATTGGGTTGATGCAATGCAAAATCTTTCCTTCCACATTTTATAACCACCCTAGTGTTGATATTTACATATTTACTATTCCAATATACTTTCGTGCATTCATGCAGTGGTCGTCGTTGCTTGTCCAGTGAAAGCGAGCGAATTCGCGTTAAATTGCGCATTTAAATGACTTTCACTTTTTCCATATCCGGCTCTGGCCATGCACAAATACTTGCATACATACAGACATTACCAAGGACGCCCTGGGTTCACGACGTGAATAGTTTTGTGTTATATGTATGTATGTGCCAGTATATAAAGTACTTGTTGTTAGTCAGTTAGTCTTACATGTATTTGTTATGCGGTACTATACCGGAAGCTGTCGACTTACGGTGTTGTTAATTTTTTTAGTGATTATGAATGGCAATTAAAAGTAATTAAAAAGTTATAGCTCACAGTTTCGGCCGATTTACTTGAGTTTCATGGGAAAGTAAGGGTTATCGTAATATATTCACATTTGTAGTGCTAGGAGCTAGCGGATCAATCCCCGTTTATTCATCTCTGTCAGATACCTGTTGAAGCTTCTTCTCAAATTGGTGGTTTGTATCTAAACATTGTCCGAAACATGGTCCGAAACATGGTTTTAAAGCAATCCATTGATCGGAAGAGAAATAACATCTGGATAGTTTCGAGTGTAGGTGCGGCCACTATGTTTTCAGGGAGGATTGGATTTCTCTAAGTTAATAATAGAACTCGGAAGTTTAGAAGCCTGGGTGATGACAGATTTTAAAATGCTTTCTGACTTTCGGAATGCGCATCCATGACTATCTTCCCCCCAGGAATGTCTTCTCAATGGCACGTATGTATTGTTGATGAAACATCTCCGAGAAGTTCATCGAACAAAGCAGGGGTTGCTTTAGGGAGATTAGATATCTATAAATAAATAATATAATATAACTCGGAAGTTTAGAAGCCTGGATAATGACAGATTTTAAAATGCTTTCTGACTTTTGGAACGCGTATTCATGACTATCTTCTCTCCTGGAATGTCCAAGTGACCTATCAACGAGGTAATCGAATCCATTACTGCCTTAACCTCAGGAAGGTTCAAACGACATGTCTACTTTGATTAACTATTGGCTGATTTGATATCTGATATGATAAAGACCTTTATAATAAGAGGGGTTAAGTATTGGTAATCATGTTTTCGAAGAGGACTTATGAGTAAAAGGGGTATCTATATGCTCTATTACACCGATTCTACAGAAATGTTTTAACATTGTTAAATTCCGTTTAGTTTCCGGAGGAATGCTGGGATGCTGGGTTCTTATGCCCTTATGTCAGGTTGTTATTAACTGTTAAACGTTTGTTATTAACACATCTTGAGCTCAAGAGATCGATCACTTTATACCGTAACAGATCTAGAATATGATATTCGCAAAAAGTTTCCGCGGTGCTCTGCTCAAATTTATCTAAAATCCAAAATCCAAACGTAAATATTATCACAGTGATTCAGTTTTATCAAAACACATGCCTACGACTGGTACAAATCCTGCAAAGACAGTCTAAAGATCATTGAAGACATGCCTCGCTCAGGACGACGTACGACCTCTTTAACTGATGAAAATAATAATAAAAAAGTGAAGGAAATGGTGCTTGAAAATCATCAAGCAAGTGTTAGAGAGATGACAAGACAGCTCGACATCTCTGACGAGTCCGTTCGTATCCGCTCGTCCCGATAAAGCTGTCTTTTTTTTTCAAAAGGAGTACAGTATACACGCCTCTTTGGACCCTGATTCCACATTCATGAAAAACATTATTACATAGGACATGGGTTTGTGAGTTTGACATGTAAGCAAGTCAATTATCAGAATGGAGAGAAAAAAACGAGCGGAAACCAAAAAACCATAGCAACGTCACTCAAAAATCAAGGTGTTGCTTCGTAGTTTGATGCATGACGAATTCGTTCCGGAGAGACAGTCAGTCGATAAGGAGTTCTATTTGGCCGTGTTGAGACGTTTGCGTAAGAGCATCCGTCGAAAACGGCCGGAATTGTGGGAGAACAATTCATTGATTTTATACGATAAAAATGCACCATCACATCGAGCAACAATTAGTTAGGACCGATTTTGAAGCCAAAAACGTAATGAATACCATCGATCAACTACCATATTCACCAGGTTTAGTTTCGTGCGGTTTTTTATTTGTTCCAGGAAACATCCTGAAAGGTGATTACTCTTCATGGATTGCGAAATGGGACCGCACCTTGTATCGATAAAGACCAATACTAGACGAACCCTACCTAACCTTAGATGAGTAAGTCAATTGAAAGATCAATAATGGCCCAACGTATTAGTGGATAGAACCACCTTTAAGAGCCTTTAACCTTTAAGAACTAGAAATTCACAAAATTTTTAAAACTTGAGCTACCGTCAGCATTGCACCCAAAAAAAACTGCTGACGTAGTTGAGGACGTAATAAAATTTGAATATGCAAATAAATTATTGCGCGCCATCCTTCGCACTCAAGTGGGTCGGGAAGCGGTGCAGACGCACATAAATGCGCATAAAATACTCAGGCATGCGGTTAAATTAAATGCAAAATAGCATGAATTCTACGCAGAGCAAATAACTGTGAGTGCCAAAAAATAACGGTTACGAAATAAATTAATGGGCGTTAGCGGTTGGGCGGTCACATTAATTGCGCCAAGGCAGACAGCAGCAAGTTGCAAGTAGCAAGCGGCAAGTGGCAAGTGTCTGCGTGCAAAAGAAAGTGAAAGAAAAGTGCAAGCAACTTGCATAATGCGCCATTTTATCTTGCAACAAAAGGCGAAATTAAAAAGCTAAGGAATAAACGCTTGCAAAGTCAAATATTTAATTGAAATTAACAACGAAGAATGTGCTTAAGTGCACTAAAGTGGCAAATTATAGGGACGCTGAGTAAACTGGCATATTAAATTTGTAAGCCGGCGCAGCTCATTGCATTGGACCGTTGCAGCAGCTTGGTGCCACAGCCATTGCTGCTACTGCTGCTGCTGACATTTCCGTCCCGCCAGCAGCTAAGGGTCTCTTTGACCACTGCCATTAGTTCGATCTAATCGAATGTCAGCAGCAAATTCGATTGCTTCGCTGAGCAGACTTACACAGCATCACATTCGCGCGCTTACAATGACCGTCCTTTGCAAGTTGGCTCACTGCAGTACGCGCTCTTCGGCTGATGGTATTGCTGCCCAAACTGCGTACACTTTGATTCATTCATTATTGATCTCTTCATTGCATTTGTCTCGCTTGTTGCGCACGCCCCCTCCCATCATGTGGACATGTGTGTCCTTAGCCATTGTCCTTTCGTGCCCATTTGCTGTCATGTGCTGGCTCCAACTCCAACTTAATCGCTGCCAATATGTTTGTGTGTGCGTGCGTGTAGTGTTGCCGTGTTGACACGAACTCCTGCTGTTAGCGGCCACGCTGTGCTTTGCTTTGTGCCGTTTTGGCCTTTTGTGGTCGGTCTTTTAATGTTAGAATGCACGCTGTGCTGGACGCGCTCTGCTGTCATGTTGATATGGCCAACGGGTTATGTGTGTGCGGGCCAAGGCTGTGCTGGTGGTTTTAGTGCGTCCTTAAAGGAAGTGCGGCGAGCTTTGCTGATGTGGATTTAGATTTTCTGATTACCTCAAAAGTCGATATGAAGGAAAGGGTGAAAGATTTTTGAGTAGCTATTGGATTTTAAGCTCTTTAACTAAAGTCGGTAGATGAAGGTCTTAAGGCGTTATATCACCTTTTCTTTGAGGATACATTTTTTATGCGCGATCGAATAGATACCGAGTTCTGAAGAGAGAAGCGAGCGCATTTGCAGACAAAAACAGGGAGAGAGCGGCCGAAATGCGTGAGTATGAAGACGACTAACAGCAGGTTTTTAGATCGCATCATATTCATGAAGAAACCTCAGAGCTGAACTAGTGACTGATGCCCAGAGCTGAAATTATGGAGGGAACACTTTTTCAGTCTGCTGAATGGCAGTGAAAGCATAACCAGGAGATAGTGAACCCGATTCTCCAATTGATGACGAAAGTGCAGGGGTTCCTTTGCCCGACTAAGGAGAAGTTCCAATAGCAACTACCCGTCTGAAGAACAACAAAACGACAGGGGCCGATTCGTTATCGACGAAGCTATATAAGTACAGACTGTCCCTATGCGGTTATATCAGAGCTTGGTATTTCAACAAAAGCTCCATCAGAATCGGGAAGGACCTCTCCGAGTCGTTCGATATCTAGATTTCAGACAAGGAGACTCCCTATCATATGGCACCTTCAATCTATTGCTGGAGAAAATGATACGAGCAGCAGAGCTAAATAGAGTCTTAACACCCACGCCGTTAGTTCTGCTTTTTTCAAAATGGATAAGGAAGCGAAGCAATTGAGTCTGATAGTGAACAAGGGAAATACGGCATATCTCCTGTTATCAAACATACAGTTATCGCACTCGCGGCATAGATTCCACGTCACTGTTCGAATTCGTAGACAATTTCGTTTAGCTTGGAACCAGTAGTAACACTAACAAAAATGTCAGCCTCGGAATCAAACACAGAATAACTCTTGCCAACAGGTGCTAACTACTTCGGACTGAGTAAGTAAAGTCTTTTCTCAACGAACAAAGGCCAAACTCCATAATTTTCGTCTAAACTCAATATTTCCGTCCTGATAATTTGACATAATTCAGCGATTTAAGAGACAGCGGCTACGCATATAAATTGAAAAAGGTAGATATATTTTAACAACATCTCAGTCGTCTTATTCCCGATGTGTTGTTCTTTTTGTTTCGGAGGAGGAATCTTCCAAAGATACTGCCGAAAGGTAGCATGTTCGATATATATTACCGGCTAAGGATGTACTTCTTTCGGGATCACGCTCAGTTAGTATTATTTAAATTCATAGGACCTACGGAACAGTACGCCTACGTAGGAAACCCTTAACTGCGGTTTCTTTGGCATGGAGTTATTTGTAACTGCGGAACCGCCGTTAGGCCTTACTTCGCAATACCAAGGAGGTTCATGAAACAACCAAGGCCATCCAGTCAGGCACGTTCTTATTGGGTCTACTGTCCATCTTACTTTTTCTGCCGCATCCCATTGTCTTTGACACTCTTCGTGGCTCACCTTATTTCCTTTTTTCGCTCATCAGCCGTAAGACGCCTTTTCATAGCTTTTCATTTTTGATAGACTCTACTTAGCTCTGTGGCCATTAAGTCCGGCGGCATAAAACCATATATGATATTGGAGACTTTATGTGAGACCGTTCTATACACACAGGTCACTCTTATGGCGCACGTGCTGTCAATATCGCTCCAATTGTCGTGCTCTAACCCTACACATTATTTTTTCGGACGATTGCTGCCAAAACCGATTGCAGGAAGGCTTGATATAACCACTTTCTCCTCTACTACTCTGTGTTTTGACAGAATGACATGGTAAACACAGCTTCGTCGAACCCAGGGAAGTGTTGGGAATGCTATTTATTTCCGCCTTAACGAATTTGTGATAAACTCCAGACAATTATTCGATCAATGAAGTGATCCATTTTTAATAGTTTTTGGGTATCACAAAGAAAAACATTTTACAACTATTCAAGGCTCTTACTGTTGATTCGCTCTACCAAAATGAGATGCTAAATCAATATTCGAAGGTTCCAACCTTATTTCCAATCATTTTATATATTTTATTCCTCCATTATATTAATATCCTTAATCTATTTTATATAACGCCGTGTATAAAAAATCACATGCTGCAATTGCTCCACCATCACTCTACGACATTTCCTTTACTACTTTGATCTACGAACGACAATTTCCCACCTTTGGCCCTTACAGTGCAGGCCAAATAGTTCTATTAAGTTGTTAGCTTTTGATGACCGCTGGATGCAGCAGCAACACTCCCAGACTACATTATGCAAGCTTTTGCTCCTTTACTCCACTCACGGTGGCACACATAATTTTATACGAGCATAAAAAATATATATTAATTTTTATAACTTTGACAGCCTGACCGGCACTTGAAAACACATTACATATTTACGCACACACTCACAGACACACACACACACACACACACACATCGTTTGGCCATTCAAGTGCATATGTCCATGCCTATAACACACATAAATAAATTCAACTGACTGCCAAGGCAGTCAAAGGACACTCGAAGATATGCATCTACGACTATATTAGTATATTATGTCATTATATAAATTTGTATGCGTCCATTTTAGACACTTTGCCGCCGGAACGACCATAGCGACTAGTGTGTATATGTAAGTTGATAAAAATAATAAAAATCATGACTATAAAAAACTACTGCCAACGGCCAAAAGGCGTGAACTACACACTTACTCTGTACACATGAGTGAATGTACTTATATAGTACTCATGCGAGAGTGAGTGTGGAGCAGTGAGGTGAGTAGATAAGTGTGCGAGCATATACGAGTATACAGTGTTGGAAAAAGTAGTAGACACAACAGCCACTCTTGGTAAGAAATTATATCCATGCAACCGATATCACAAAGAGCACTAATAACGGTACTTAATAGTCGATCTGACCTATTTCTTTGGATTTCGAGAAAATATCTATATGCTATTTCAATCCGATATCGGCCATTCCGACAAATTAGCGGCTTTCTTGGGATAAAATGATGCATGAAAAATTTCAGATCGATATCTCAAACACTGAGGGACTAGTTCGCGTATACACAGACATATGGACAACGTCCGGTGTGTTTAACGTGGGTTCCTGCTGACGATAGTCTTTCCCCACGGCGCTCTGAAGCACAGCGGATCAAATCAATGCGTTGATCAGCGGCCTCAAAATGTCAGGCTAATCACTACCAATTGGCAGTGTGTGTTGGGGACACTAACCACTTTGGTAGAGTCAGTTCTTTCCGCATTCGGGTTTTAGCGACAACCATCACGATACTCCCCAAGGGGCCAGTCCGCATGAGCAGGTTTGAGCGAACTTTAGAACTCCTGTTATCCGTGGTACCACAATTAAGTCTTTAGTCAGACCTCGTAGCCGAAACTACTACCAGTTGAGTTTCCATACTACTCTGGACTGGTGGAACCTCATACGCATACACTATTCACACAGCAGCTAACTCTACTTCTCAGTTAAACACCTTCGCCGTCTAAACAATTCACGCGAAAACAACCATAACTGTTCGGCATTCCGACTAGTGGAGAACATCAATGCTAACATCATTGCTAAATGTCCATCATTCCAGCTAATTTACCACTCAGATCTCTAATGTATCGAGTACATCTGGACATTCTGTAATTACATGCACCCAGTCTTAGACTATACTCGGTCTTGCCACAAAAAAAACACGAATCCTATTAGATGATAACCTTCTTGATGCAAATGACTCAGACAGAATCTGGGTCCTTCAATATAGGAAATCCTTCCATGTTCTAAATGTACTCATAAGTTACTCGACCTGCTTAGAACTTACAGATGGCCAACAGATCTTGCTAGCTACATTGACATTATCTTCTAGAAGCCTTCTGCTCCCTAGATATCTTTCCCTCTCCACATTATCATCAGAAATCGTAGACATTCAAGCGTCACATACCTGATGCTGCTGGACAGACAGACGGACATCGAATACTTTTAGAACTGGAGAGTTTTCATGACATGACGATATAAGCTAGCCAGCGTCTCTTAATTCGCTGAACTATGTCATCGTATATCTCGTACGACTCATCGTTCCATCGACTGCGGTAATCGCAGTAGTCAATGCGTAAAGGGTAAAGAAAAAATATGTGCTCCAGATGCCATCAATACCCTGGAGAAAGTAATACTACCTTATGTCTATATATGTATATAGTTAGGTCTTCCCACAAATCATAACTTGTTAAAAAATGATTCTGGGTCCAATTGCTTGACCTTAATTCGTTCTTAATAATTGTGGGTTATAATAAAAAAAATTGTTACTTGACTGTATAGTCTGTACCACTAGATATTAAATAGCTATAACTGCTGCAACCAACTTGCTGCTATTATTTGTTCCAACACTGTATATATTTAGTTGTGCTTAGTAGTTCTTGCTTGACCGTAAAATCGTCAACCGGCACAGTTATGTTGTGGCTCTCAATGGTTGTTGTTGGCTTGCTATTTCCCTTGTTCTTGTGACCAGTTTCTTTTAGTGAATTTTGTGCTCACACTCGTAAGCTTTTCACGCCTTTCAATTGAGTGGAAAGTTGCTTCATTTTCCACAACATTCATTGTATGCTTCGCTCACTCTCTCTTTGCGTATACGAGGTGCGCTTTTTATGTTCGTGGTTCGAGTTAATGGAGCAAGTGAAAGTTTTGTAGACAGCTTTGTTAATTTTGGGAGCGAACTCTAGTATGCAGACAAGAGTCTAAAACTGAATTCACACACGAAGACTATTGTTGCTCAAACTAGTAGTCTGGCAGCGATGGGGCGACCACGTAAAGCGAAGGTCCCCAAGCTATTGAACGACAGAAGCATACTCTTGTTGGACCCAAAGTGGTGATCTAATGGCTGATGCGCAGAGCATACTGAAGCTATGGAGGGACACTTATCTATCCTGTTCAACGTATGGAACTTATGCAGGGAAAGTGTAACATCAACATTGATGACGATGGAATAGATGTTTCATTGTCCGACTATGATGAGGTTCCAAAAGCAATTACCGGCCGGAAGAACAACAGTTGCCGATGGACTACTGACCGAGCTTTTCAAATACGGCACTTTGTCATTCCATTCTTCAGCTTCTTTCCAAAGTATGAAATAGATGAAAGCATGCTCGACGATTGGAACCTAAGTGTGCTGTGTTATAAAAAGGAAGACCCCGAAATCCGCGAAAACTACCGTAGGATAAGCCTCCTCAACGTCGCATATACGGTTCTATCGAGCGTATTGGGTGAAAGATTAAAGTCCCCCGTCAACAAACTGATTGGACCTTATTATTGTAGCTTCAGGCCTGGAATATGAAGAACTGATCTGATATTCACCATGTGCCAAATATTGGAAAGGACCCGAGAAAAAAGAATCGACACACACCCCCTCTTCGTCGACTTCTTCCGACCTTTCCGAGCCGTTTGATACCAACCGAGGTTTCAGACAAGGTAACTCCCTATCGTGCGACTTCTTCAATCTACTGCTGGGACAAATAGTTGGAGCTGCAGAGCTTAACCGAGAAGGCACAATATTTTATAAGGGTGCACGGCTGTTGGCATATGCCGATGATATTGATATCATTGGCATCAACATCCGCGTTGTTACTTCTGCTTTCTCCAGACTGGGTAGGTAGGAAGCGAAGCAAATGGGTCTGGTAGTGAATGAGGGCAAAACAAAATATCTCCTGTCATCAAACAAACAGTCTTCGCACTCACGATTTGGCTCCCAAGTCACTGTTGACGGTCATAACACCAGTAACAATGTCAGCCTCGAAATCCAACACAGAATAACTCTTCCCTACAGGTGCTATTTCGAACTAAGTAAGTAAAGTCTTCTTTCGATGAATAAACACCAAATTCTTTTCCTATTATTCCCCTCCTGTTGTATGGTGCAGAGACATGGGTGAGGATAACATCTGTTCAGTCGACACCACAAGCTTACGAGAGAAAGGTTCTGCGGAAGATTTATGGTTTACGCATTAGCAACGGTGAGTACCACAGTCGATGGAACGATGAGCTGTATGAGATATACGACGACAATGTCATAGTTTAGCGAATTACAAGACAGCGGCCACGCTGGCTAGGTCATGTTGACCGATTGGACGAAAGCACTCCAGCTCTGAAAGTATTCGACGCAGTGCCCGCCGGGGGAAGCAAAGAAAGACCTCCACTCCATTGGAAGGAGCAAGTGGAGAAGGACCTGGCTTCGCCTGGAATCTCCAATTGGCGTTTAAGCTCAGAAACTTTTGTTTTTGGATGGCGTCAATTGACTGACTGAATTCTCTTAGCATTTTTCTTAGCCGGCGTACTTCACTGTTCTACCTCGTATAAATGTGCGAGCGCAACCAGCAGTTCATTTATACTTTATTTTAATTTTTTGTCTGCATATTTGTCCTTTTGCCTCTTACTCACATTTATTTGGCATACTCTTCCTTTCAGCCACCATGCGCGTTTTGCGTTTACTTTTCTAATTTCAACATCTTCAGATAGAAGTTTTCGGTTTGACCCAACTGCCGTTGCGTGGCATACGGTCGTGTTGGCCATCGTCGTGTTTATTATACTGTTGACGCAGCGGTGATGATGTCCTTTGACAATATGCTGGTAGTACATTCATTTTCACTGATGGCCAGCGCGCATACAAACACATACACAAAGTTCAGCTGCTGGTTGGTATTTTGTTGCCAATGTTTGGGTCATTTACTGTCCGACCGTAGACATTCTTTATTCATGCTTGCAAAGAACAGAAGAAGCGCACACACACAGATGTATGTATGTATATAAATGCATACAGGCTCCTTGCGCTCCTTGGGTCTTTGGTTGGGGTATACTTGTAGATTTGCCCATTCATACGCTGTGTTGATCTCTTGCAAATGATATGGTGAAAGTAATTTACGGGGATGTGTGCGTAAGACAAACACACATACAAACATACTCATATGCCGCTACTCACACTTTCACGCATTCATTCACTTTTCATTGACTCCGCCAGCGGCATGCGCTGCGACAAAGCAAAATGACAAAGGAGACACGAAAAAATTCTTACGACACACACACAAGCATACACTCATACCCAAACACACATACTTGCCTTTGCGTTGACATTACTTTTGTCCTTCAGGTCCTTTTGTGCCCTCTCTCACTTTCCCTTAACATACTTGCCTTCACATACACTCACTGTGTGTCTTCACATCCTTTCTATGTGTTCGTGTGCACATGTGTGTGTTTGTGTTTTGTTAAAATTACTTGTTTTGCCTTTGTTTAAATTTAATTTTAAAGTCAAATGCTTTTAAGCATATAAAAGTCATAAAAGGGTCTCTGAATGAAGGTCAGCGTGAAAGGGTATTTTCGCCTTTCTTAGTTCGAGATAATAAAGCCGGTTTTGTTGTTGTATTTTCCACTACTCGTAACTGTTGTGTGAATGAAATCGCTTGTAATAATGTTTTTGTTGTTGACATTAGCACAATATTTGCTTTGTTGTTGTTGGCTTCGCAGTGAATCAGTGGCGAATTTTATGGTTAAGAAATGGCGCTGTGATTGTCGGAACTAGTTACACACAACAAATGTGCGTGAATAGAGTGAAAAGTAATGAATTAAGATGAGCAAACTGAATAACGGTATTAACTGGTTTTGTATACAAGAAAAACAAGAAAAGAAGTTATAAAACACTTCCAAAAAAAAGTCTTCATACAAGTACTAGAGATATAGTTGTCGGCTACTGGCGGTTTCAACAAATGAGAAGCTTTCTGAAGAGCAAAGGACTAGTATAAAATTTCAGATCGATATCTTAAAGACTGAGAACCGAGCTCCCGTATGGACAAATAGAAGGACAATTGTTGTTATTTACGTGAGAACCGGCCGGCGGCGTCCTTACTTTACGGTGCTTTCTAGAAGCACATACATAAATCAATACAAGGCGTTGATCAGCGCTCCAAAGTATTTTTGGTTCCAATTTGTCTAGGTGGAAGGGACATCTTTTCCACCTTGGTTGGGTTCGATGCCCATCTAAACCATTTGCCGTACTTTGGGTCGGCTACCCGGCCACAGTGCGACTCCACACTGAATTTATTATTTCAACTTTGCCAGCCTTTAGGTTTCAACCACAGCTACCACGAATCTCCACAAAGGACCAAACCCAATGGACAGATTGGAGAAAACTCCAAGAGCTAACTGCTCCCTGTGGTACCAGGTTAAAGTCTCTGGTAAGACTTTGTAGCTTTTGCTACTACTAGTTGAACGCCCACAGCTCAATGACTGTTGACATTTGTCGCTTGAAATTCAAATGTCTTTTCATTGGAAGGAATCAGTCAAAGTCTATAATATTATTTCAAGTAGAGTATTATAGCACTATTTCTGACATAGACAATGCTGACATTTCAAGGCAAGCCAAAAATTAAGACACAGTGCATATAGATTTTAGTCGCCTCTTACGACAGGCATACCTTACCGTGGGCAAATTCGACCCCCTGCCTGCTGGGGAAGAACAGACAGCTAGATGGACATGACTTAACGAAAAAGCGATCCTGAGAGATAAGATAAATACAGTAGAATAGGTGTTAAAGTTTACCGTTTGGAGCGCTCACCTGAGGCACAACCAACCAATAGTGAACTTGAAGCAGCCAGCAGAGCTCTTGCTTCCCATTTCTCTATTCTCATTCTTTAGCTAGTGGAAATGAAGTACCTGACTTGGCAAGGTCATCAGTCTCATTATGAATGCTCCGGATGAGTGGATCTATTGCTACCTTCAAAGGAGTATCGACACACACCACCCTTCATCGATTTCAAAGCTTCTTTTGACAGCACGAAAAGGAGCTACCTTTAAGCCACTATGTCTGAATTTGGTATCCCCGTAAAACTAATCCGGCTGTCTAAACTGATGTTAAGCAATACCAAAAGGTCAGTCAGAGAAGGACCTCTCTGAGCCGTTCGAAACTAAACGAGGTTTCAGATAAAGCGACTCCCTATAGTGCGACTTCTTCAATCTACTGCTGGAGAAAAAATTCAAGCTGCATATATGAATCGAGAAGGAATAATCTTTTATAAGACAGTAGAGCTACAGTCTTACGTCGATGATAATGACATCATTGGCCTCAACAACTGGGCCGTTAGTTCTGCTTTCTCCAGACTGGATAAGGAAGCGAACAAATGGGTCTGGTAGTCAAGAAGGGCAAGGCGAAATATCTCCTGTTATCAAACAAACAGTCGTCGCACTCTCGACTTGGCCCCCACGTTGAGAGTCATAACTTCGAGATCGTAGGTAATTTCGTCTATCTGAGAACCAGCATTAACACCAATAACAACGACAGTCTCGAAGTTCAACGCAGAATAACTCTTGGCAACAGGTGCTACTCCGGATTGAGTAGGTAATTGAGAAGTAAAGTCCTCTCTAGAAGAACAAAGACTGAATTCTACAAGTCATTTATCCTCCTCGTCCTACTATATATGTTGTAGAGGTATGGACGATGGCAACATCTGATGAGTCAGCGTTACGTATTATTCTTATTAGAAAATCCTATTTTTCCGAGTATCTAGTTGAGATTCACATCAAGATTGGAGAGTTAGGAACCACAAGTTGATTGAAATTTATGTAATCTTTCACTTGCAAATCTCTAAATTTGCTTTAACTTCGAATACTACACTGGAGATACCCTCATTTCCCATACATTCTCGGCAGACTGTGCAACAACACTACAAATTACATATAAGAAATTCAGCTGCTTAAATTGGTTAATCTTCTTCCCTCAAAGGAAGTTAATTTAAGCGGATTTAAAGTGCCACATTAGATCAACACAAACAAATGCCCGAAACTGTAACTGGAGACTACAAGCAAGCAATAATGTCCGACGCATGTACAGTTAAGTGTCCAAAGACAAAAAACTTATGGAGAGAGAAAATCACTTACACAAGCCAAATCCACAGGCTTGATATGCGTGTGTGTCCATATGTGGCTCTAATTAGACGCTTGCAGAGGCTTAAACGACAGTGTATCTGTGTGAGTGTATATATTTCGTTGTATATGTCCGTCTGTTTGGCATGAAATTATTTACAAAGTAATTACCATTAATGCCACAAATGGCCAAGTTGCCAAAGCGTATGTATTGCTTGAGTGCTTATGGTTGGCTGTTGTTGTTGTTGTTGTTCATGGAAATCACACACAATTTAGACTTTCCGTGTGGATACAAATGCAAAAACACAAACAAAAACAAATGCCAACAAACATGCCACCAAATCGGTGCAATCATTGACTATGCAACAGCGCCGGCTGATGATAAAGATAAACACACACACATACATACATATGCATATATGTATATGTATTTATAGTATCTCCGCATGTATCACGCATTATTGGGACATACGCATAACGGTGAAACGGAGGAGAGGCGCAAACTTGCCGGCCAGTCAGTAGTTGGAGCGGCAAAAGCGCAGGATAATTACTTTCAAAATTGTGATCAATCACACAATTTAATGGCGTTGACGGCATTTACCGCAGTCCAACCGTTCGGCGGGGGTGGGTGTAATCAAGCGTAGACGCGTCAGGGCCGCACAGTATGGGGGCAAAGTTATTGAATTTCCTGTCGCATTTGGCGGTTGGTGGGAATAAATGCATTACGAAATCACTTTGTCAGCCGTTAGGGGGGAGGTGGTGTCCAGCAGTTCGAAATTTACACTGAAATAGTTAGTGGAGTGCAACGCGATGGGCGTAAAGCATTTGTCTATCAGGAAACATGCTGTTTCGACGTTCATACTTGCACAACTCGGAAGATCTGAGCGGCCGTTTAACTTGGTTTCTTGGACCGCAGGTATCGATACGCGTTCCCTGGAGTCCATTGCAGTTGAATTGTAGAATCCGAGTTTGTCGCGGGTGTTCGTGAGTGATCCTAGGGGTGAGGGAGTGGCATCTAGGTGGTGGTTGTTGCAGCTGTAGAACCCGCAGGGGCACTGTGATGTTGGTTGGCGACGCCACTGTTGAGTGTTGCGGGGCATACACCTGCAGCATAAGGCAACGTACGACTCACTCTACTTACGAGTGGTACCCGGCCCGAACACGTCGGGAAGTGAAACCGGTGTAATAATTGCATTTGACTGGTGTAACGTTCCGAAGTAAGATGGTCTGACACAAGAAGCAGACTGTGCAAGGAACTAGGAGTTGCTGAGTGGTTCTCCCACCAGGATTGGATCAGGATGAAGGTTTTGTATGATCTCCAACGTTTTCTTTTGATTGTTGGCAACTTTGTGCCAAACTTAATATACCCGGTTCAAGGTATAAATGGATAACTGTAAATCGTACCCCATTATAATGCAGATCTACGTAATTCGGTAACACCAGAGTTGGAGCAAATTTTTCAGTTTACTAACTCGCTTAACCAATGGGCTGGGTTAGGTTAGATTAAGCCACACATCCTTTGAAACGACTAATATTAACTCAGACTATTTCACCAAGATATGACGGCCGAAAAGTTTTAACGGTAGCCGTAAACTATGTTTGACTAAGAGTTTCTTACAGAAAACTTTCTCGCCATTCTTCCCTCTAAGCTCGGCTCATCCGTAAATAAATCTAACTGCGCCTCTTTTTCAGCCATTTCGCCCCATCAACATGTTCCTCAGTCAGTATAGTACAGAGAAAAGAAGACTCGTCGACGAAGGGATCTTAGTTTTCAGGGGTGCAGTCGAGGAAGGAATGCGCTAAAAGGTACATTGGAAGATGACGTGTGAGGTTTCGAGGCCTCAGTGTGAGCTCCTATCCATAGAGCGTCTAAAGAAATCAATCCATAGAAGTAGATACGTATATTCATTTCCACAACAGCCGGTACTACGTTATTGGGATTGACCTTTATTTTATCCGACCAAGGGCTGTACTTCCGCAGATGCAACCCCGCTTGGATCGGTAAGTTGTAGATTAAAATTGTCAACACTGGAGAAACGCCTTACAGCAGGGTTCCTCCGTGCTCTCCTGACACAGAGTAGAATTTAGTCCAACCCAGTCCCGGAGGAATTTTTCTGCTGCGTCTGCGCCAAAAGGTTTCAACCAAACTCCACCTTGGTTAGGAATAATACATGCAATCAATGGAGCTATCTTAAGACCTGTTCAAAACTTAAAACACACCGGGAGTAGACCACAAGTTACGTGGCCGATGCTACCTACGCACTCTGTGGCTTTAGCCTCTATGGCTGTGCAATCTGCAACAAGTTCTCGCACTGTGCCGCCACTCCAGCCGAGTGGCCAACAAGGGACCTCTACGGTCCATAGGAGCTCAAGCAAACAGCATGACTCCCATTCTTTTCAGTAATCCCGATGATGATCTGAGTCGATTTAGCCACGTCTGTCTGTTTGAGTGCGAGTTTGTCCCTCAGCTTTTGAGGTATCACTCTGGAATTATGCACATGTTCTTTTAACCAAGAATTTGATCATTTGTCGGAACCGATATTATCGAACTACTTTAAGATAAAGCTACTATCCAAGATGAAGGATAAACATTTTTGGCATAATTAATACTACTCAAGACAAAACTATTCAGATCGGACTACTATAACATAGTATAGCTGCCTTAAGAGTTGACCGATAAAAGATAAAGGATATTCAAAAAAAAAAAGATCTTTTTCTTTTTTAAGTAACTTAAAATGGTAATTATAATGGTTATATTTTGGTTATAAAATGGTAATTATAATGGTTACATTTTGGTTATAAAATGTTATTATAATGGTTATATTTTGGTTATAAATTGGTTATTATGATGGTTATATTTTGGTTATATATACCTACTAGCGAAAGCATAAAATTTTATGATATAGTGAACCGAAAATAATAAAAACTCAATTCTGATTACTTAATGATACATTGTTTTTGCATTTTAGGCGAGGATATAAACAAGTATAGTATACTATATGTAACCGGTTGCTTGAATATCCATAAATTACAACCAGCTGGGCGCTGTATGGCTACGCGCATGCAGTTTAAGATTTTTGAACACATACACACGCATAAGTATGTATGTATATTGATATGTTTGTATATGTAAGCTGTGTGCGTTACATTTTCCTTTGTTTCTCTATATTTGCAGATATCCTCCTGTAATATATTTAATCATATTGCTCGTTGCCATGACTGAGTTACTACTGCTACTTTGCCATGATTAGTCTGATTATTTGTAGTTTTTAGTTGTTATAATTACAAATCAATGAGCCACAATAATAACAGCAACTCGAAGCGTAGTGATTATAAATATATGTATACCATACATATATGTGTATGTGTGTTAAGGTGAGCGAAAACACTGACTTTATCGACAGGTTACAGGTACTCTCAAGTTTTCACTATTAAAAGCTTTTAAATATACGAATTTTTGAAAAAGAAATCTTATGAAGTAAAATTTTTAGGAAATTTTATGCTCTATATATAAAAAATATTACTCTAAACGCTACAAAAGTTATAGCATTTTCAATGAGAACCAATTTTTTTGCGTAATTTTTATGGGCAATTTTGTATGGTCACCGATAACTTTCAAAATAAAGCTAAAAATGCTACCGCAAAGGGATTTTTTTTTTATTTTTATATCTACATTTTAATACATAAATCCAATAGTTACGTTTTTTGGCTCGCCCTAATTTGTGTGTGTATAATTCGGCTTTTAAACTCAGTGTGTGTTCTATATTAGCGCTAAGTATCAAATTAAATGTTAGCAGGAGTTGTAGTCAGCGTTTGCCAAAGGTATTTATAGTATATATAAAAGCATCATATTGCATACCTATTATACTAAATTATACACATTTACATGGTATATTATATAGCTAAGCTTTAAATTTCATAAACAAATAAGGCTTAGAAGCTTTGCTGAAATAAGTATAACGAACTAATTTTGCCTGTAATTTGTATGAACGGCAAAATATCTCTGTGGCTTCAGCTTTGTGAAAAGGGGAACGATATTCAAGTATGATAATATATGACTCATCTTTGATATTATTATCTGAGCTTATAAAAAGCAAAAACAAAAGTAGTAAATTTCAGGTTATACTTGTAACTTGTATGGTATGTGCATATGTCTTATATATAAGTAAATAGTAAGATGTGAGGTTATTGCCGCCAAGTAATGGGCTTTTCAAAAGCAAACGACGTAATATTTTTTCCCGCTATTTTGACATTTCTCTTCAGTAAGGTTTGTCATTTAAACATGGAAAGATATACGATCCAACAACGAGTCGAAATTATTAAAATTTACTACTGAAATTCAGAGTCAGTTGCGAAAAATCTTGGCTTACATCTTTACAAGATCAAATTGACGCAAGAACTGAAGCCGCTTGACCACCAGAATCGTCGTATGTTCGTGAATTGGGCTCAGCAACAACTTGAAAGCTCAAAATTAGCTACGGCAATGAGGCTTATTTCTGGCTGAATGGCTTTGTTAATAAGCAAAATATACGTTATTGGTCAGACAGCAATCCATATACTCAATGAGTCACCATTCCGAAAAAATTACGGTTTGCTGCGGTTTATGGGCCGGTGGCGTCATTGGGTCGTACTTCTTCCGTGTTGATTAAGACCACGTTGTTGTGAGTGGGAATATCACTACCACTCAACGATAACCGAATATTTTTCGCCCGAATTGGATGATTTGGACTTGGAAAATATGTGGTTCCATCAGGATAGCGCCACAAACCACACAGCGAATCTCACAATCGATTTATTATTAACAAAATTTGGAGGACGCGTTATCTCACGGAATGTCATTAGATTTTTTTTCTGTGGGGCTACATCAAGTCTGTGGTTTATGCCAACAAGCCAGCGACGTTTGATGAACTTTGTGGTGGATATGCAAAAGAAATCGAGTTCCAACATAATGTCATTAAATATACTACCTTCACAGAAATGAAGAATTTCATTAATATCCCGCTATTTTGGAAAAGCCCGCTATTAGATTGGAAAATAAAACAAGTGGAAGCATTAATTTCGGTTGCTAACAGATTAATTGAAAAGTCCCCTACAGGCAATCATTTTGCTTAAAACAACTTTTATCAGTTTAAAAAAGATGTTCAAAAGGAATTTCATGCCTTAGTGAAGCATTGCCTTTTGGGGGAAAAAACTGTCAAACCAGCCAGAGTTTGAAGTGATCAATATTCTGTGAACTCTGCACCAGGAAAATCCACCGTTGAGAAGTGCTTTGCTAAGGTTAAGCGGGGCGAAATGCGCAGACAGGACGAAGAAAGTAGTGAATGCCCTAAAGAGGCTGTTAGCGACGGCAACATCAAGAAAGTTCGTAAAATAGTTTTGGATGACCGTAAAGTGCAGTTGTTCAAGATAGCAGGCTCTCCAAAGATATCAACTGAACGTGTTTATCATATCACTCACGAATACTTGAGTATTAAAAAGCTTTGTGCAAAGTGATTACCGCCAAAACCAACCAAAAAGAATTAATGATTCGGGGTAGTGTTTGGAGATGTTCAAATATGACAAACCCAAGCTTTACATCGATATGTGACAATGGATGAAACATAGCTCCATCAGTTCGAAGTACAATCGACGGTCATCCCAGTGGACTGCACTCGATGAGCACACTCCAAAGCGTGGAAAACGTAACAGTCGGTTAGAAAGGTTATAGCATCTGTATTTTGGGAGACACATGGAATAATTTGTATTAACTATCGTAAAAAAGAAAGGACCTTCAACAGACTATTACACATCGTTATTGGACCGTTTGAAGGACGAAATCGCCGATCACATTTGAAGCAAAAGAAAGTGCTGTTTCATCAAGACAATGCAGCGTGCCACAAGTCATGTAAAACGACCGAGGGTATCCTCCAGATCTGGTCCCCAGCGGATATTTCTTGCTCTCAGATCTCAAAAGAATGCTCGCTGGGAAGAAACGTTTGTCGAATGAAGAGGTGATTGCCAAAACTATAGCCTATTTCGAAGCAAAGGACAAATCAGACTACAAAAATTTTATGTAAAAGTTGGAGGGTCCCCATAATCAGCGTATCCAAGGTTGACTATGTTGAATTAAAAAAACGTATTCTGCGAAAAAACGGGATTTACTATGACAGGCCGAGGACTTTTCAATTCACCTGTTATAAATTATGGTGTATATGTAAATGGAAGATATATGTACAGTTTTCTGATTTTCTTGATTTTCTCTCTCATCTCATTTGTTGGAGATAAATTCAGCAGAGTTACTTGCCTTTAGCTTTTTTATTAAAGGCAGGATACCGGAAAGTATAAAACTATGAGTAGCCGGTTGTATTGGGGATATACGTTATAGTCGCTCGTTCCGGCCCATTCCAACAAATATTTCATTCGCATATCTCAAAAACTGCCGAAAAAAATTTTAATCCATAAAAGAAAAACTTTGCCTTAGAAAATCGCTGCCTCGAAACCGGTTTTAGAACCATATTCTCTCAGGCAAAGCTGTTCAAAATGTTTCGTAGAAAATTTTCGGTATAAGCGATTATTTTGGCTCCCTGTAAAGTAACCCGCTCTAATGTACATACATTCTTGTGCAGAAATAGTTCGCTTCACATCAGCACATATAGTCAATTTAAGGTGCAATTGACCATTTAATAATTCAAATTATTGAATACAAACATACTGACACACGTACATACATGTATATTTGTATAAACCAAGCTATAATCATCCACATTCTATGTATAATAGCGGATATATCAACATGCAAACTTCCACTTTGCGTAAATTATGCTTTGTTTGAATGAATAGGGTAGTGTAATCCGGTATATTTCAGTGAGTGTGTATGTATAGTATATGTATGTATATCGCTGTGTATGTGTTCAAAGCGCTTGCTGTAGAAAATCATTTAGAAAATTTTTAATTGATTGAATTCATAATAGATGACAAAGATTAATTTGGTCTGCTGCTAACGCCACCGCTGGCACCGCAACTGCCACCACCAATAAAGCTAACGCGCTCCTACAGCCGTTCGTTCATACCACTGGACTCTGCCGCCTTTGTTAGGCGAGTGCGCGAATATTAAATTGCCATGCAACTGTCAAATAGTGCAAGCGCGTTGGTCGAGGGGTGTCATCGTTTACCTTCGCATTTTCGCTTAGTTTGCCCGTCATTATGTGTGCTGCCGGGCAGGTGTCGGCGCCTCATGCATTTTCTATGAACCATACGCGGTACGTTGGCTTTGGGCGGTAGGCGTTTGTTAATTTGTTTACAATTTTCCGTGCAAATTACGCGCAGCTTAATGCATTGTCAATAGATTTTTTTGTTTTTTGCTTTGCCAGTGGCGCGTATTTATTTATTTATGCCTTGATGGGTGCGTGTGTGTCTGTGTGTGCGTTAGGCTTTTGTGTGGATATTAGCTGTACGCTAACTAGTCTGCAGTGTTTTTGTTGAGCCAAAGCTGGTTTATTAGCCAAAACTTTTGGAATTTGCAGAGACAAGTACTATTCTGTATATATGTGCATATATGTGTATTTGTGCTTATATATACATATGTGTATGTGTTCATATATATATATATGTTTGTGCATATATGTGTATGTGTTTATGTAGTAAAATTTCTGACATATTAGCGATTAATTTTGCAAATTGATAAATGATTTTTAAAAAGTATACAAAATCGAAATGGGCAATGCAAACTCTGTTCGGCGCTTACAACTAATTAGCTCTTTTAATGTGCAATTTTGTAATTTCGTTGCTCATTAAAAATTCATATTGAACAATCAATTAAGAAATATGTGTTTAATAAATTCTTCTTCTATTATGCAGGAATTATTTATTCGCGCCGTTTCATTAATCATTATTGTTTCAAACTTTCGGGTAACTAATGAATAAATAACAACAGTTATTTTATAAACTAAATAAATAATTGACGTATATTCTGACAAAAAGTACACGGAAATTGTAAATAAAACGCAAAATATTTAATCATTCATCAATATTTAATTTGTCGCCTTTAAAGTAATCCCCAACAGATGTAATACTTACTCTTATGCCAACGACTTTCCAGTCCTCGAAACACTTTTCATAAGCACTATTTGGGATGACCTTCAGCTCGTTCAGCGAATTTTGTTTCATCTCTTCGGTCGACCGAAAACAGCAAGAAAAAACGTTAACTTCAGTTGCACCGAAGCTAAATACCCTTCATAGGTGCATTTCTGTTAGTAACTATGTGTTCAGTTTGTATGGCAGCTATATGTTATAGTTAACCGATCTGAACAGTTTCTTCGGAGATTACATTGTTGTCTTAGAAAATAATCTATACCAAATTTCGTGAAGATACCACGTAAAATGCGAAAGTTTTCCATACAAAGCCTTGATTCCGATCGTTCGGTTTGTATGGCAGCTATATGCTATAGTGAGCCGATCTAAACAATTTCTTCGGAGATTACATTGCTGGCTTAGAAAATAATTTATACCAAATTTCGTGAATATATCTTGTCAAATGTGAAAGTTTTTCATACAAAAACTTTATTCCGATCGTTCAGTTTGTATGGCATCTACATGTTACAGTTGTCCGATATCGGCAGTTCCGACAAATAAGCAGCCTGTCGAAGAGAAAATGACGTTTGAAAAATTTCAACCCGATTTCTTAAAAACTGAGGGACTAGTTCGTATATATACAGACAGACGGACGGACGGACAGACGGACAGACAGACGGACATGGCCAAAATGACTCAGCTCGACATACTGAGCATTTATATATACACTTTATAGGGACCCTTCCTTCTGGGTGTTACAAACTTCGTGACAAACTTAATATACTCTGTTCAGGGTATAACAATACACGGATTAAACTCCATACTGATTTGGCTCCTTGTAAAGCATGATGCACTAAACTAAATATGAATATTGAATAAAACAATGAGCATCTCATTAATTTTTGAGCGGCTTTGGCTTGGTTTTTTTGGTTTCGTATCTTTTTTCCCCTCCATTCCGATCATTGTTGACTTGTTTCAAACTCATAAACCCATATCTTATCAACAGTTATAATGCTCTCCATTTATGCGGAATCGGAATTCGCATGATCGAGCATGGTTAAAGATACCTGTTCAGAGAACGCTTTTCGAAAAAAATTGAACTTTATCGGGGCGCGTCGAAAATATCCACTAAATATCATTCAAACGGACAAGCGGGAGATATCGAGCTCTCTTGCCATCTCTCTATCATTTGCTTAACGATTTTCAAGCACCATATCCTTCTTTTTTTAATATCTTCATCAAAAGTCGTCAGGAACCAGGCATGTTTTCAACGATCTCTCTACCGTCTGTAAAGGTTTTGAACTACTCATAAACTTAAATTTATTGATAAAACTGAATCCCCATAAGCCTCTTCCAGCATTTGCTTCGTTTTCGGTACGAAATTTGGATATAAATGCAAAATTTGAGATAAATTCTTTGTTCGATATTTTTATACATTGTGAAAATCGCAATGCACTACTGAGATGTACCGACTCAAGCAGCTCTTGTAAATAAACTGGTTGGCAGATCGGGCTCATATTTTGCATAGTAACTAAGGACAGCCCTATCAATTTAGCAAAACACATTTTTTTTTAAACATCATTTACCCGGGGAATTTATTTCCAATTTCCGAGTGCTTTTTTGTCACAATGTAGTTTACATACACCTTTCATTTTGAGGACTTTTTAATAAGGGACTATTTGGATGCAATCGATGGCGAAAGAATAAATCTTCCATTGTCCGACTGTTATGAGATTCGAATAATAATAACCCGCCTGATGAACAACAAAGCGGCATGGGTGCATGTGTTACAACCGAGCTATTCAAATACTGCGCGAAGAACTTATACGGAGCATGCATCAACTTCTTTGTAGAATATGATCGGACGAAAGCATGCCCAACGATTGGAACCGAAGTGTGCTCTGCCCAATCCACAAAACGGGGGACTATGCAATCTGTGCCAATTATCGTGCATAAGCCTCCCTACGGACTTCTGCGAGCCATTCGATAACAATTGAGGTTTTAGACAAGGCGACTCCCTATCGTGTGACTTCTTCATTCTACTGCTGGAGAAAATAGTTCGAGCTGAATAGAGAAGACACAATCTTCTACCAGAGTATGCAATTGCTGGCGTATATACCGATGATATTGATATAATTGGCCTCAACAATTGCGTCGTTGGTTCGCTTTTTTCAGACTGGATAACAAATTGAAACGTATGGGACTGGTTATGAACGAGGACAAGACAAAATAGCTCCTGCCAGCAAACAATCAGTCGTCGCACTCGCGATTAGGCTCCCACGTCACTGTTGACAGTCATACCTTCGAAGTCGTGGATATTTTCCTCTATCTCGGAATAAAGTCCTTTCCCGACGAACAACGACCAAACCCGTTCTACTATATGGTGCAGAGGGATGCACGATGACAATATCTGATGACTTGACGTTACGAGTTTTCGATAGAAAGGTTCTGCGGAAGATTTATGATCCTTTGCACATTGGCAACGGCGAATACAGCAGTCGATGGAACAATGAGCTGTACGAGATATACGACGATAATAAATCAACGAATTAAGAGACAGCGAGGTTTTGTTCTCCGAATGGATGCAAACACTCCAGCTCTGAGAGTATTTGACGCAGTACACGCTGTTAGAAAAAGAGGAAGAAAAAGACTTCCACTCAGTTGGAAATACCAGGTGGAGAAGGACCTTACTACACTTAGAATAATCAAGAAGAAGAATATATTCCAGATTGACGGAAACAATTTTCTGTACATTCTGCTACAAAAGTCAGCTAACCGAACTGGATTAAGTCTGCCAGGTAAAAAACATGATAATAAGTTTGTTGTGATGAGTATTACCACGGTCTCTTCAAATTAGATCAGTTAAGCTGTTCACGATATAAAAAGTTACGTTAAGTTTGGTTTATATAAAACTGACTATAATAATTGTCACAAGAGTAAGAGAGACAGAGAGTTATATATGTATGTAGGAGTGAAAGTTTATCCCACATATTTATGTGCTTTATGAAGCCGCTTGGTGACTATTCCGCCCAAAGTTCCGAAATATCAAGTCTTGTTGAAAGAAATTAATATTTTTCCCTACAGATTTCTCTAGTAGTCTCAAACCATAAGGATAAGTACATACATATGTAAGTATTATATGGCGCTGGTAAGACAAGATTATACCATACTAAAACAACTTCTTAGAAACTTTTGTGATTTCTAGACTAAGAATTGTTAGACCACGCGTCGAAGATTGACGTCAGCTAACAGGCAGACGATTCGCCTCGTAGTAAGGTATTGCAAATCGACAGTTCCATTCTATTTTTAAATGGAGACGAGCGGAGGGTTTGCTAGCTAAGAGTTTAGAACTATTGCTATTGCTATTTTTCTTTAATACAATCTTTATTTAGCTTTAAAATGTATAGCAGTATCGATTAGAGTTCAATTAACGGCTTACATGCCATATTTAATTAATGTGCTGAACACGTGATATATATAATGAAAATCAATTAAAGAATTTGTGGAAAATTTGTTCATAAATATAAAACTCATAACAATGATTAAACGATGATAATTTATCACAATAATAATTTTCAGCAAACAAAAGTCTAAACACAACACAATATTTTCATAAAATAAATTACAAAACATAAATATTAATAATGAAAATTTCAGCTTTTATTTAGAACAATCGAATATGGATCAGAAGAAATTTAATAAAATTTAAGTATAAAGGAGTGCAGTAAATCTTTCAAAACTCATTACTTTTAACAAAGACATTAGCACCGCAATTTAATTAAATTTCCAAGTCAAATGCAACCCATAAACGGCACACGTGCAACCCCTGTGGAGTATGTAGCCACAGCAACAACTACACACATAACAAAACCAACAACATAACAACAGCATGAGTAGCAATGCACTGAGTTAAATCAAATTTCGAAAAAAAGCAATCATCAACATATCAATCGTCGAAACTTGTCAACTTAACACCCTAAAATGCAAGCGGGGGACACAGCTAACTGTTTGAGTCCTGAATATAGAATATACATATGTATGTATGTTTGGGTAGCCCCCTGTAGGCAAGCGCACTGTCGTAGGCAATAAAATTTTAGTTATGCTTGATATTTGAGCAGTTGTCTGCGTGTGCTTAAGTGCAGCAGGATGCTGAGCCTGGATACAATAAGTAAATTGCAAGGATAACATAAAGGATATGCAGGCCAACAGGATATGGCTTATAATTGCCAATAAGCAAGAACAACAAACAAAATGTGAGTTGAAGGCAAATAAATGTGTTGATAAGGCAGCAGTAGCTACGGTGGGTAGGGGTGCAGTGAGTAACGCACTTAGCGGGAGAAGGTGGCAGGCTGCTATACACAGATGTGACTTTGTGTGTGTGTGTGTATATATGTATTTGTCGCAAGAAGTGCGTGTAATGTGATATGCGGTTGCTGATGATTGAGCGATTGCATCAACACACATACCTTTGTATTACATACATACACACATATGTACATTTGTATATGCATTGCTTGAAAAGCAGGGCGGCGCGCAACAGCTGGGGTGAGTTTCGACATGCCACATGATGCCTTCCTATAAGTTTATTTATTTTGCAAAATTAGAAAATTTTTCTTTCCTGGACAATCAACATATGGATTTGAAATTAGTGGGTTGTCTTCAGTGTAGGCAGACATACTGCACTTGCATACATATTCATTAGGGTAGGCCTCAAAACTGAAATTAGAGACAAAAGGAGTTCGACAGGGGCGTTTTTGAAAGCGTCTGGAATGCAGCAAGGGCATCAGACAAGGCGCCGTCCACTTAGTAAACGCGGTGCAGAAAGAACTAGTTGCAGCATGCGATGCAACTATGCGCAGAACGTGATATCTCAACAAGCGAAACCCCGTATACTAGTGGAACGAAGAAATTGCACCCTGAGAAAGCTCTGTCACTCAGTTAGATGTCGCCTACAGCGCAATTGGTATGGCGAGAACGAAGTCCGCCTTAGAGAAACTCTTAAACCCCAAAAAAGATCCTGAAAACAGTCATTGGTCGTAGCAAACGATCCTGCTTCGAAAAACTCTGTGAAGAAGCGAACATAGACCATTGGGGAACCGCTTACAAACATATTTCAATAATAAGTCTCCGCAGCCAAATTACTTATCGTTTATGAAGAAAGTCGTCGAAGCTTTATTTCTGACCCCTGAGCCCAATTCTGATGCTGAGCGAAATGAAATTTTTATAAATGCGAAATAAATCAAAAACAACAAGACGCCTGGAATTGATGGTATGCCAAATAGAGTACTCCAAGAAGCAGTGACTCTAAGACCTAGCTTATTCCCCTATCCGTGGAAGGTACAGCGTTGGGCTCTACTTCTAAAACCAAAAAAGCCACCTGAATAACCTTCATCTCATCGACCTTGGTGTATTATCAACACGATTGGTAAAGTGTACGAAAGCATAGTAAGAAACCGCTTGGAGTTATCGATCCAAAAATCTGGCGGAGCCGTTAAATAGGTAACGAATACGAACGGATATACAAGTTATCAGAGCTGTCAAAGGACGGTGGACCCACAGACTGATCAATTCGTGAAGAGGGAGACTAAATGGGAACCTGGCTTTCCACCTTTACCTAAGCCAAATACTAAGTGGACATGTGTGCTTTAGAAGCTACCTGTGCAGATTCCATCACGACATTAATCCGAATTGTCCGACGTGTTCAAGCTGCTTTGAAAACTCTGAGCTTGTAGTATTTTATTGCCCTCACTTTTTAATTACGAGGAAAAAACTTAAAACTACAATCGGTGGTAATTTTACGGTGGAAAATTTTACGACACTCAGTTCAGTTCAGTTGCCAGTTCCCTGGAAGCCTGGAGCACGACAAAAATGAGACATATAGAGCAGATTCTTTTCAAAACGATTTTTTAAACTTTAAAAACAATTTTCAAATATTTTTTTTTTTGTTTTTTTCAAAACTTTTATTTCAAAAATTTTATTTAAAAAATTGTATTTAAAAAATTTTTTTCGAAACTTTTTAAATTTTTTTTTTCAAAATTTTAATTTCTAAACTTTTTAAAAACAGTTTTCAAAACTTTTTAAAAAACAGTTTTTCAAAACTTTTTTTAAAAACAGTTTTCAATTTTTTTTTTGTTTTTTTTTCAAAACTTTTATTTGAAAACTTTTTTTCGAAATCCATCAGTCCGTGCCATTGAGGAGACTTAAATGTCTTATCATAAACTAATACTTAATCAGGGGGTTCCGTGGGAGAGTCTGTGAAGCGGTAGCTCAATCTTGAGAAAACTGAGACATACATACATATGTATAAAGAAGATTTTTTTGAAAACTTTTATTTACATTTTTTTTTTAAAGTTTTTGGAACTTTTATTTAAAAATAATTTTTTAAAACTTTTATTTAAAAAAATATTTCGAAATATTTTTTTAATTTTTTTTTCAAAACTTTAATTTCAAAACTATAAAAAAAAACACTTTTCAAAACTTTTTTAAAAACTTTTTTTAAACTGTTTTCAAAACTTTCTTTTCAAAACGTTTTTTTCAAATCTTGTTTTCAAAACTTATATTTCAAAACTTTTTTAAAATCCATCTGTCAGTGCCATAGAAGAGACTTAAATGCATTATCACTCCCACGAAGTAATACTCGTACTTAAAGGTGGTTGGCAGAGTCTGGAGTTAGGAGTAGGTTAAGCTTAATAGATTGAAATTCCGCACTCAGACCTTTGATGTTTCCACCTACTTTAAAAAAGGCCATAAAAACAAAACTTAAGTTTTTAATTTTTATTTAAGTTTTTAAATTTTTTTTTAAGTTTTTTAAAACTTTGTTCCTCAGCTGTCATGCAAATGGTTCAATATTACGAGTACAAAAAAGTTAACTTTGGTTGCGGTGAAGCTATAATACTCCTCACAGATGTAGTATATCCCACATCACAAATGGTTAAAAATAGCCGATATTTTATTGGTTAATTTATATGGCAGCTATATGTTATAGCTAACCGATTTGAACCTTTTGTTATAAGATTGTACCTTTATATTGGGCAATAATCCTTGCCAAATTTCGTGAAGATCCGATTTTGCAGTTTGTATGGCTACTATCTGCTATCGTAGTCCGATCTGAACAATTTTTTCAAAGATTATACAGTTGCATTGGACATTAATGCCAAATTTCGTGAAGATATCTCATCAAATGAATAAGTTTTCCATACAAGCACTTGATTCCGAACGTTCCGTTTCTATGGCAGCTATATGCTATAGTTATCCGATATCGACGTTTTAAACAAATGAACAGCTTCTTGGGAAGAAAAGGACGTTTGCTAAATTCCAGCTCGATATCTCAAAAACTGAGGGACTAGTTTGCGTGTATTTTTATTGTGATCCACCCTAATATACCTACTTACTCATTTTTCTTTATGCACAATGTAGTTATTTTACTCAAACGCTTGCAGGGTGGCTGACATTACTGTTAATCCAATTGTCAAGCGCTTGTCATGCTGTATCAACACTGAAAGGAGTAGAATGTCCTCAGCATGCCAACAAAAATGTCATAGCAATTCCAACTGCATCTCGAACACCTTCAATGTGACCACTAAGAAAACAATATTCCACCACCATCATCATCAACAGAGTCACTAAAGCAAGCACACATATGTATCTACGTGCAGTTTTATGAGCGTCTCACTTACATACACTGTATATATATATGTGTGTGTGCTGCAACAATTTCACACGTGTCCATGTCGAATGCCATTTGTTTTCGGTAATTTCGCTTTTCGTTTGGACATTTTTATTTGTTTCTCTTATTGTTGATTGCTCTCACATGCAATATACGCAATGTTCGCTCTAAGAGCACAATGCAATTACAGACAAAGAGTGAAATAAATCAAGTGTTTTTATACTGTTAGTTTAAAAATACCGCAATCAGGGTTGCTTTGGTGCAATAATTGTTGCTTTGATAATTATTTTTAACACAGTAGTGGTGGTTTTCTTCAGAAAATTTAAGTGAAACGATGTTTACTTAAATTATGGTCACTTGAAAGAAATCTGGGCGAGAGTACAGAACCTTCCTATAACAATCTCCCTTGGAGGACGACCAACGTAACTTTTTCATATTTTTATCCGCAAGATTATCGATTTGTATAGGAAAGCTCTAAACCAGGACCCCGGCTAAGCAGCAGTGATATCTTATGATTAAGGACAATGAGCCACACTGTCGACCAGTAATATAGGTAACACTAGAGCTTGTTGGCCAGAAATGAACTTTGTTTTACCTAATTTCAGCAACGAAAATGTCATCATGTTTGGCTAGAAGATAGTGTCGGTACGGTTTTGCCTTCGGATCTACTGAAGAGAGCTCAGGCAAAGGCCAGGCGAAGGAGAGCCGGCGTTTTAATGGACAACCAGTCAACTTTACTTGTAGGTACATCATCTGGGGAAGCCCGAACACACCTGTGATAGGTGAGTCACTTTTTGATTTTATATGCAGCGAAAACCTTTCTATTTACAATAGGGGAACTTCCACACTTTTGTGACTGCTAGCAAAGCGGAGGTCTTTAACTTTATTCTCTTAACTTCGAAATGGACAGTTCCAGATGGTTATTTTTTCTCTGATTCTAGATACATTAGTTTCAGTTTTGACGCTTTGTTTTTATAAAAGTTTCAAGAATACTAATTCGAAACCATATTGTAGAAACCTTCCATCAGCGCTTCCAACCGCGCCTGTCAGGGACTTGATCCAGACCGATCGATGAGCTCGTCGAAGTCTTCAGATCTGTGTAAAGGATTACTCTTGTAAGCTCCTATCCTCTGAAAACTCCGAAAGGTAAATACAATTGTTTTTGGAGGACAACGGATTTAACGGAGACCAAATCTTCGAACAGAAAGCCCAGTGAACCTCGTGCTAAGCCTTCCGCAGAAGTGTGGAAGATATGTCCTCATGGTTTTGGCAGATTCTCGCGGAAAATCCATTGGGTGAACTAAGAAATGTTGATGGTGGATGGACCAAGAGAAGAGAGGAATCCGTTCTCACGACAGTCGGGTATACGTAACCGGATCGGACCCGAATATTTACCCGGTCAAGAACTGTTAACTCGGCAGATTTCAACAATAGGAATTATTGAAGCTACTTTTTTATGTTCACTTTCCTTTAAATCTTCTGTTGATGTAGTAGCTTCGAGAGGATTTTACAGTCCTTCGGCAGATGAACGCGACCTCACTTGGGTGCTGAATTCATTAAAATCTTTCAAGTGGCTGGGTTGCTAGCTTCTTACCGGAACTGCAGCGAAAGATCAAGATACCATGCAGCTGACTGCTCCCTATCGCTCGAACTGCGTTATGTTAAGCCATATTCTTTATGTCTGGAGATTGGTTACAGTGGCAGTTTTACGGAAGGCCGACAAAAGGCTTTACGTCCATGCCAAAGATTCTCTTGGAAATGTTCGAGAGGCTCATGGACTTGTACATAAGGAGCAGAATACCGAGAGGTAAACTATTGAGGGTCCAGCATGCCTACATCAAAGACAGATTGGATACTGTTTTGAAAACTTTTTTATTTCACAAGACATCTTTACGAAACTTGATGTATGTATGTATATTACTATCCAAGGTTAAAATGTTCAGTTCGCACCACTATAACAAATAGCTTCCTGACCGACAAAAATAAAATAATATAAAACTCTTAAAGTAATCACTATTAAATTTTTAACTAATAAAACAAAAAAAAAATGATATCCAACCCACAAACGTAACTGCACGTCCGAAGCCCACAAACACGAAAGTTTTCAAAGTGAAATTTCTAAAAGTGAAAAAAGGTGCACCAACTGTGCACAGCTGGGTGCCGAAGCAGCAAAAGAAAAAAAACTATATTTGTTCTGTGTATACAAAGTATGCATATGTGTGCTTATACATACACACACACATCGTTGGCACGCGATGGCGCTGCAACAATGCAGCAACACGGTCGCTGTCTCAGCTGGATGAGCGTTTCAAATTGAGCGGATTAAATGAAATTACAATTTCTGACAAAAGTCCACAAAAGTGTGTGCGCACAAGCACAACTGAGCCGATGCATATGTGGAACACATACACACTCGTACATAAACACAAGCTAGCGAGCATATGCAGTAACAAAAGCATATGCATAGGCGCTTAAGCGCAATGTTACACAATAAAACGCGCTGGGCAAGGTGACACACGCACAAAAGCAAGCTAGCGGGCATGTGTGTATGTGTATGTATTATATATTACTGTTAGAGTCACAGATGTATGTGTGCATTTACAATATCAGCAGTGTGCTTGGCGTGGCCTTTACATTGAAAATGAAAATGCAACCGTGCCATGCGTTCCATGCTGTTGTCTGCAGTTTTTCTAGGCTTACCCAACGTGGGCTTGCCCGGCGGGCGGGCAACGTGTCGCTAAAGCCGCCGAACCATATGTTGTTTTCGCGTCAAAGCAAAAAGCAGCAACGCAGGCAGCTATTTGTGTGCTTCCTTTTGGCATAAAGCTTCAACGCTGTGGGTTTGTTTCTGTGTGTACTCTTTTTACGGCATATACATATATATATATATATATGTACATTGGTATTTGAATGGAAAACCACCATATATGAATTCGAATGTTAAAATTAGTTTAGTTATGGATTTTTTAAAATGGTCATACTTATATGAAACTTTTTGAGATTAATATGTAAACGGTGGTCAAACCAGCATTGTCGGTCAGGAAGATTTTACTATAAACTTGACGGGATTGTAGAAAATCACTAACTATGAGATGCTCCCATACAGCCAAACTCTTAATTCGGACCTACAATGTGACTAATTGCGCAATTTGAGGAAAACAATCGCCTAGAAGTGGAAAGCTTTGGTCAATAGGAGAGGAATTGTATACCATCCGGATCACCTTAGACCTTACACATTGATAGAGAGACCTCAGATGTTCCAGTAGTTTGGTTGGAAGACGCGTCCGGGCCTTGCAACAAGTGATTACTATTTGTTTCTGTATGGTTAAAAAATTCGACTCAAGAGAAGGTTGTGATAGTCGACCCAGTTGTTTATCTATAGAGGCAAGGGTTTCTATGAAAATGTCATTATGAAATTAATTAGAAGATTATACGAATTTATCAAACGAATATGTACCGTCTATTTGGCTTGAATAGGATGGTTCTAAGATTAACTGCATTCCTGGAAACTTGGATGACTGCGTCGCAGATACTACTCGAGGTGGCACACATGTCGAAGAGCGAGGTATGGATGGGGAGAAGTCGCTAGAGAAGAAGCGTAGTGAGCTTTTTCACGCATGTTTCAAAGCTAGGAGGAAAGGTTATATATTCAACAAATTCGTGACCGGATTAAAGCGCTTTGTCAATAAAGGGTTTTATGACCCAGTTTTTAGGAGTTAATATGTAACACAACAGACCAGCGCTCTAAGCTGTGCTAGTGAGATCCTTCTTCGACCTTTTAATCTAACCTAACCTAAGAAAGTTTTTATTTCTTAATCCAAAATAATACAATATTTTTACAAAACCTTTATGAGGTATTCTAATGAAATGAGGTAGAGAAAATTAAATAAGTAGGCGGTGTCAAGGCAAAAAATAGAAGAAGTGTCATAAAACCGATATCTGCGTACCGTGTAAAACTTTTGAGAGAAGTAAGTGTCAGGAATGGACTATGAATCTTGTGGTAATACTAATTTTCATATAAACCGCAGACAATTGTCAGAAAAAGACCTTAAACCAGTATTTAAATACTCTCTATATTTTGATCTTTCAGAACCCATTTGCACCGAAGTTGAAATCATCGTACCAGAATATTCATGAGTGAATTTTACTAATTGTTGTCGAAGAGCATGTTGTCTAAAGGTAAAGAAATAAGCAGCTCTAAAAAAGGAATAACAGTTGAACTCCATGAAGAAGGAAAACATACCCTGAAATCGGTCGGATTGCTGGAAGAACACATTCTTCCATACAAGGTGATTAAAAAGTACAAAGATACTAGCCGAGCGTAGAACACGTAACGTTTTGCAGAGTGTGAAGCAAAACCCCCAACTTACTGCATCCACAATAGTTGAAAGTTTAAAGAAAACTTTAAAAAGATCCTCTGCACTGACGCAATTCGTAAGATTTTAAATCATAGCCACGTCGCACGCAAGGCTAATGAATAGCCAAAATAGTATTGCTTTCGCAAAAGAGCGCCTGAGCAAGCCCCGTGAGTTGGCAGAACGTTATTTTTTTCAGATTAGAGCAAGTTTTGCGTCTTTGGAATCAAGAGGCGTTAGATTGTCTGGCGAAAAACGGGCACAGCATTGATAAAGAAACATTGATGCCTACTGTGAAGCATGGTGGTGGTCGAGCATTGATATTCAATATTTAAAAATAAATTTGAAGTTAAGAGCGAAAGAACTTGGTCTAGGAAGTGATTAATATTTCCAACAAGATAACGACCCGAAGCATAGTTAAGCTTTGGTTACGTCTACAACGTTCCCAAGCAGCTTCGAACGCCACCGCAATCGCCAGATTTAAATCCCATAGGGCATCTATGTGATTCACTTGAACGAAAAATCCGCCAACTCACAATTATCTCAAAAGCTATGGTCAAAGACGTATTGCAAGAAGAATGTGTTCAAATCTCTTCAACAGAAATCTCAAAGCTTGTTGATCCAATGCCAAAACAGTTAGTAGAAATATTAAAGTGTAGGGGATATTCAAATTTCTATTAAATTTTGAGAGCAACTCCGAAGAAGCATATCTTTAGTCGACTTTTCTGTGCATAACTAGACCTACTCTACAATTTTCACTGAATATTATTCCTTAAACTTACAGTATATACATAAATCAAGCATTAATGAACCATATCTTTTCAAGGCCGCATATATCATACAAGTGGAAACCACTGTATAGGTATAACCTTTTACCGAAAATTTCGGTCATCTTTAACATTTTTTAATTATTGAAATACAGAGAAAGTATTTTCCCTATGGAAAGTGTCTTTGCGTAAAAAATGGGTAAAATTGGGTCAATACTTTCCTTATCTCTCACATACTTAAACTAATGATTTTGGAATGAATCGAATCGGAAAACTGTTGACTTTATAACATATATATCTGTCAATATGTTAGTTATCTGAATGAGACAAGGTGACATATACCTTGTCAGTTACTGTACCTTGTAAGTTACTGTATGGCGTAGTGTTTGGTGATAAAATGGCTACCCATAGGCCTTATCTTGAAGAAGAATTTCAAACTTTGCTTTATTTCGTATACTATATATCGGCCAATATCAGATATGTCTTAGTAATATAAAGTGAATGTATAATACTGTTACTCTGTTTTGCTTCGCTGTCAACATATTTTCTATAATTAGAATTTTTTTAAGTTTATCTGAAACATAGTTTGTTGGTAGGAGTTGTGAACCAGAAATCAAACGAAAGCATTGTGTCAGAAAGTTTATGAAAAACTTCACAAAAATCGAAAAAAGTGCAGCATTCTTGTTTGGATCCAAAGAAATTCTTTCATTCGAAAAGTTGATTATTTATTAAACCATGTTCCGATTCTAGTTCTAGTATGTAGTTCTAGCAACATGGAACTTTTTAGAACAGTTCATTAAGCGGTAACCCCTGGGTTTACGCGTTTCAAAAATTCAATTTTTGATTATCTTATTAAACAACACCAACACCTCTAGAATCCTGTCCTTAATTTTCAAGTTAATCCGAGTAATAGTTTTGGAGATACAGCCTTGAGAACTTGTGAGCTCGAGGTAGCCAGGCTAATTGTGCCGTCTTTAAAAGCGTTTTTCTCGATACCGTGTTTTTGAAGTCGGTTGGCAAGATTTGTCGAGAATTACTAAACCGATCTTCATGAAATTTTACGTCGGTCTTTGAGATACAGTTCATAAATATTAGGTTGTATCTCACTTCCGCTTTTGTCTTTTGATTTTCACGGTTATGTATAAAGCTCTACGGCTTGTATCTGGCAATACTATACCTCTTTGAAAGGTGTATAGACGTGTAAACATAGAGTTCACTAACGCCGAAATTCGCGCTATTTTAAAGTTTTCCTTCGTTAAAGGCAAATTCACTAAAGAAACGTTCTGTGAGATTAATGGTGTTTTGGGGGATGGTACTCTATCACTTCGAACTGCGGAGGAATGGTTTCGACGATTCAAAGTGGGTGAAAACGACACCATGGATAACACAGCCAGCGGAAGACCTGTGACGACGAATACCGATAAAATCATGGAAAACATCGAGTTATACCGGTATGTGGCATCTCATGACATCGCCCAGAAAATGGTAGTTTGTTTCAAACAGTGGCCAAGCCGGGCTTGACGGCTAGGAAGGTTTTGCTGTGGGTTTGGCGGGACTGGGGAATCATTCACTATGAGCTGCTCCCAGATGGCCAGACGATTAGTTCTACCATCTACTTCGAACAACTGGACCGCTTGTAGTAGGCGATCGACCAGAAGTGTCCAAAATTTGGCGAACAGGAAGGGTGTAGTGTTCCACTAGGACAACGCCAGACCACACACTTCGTTGATGGCTCGTCAGAAATTACGGGAGCTCGGATGGGACGTTTTATTGCATCCACTATATAGTCCGGACATAGCGCCAAGTGATTACCACCTGTTCCTGTCTATGGCGAACGCCCTTGTTCGTGTAAAGTTGAAGTCAAAAGAGGCTTGTGAAAAGTGGCCGTCCGAGTTCTTCGCAAATAAGGAGGGGGCTTCTACGAGGGGGCTTCTACGAGGGGGGTATTACGAAGTTGTCGTCTAGATGGAAACAGATTTTCGAACGAAACGGCGCATATTTGAACTAAATCCGATCACTGCAACACTTTTTATAAAGCATTGAATAAACAGCAAAAAAGCGAAGGGGATATACGAGGGCTGTCCGATAAATAACCGACCTAACCATGATGCACGCGACTTTTTCAAAATTTTTTTTTTTTTGTTTTTCTACATAGTCTCCTTGTAACTCCACACACTTCTCCCAGCGATGCTCCCATCTCTGCAACCCTTCCAAATAGTACTTGGCGTCTTTGTCTGCAAAATACGAGTTCACGAAAGAAATTGCCTCCTCATTTGACGAAAATCTCTGGCCGCCGAGCGCAGTTTTAAGTTGAGGAAACAAAAAAAAGTCGCTTGGTGCTAGATCCGGTGAATAAGGTGGATGGTCAAGCAGTTCGAACCGCAATTCGTGGATTTTCGCCATGGCGACTGTTGAGGTGTGAGATGGTGCGTTGTCTTGGTGGAACAAGACTTTCTTTTTTTGCAAATGTGGCCGATTTTTCGAAATTTCTTCCTTTAGCTTGTCCAATAATGATGCGTAGTATGTTCCTGTTATAGTTTTTCCTTTTTCAAGATAGTCGATAAAAATAATTCCATGGCTGTCCCAAAAAACACTCGCCATCACTTTCCCAGCCGAATACACAGCTTTGGGTTTTTTTGGGGCTGGTTTCCCCTTTTCAATCCACTGTTTAGATTAGTTTTTTGTTTCGGGCGTATAATGATGAATCCAAGTTTCGTCTACAGTTATCAGACCGCCAAAACTCGGTCTTATTGCCTCTTGCGTAAGCAGCGTTTGTGGTCTAGCGTAAGCAAACGCGGCACCCAACGCGCGGACAGCTTTCTCATGCCCAAATCTTGGTTTAATATGTGACAAACAGTTTCTTTTGACATCTTCATAATCTCAGCTATTTCCCTAAATTTAATCCGGCGGTCGTCTAGTACCAATTGATGAACTTTAGCGATGTTATCGTTAGTGGTTACAGTTTTTGGACGCCCAGGACGTTCATCATCTTCCAAGCTCCTGCGACCACGTTTAAATTCAGCTGCCCAAAATTTTACGGTGGTAAACGATGGTGCAGAGTCACCATACACAGAGTCCAACTCATCTTTGATTTGTGAAGGCGTATTGCCTTTCAAAAATAAAAATTTAATTACAGCTCGATATTCAATTTTTTTCATTTTGGGGAAATCACCGAAATAGACTCACAAAAACGACTGTCAACAGATAATTGCGCAAGATAAATTTCTGAAATTTTGGCGAGTAGCTATTATAATATGCACAATTTGAAGTAGAAACTTTTTTTTCAGATGTGCCACTAGCTTCACGTTGAGGTCGGTTATTTATCGGACAGCCCTCGTATTTGACAGCCTAATATATTGATTAGACAGAGAGAGCTCAAGTACCGCTAAAACGAGATATTGGTTAAAACAGCTACAATGGCTATGGCACATAATATAATATTTTGTAGTTTCGAGAAAAAGGGTTGACCTATGAATGGTATTGTAAGGGTTAAATGGCATAAATGTATTTATTCATTTTTTTACGCAATGCAAAATACCGAATGTTTCAGTTACCATTAGCTACCCTTCACCGCGACTTTAAACACTTTTTGTTGTTTTCGATTAAAACAAAAAATTGTTGTTGCTTCATACAAATATTTTATTTATTTAGGCATTTTCTACACTTTGAGTTTGTATATAAATAGCAAGCGCTATATTTTCAATGTTATTGTAGTTTTTGTTGCAGCAATTAGCTTTATGCATTTTAATAAGGATTTGTTGTAAATTTTGCGCGCAACAAAAAAGGGGTCTGCCAGCAAATCGGTGATTTATGCGTAAAAAAGTTAATGAAGTGATTAAAAACCGCGCCCTTTGTTGTTGTTGTTTTTGGTGTTGCGCCACCCTTGACTGTTAAAAGTTATATGTATATTTGTGTGCTTTGTTGGTGACATTCGGTGCAAAGGGTGCTATCGCTCATTTGAATTTCAGCGTTTTATTGAATTTATAATTGCGTTTATTAATTTGGCGAAGCCATATTGGCGCTGAGAGTACACCCAAAAGCTTTAAGCTTTAGCTGCATAATATATTGGCTTATGAGGTATTTGTGTGTTGAACATATTGTACGCTTCGCGTTGGAAGGATTGGCGGATTTTTTTTATATTTGTTAATATTTGGTTGATAGTAAGATATAATACACTCGCATTAAGACAAAATTAATAATGAAAACGTAAATTTGTAGATTTTAACCGTTTTTTAAAAAGTCGATTTATTTCTAATTTTAAAAATCCATGATCCTGATCTCCTAGATGAGTAAATGACAGTTTATTTACAACTGAAAAAATTGGCATGGTGGACGTGTGGGTCGAAGTCTTTAGCTCGACGTGTAAAACTGCACTGGAGATCTCTTGTCCACTGCAGCCATCGAAGGGTAGAAGGAAGCCCTCTGGTGGATTATAGAACTCTCGGAAATCACAACGTCCTACAGACGTATATTCAACAAGGCGCGTAGGAGGAGGTCATCTGACGACTGGGCGTTGTGTAAAACGGGCCTTGCAATGTGCAAGTCTGAGTTAAGAAAGCAAAAAGGATCTCGTGGAAAAGCCTCTGCGAAAAAGTGGAGGGCTGTCATGAGTCCTCTATGTTCTGTCGTATTCTCACAAAGAACCCCATTCCATTGGGTTATCTTAAGGACGCAATTGGGAAGTGAGTCCAAAGCAGTGGAGGTACACTCCTGATGTTCCATGATGCTCATTTCCCGAGCAACACGTTCTCTAAGAGGATATCTCTCGGATGCTGCAAGAAGATTGCGCGAACTTTGACGACCTTCTGGATGAACGACACTTGATTTGGGACAAAGGCTGGTAGGGGCTCCAAAACTTTAGGCCAATCAGCCTCTCCTCCTACTTACTAAAAACTGTGGAGAGATTGATGGACTGGGATATAAAGAGCCGCATTCGGAGGGATTATCTATCAGGAGCGCTACGATACTGTCCATACTATCGTGTCATGACTTTAGAAAGCCATTACGGTTAAGGATTTCACTATTGGAACCTTCCTTGATATTGAGGGAGCTTTCAATAACGTTCTACCGGAAGCAGCCGTTACTACTTTGGACGGTCTAGGGCTTGACTAAAACCTCAAAAAGGGGCACTTCCTCCATGGATCTTGCTCGTTAATGACCTGATTAAAAAACTTGATGCAGACTATGTAGCACATATGGTCAAAGAAAAGTTCCTGAGTACCGTGAAGGAGCTGACACAAAGGTATCTCAGCGTTACAAGAAATTGGGCGGTCGGAAGTGGTCTCGCCATCAAACCTAGTAAAACCGAGGTGGTTTTATTTACTAGAAGGTATAAAATCTCATCGGTCTGCAACCGGCGAATACAGTGAAATTTGTAAGGATCATTCTGGATAGGAAGCTGTCATGACCGAATATCGAAGAGAGAGTATTCAGGGTTCGTCGATGATTACCTAACTTCGCTATCAATTCGTTTTCCTGATTATCTGAAAGACCACTAATGCCTCTAGTTGTCTTAATGCCACGATAGCTCACATGACGATCTGGCAATATCAGTTTGCGCACATCATCAGTAGTTTCTGGTAAAACAACTAATTTTGAGCGACCTTCACGAAATTCGTCTTCGATAAAGACTGACTATAATGTTCTCGATTTGATCCCATTTTTTGATCGAGGTGAATATTTTAACATACTGTAAATAATACAAATAGCTCGTAGGTATAACATCAAAAAAGTCAGTGCTTACGACAAAATTGTAAGATCCAAGATTACAGCATTTTGGTTGCCAAATTACGAAATATAGAAAACAACCTGCGAAAAAAGTTTTGATTCACTTTGATTTTAAAATATACTACTCAACACGGAAGTTAAATGTTGACTTCGAAACCACAGCTTTCAATTAATGAGTTAGTGGCAAAGAAGAAACAAAGAAGAAGGAAGAAAGTTAAGTAGGCTTCATAATGAGCGTGCGAGTTCCTACTAAGTTATTAGATGGCTGAAAGTTCAGTGCTCTCTTTTGAAAAGAACCTACTAAATACTAGCATACATTTAGGGGCGATAAATATACTTGAAAGCGTATTCGTATATATTCATGCCGGTAGGCATTATTGGGGTGAAAATTGCAACAATTGTATTCGAAGTAAGTAAGCAAATGCATATGAGTAAATGTAAAGATCCCATACGTCTGGTACATATATATGGTATATATTGATATATGTGCCGCGCCTAAGTGTATGCACATCATTACATGCATTTCAATACATATTAGACACACACCCATCACTATAAAATAATGCTTCAGGAATCTATATACATACATATATGCATACATAGGTCTCATGCGGTTACTCGGCTGAGGTGCTGACTTGAGTGTTGCTCGGTAGATAAAGGTGAGGACGTTTGAATTCACAGTAAATGCAGTGTTGCTTTGCTTTCAAGCGCTCCAATGAAGCACAAAACCTTAATGAATGCACCGTTAATACGTACTGAATAGAATATTATTTCCCTCGGCTGCTGTAAGCTTCAATAACCGAGTAACGCATACCTCGCTGTTTGGTATAGTAGCCTTTAGGAGGCCTAGCTGTGACTCTTACAATTTATGTGTAGCGGAATTATACATACATATACGTACAAGGTCTGTCGCAAAAGAAACAGGACTGTTAAAAAAAAACAACAAAAAATTAATATTTTTCAAAAGTTATATTTTTTTATTCAAAGTAGTTTCCTTGTGCTTCGATACAGCGCTTAGCGCGGTCAATTAACATTTCAAATGAGTGTTTATGGTCATTTTTCGGAATGCTCTTGAGAATATCGGTCGTCGCCTTTTGGATCGCTGAAATGTCCTGAAACCAGTGCCTTTTCAAGGCCAAATGAAGTTTTCCAAGGAAGGTAAAAATCCCAGGGTGCCAGATCAGGTGAGTAGGGTGAGTGATTAATGGTTAATATGGAGTTTTTTGTCAAAAAATCAGTGAGAAGCGTCGACCGATGACACGGCGCATAATCGTGCAACAGGCGCCAGGACCCTGCTTCACGGTATTGTGGTCGAGCACGACGAATGCGTGACAAAAGACGCTTCATAGCACCAAGGTAAAACACAGCATTATTCGTTTGGCCAGGTGGGACGAACTCCCGGTGTACAATACCCTCGGAATCGTAAAAACAAATCAGCATTGTCTTTATTTTTGACTTCTGAAGACGACTTTTTTTCGATGATGGCTCCTCACGACCTTTTTGGAATCGCTTAAACCACTCATGCACATTACTACGGGATAGGCACTGATCACCATAAACTTGTTTCTGTAAACGTTTTCCCAAGTTTAAAACAAAATTTAATATTTGCTCTTTGTTCAAAATGCATTTTACGACCGATGACCAAAAGCTGCTGTCACTGCTGATCGATAGCATCGATTGTAGTTATCCAATTGTCTTAAAATTTTTACGAAGTGTCAACAAGAGATCAAACATTTTACTTCATATACCCACCAATAGGTGGAGTATATACATATATATATACTATAATATACAAGGTTTGTCGTAAAAGAAACAGAACTTTTTAAATATAACTGTTTCTGGGGGCGCCACCTATTGGTATACTATAGTATATAACTACATATGTATATATGTGACCTGGTCTACGGAAAGGGGGCTTAGGTGTCAAAAAAATCAATTTTCACTTTTTAGTTGATTCGGATGGTTGTTGGATGTTGTTTATTTTTAACAGCCGTTTCCCAGAAAACTAGTTTTCGCACGTTAGCTCCCTTTTCGTAGACCAGGTCACATATATATAATTTTTCACATAGTGCATAGGTGGCATATAAGGCCTCATTTAAAGAAGTGATTTTGGTTCGACCCTAAATGAAACTTTAAAAAAATTTTCTCGAAACTGTTGTTTTTTTAAACGATACCCATAATTTCCTAGGTTTTTTTGTGAAAAAATCCCAACTTTTCCGTAGAACTAGATTGTAGATTAATAACTTTTTCTTAGGTTGTATATACAGTCTGTCAAGTAAGAGCGTGGTCGACTTTACCGACAGTTAATGAAAGATTTCGCTCTAATTACTTTGGGAGCCGATAGAGGGAAGCATTCTCCTTGATGCATTGTCAATAAAGGTTCAGTTGTCGTTGATATTTTGAAAGAGAATCACGTTAAACGCCAATTTAAATTGAGAGCTTACAGTATACAGTTTGTGAAAGAACTGAAACCGCTTGACCTTCCCACTCCACATCGCTTCGCTGTATGGGCTCTTGAAAAGTTTCAAGAAGATCAAATGTTTTCAGGCTAAATTTTCTTCAGCAATGAGTCCCATTTCTGGCTCAATGGATATGTGTACAAGTGAAATTGCCGCATTTGAGCAACAGTTTGGTTTAATTTATTGGCCGGTGGAATCGAAAGTCGAAGTGTCGAACCAATTGTTGAAAGATGGACCTTCTGAGATGTAGACTCGGCCAACAATTGAAAGAGTTAATCTTCAAAAAATTAATGCAAAGAGAGTTCCTTTCAATGATATTAAACTTTCACCATTAAATGTGAAGTTTCTGTGTTTTTTCTTTAAGAAAGTAGGGCACCTCGAAATGGATCACGCTTAATAATGCTCTTTTATAGTATATATTTTAAATTTTTGGTCATCTGAAAGCATTTTGATATTCGGACCAGAGCATATCAAGTTTATGACGAAGTTGTTAATACCCAGGAGAAAGCATCGATGTCCTATAAGATATGTATATGAATGATAAGTGGACGAGCTGAGTCGATTTAGCCAAACTAATGCTCTGTAAGTCACTTATAATACCCGCTCTGCTGTATGGTGTTGAGGTATAGACATTGACCAACAGCAATGTGTAGTATTTAGAAATGCTCGAGAGAAAAGTTCTGCGAAAAATATTTGGCCATCTACGCGAAGAAGAATACCGGATTCGATGGAATGATGAGCTGTATGAATTCCTACAGTGACTCCGCTGGCTTGGTCATGTTTTGATGGAAAATATTTCAGCACACAAAATGTACGATTCGGCGCCTCAAACTCAGATGAACGGATCAATTGGACAGACCTGGCGAAACTGAAAAACTCCAACTGGAGCCGTCGGTCGCAATGCAGATACGACTAGCGAAATAATATTGATATCTGTGAAGGAAATTATATATTAATGCAGACGAAGTTATCTCTTACTTTAATAATGGAAGAGGTTATATTATATAATAATATATATAATTATGTATAAAGAAAAGAATCGTTTGAATTAATTTCAGATATTTTGTGAATTTTCTGAGACTACTATGTATGTAAAAATTAAAACTCGAATACTGAAATAAATTTACAGACCTAAAAGAAGATTATCATTCAAAAGGTCTCTAACTTATCAAACTATCTTCCTATTCAGGGTTCAATCTCTAATGTCTATATTTCCTGACTTGCAATGTGATGAAATATCAATTAATTCCCTTCGCAGCTACCACGATTTGCCACTCACAGACTATGAAATCTCTTCAGTACCAAGCGGATGGCTTACAAACTGCATACAACAGCTGAGGTCTGCTTGACGAAGGTATGCTGAAAGACCGCATTTGCTGTGTGAAATTAAGTGTATATGATACTACTTATGTACATACGCACACATAGACCTATATAAATGCATATGCATATACGAGTATGTGTATTGAGAATCAGAGTTGCATTCACGTTTGAGTGTTTACTATGTGCAAGGTAGATAGCTAGTCAAGCCGTATACTAGTGAAGATCTCTGAATAATAAGTGAAAACAACAACATCAACAACTATTTAAAGGTGTTAGTAATAGTAGCAACAACAGTCATTGTGATTACACAGCCCACAATTGAAATCTATCAATGTATTGTAGCGCTTACTTATTGCATTGATGCTTGGTAAGTGCAGTTACCCTAGAAAAGGCATCTGTTTGGAATCGTTCATTGAAATTGTAAGTATATATGTAGTAATGATCCGATTAGAAGTATAGTATATACTATATACATATGTAATCAAGGTGGTGTAGGTTATTGTAGCCGTTTTCCTGAACTCATCCATAAAATGAGATTGGAGATGAGAATGATGGCTGGACACACACTTCTAAAATGGTCTAAGTATTTTCAATTAGTTATACCAAGGGAATAGGTTTGTACTCGTTATACAAAAGATATGATATCAGACATTTATAAACAACAAAATTAAATTTTTCGAAATCAATTCAATATGCCGCCTTTAATGGTTTATAAATATCTAACAATCTAGTGAACTGTGCTCCAAACACTGAAATCGAAAAAAAACCTTATCAAAGTCGGTCGAACCTAAACGTACTGATGTTTTATGTGTTCTATATTACCGTAATGTGTAGTTCACTGTGACTTCCTTCGACAGGGCTTCAAATGATAAATAATGAATACTTAGGTGGCCATTTAACGTTTTAAATTTGAATTATCTACTGAATAAATACCATTCGGAAAGTGACTGTAATCAGTAAAAAGTGACTGAATTTACGATAATGGGTAAAATTCGGTCTAGCTATTTTCAGTTCGCATATTGGGCAAAGAACGATCGTTTGAACCGAGGATGGTAATTTTACCGAAAAATCATCTTTTCGGAAGAGGCTCATTTCCACCTCGATGGTTACGTTAACAAGCAGAATTGCCGCATTTGGGGCACAGAATACCCACACGTAATCGTCGAGAAGCCAATGCACCCAGCTCGAATCACTGTATGGTGCGGATTTTGGTCTAGTGCAATCATCGGCCATTTTTCTTCGAAAATAAAGAAGGAACCACCGTAACCATCAATGGTGAGCGAAATCGCGAACCAAACCGAATTTTTCTTCAAGCAAATTGAAGAGAAAGACTTGGACAACATTTAGTTCCGGCAGGACGGCGCTACGTGCCATACACCAAACGCTACACTCAATCTGTTACGCCCTATCTTCGAAAATCGCATAATCAGCAAAAGAGGTGATGTGAATTTGCCTTCAAGAAGCTGTGATTAAACTCCGTTGGACTATTTTTAGTGGGGAGCTGTTAAAGATAAATGCTACGCCAACCATTCAGAAACAATTCAAGATCTAAAGTACGAGATTCAAGCTGCTGTAGCTGCCATAAAGCCTGAAACCATCGAGAAAGTACTCCAAAATTGGGTGGATCGGATAAGCTGCTGTAAACTCAGCCGTGGTAATCATTTGTCCGAAATTGTTTTTCTACAAATAAATAAATGTTAGACCTTTGAAAAATATCATGCCGTTTTTTTTATTGACTTTTTAAATTTAAAATTGTATATGGCCCACCGTTACCAGTTTCTTAAATAAATTTTATTTAAAATTATAAACCATAGTTGACGCGAGTAATAACACATCTAAAACAGATATAATCACAGGAGTTATCCTCCTTTCTTTAATTATGGATCAAAAGCGAAAAAAACAGATATTGGCGAAAGAAAATCCTTGTTGGTTTGTGGCGAAATGGCAAATACCTCTCTGGCCAAGTTAGAAATCGAGAAAACGTCAAAACTGTTGGGAGACAATACTTCTCAGTTCAGAGAGTAATAAACAATTAAAAGCGAACAAAATCTTATAAATACAAGGCATATTCTGGACGTCCAGAGAAATCAACTGTAAGAAAAGAGCGCAACATAATCAACAAATTACAGAAGATATAGAATTTAAATTCCAAAAGAAGTTATGTCCAAACACAGTACGAAAAATTCCAGAAAGTGCTGGATTTTGCGGCAAAGAAAGTTCTTCATATCGAGAGTAAATCAACTTAAGAGGATCGCTTTTACAAAATAATATTTAAACAAGCCTCCAAAGTCTTGGAAAAGCGTTATCTTTGCAGATGCGAGTAAGTTCTGCATCTTTGGTATAAAAGGTCGTAAGATTTTATAGGAGGAAAAAGTGGCTCAGCACTGGAAAAGAAAAATCTTGTACCTACGATAAAGCATGGTGTTGGTGGTGCTATGATGTGGGGATGTATGGTAAGTTCGGGCGTTGGAAATTTTCAATTTATAGATAATGAAACAATTGTAATTATATGGATGATTTAAAAACAAATTTAAAGGAAATGCAGTGAAGTTGGGACTAGGTGGACGATCCGAAGCACACAGCAAGCTGCGGTTGCTGTATAATATTTCAAAACAACTTCGTACATCCGCCTGACCACAACCCGATTGAATTTTTATGGCAGCTAGTACTAGAGAGAAAAATTAGTCAAACCAGTACCAGCAAGAAAATTCTTAAGGACGCGCTTAAAGAAGAATATGAAACTATAAGTCCAGAAACAACAGCCAAATTAGTTGGATCAATGCAAACCCTCCTATTAGAAAAAATCACTTTGAAATACCAACCGATTAACCAATAACGTGAAGTTTCTAATTTTGTATAACAGTTACTTTTTATTCAACTAAATAATATACTTTAAAAAATTGTAATGATATATTTTTTTAAATTTTTGATAGTGTAAAGAAAATTGGTACTTCTTCAACGTTCTCTTTGTTGTTGAGACTTTAGTGAATCTATTAGAAATGCTTATAAATTAAAAAATTTGTGCTATTCAGATTTCTATTTTTATTCATAGAAGATTCAAATACAGTAAAATGTTTTTTTAGAGAAGTTTTTCATACCCGAATATTTTAAAATCTTTGATCTAAGTATTAAGTTACAGTATGACAACCCATTTCGTCAACCCTACATTGTTTTATCAAAAAAATGTTCATCTGCGTTTAGAGCTCACTGTTAATAGCTATATATTTATACATATACACATACATATATCTCTCAGGAATGCCACTCCCTTACATCTCGCTTCATGACACCCACAGTTCGTCGTTCAAATTTCCAAACTCACCTCACTTTATTTATTAATTTATGCAGAGGCGTCTGCATGCAGCCACTGGCAACGCGCAACCGAAACGCCACACTTTCTTATCCCCAGGGTTGATTTTGTGCACGGAAAGTGTTAGCAACGCACGTCTAAAATTAATTTGCGATAATTCATCAATTCGATTTGGTAAATGGCAATGAAAGCTGGCGCTGCGGTAAAGGATGGCAAAAAGACGCAGCGTCGGTGGTGTGAGTGCGATATAAAAAGGGTTATTTTGCATAAAAAGCTCATCTTTATTCGTATATCGATCGATAATTTATTATAAGTACTTCAGCTGAGTAGGTTTCAATGAGTTTTAGTCTCACACACACAGACACACAGAGACACACTTAAGTGGTTTTATTGGCATGTGTATTTATGTATAAGTATCAGTTTGTATGCAGAGCAGACGCTGAACAATTTATTGACTCGTTGACTGACAAGTCAAACGACAGTTTGTAACTGTCATTTAAAAGTCGATAATATGCAAATCATGATGTAATTTACACCATTTCATTTCATTTCATTTCATTTACAATATGCTGCATTTTAAAGGTAACTGATTAAATTTTATCGCTTGTACAACGAAGTTAGGTTAGGTATTTGGCTGAGCCTATAAATGGTTTAAAATGATCTTTTCTGTGCTATATATGTACATTAATTTTTGTCTTTCATTAATAATTCCTGACAGCTCTCACTTCTCTGGGCAGCAAACTCTGAGCTCAAGCACCTTAATGTGAACAAAAACTTTGTTTATCGCACCATCACTCGTTACAATGATACTGGTAGCATCGCAAACCCCATGGAGGTGGTCATCAAAAGACTGCAACGTCACGTGGGATGGTTCGGAAAATTAAGAACGCAAGGTCAAGCCTTACAAGTTCTAAAAGGCCCATGATCTCACACTGAAGCAGCAACAAGTAAGACTAGAGAGAGCGAAGCAGTTGCTTCGCTTGGCCGAAAGCGGTCAAACTCCGAACATTCTCTCAAAACGATAGGGTTTACTTGAACGACCATTCATACAAGAATCTAAGTCGTCGCTGGGCCACCAGGAGGCAACAGCCGCCACAAATTATGGTTTGGGCCGCTGTCACCGCAGATGGGCGCTCTCCAATTGTTTTCATCGAGCCTGGCGTCAAAGTAAATGCGACATATTGTCGGGAAAGTATTCTGGAGGCTGCTTTGAAGCCGTGGGCAAACAAACATTTCGGTCGCAAGCCATGGACGTTTCAACGAGACTCAGCACCGTCTCACAAGGCGCGAGTGAACCAAGCATAGCTGAAAAACAACATTTCGAACTTCATTAAGACCACACAATGGTTCTCGAATTCACCAGATGCGAATCCAGTGGATTATTCCCTCTGGGCCATTTTGGAGAACAAGGTCTGAAGTAAAAAATAAACCAGTCTCGAGATGTCATTGATCTATGTGAAATAGAGACAAGTCATGAATGGGATCAGAATCAATTCAATATTCATGAACAATTGACTGTACAAAAAAAAATTGTTCATCTTGGACAACAATTTGTCAATCGCCCAAGAAAGGATGCTGTTTGTTGTTGTAGTGCAGAGTTCTGCCGAGTTGACAGTCTTCGGCAGAATAAAAAATCCGGGTCCGTTCTGGTTACGTAGACCCGACTGGCGTGGAAACGGTGGTTGATTGGTCGAGAAATGTTTAAAAAAAATACATTTTGTGCTTCGAAATACGTCTATGACGGCACGAAAGGTGATAAGACCTGGATTTATGCGTACGAGCTTGAAAGTAAATAGCAATTGACTGTATGAGTGTTTCCAGATGAGTCGAATCCAACAAAAGTTCTTTGCGCACGAAACAGTTCCAAGCAAATGGCTGCCTGTTTTTCGGAAAAATTGAACATGTCACCACCAAAACACTGGAACAACGTAGAAAGAAAGAATTCTGAGTGATACACAACCACCTGTTTGCGAGTTGTCTTTCAAGAAATCTGGAAAATCGGCCGCCGAAGACGGATTTCTCTTCAACCATGACAATTTGATCTCTCACACAGTGATAATGGATGAAACGTTATATAATCATTTTCATTTCGAATACCAATCGACAGTCATTTGAATGGATGCACATGATGAACACTCTCCAATGCGTGGAAAAACGCAACAGTCGATGTCAAGGTTATGGCGTCTGTAGAATGGGATGATGGAATAATTTTGGCTACCTTGAAAAAGGGAGGATCATTAAGAGCGACTCCATACATGGCGTTATTGGACCGTTTGAGGGACGTAATCACCAAAAAAGGATCGCTTTTGAGGAAAAAGAAGGTGCTTTTTCAACAAGATAATGCACCGTGTCGCAGGCCTGTGAAAATTATAGCAAAAATTCATGAATAGCGCTTTCCGTATCCATGTGGTTTCTCTAGCCGGCCTCCAGCGCCTATTTTCTGTTCTTAGATTCCAAAAGAATGCTCGCTGGGAAGAAATCTTTAACGAATGAAGAGATGATGGCCGAAATTGAAGTCTACTCGTATTTTGGGGCGAAGGACAGATTGTACTACAAAGATGGGACCGAAAAGTTGAAGGGTCGTAATAATCAGTGTATACCGATTCAGAGGAACTGTGTTGTAAAATAAATGAATTTTGGCAAAAAAGTGTTTTACTATGGCGGCTCGGAGAATTTTCACAAATATTAAAACGGCTGAAGAAATTATCTCAAAATATTTGAACAAAGGAATTTTAATATTATTTAATATTATATCATTTGTTTTTGAACCCAGTTCGAAAAAATCTATCTGATATTTAAATAAAATTAACTATTATTAAATAATGCTTTCCATATCCTTTCATTATCATTGCTCTATCTTCGCTTTCCATAACTCATTTAAAGTTCCTTTGAAAACGCTTTACAAACTGTATAAATATAATTTCTACTGACATTCATTGACATCTGAGTAACACCACGCGCTCAGACGTCAGCGAACTCTGTCAGCGGTTAAACAGTACTTTAAGCATTTCCCTAAAAACGTTGTCAACGCCTCTCACTCGCATCCAGCTAATATGGCTGAGTCAATAATTTATGTATTTCAATAACCTTCACGTAAACTCAACTTTTTCATACTTAATAGACGAAAAGCGAAAAACGACGTGACAGCGTGACCCGATCTCGGGGTGAAGAGGTGAGCAAAGCGACAACAAGTTTTGCTGGCGTTCAATACCCGCTAAATTGCCAACGTTTTGCTGCTTCCGCAAAAAGAGCATGCATAAATACGGGCAAACTCTCAAAGCGCATAAACACACACGCACAACTGCCTGCCCGTACTCACACAAATACGCAAAAACAAATAAATACGAAACAGTAACCCTTGCTGAGCACAGCAATTCAGCGGAAATAGAAAAAAAATGCCGCTGGCGGGCATGCGGCACAAAAAACCAAATGAAAAATGTGGCAATGTGCTCTGCTGGCGTTCGTGGGTGCAAAAAGTTGTTGGCTGCTGCGGGAGTAGTGCGAGTGTTAGCCAAAAAACGTGAAACTGTAGCAAATGCAAAAGCCGTTAGTTGAAAATGGAAGAAAAATCGTTAACTTCGACTGCAGCCATACTATAATACCCTTCACAAGTGCATTTTTATAGCATAAATTGGTATAGCATAAATTTTTATTTATTTTGATCGGTTAGTTTGTATGGCAGCTATATGCTATAGTTGACCGATCTCAAAGATTTCTTCAGAGATTGAAGCGATGTTTTGAATACTTATCTTATCCGATTTTCGTGAAGAATTTTTGGACAAATAAAGAAGTTTTCCATACGAGGACTTGAGTTTGATCGGTCAGTTTGTATGGCAGCTATATGCTATAGGTATCCGATATAAAAAATTTTATCAGATATAGTGGCATTGCTTTAGAAAATTTTCTATAACAAATTTCGTGAATATACCTACTCAAATAAAAAAGTTTTCTTTAGAAGGACATGATTTCGACAGGTTAGTTTGTATGGTAGCTAACGGGTGATTTTTTTGGAGGTTAGGATTTTCATGCATTAGTATTTGACAGATCACGTGGGATTTCAGACTTGGTGTCAAAGAGAAAGATGCTCAGTATGCTTTGACATTCATCATGAATATACTTACTAACGAGCAACGCTTGCAAATCATTGAATTTTATTACCAAAATCAGTGTTCGGTTCGAAATGTGTGTTTCGCTTTTTTATCGACAAATTTTGTTCAGCGATGAGGCTCATTTCTGGTTGAATGGCTACGTAATTAAGCAAAATTGCCGCATTTGGGGTGAAGAGCAACCAGAAGCCGTTCAAGAACTGCCCATGCATCCCGAAAAATGCACTGTTTGGTGTGGTTTGTACGCTGGTGGAATCATTGGACCGTATTTTTTCAAAGATGCTGTTGGACGCAACGTTACGGTGAATGGCGATCGCTATCGTTCGATGCTAACAAACTTTTTGTTGCCAAAAATGGAAGAACTGAACTTGGTTGACATGTGGTTTCAACAAGATGGCGCTACATGCCACACAGCTCGCGATTCTATGGCCATTTTGAGGGAAAACTTCGGACAACAATTCATCTCAAGAAATGGACCCGTAAGTTGGCCACCAAGATCATGCGATTTAACGCCTTTAGACTATTTTTTGTGGGGCTACGTCAAGTCTAAAGTCTACAGAAATAAGCCAGCAACTATTCCAGCTTTGGAAGACAACATTTCCGAAGAAATTCGGGCTATTTCCGGCCGAAATGCTCGAAAAAGTTGCCCAAAATTGGACTTTCGAATGGACCACCTAAGACGCAGCCGCGGTCAACATTTAAATGAAATTATCTTCAAAAAGTAAATGTCATGAACCAATCTAACGTTTCAAATAAAGAACCGATGAGATTTTGCAAATTTTATGCGTTTTTTAAAAAAAATTTATCAAGCCCTTAAAAAATCATATATATATGATTTAGTTGTCCGATCTGAAAGATTTTGTGGAAGATTGTAGCTGTATCTTGAACAATAACTTTTGCCGGATTTCATAAAGATATCTCGTCAAATAAAAAAGTTTTCCATACAAAAACTTGAGTTTGATCGGTCAGTTTACATGACAGTTATATTTTACAGCAGCCCGATATCGGCTGTTTCGGCGAGCGAGAAGTATCTTGAGAAGAAAAATACGTATACGAAATTTTGGATTGATATCCTGAAAACTGAGGAAACTAAGATATATACACGTTATATACTTTTCAGGATTTTTCACGTTTCCTTTAGGTGTAACAGATATCCTGACAAACTTAATATACCCTATTCGGGGTATAAAACAACAGTACTAACAACAACAGCAACAACAACTATGCCGTGTAGCCATAGTTTATTTATTTTGCTGCACAGGGCCGAGCCGTGTGGCTGCGCGTTGTCAGCGGAAAAGCTTTTTTGCCATACTTCTTTTCATTGTTGTTGTTGGCGTTTTGTTGCTTCTCGTTTTCGTTACGTTTTCCGCTCGTTCGTTGGCTATCATTTTCACACGCGCACACAAAATTATAGTGAATAATTAACAGTTATTAATAATGACAAAAGCAGCTGCTACCGAATGTGCGCGAAGGCAAAGTAGTACATTGGGGAACTCGCTCTCTTCGCCGCAAGCAATGAGCCTGGATCCGTAGTGAGGTACTGCCTTGAGCTTTATTCCTCATGCAAGTATGTGAAGGAGTACGAAATGCTAACGCGGGCGGAGGTGTGGGGCGTGGAAAAATTATGAAACAAAAATACAAAATAGCGACAAGCTGTGAGCAATGAGCGGCGAGCAGCGAGAGACTTTGGCGTTGAGCAAAACTTTACGATGCTTAAAAGGCGAATGACACAGAGGTGATGTAGTTGGTGGCTCAGCAGCGGCTGACGGGTTGCGTGAGCGTGGCAAATGGTTGCCGCGTCGGCAAAAACGCTTAAAACGGTAACAAATCACTGAAATACACTGACTTAAGTGAGGCGCCTTTGTAAATGAAACTTTTAGCACACGACTACATGAAATAATACTTAGTATGAATGCTGTTTTGCCGCGAGTTCGCTTGGTTCGTGAAGTTTGTGTATGAGCTGCTTTCCGATGAATGCCGTTGGTAATGGTATAATAATTATTTGACCCTTTAAGTGGTTGAGTGCGTAGGCAGAGTTAGTTGTTAGCATTCATTAAGGGTTCCTAAAATGTTTAGATATGGCATACTATATCCGTTTTTTGGTGTCTAAATTATTGACGAAGTATTTTTAGTATTTTAGTTATTAAAAAAATTAAAATTTTAATACTAATATTTTTCCCCAAAAAGATTTGCTAAATTCAAATTATTTTTAAAGTTATAGCCGTGTCAGTGTCGGATCAACTATTTTGCTTTCGGTCTTTATGGCTCATACGATATTGACATTTACAGTAATAAGGAATCCGTCATAGTTTTATTTTTGTTATGATCTCAAAAATAGGTATCGGGAAGACAAAAAGCGTGCCTGATTTTCCACTAGTACGGCTTCCAGCCAACCCTCTACACCCAATCACGACAGAAGTGTGATTTGACTCGAGAGAATCGATGATACTCTTTGTCAACCGCTGATACTCTCAAATAAGAAGTCCATCGGTCCTTATAGGAACACAAAAGTGGTTATTAGCTTCAGCTTCGATCGCTTTAAGATCCTCCAAAGGGCCTCTAAGCAAAATTCGTCATTAAGGCTTCGAAAAGGTAATTTTTAGGATCCTCCATCAGCCCTCCCAACAACGCTAAAGTGATCATTAGCTATGGCTTCAAAAAGTTGGTTACCAAAGCCAACACGGATGTCGCACAGCCTGCAGGAGTAATGGGAGAAAAGTACATTGAAGTCTAGACGGGCATGAAGGTCGATGTAGTGAGTGTCAGAGTGCGGATGCGACTAGCATCGAGTCGGTAATGTTGCTGATGCGGAACCCGCATTAGTTTGTGGTAAGAACTGACAACGGTCCTGAAGTACAATTGAATCGGACATACGAGTAGCTGCTACTGGGTAATTAACGTATGTATATTTCTACACTTTAGGGAAGGAACTGAGAAATTTAGACCATAAATTTTGCAGACGAAATATGCGTCAAATCAACATGAAGTAAGCGTATATTATATTTAGGATCGCAGAGCTTGTTTTATATCGACAAACAAAATTTTATTGATAAACATGATACTAAAGCCTAGAAGTGTGTGTTAAGTAAACTGAGAGATTAGTTATCCAAGTGATTTCTGAATAGACTTAACAGACTCTTGAAAGTTGGTTTAGAAACCCTGTCTTAAAGTGGAATGGTTGGTTTTCGAAAGCTTATCTGGAGTTCAATTTTACACAAGCCAAATCATTTGTTATAGACCGAAACAGGTGACAATCACTTGGATCAAGCTTCGGACAACTTCTTTATCGGCGTCAACAGCGCTTACGCGGTTATAGCTCCGGACAATATAATAGATATAACTATAAGAGTCTCCCAAAGAAGCTCACGGAGTCTCTGGCGTGTCACTATCGATGTGTGTGTAACCTTGCATTGTTCTGAGGGAGCTTTATTTCTCTTATATTGGCTAAACCTGCATGCTTTTGAGCGATTGCTTTTTTCATACGCTCCACTAGTTATAGTAGATGATTCCCGACTATTTCCTGACCCATATCTTATCGGCTTTATAGGCATTATTTTGTCCCTTCTTCCCACGTACTCTAAAATTATATCCTTGGAACAGTTTACATTTACATTTGCGGTTCCAAAACCTCGCATCAATTATAATTACGTATAATCAACGCAAATCAAAATGGCAAACAAAGTATAAAATATGCGGAGGTGAGGCCGTACGCCACTTGCCATTACCAACCTGGCCGATTTGTGGCACAGACAGACGAGAAATTGCGACTTAAAATATTTTGGCCACTTCAAATTGTCAAATTGTGGAATTTCGTTGCTGTTGGGCGAATGAAAAGAACCCGCTACGAGGGAGGGACGCAAGGCAGTTGAAATGAATGCTTTGTATTATTAAATCGGCTGTTGAAAAGGTGCAAAAATATGTACGCACAAAAGGGTTGGGTTGTTGCCTTGGAAGAGAAGGCGTATGAAAAGCAGAGAGTGACAATTAGTCAGTGGACGGAGAGGAGAAGCAAAGTGAGCGAGGAAGAGAGAGAGAAGAACGAGTAAATAGTGGGAAAGCAAAGCGTGGAAGAAAGAGAGAGAGGTAGCAGTAAATAGGCGAGTGAATAACGGTGATTTAGTGTATGCGTAGTTGCTGTTGTTGGCGGCTCGTTTGCCAATTGTTGCTTCTCTTGGCTCAAGCGCTGCCATTTGTTGTAACTTTTTTGTGCGTGTGCTCTCACTTTGTTGGATTTGTAATTTAATTATAAGAAATTTTCAACAATTTAAAATTTCTGTTATTCCGCCTGAAGTGGCGTGTCGAGGGGCTGTGTGGGCCAAAAATGCCGGTTCGGTTCGGTTGGCTTTGTTCGGTCGCTTATGTAGTGAAAGGTTTTGAATGCGTAATTAGTTTTAATGAAAAAGTGGCTAACAATTTAATTTGTTTGTTTGTGACAGATGATGCTGCCAGGCCAATCTGTGTGTTTTACTGCCACTTTTCCTATCGTACTCCTCCTTCCCCACCTGAAAATCAAAGTTATTGCGCGCATATTTAGTTTTTCAGACAACAACAAAAGGCTGTAAAATGAGCCTCGTTGGCTTTCACAAATGTCGGTTTTGTTGTTGTTGCTTTGTATAGCATTTAGTGAGTGTCTTCGGTGCGTTGGCATTTATTTGTCAGACTGTGAGTGACAGCGGTCGTTTTTGCTAAGTGAATTTCATAGATTTCGAATTTAATTTTTGTTTTCGTTTTCTTCGTTTAATGCCAGATCAACACGTGGCAAGTCCTTTCGCTACGAAATCATAAACCTTGAATTTGAAAAATATATAGAGCAACTTCCTCACCACATCTTGCCGTTATTTGCTAATTTCTTTGATTGCCATAAGACCTTGATGGGTCACTAGGCGTGCAGATAACCGCTTCAGTGTGGTCAACATCAAAAGGGAAAAGATGAGGAAGGAAAATAAGCGACCGAAAACTAAGAAGAAGAAAAAGTAGAAGATAGATAAGTTAGGTTAATGCTTACGCACATTTATCAGTCACTTAGTATCTTACTTTCATTTAGAGCGCTGTCAATTAAAGCTGCTGCATGAACCCACATCAATTTCGTTGCCACAAATGGTGGTGGTAGTGGTGTTGGCAGGATGAAATGAAATGTGGAATTCATAAACTTTCACTTGACTTACTTTCTAAACGCAATCAGCGGGCGTAAAAAGCGCAAGAAAGTGATTTAATTTCGAAAAATGTAAAAAGAGATTAATATTTGTAGCAAATTTATCGCCTTCGCACTTAGTAAGCATTAAAACAAACAATAGAAAATGAAATTCATACAGCTAAAATGTGGAGCGGATTATAAATCGCGGCTTAAAAGGGTAAGCAGTGAGATTATTGTGTTAAGAAACGTTTTAGTAGGGAAAATATTTATTCATTAACTTCAGAGAATTAATATTAATCATATTTTTAAATCAGGAGCAAGCAAAAGGAAAGGGCAGATAAGCAAAAAATTTGGGAAAAACTTTTTGGTATGATAACTGAGTTTGTCATCAGTCAGGAGGATTTAGTTTACAAATGAATAAAATGAAGAAAGTGTCTCAGTTTCAAACAAACTAGAAAAACCGTTAACTTTGGTTGCATTGAAGCTAGAATATGCCTCAAAAATAAAAAAAACATCCATAAAATATCTTGATTTTCATCTGTCTGTTTGTATGTCTTATCTCATCTCATCTCACCTCATTTCATTTCATCTCATCTCATTTCATTTCATCTCATTTCATTTCATCTCACCTCATTTCACCTCATCTCTTCTGATCTAATTTCATCTTATCTTATCTCATCTCATTTCATCTTATCTCATTTTATCTCATTTCATTTCATCTCATCTCATTTCATCTCATCTCATTTCATCTCATCTCATCTGATCTCATTTCATCTTATCTCATCTCATCTCATCTCATTTCATCTTATCTCATCTCATCTCATCTCATTTTATCTCATTTCATCTCATCTCATTTCATCTCATCTCATTTCATCTCATTTTATTTCATTTCATTTCATCTCATCTCATCTCATCTTATTACATCTCATTTCATCTCATCTCATCTCATCTCATTTCATCTCATCTCATCTCCCACCACCTCATCTTAACTCTGCTTATCTAAAACCTTCTGATCTCATCTCAATTCATCTCATCAATCTCATTCGATCTCTGAATCAAAACATAAACCGAAATAGTTGAATCACATATACATATACCAGATATTTGAGGCCCCCACGTAGATTGGGGAAACTATAGAATTTCCATGCCGGAATTCATTCATTTCAATTTGACAAACTTTGAAACTATTATTCATGGTGGATCGACTAAAACATGCCTGCCTTTGTCTGGTTTTCAAATTAGGTATCTAAGGACTCAAGAACAGCTGATTCAAACGGTTCATCTACGTGTCCGAAATAAACTTGATTTTAACAGAATTGAAGGACTTCTTTAATCAGATATGATATTTTTATCAAAGTGATACGTTTCTGGTTGATGACATTTAGTACCGACTGTAGTGCGGTCATTTAGCGGGTTGTTGCTCTCAAAACTTCATAAGTTCTAGTCAAAAGATATCCATTATTTTTCCGATACATAATTTTCCGTATCTCGTATTGTATAACTGCTTTCGATTTACGCTATATGACGTTAGAGAGATAAGATCAGGCTACAAAAAAACTTCTCGGACAGTTTTGTGATGCTTGATTGTATATCGTTGGAGCACACATCGAAGATGTCGAAAACACAAGCTAAGCGGTTAAAAATGTCAATAGAGTTCATGGTCCTGAACTCCAAGCTCCAACTAGATTTGAGCTGGGTTCCCGGTCACAGTAATATTTTTGGTAACGAAAAAGCTGACGAGTAGGCAAAGGCTCCTGCCTTAACGAATTCGAGGCAGAGCTAATACCAAGTCCGCTAGGATCGATAAATAGAGAGATCAATAGACAATTTCAACAAGTTGCAAATAACAGATGAAAAAACATTACAAAATGTATCATAACTAAACAATTATGGTCAACATGTGATAGGAAAAGAACCAACGACTTACTAAATAGGTCAAGGAAAAGTATTTATAGAGTAACAGCTACTACGACAGAGCACTGACCATTTGGGGTACATGCGTCCAAAATGGGTATGCCCTACAACAACATCTGCCGAGGCTGCGGAATGGCAGGGTACAATGAAATAATTTTCCACTTTATCAGTGAATGCTCAGTCGTAGCACAGATACGACACAAAACACTTGGAATCCATCAAGCACCAAACCTTGAATGGATTTCTACTGAAAGCATATCAGACATAAGTAGCTTCATCGAAATCTCAAAATGGTTTGATAGAGAAGATGAATCGTGATAGCAGATAGAAAAGGTTCTACGAATAGAGTATCAAAATGGCACATCCAATGCTAAATGAGCCCGATAGACAACAGGGCTGCACTCCTACCTACCTACCTACCTACCTACCTTATGGTCCTGATACTGTAACATTCAGTCATGACTAATTTTGGTTTGATGGATTCCGTTTTCTAACTTTGGAAGACCTATTGAAAAGGAAATCATTGATAAAATCACCGAAATTATTTCGAACTAAATATTTAAACAAGGCTCGAAACAAACTGAAGATCGATGAATGCCACACAAGTTAATGTGGACAAAAAATTCCATCGGCGGTTCGCTGAATACCTATGGCGAACTAAGACTGACGATCAAGAAGGTTTCGTTAGGTGCTTGGTGGGATTGGCAATAAATTACCTACTATTACCAGCTTCCGTATGGTTAAACCCTTAATGTGGACTTGTACTGTCAAGAATGGGACTATTTGATCGTCTGGAGAAAGAAATCGTCCCGAAGCGGCTAGATTTGGCTAATAGTAGAGGACTTGTATATCAGAGCGACCACAGACACATTGATAATGACCTGCCAGAAGCTATAGGAGCTTGGTTGGTAGGTGCCCTTGCTTTCAACTTTTATTATCCGGTCCTAGCACCAAGTGATTACTAACTGTACCTGACTGAAGCTCTGGCAATTTGATTGGGTGGTTCTCATGACCTGGAATCTAGGTGGTACCTTTCTAGTTAAGGTGAATGATTTTCAAATAAAAGAGCTATTCTTGCTTCCACAGAATGCCAAGTTCCCTTTTTTTTTATCAAATTTCGTATTTGTATATATACAATTGCTAACTGCCATTATAGAAAGCTCAAATATTTTTCATGCTTCGTTGCACATTTTTGACATTTTACAATGACGCCTACATTCGCTTAAAGCAAATAATGAAATATTGTAACCGAGTACAATTCAAAGAACCGCTTAAAAGTAATGCGCAACAGAAGTGGGAGAGTGCCGCCACACAGGTGGCGCGTTCGCGTTTATAGCTCGTTAAGTAGGCAGGAAAAACTTTGACAGCATTGCTGGGCATTTCAAAAACACGTTCGTCAAACAAAAGGCTCATTGTCAGTGCGAAGCGGACCGACCAACACCGAGCCCACACCACCGCCCAACAGCTAACTGCCAGCACACGCCGTTAAGCGACTCGGTGACAGTTGGCAGCCACTTGACGTGCGACGCGCATTTACGCTTCACGCTTTGCTGAATTTGAGAATTCGAAATTAGCAAACAAAAAGAGGTGAAAATGCGCATTCGATATGCAAAGAATTTCTGCGCCAACACAATAAATCAACTTTGTGTGTCTAAGAGTTATTTGGTCACAAAGCGTTTGGGAGAGTTCGGTATATATAATATAATATAATATATGTACATACATATATATGTATTTGAGTAATGGCTTTGCGTAGTTTTGTTTTCATTTGCAAATATTACAAATACTTTAAGTAATGCTTTTCGAAGTCATCTCTATGCCGCAGGTAACCTCAATAACTCTCAATGGTCTCCGTTTGGGTATCTGTCAAAAACGTGCACTGTCAAGTGTCACACTCAATGCTTCGGGGAATATCGAACAAAGCATTCTTGTAGTTTGTCTGTATATGTGTTTGAACTTTCGCTTAATTATAGTGGCTGTCGTAAATAACTGTGAAGGTTATGAGACATGAGGTTAGTTGGATAAGTTAGAGACTCTTCCGCGAACTTTCTATTTAATGCACTATAGAGGTATACATTTATACCACTGGTATCAAACTTGACAACTTCTTATTCCAACTGTGGTCCATAAATATACTATTGCGATCCAATGTGACTACGAAACTCATTCAAAATCAGAGAGACATTTTTATTTGGAACAGGAATCAATCATTCGGATTAACGACCTGCGTAAGATTGATAGTCAAATGCCTAGTTGCGATTAGTCTTAATTCAACCTGGTATATTTTTCTTCAATACTGTTACTAATTCTTCAAGGACATGGATTCTACTGTTGGGAGCTCTCTATCATCTCTAGTTTCAGGCTACCAGACCACTGTATGGTCTTTCAAGCGGAGTTGGCTGGCTGCAATCAAGATATACTGCTCCGAAGTTCAATCTCTTTCAGAGAGGTGTATACTCACTCCGATAGCCAAGATGTTATACTAGCTTTGAGCTTCCTGACTGTAAGCTTAGAACTAAGCTCAGAACCTGTGCGACTGTGAATTATTTCTGGGTCAAAGGGAATCGGTGGCCAAGAGATTATACTAGCTTTGAGCTTCCTGACTGTAAGCTTGGGTTCTGAGTTTAGGCCTGTGCGACTGTGAGATCTTTCTGGGGCAATGTAACCCACATACAAACTTTGAGCTTCCTGACTATAAGCTTAGAATTGAACTCAGAACCTGTGCGACTACGAGATCCTTCTGGAGCAAAATTAATCGATTTTTGATTAACACTACGACCTATTCTAACTTAACCTAATGTCGAATCGGATTCCTGTTGATCTCTTGGCTTCTGGCAGGGAACGCTGTCCAGCAACGCCTTTGACTACATACAGTTGTAGTGTTATCGATATATGAGAGTCCTTCAATCAATGGTGCAGTTTCTTTGGCATTAAAGGATCCCGTGTCTTCACTCCGATAGCCGAGAGGTTATACTAGCTTTGAGCTTACCACTGTAAGCTTACTTATTGCATCTTGATCTTAATAATTACCACGCTCTCTTGAAAGCCAAAAAAGTTTTAAACACATTCGGATTTCTACGCCCAATATATCTATTGGCATATGCAAGCTTTGGAGAATGATCAAGCTTGTCTATTCCTGGGATCACACATGCAAAATAAAGTGATTGTTTATGACTATTTGGTCTTTGCCTCTGCTTAATCCAGTCTGTCACATAGCCTCCACGGCATCTTTTGGCATTCAATAAGTAAAGAGCTAGACATGTGTACAGCGCCGTTCAATCCCCTGGACAATAAATTTGGTTTGTGGTAGGATCCTTGAAAAGCAAGCTTCAATAAAAGTTAGATTAAGTTTGATAGAGTGGTTGTCTTAAGGCACAGCTAGGCCTTTAGGAGAGGTATTGTGTTACCTCCGGGACTAGAGTCCTCTAACTCTATTGTTTCCTCTCTGAACCAGGTCGTATGTACTTCTGATAAATTTTATCAAATTCATTAGTTAAATGAGTAATCTTCGAGACGTCGTCGAAAAACCATCGACCTCGAGAAACCCTCGACCGATAGTTGCGATTATTTTGCTATATAGAGCCTTAAGTCGCATAGAATACGTTTAATGTATGTTGTTGTTTTATTAGGTCCAGACATTTCGACGGGTCGAACCATAGGTAGAGGGGTGTCAGATGTGTAGGGATAGTTGGACATGCAAAAACGTGGTTAGAGTTATGCGGAAACTCCTTGCATGCTGAACATATATTTGGTATGTTTGGTCGATTCTTGATAAGTAGGAGTTTAACGTGTTACACTATTCCGAACGTAGCTCCAAGAGGGTTACTCTCGATTCTCGTGGCTCCAAGTACGCCATTCACTGAGAGGGAGTCGGTGAGGGTGCTTATAGCTCTACAGTGAATGACAGTAAGTGCATGTCTGAAGTTAGTTGCATCCGAAGTCTGATCGGCTCATTGTCTGATAAGGTCGGCGTAGTTGAGGAAGGACCTCTTGATGTTCCTAGAAGTCCGTTCGGCTTCAAGCAGATGATGATTTTGACGAAAACACGCCTGCAGAAACTGCGTGTAGAGGAGTTCAGTATGCTCCTTAACTGGGAGCATGCAGGCTTCACTGTGCAGATGTTAGATAGGAGACATCAAGAGGCATCCTGTTATAGACCGGAGTGTTCTGACTTGTCTGAAGCTTCCTCATCTTTGCTTCACTGTATTCCGGCGATCATATTGGTGCGGCGTAGACCATCTGACCTCTTTAGTGAAGGTTTCCAATAATAGTAATGCTGACTTTGATGGGGACGGCATATTATGTTATAACTAGCAACTTAGTAAGTGGTTTAGTGAACCTTCAACAGTATTTCTTGACAGTTCATATGAAAGTGATATTTTTAATTTAAAATTATTTTTTTTTTTTTAACATTCACTGTTCAAACTCACCTCGTATATGTGACGATACCTTGGTGGGCGCCTTACCTCAGCATTCTATTAGCTAAATGAACTTCCCAAGAATCAAATACATACATTTTTCTTCCATTTTCTTTCATTTAAATGTAGCAAAGTGACAACTTTTCTAACTTGTGTTGGTATCTTTTGATCTAAATTGTCACTTTAATAATTTCACTTTTTGACATTTGCTCCATTAACATGATTATCTTTTCGGTCGCCTTTTTTTGCTTTTGTTTCGAAGGACAGCCAAGCTTACTTTTGTTAAGTAATTTAATTTTATGCTTTGACATTGAGTCGAAATGAAATTATTTGCTTAATCCGTGTACATAAATATAGGTATGTGTATATATCGCAGTATGAGTGTGTATGCGTGTATGTACCGTTAAGGCTAAGCTCTAGCTAATTAATGCTTTTTCACAATTATACCACTTACACGAGTGGTAATTGTGTTATCCTCAAAGCTGTCATATTCTTAAGTGAAATACATTAGCTTTTCATAGAAATGAAAATTTGATTAGCTGCAAAAATATAGATTTCTCAGAAAGTGTACGAAATTCTTAATTTCTAAGCTAGGAATTTCAAGAAATAAGTGCGTAATTAGAGAAGCGTAAATGATTTAAATGTGGGAGGTGTATATACATACATAGATGTGTATATAATAGATGTACTAAGAGCAATTAAAAGTGGAAGTTGTACCAAAGACTTTACAGCATATGAAAGTAAAAGTATAGGCTCCATTTAGCTTTTGGTATTAAAAGATTTTCAATATTTATGTCATGTTAAGGTTCGCTAAAAATATATCCATTATTATACTCTTGCAACCGGTTGTATGTATCACATAAAACAAAACGAAATAGATGTAGGGTTATATTTATTAGGTTGTCAAATATCTCCCTTCCGCCATGAAGTTCACTAACGCCGAAATTCGCGCTATTTTAAAGTTTTCCTTCGTTAAAGGCGAATCCGCCACAGAAATGTTCTGTGGGATTAATTGTTTTCGGGGGATGGTACTATATCACTTCGAACTGCGGACGAATGTTTTCGTCGATTCAATGCGGGTGAAAACGACACTATGGATAAGCCAGCCGGCGGAAGACCTGTGACGACGAATACCGATCAAATCATGGAAAACATCGAGTTAGACCGGCATGTGGCATCTCATGACATCGCCCAGAAGATGGGAGTTAGTCACCAAACCATTTTAAACCTTCTGCAGAAGGCTAAATACACAAAAAAGCTTGTTGTTTGGGTGCCGCACGACGTTTGACGCAAACAAGCCTTCTGGACCGAATCAACGCATGCGATATGCTGCTGAAATGAAACAAACTCGACCTATTTTTGAAGCGTGTAGTGACTGGTGACGGAAAATGGATCACATACGACAATATCAAGTGAAAACGGTCGTGGTCGAAGGCCGCTGAATCGTTCAAAACAGTGGCCAAGCCGGGATTGACGGCCAGGAAGGTTTTTCTGTGATTTTGGCGGGATTGGAAAGGAATCATGAACTATGAGCTGCTCCCATATGCTGAGACGCTTAATTCTACCATCTACTGCAAACAACTCAATCTCTTGATGCAGGCGATCGACCAGAAGCGTCCAGAATTGGCGAACAGGAAGGGTGTAGTGTTCCACCAGGACAACGCCAGACCACACACTTTGTTGATGACTTGTCAGAAGCTACGGGAGCTCAGATGGGAGGCTTTATCGCATCCACCATATAGCCCGGACATAGCGCCAAGTGATTACCACCTGTTCCTGTCATGGCGATCACCCTTCTTGAAGTAAAGTTGAACTCAAAAGAGTCTTGTGAAAAGTGGCTGTCCGAGTTCTTCACAAATAAGGAGAGCGGCTTCTACGAGGGGGATATTATGAAGTTGCCATCTAGATGGAAACAGATTATCGAACGAAAAGGCTCATATTTGAACTAAATTTGATCATTGTAACACTTCTTATAAAGCCTTGAATAAAGAGCAAAAAGACGGAAGGGAGATATTTGACAACCTAATATTTAGCGGTTCTGTGAAAGTATACTGAACATTAATGTCATACCCATATACTAATTCTGACAGCTGGTTTCACAGCTATCCCTGTTGGAAATTCTTCACCTCAAAGACCTTGTATTAGTCATATCTGCTTATATCGTACTATTTTATTAGCAAACCATATTCCCTTCCAAACTTTTTTCTCTAATTTCGATTAAACGCAGAGACTCATTGTAAGGTATTACAGTCTTGTCTATCTGTATCTTTTTGGAATGACAATTCTTAAGGGGTCAAATGGACTTACAAGTTTAAAAAAATCGATTTTATATTGTCTGATTAAATTCTACAACACCTAGTCCTGTATTTTTGAAGTCGGTTGACAAGATTTCTTGAGAACTGCTCAACCGATTTTCATAAAATTTTACACAGGTCTTTGAGATGCAATTCCTAAAAACTTGAACGAAGGATTTTTTTTTTGATTGCAACTACTTGGAAAAATATGTCGCGAAATTTTTCCGAAATTTTATTATACCCTGAACAGGGTATATTAGGTTTGTCACGAAGTTTGTAACACCCAGAAGGAAGCGTCGGAGACCCTATAAAGTGTATATATAAATGATGAGTATGTTGAGCTGAGTCGATTTAGTCATGACTGTTTGTCTGTCTATAGCATATATATACAAACTGAACTGAAGTTCTTGTATGGAAAACTTTTGCATTTGAAATATCTTCACAACGTTGGCACATTTTTTCTTCAAGAATCTGCTCATTTGTCGGATCGAAGAATCTGCAAACTGAACGATCGGAATCAAGTTCTTGTATGGAAAACTTTTGCATTTGACAAGATATATTCACGAAATTTGGTATAGATTATTTTCTAAGGCAACAATGTAATCTCCGAAGAAATTGTTCAGATCGGCTCATTATAGCATATAGCTGTCATACAAACCGAACGATCGGAATCAAGTTCTTGTATGGAAAACTTTCGCATTTGACGTGATATCTTCACGAAATTTGACATGGATTACTGCTTAAGGTAATAATATAATCTCCGAAATAATTGTTCAGATCGGATTACTATATTTTTTTCTATTTTTTATTGTTAATAATTTCTTTCGTTAAGAGTTTTTTTATTTTTTTTTATTAATAAAAAGTTTAATAAATAGAAAACTCATACATTTTATTTTATTTATTTGTACATTTATATAGTTTTACTTTGACTCCCATTTACCATTACGACTGTTTTCAGTCTGCTAAAATGTTACGTATACGCCATGTGGGCCAAATAGTACTAATAAACGCGCTGTGATTAATTGCTCTACATTTCATTGCTCAAATCAATTGCGATATATTTCAATAAAACGTTAATGTTAAAAACACATTTCACTTAAAGTAGCAAAACATAAAGCGCGCATTATTTAATAAAACTTAGTTGAAAAGCGCGTGTGCCAGCGAATGACAAATGACCGCACGCACACAAGCGAATATCAAACTCAAATTAAAGTACGCCTTCAACAGTGATCAATAATCGCTAATAGCAAATAAACTTTATTTGTAATTTTTCGCGCTGCCGCAGCAAACTTTATCGCGCCAACTACAACTACAACAGCAACAAATGTGTGTAACAACAACACTACACAATCTTTACTAATTTCTTGTGCTTCCTGCGCATTTGTTGTTTTCTTTCGTTAGAAAACTTCACTACTTTGCCGTTATAATCCCCACAGAATATTTTTAATCTCTACAAACACGGTCGAGGCATTCACATAGCGCTTACACGTTAGCGCGCTATCACGCCAACCCGCTGTCCCTCTTCCCCTAATCACAAATTATAACAACGAAGGCAACAACAGAAAAATTGAAGCTCTTAGCGCATTTCATACTTCTCATTTGTTGTTGTTGTAATATAATCTAGGAAATTTTTCAACTTAGTCCAGCACTCGCACACACACACATCTGGATCACATATAAAAATTATTACTTTGTGCCCGCTTTGCTGTGCTTTATGTGCTAGTAATTGTCTATGTATGTATGTGTGTGTGTGTGTGTGCTGGGCCCATTCATGTATTTATTAGTCCGTCGCTTACAAAGACAGCAAATCCCTAAAGTTTTCGCCTACTTTGCTGTTAATCCTGAAAGTGTCTCAAAACTTTTCTGCTCGTTTACTTACTTATTTCACTTATTTGTCGAGTTTCGGGCGAAGAGCATGTGAGTTGTGGTGCGGGGGAGGGATGCGGACATTAAATGATGATGTACGGAAAGATAGTGGAAAAGGTAAGTGTAGATAGAGATCTAAGGAAAGTATGTTTTTTTGTATTACAGTTATGTGTTGTAGAAATATAGAAAACTTTGTACTTGTAATAGTTATAGGAACAAAAAACAAAGAAGAAACGAAAAATCGACATTCGTATAAAGCTCCATGAGCAAACATATTTTTACTTATCAATTACGGCAAATAGATAATTAATGTAGAGAAATCCAACTGAAGTATGAGGCAATACTAACGGCCAGTCGGTTTTAGGCCATTGGAGCTAGGCGCAGAGACATTGCGGGCATGGTAGTATACACCAACTTGTTACTGAATTCACACTGGATTGGTAAGTAATGCGTCCGAAAAGAAGAAGATACAGTGGAAGGAAGGAACACAAGATATTTGTTTTCATAATAAAGAAAAATTAGGCAATGGTTCTGTGATTAACACTTCTGGTGATAACTATGTATTCATAGATAGATCAAAGGCTGAATTAAGAACGGAAGAATAGATCAATGGTTCTGTTATGAACAGCTCCAAATGCTAATAATATTTACTGACCCACGAATCAAGGTATGGTTGAGGAATTTTTCTTCAAACTATATACAGAAGATAGCTTCAAAGTAAATTACTACAATACAGTCTTTCAGGCATTACAGAAGGCGATAAGTGGGCTTCTATTCCAACCAACAAGTCCCTTAACTTTCTATTGGATAGCGGATAGCCAAGTCATAAGTAAGGCTATTCAAAACGCTTACACTAAACTTCATTGCGTTAGCTCATGCAAGGAGCAAAAACTAGATTTTTAGTGGAAAAATCATCTAAGGTTAGAAAGCAATGGAAACACAGACGAGTTGGCTCAGGGGAGGATGAAACAGTCGGCAATACAGTTCCGTCAACATGTTCTAAATATTGAACGAAAAACGTATACTCTTAGCTAAGAGGACAAAGAAACATTGTAGACGTCATTACAAGATAGCAGAGCAGGCTTGTAGAATAATGTCGGAGTCCACTTTATAAACTAAAATAAAAAAAAACAAAGGCAAATGATTAAGATAGACCATGCAGCTTTAAGGAGTCGTAAGAATTATGGCGACTTGATTTTAAGCTCAAGTCATCTGATGGCATGAAGAAACCCATTATAAAGAAGCGAAGAAGTTCAACCCAAGCAGTGTTCCGCGTGGCGGTGTGGGGTACATAGTACATATGAAATGGAGATCTAAAAACTAAGAGGAAAATAAGAAAATATATATAAATGCCTCTTTCCGAAGTTCTAAAAACAAGTTTTCGAACGATTAAAGACAGCAAACCAAGGTATATCTAAAATTAAAAAATTAAAAGAACCCCCTTAAATTTTTTTTTCTAAAAAGGAAAACCCTTTCGTGAATACTTTAGATATTCAGTACAGGAATTTGAGACTTAAATATAAAGAAGAGTCTTCATTTATAACTCAAAAAGAGAGCTGAACTTAAATGGTATGTTTTTTGATAGGAAATGTCAATAGATAGAGTTCATAAAATAATATTGAAGCGCGCTGATCTTTGAGCAAATATACTTACGCTATTGAATGCGGTGACTGCACAACTACTGTCCTGTCTTGGCCAAGGGAAACAGTTCACCCCCTTTGGTAGGTGTGGTGTAAGATCTTCAGCCAAGGCCTGATTATGTAGTCTGGTGTTCGTTCCTCCTCAATAACACAGAATTCAAGTACTAAGATACAAAAAGGTTTGGATCAAATTGTTATCCTAGCTGTGCTGACGATAAATCTGGCTGGGTGCTTTTTAACTAGTCCAGTTTCGAATGGAGTTTACGGTAACTTGGAGCCCTTCGTAATAAGATATCTTTTTTTACTGGGCGGCGAGTATGCATGATTTCCCGTACAGAGATATGAGGCAAATCAGAAATAACAAAACACCAGACTAGTCAGGTTCTCTTGAAAGAAAGTCGGAAAGAACTATTTTTCCCGTAAAGAAGGCAGCGTTGTCAACGAGATCTAACACAGCCGGTACAAAGAAATGAGCTAAGCTTGGTCTAGGTGCAAAAGCTAGCACTATCACTGAACTCAGTGAAAGACGGAATATATTTGGTTGTGACATTATCTGCAATTATGGAGATATTTATTCGACAAACATGTTGTAGATACAGGGTCTTGGTGGAAAAAAATCTTTGACTTGTCGCACAAGCAAAAAAACGTGGCATGAATGGAAAATTGGCCGCAAATGCCGATTATGAGGAATGACATACTAACTAACTATATTAGGAGTGCTAACTGGTAACTGTCTTATTGGAAGGTATGACAACAGACTTCTTCTATACTGATGCAACCAACGTTAAGAGTTTTCTTGACAATGCTTTGAAGTTGCTCATATAAAACTTTTCGAACTTATGAACTTCATAAGAAATACAGAATGGTTCAGAGAAGATATAATACAGTGAAGAGGATTTAGTCTCGGTGGTTTTACAAAGAGTCTGTTATGGTGCTTAGAGCGCCGTCAGACTACCTACCAAACTAGCTTTAGAAAGATCATATTTAAGTAAAATATGCAGCGTTTAATTCGGTAATCATCTGTCGTTTTAAAGGTAATTTCACTATGCGACTTTCATAGAAACCCACGTCCATAATGGCAAAAAGTTATACAGTCGATTTTCATAAGCTTCTCTTGACTTTTATTTTTTTTTCCAAGCAGAGTCATTCACAGTAGGAATAAAACAAATTTTTACTTGGTCCGGATGTGGATGCCTGAGAGTTTCTCAACTAAACTTTTGGAGCTTCATCAAATCGAATTACTCTCAGTTAAACTTTTTCCCGAACTAATGTCATTGCATTAAATTCATAGTTATGTATCAGAGTGCTGCAACGAGTATGATTAAATCAGTTAAAATACTCGTGCCGAAAACACAATCACATCAACTGCTTAGCTGATCATACACAACATTGTTGGCGGAAAATGGTCGCAAAGTCAGGAATGACGCCTCAAAAGGTTATACTGAGTGCTTGGTGGGGTTGGAATGAAATTATCTACTACGAGCTGCTCCAGCCTGGTCGAACGATTGTTTCTACATTTTACTCTCAATAACTGGTGATATGGAATCAACAGAAAGAGCTTCGTCTTCCATCAGGACACACTCATCTTTGATGACTTGAAAAAACTGGGAGAGCTTGGCTGGGAAGTTTTGATGCATCCACCATATAGCCTTGATCTTGCACCATCGGACTACCATTTGTTTCGGTCAATGTAGAACCCTCTTAATGGAGTAAAGTTGGCTTCAAGAGATATTTGGTTCATTATAAATATAAAAAAATAAATTGAAGTTTGGCTAGAAATACGAAAAGACTTTTTCGACTACCCTATAGATATCTTAATAGAGGTTAGATAGACAGTTTAGATTTAATTTCCACATTTTTTTAATCATCTATGTAAGTAAAGTGACAAAAAAAAAATATTTAAAAAACTGTTGCACTTAATTTTTTCTTAATTAAACATAATTAAACACCCTCAAGTGGTGATGGGATTAAATGCGCCACTTTTTCCCCCTACACTTTCTTTTATTTGTCTTCATATTTCTTCAACACTGTTTTGCACCGCAAATTTATTTACATAAAATGAAAGCATACTTAATAATTATAAAGACAAAATATAACTTTTGTTTTTGACTAATGAAAGCCTTCTGCAGACAATGTACTTATGAAAGTCCACCTTTTTTGGTAGAAAGTAAAGCAGTCTGCGGCATCATCCATCTTACAAGCAACGCGCTACACTTGACGATTCATTTGTCTGTTGCTATTGCGCTTTGTCGTCCACAACAAGCGCGGCAACTTCGTCATTACTCAAAATAAAAGTTGAAGATTTTGTGAACAAAAGGCAACTGCAAAGCTGCTGCTTGAGAGTGGATATAAAACGACTATAAAATAGAAAACGTTAATAGTCTGCTGCATGGATGGCATTAGTTCAAATAGCAAGCCAACAACACAGGTGAATGGTGGGGTATAGAAACAAAGCGGTGCTTACATATATTTTTGGTCATACAGTTTGCGCTATGCAATTTATATAAAGTCTTCTTCAAGCAGCATATCTACACACACCCTGTAGAGCCGTTTCATACCTGTCTCTATATCTAGTTGCCACCTCTCTATTGAGTTTTGACGCGCCCACCTGGCTACTTTAACGCCAAAGTACATAATTGTCAAGTTATGTCACTTTTGTATTCTATCAGCCGCCATCTTTTTCACTTGGCCCGTCATTGTGCCACAACTGAAAGGGTTCTTAATGATGTGCCTGATGAGACAGCATTATTTGTGGCGCTTCAGCGTCAGCGCTGTCGAGTGTTTTGGGCCTTTCGTTTATCATACTTTTTCCCCCACACTTTGTCTACACTTTCCAACGCTTCTACACTTATCTGCCTTCTGTTCCTTCATATATTCTCATTATAAGCGCAGTTTGGTCTACTGTGTTTTTAATTTCTTTGCTTTGCTGTGCGATTTTTGATAATAGTATTATCAGTCATTCGTTTGGCCAAAGGCCGCAAAGTAGTCATCAACGGTTTGCTTGTTTGTTTGGCTATTTTTTTATTTGTTTGTCAGCCCCAGCGTTGCATTAAGTAAATGTTATTAATTTTGTTGCCTTTCTTGTTGTCATTGCTGCTGTTGTTGTTGTCGTTAATTATATTTGCGAATTGTGCGCCCGAATATCTTTTTCGCTTACACATCTTCTTCCTGGGCTGTGTAAATTCAGTTGTGGCTGTCATTTTGGTGCGGTCATCAGTGACAGTTTAAAATGTCACTGTCAGAAATGTAGTTTGTACTCGTGGCAGATAAGCGTGATGTGACAGTTTTGCACTCAAAGTGTATGCTGGTCGCGCTCAAAAGTGACAAAGGTGTTTATTGGGTGCTCAAATTAATGAGATTTTTCAATGAAATTGAAAAGTCTTGTTTTTCTTCAATTGCGCTTTTGTTGTTGTTTCTCATTATGCTGTACTTAATAATTAATCACTTAAAAATTATGGCTCTATAAAGATACGTTATTTTATTGAGAATAAGCTGTGAAGTCTAATAGAAATAGATAAAGGATTATATACTATATATAGTATATAAATAGAGCGATGGAGCCATGCGTAGAAGTTCACGCAAGTATAGAGGCTGCCGGGGTAGAGAGCTGCACTAGATGTTAAAATCGTGCTTGGCGTTTCTTTAATCTAAATAAAATAAGGTATCTTTGGTACAACGGTCGGTAAATTCAGGCTCCATCCCTGAAACATAATCAAATGGATTGAGGCTGAGCGACTTCGCCGAAGTCCGAAATATGGTTATTGTAGTACTAGATCCCAGCATAGGAAAATTCATCAAGTTGCCAGATCGATCATGTTATTATAGATGGAAGACTCGTCCCCTTTGTTTTAGACGTGCTTTACGATTCGCACCCACCTCTGCGCAATAAAAAATCCTCGTCAACAAACACAAGGAAGGTTCGAGAAACTGTAAACAATAAATACACCCGAACGGTTTTCTACTCGACTTGCACTCCTACCCTCTGAGAGCACTCATTAACAATTTGGTATATGGTAAACGAAACCACTGACTTTCGAAGAAGGCAACAGAACAGCTGGTACGATGAGGAGTGCCAGATTGCTTACCTCGCAACGTTAAAATCGACCAAAATACGTGCGAGGTGGGATAGATACCGAGAGCTGAAGAAGGAAGCGAGACGAGCGGGATAAGAAGATCTTGAGAAGCTGGCTGACAGAAGTAGTGCTTGAAAATTTTACGAAAAGATGGGGCGACTAATGAAAGGTTTCAAGACTGAAGCATATTTCGTAGGACCCAAAGTGGTGATCTAGAGACTGATGTTTAGGGCATACATATTCTTCCACACGACAGTGAAGGTATAACATCTTTAGATAACGAACCCGATTCAAACGATGGTGATGAAAGTTCCACTGATTCTTGGTTCTAATAGAATATACCCGTCTTAAGGACAACAAAGCGGAGAGACTCCACAATCTGTGTGAACTATTGTGGGATAAGCCTCCTGAACATCGCATATAAGGTTCTATCGAGTGTACAGTGTGAAGGATTAAAGCCCACCACTAACAAACCGATTGCATTGGAAAATCCATTGCAGAATGGATGAAAACGCTCCAGCTCTGAAAATATTCTGCGCAGTATCCGCCAGGGGAAGCAGAGGAAGAGGAAAACCTCCACTCCGTAGGAGGGACTAGGTGGAGAAGAACCTGTACATTGTTGCTTTTCCACATTTTTGCAGAGCAACATTTCTTTGCAATTTACCTAAAAGCTCAATCAATCAATTTGGTCACCATGACATACTGAAATGGACACATACAGGTATACATACGCATATAACCAAATGTAGCGTTGTTGCAAAGGTATCGATAACGCCGCATGCTCATTCGATTCATTCGTCAAATGTTGCAGGTGGCTTTGCCAGCAGCACGAATACTGTGCGTGGTAATCATGATGAAACTTATGTGATAATAATGATGATTATGATAATAATGATGATATATGATAATAATGATGCATATGATAATAATGATGATTATGATAACGATGATTATGAGGTATAAGCTGGAGTGTTGTACTTAAAACATAATCGCAATGAAGTGCGAGAAGATGATTGAATCGCAATAATGGTGACATTAATGATGTCGTTGGCAAGAACTACTGTTAGCTGACAATGTAGTTGTTGTTGCAGACATTACAACGATCCCCTCCAGCTGCGCGCGACAATCTTTGCACACTAAGCGCTTTATCTGTCTATTGGTTGCCACATTGTGTGCGGTTGCGTAGTTAAGCATCGTAATGAGCTTATTTCATTGTCCGGCGACTTTACCACAACACAACACACACACACATATACACACTTATACCGTTACATAGCGACATATACTACAAATAAAGACAGTTGCTGGCAAATTGTTGCAACATTTGCTTACTGCTACTTGTTACTCTTGCCGTTTGGTTTTAAACTCTGATGCTGGCATTGGCACTATGTTTGTAAGTATTAAGACGTCAGCGTTTTGGCAAGTGCTTACTAGCAAGTACATATTTCTGTATGTGTATAGGTTTTGCTAACTTCATTTAACCGTAAATGTGTCTCTGTTCGGTGAAATTTGTAACTGTGTATGTGTGGTTAGATGTGTTTGAATTTGGCAAAAGTAGTCCTAAGCGGTTTATATGCGTCTTAAGCGACAGCAAATGTTGTAGATTATAACGGTAGTCATAATATTTTCTTCTTGGAATGAGTTTAAATGCCTTCGAATACATACATACTCAGGTATGTGAGGATTACAGTTTGGTAAAGTTATTTCAATGTGAATATCTTAAATTTTATTTTTAGATTTTTAGTTTTGATTTGAGTTGCAGGTTTAATTTTAGTCTGATTTTGATTTTAATTTAATCTAAAATTTAATTTTAATTCTAATTTTAATTTAAATTTGCATATTAATTCTAATTTTAATTTCTATTTTAATTTCAATTTTAATTTGGTTTTGATTTAATTTAATTTTGTTTTAATTATTTTAATTTTAATTTAATTTTGATTTTAATTTTAATTAATTTTGATTTTATTTAATTTTAATTTAATTTGTTTTTAATTTGAATTTATTAATTTTAGTTTTAATTTGAATTTTAATTTTTAATTTTAATTTAATTTTTAATTTTAATTTAATTTTAATTTAATTTTTAATTTTAATTTAATTTTGATTATTAATTTTAATTTAATTTTGATTTTGATTTTAATTTTAATTTTATTTTAATTTTAATTTTAATTTTAATTTAATTTTGTTTTTAATTTTAATTTTATTTTATTTTAATTTTGATTATTAATTTTAATTTAATTTTGATTTTGATTTTAATTTTAATTTAAATTTAATTTTTATTTTAATTTTAATTATTAATTTTATTTTAATTTTAATTTCAATTTTAATTCTAAATTTAATTTCAATTTTAATTTTAATTTCAATTCTATTTTAATATTAATTTTAGCATAAATTTTAACTGTCATTAATTTTAATTTTAATTGAGTTTTAATTTAAGTTAAAATTTTAGGTTGCAATTTAAATAAATTTGATTTTGATATTAATTAATATGATTAATAATTAAATTTTATTTTACTTCTATAGTTGATTTTAATTAAGAAAAATTAATTTTATTTTTTCGAAATTTTAATTTAAATTGTAATTGTGTGTTAATTTTAATTTTAATTAATTTAAATTCTAATGTAACTTTATTCTCAATTATATGTTTAATTATAATTTTAATTTCAAAATTAATTTTAATTTTAATTAGATTTTTACTTTTTTTATTTAAATATTAATTTAATTTTAATTTAACTATTAATCAATATTTTAAATATAATTAAATTTTTATTTATTTCTTGCAATTTTAATTAATTTCAAGTGCAATTTGGACTTTGATATTAATTAAAATGTTATTTTATTATTCTTTTTAATCATAATTTAATTCTATTTTACTTTGACATTTTTTTAATTAAGAGTAATTCATTTTAATATTGATCGAAATTTTATTTTAAATTGTAATTGTAAGTTAATTTTAATTTTTTTAATATAAATTCTAATTTTAATTTTTCTCAATTTAAGTTTTAAGTTTAAGTATGTTGATATTTGTTTTAAGTTAAGTTTTAATTTAAGTTTTAAGTTTTAAGTTTTAAGTTTTAATTTTTAAGTTTTAAGTTTAAGTTTTAAGTTTTAAGTTTTAAGTTTAAGTTTAAGTTTTAAGTTTTAAGTTTTAAGTTTTAAGTTTAAGTTTTAAGTTTTAAGTTTTAAGTTTTAAGTTTTAAGTTTTAAGTTTAAGTTTTAAGTTTAAGTTTTAAGTTTTAAGTTTAAGTTTTAAGTTTTAAGTTTTAAGTTTTAAGTTTTAAGTCTTAAGTTTTAAGTTTTAAGTTTTAAGTTTTAAGGTTTAAGTTTTAAGTTTTAAGTTTTAAGTTTTAAGTTTTAAGTTTTAAGTTTTAAGTTTTAAGTTTTAAGTTTTAAGTTTTAAGTTTTAAGTTTTAAGTTTTAAGTTTTAAGTTTTAAGTTTTAAGTTTTAAGTTTAATGTTTTAAGTTTTAAGTTTTAAGTTTTTAGTTTTATGTTTTAAGTTTAAGTTTTAAGTTTTAAGTTTTAAGTTTTAAGTTTTAAATTTTAAGTTTTAAGTTTTAAGTTTTAAGTTTTAAGTTTTAAGTTTTAAGTTTTAAGTTTTAAGTTTTAAGTTTTAAGTTTTAAGTTTTAAGTTTTAAGTTTTAAGTTTTAAGTTTTAAGTTTTAAGTTTTAAGTTTTAAGTTTTAAGTTTTAAGTTTCAAGTTTCAAGTTTTAAGTTGTAAGTTTTAAGTTTTAAGTAAAATTTTAATTTTAATTTCTTTTAAATTATTATTTTTGGATACTTACTTACCGACTTTCTTGGTTACTAATTAGAATATTACACAATTTGAAAATCAAGTATTACGCACCTGCAAAGAAAAAATATGTATGTACACTTACTAAAACACATTTACTAAGTAAATAAAGTACACGATATTTTATGTAGATACGGTCATTGAATATAGTCCCGGTAAGTAATAAGAATAATGACAGCTTGACACGACTCACGCGTGATCTTTCAAAAAAGGGCTATTGAGAAAAGTACCTCTATTTGGATCGCCGTTATTTATCAAAGAACCCCCACCAAGTTCCACCACTTACATATAACTTAAGTTCTTACAGCATAAATTAAAAATAAATCTTTAGAAGAAAATTAGTTTCGTCCCTATTGGAAAACCCCGTAAAATCCTCATGTCATCATATTTTTCATCTTCACACAATAAAATTTAAACTGTATTTTTTCACACCCGCCACCGAATTGCGCAGCCGTGCGCTGAGATTTTTATAACTTCATTCTTCTACAAATGAGCGAGCATTTCTGTTGCCACTTCAACGGCGACAATGTTGCATTTATGATACTTTTGCTGCTTAGATGTTGCAAACGCTTTGTTCTTTGCTTGCATTTTACGAGTATCGCTGTATTGGCAAAGGAGTTGAGAGCGTTGCTGTTATTCACACAACTGCTTCTGTTACTGACGATATTTTTAAAGTGCGCGCATAACGGTAATAAGTGCTAAGCAAGCGAAAATCAATATAAATGTTGGCAATTTAAGAAAGTCGTCATGTGTTGTGGTGCAAACTTTGTGATTTTTGTTTTTAGTAGGAAATGTAGTTTTCGAAGCTACTGTGAGAACAGAACTGTAGTCTGATTGAGTCTTATTTGTAATTCTTTGGTATCTTAAGCCAGTTTTTGGCATCAGGTTAACTAACACTTATGCAAGTTTGTAGACGTTTTGTCCTTTTATGAGATTCAACTGCAGAAGTTTCCTGGCTTCCTGACCGTCTTCAGTGACAGTGTTGAAAGATCGTCGAAATTTTCCGGAATGTATGGATTTTCCGAACTGGTCCTGAATTTATATCCAAGTTTTATGATTTACATAGAATCTATTGTTTTTATTCCTAATCATCCCATTATGTTGGACTGCTTTATACGCGTCCTCATAAGTAGGTAAGTGGGTAATACAACGGCCATTGCTAATGAGGTACCCGGAGGCAGGTATAAAACGTTAAGTGTGGAGACCTCCGAATCAAAACCTTAAAATGGAGGACAATAAAGGAACGAAGCAGACTGGGATATCAGTCTAAACTTCGACGGGTGACCAGGCTGCTACCACCGGCGAGCACAGCAATCGTATGATCGCCAGCGGCCACACCTCCACTGCAACGAGAGCAGGTTGAGGTGATTGTAGTACTACCACAAAACCAGTTTTACAGTGCCTAGGATCCCACAGTTCATGAAGTCTCGGACCAAGAAAGCGCTGTAAGCATAAGCGCGGAAAAGGAAGAAAACTTCTCCGCTCTCCTGTGCAGGCGACCGAGGGTTCCAACTCTGGCGGTAAGAGAGGTCCCGAAAGAAGCCAAACAGGAAGGGATTGAAAGCAAAAGCCTTGTACCTCACTTTTGCCATGAAATTTGCAACCGCCTCGAATGCAAGTCCATCCAGAAGAAAGAAGAGGTGAAACCGCTGGCTTCGACTGGAGAGGAGGTGAAGAATAGCCGAGCACACTCCGCCACTTCAAATTGATGAATGCCTTGGAACAAATGTCACATGAAAGGTGAAAAATAGTGGAATAGAAGCTATTGGAAGCCCTCTTTTAGAGAATGGACACCAAACCGAGCGCACGCATGCCGTTATTTCAAAGAGCATGATGGTTTAGCGGAGTCAAAATCTTGAAATACAACGACGATACGACGCTATCATGGTTAAGGGAAGCGGCAAGAAAACTTTTAAACCTGTGGGAAGGAGCGAAGTGGTGGACCGCAGCAGCATTACATCGGTGACCAAAATAAAGTTAAACATACTTTGCATGGAGGACCGGAATATGCTCTGCGGCTGCTACAAAGACAGAATCCGGGCGCTCCAAAGTAACGAATAGAGGGTGTTAAGCGTGGCGAAATCCATCAACAAAGGTGGTGGCGAAAGCTACATTCTCTGTACGCGAGGTTCGGGAAGATGGAGTGGGGCTTGAGAAGCGTGTTCCTTCGCCTCAAGAAGCGTAGAAAAGGATCTCAGCATAGAAAATATCATGGCTATTTCACTTGCCCTAAAAAAGGACAATTAGTTCCTGAGTTCAGCATGTATTCAATAGGAACGTTGCAATGTATTGAGAGATGGCGTATTAGTATGTTCGTGGTTGCTGTATTCTAAGGACTTACATTGGCTTGTTGTTAACCACTCTTCTAATAGAACTGCTTAACTCCCAATGTGAATCCCATTCGTGAGCTCCTTTCGCAAATCATCCATAAAGTAGAATCTTCCACAGCGCCATTTGTTTCCCGCGTTGGCGGATGGATTCATTCGGGTCTTCTTCGATACTCTGCTTTACAGCCGCCATAGCGTCTTCGGTGTATTGAGCTGGATTTGAAGAATGCGTTCAACTCCGTAAAGTAGGCAAATGTTATAAAAGCTTTATACGAAAAGGAGATTGTTATTAGATACGGCCGAGGGCACTCAGAGCTCCACTAAGTATCTCCGGTGGAGTACTGTAAGGATCGGTTTTAGGTCTACTGTATGATTTGGTGCTAAAAATACATCAACCAAAAACTTTGAAAACAATCGCATATATGGATAGCTTTATAGTGGTAGCAGTGGATAAACATCTATATGACCTCCGGACCAAATGCAATGACTGCAAAAATGGTTTGTGCCAATGGGTTGCAACCACGAGCCTATAGCTGGCTGAGCAGAAAATAGTAGTCTTTCTCATAAGCTCTTGGAAAATTGTAGAAAAGATATCGCTCACCATTGGAGGTGATAAGATCAGTTATACAGTATGGGGTTCCATAATAGATAAAGGTGCTAGATATAAAATCATATGCTATTTAGACCAATTATCGCATTTCTGCAATACGAGTGATAAGTACTTTCCGAACCATAACAAAGGACGGTGGCTAAATTCACTCACTCCGTAAAGAGTCAACTGAAAAAATGGGATTGTCTCATTGAAAACCTTACGTCGAAAACATAACAGCCGTTACCGCTAAGGACTACCAGTCACGTCAATATATTGCGAGATGGCCGTATGCTGAAAAGTTTATGGAAGGACCCTTACACTAAAAATCACAGTCTGTCAAGTAAGAGCGTGGTCGTGACGGCCAATCCAATGTAACGATGCTAGTTGTAGTTTTCCACTGAGTACAGAGCTTGCTGAGCCGTTTAGGATCGTTGTCCTCCTGCAGAATAAAATCTTCATTTTTTCTGATAAACCATCGTTTGGCAGGTAGCAGAAAAGGCTTTTTGTAGATTTTTATCATTTTCTCGGCATTTAGATTGTCAGTAAAGAGGTACAAAGTGCCAAATCCCTGCTTTGAGAAGCAGCCCCAAAGATGCACCTCTATTCCATGTTTTACGGTCCGCTGAACAAGCCTATTGGTGGAAGTTGACCAGGCTCGCGTGAGGATAAAACGTGCCCATATAGAACATTCACCGGTAAAAATGACATTTTCAAAATCTCTATCAATATTCTCATGCGCCCAAGCGAGACGCTTTGTCACAAGTTTTTCAGTCAACAGAGGCTTCTTCATTGTGTTGCGCCATTTCAGATCATGAGTATGAAGAAGGGCTCGGATAGTTTCGTAGGATATATGTAAACCTTTTGCCATTCATTTTGCTTGTCCTTGCTACAGTATATACAGCAGTATTGCGCGAAAACAGATTCACTATTATTTTTTCATCTTTTTTGTTCACTTTTCCTATCGAAACACGTTCTGGTAAAACATCAACATTTTTGCCATTTTATATAGCTGTATCCACTTCTGTACAAATGCCTTGGACTTTCTCATCTATTTAGCAGCCGCTGATTGCGACATTTTGGGACCTTTCGGGTGGATGCAAAGAAACACAGCCTCGTAGCGCGACGCGTACTTAGCACTCATGGCGTTTAATGTGATTCTCTTTCAAAAGATCAACGACAACTGAACCTTTGTTGACAATGCATCAAGAACAAAGTTTCGTTCTATCGACTCGCGAAGGGGTTAGAGTGAAATCTTTCATTAACTGTCGTTAAAGTTGACCACGTTCTTACTTGACAGACTGTAAATAGATTTTCACTAAACGGCGTTGAGAGTGACTGTAATTCTTATCAAATAATTTGAGCTTAAGATTATAAAGAACTGTACCTCATATTTAGAGATATGCTGAGCTACCTAAATATATTGGTAGTTTCTCCTTGATGTTGAGGATAGTGTTACATGATCCGAAGCTGCTAATAAAAGAAACATTATAGCTAGGCTCTACTGATTGATTAAAGCTCGGTGCTTACCTTTTGGTATAACTTTAAAAATTCGGCGATCTTTAAATTAATATATTCATAAGGCATGTATGAGTTATTGAAATAATTTGACAATGTTTACTGCATATGAACCACTCTACGCAAGCTTTATTCCTTAAACCAAGGCAGGTGTGTTGTGAAAGAACTACTCATTTATATTGCCAACCATTTTTATGGCATATTTAAATTCTTGCCGACGGTGAAAGTAAAACACAGGCTAAAGGAAAACGCAATTCACGGCAAAATGAAATAACACGCCGCACACATATCGTCATAAGCACACATATACTTTAACAAGTACATATACAGCTACGTATACTCATGTATAATATTTAGTATACACATACATGCATCGTACATCGTCTAAAAACTGTAACACGACCTTCGAAATTGATGGAAATTTTTAATAAAGTCGCTTGCGGATATTTTTACAACCCACGCCCCAAAAACAGCGGCACACATGAAAAAAATGTTGCTAAAAAACGAGCGAAATATTTTTTTGCCGCGTTTATATGGCGCCCATGAAGAAAGGTGAATCAGCGCAGTGGCAAATTGAATACATTGCGGTTTATTAAATATTACATGCCGTTGGCAAGATGGCTGAAACGAAGAACAAAAACCGAAAAACAAAAAACAAGGGCAGCTATAGCAATTTTTTGAGTAACGCTGGCAGGGAAATGCGGCAGATTAAATTTATTACGTGGAGGTCAGTCAATATGAGGTGAGTGAGAAGAAGTAAAGTGACGGAAGGGCATAAGCAAAGTGACTGGGCGGAAGCACCACCGAGCAAGTGCGAGAGGGAAGAAGCAAGTCAAAGTGTATGCGGTAGCGCGAAATGAAGTTGTGTGTTGCGAAAAGGTGGCAGCACTGTTACATTATCGCTGACACTTAAATGCGTTGCATGCAGCAAGTAGTTGGTGGAGATTTCAGGGTGAAGTGCATGCATGTGACTATGTGTGTGTATTCATATGTGTTCGTTATGAGGGTGAGAAATAAAGTTAACGGTTGTTGCGACAGGTGAAAATACGCGGTGTTTGCTGCAACTTTGTGAGCGTATGTAATACATTTTGCGACACACACATACAAGCAGAGTCATATAAGTATGAGTATATGTACATGTAGGCACCCATGCATTAAGCATAACCAGCAAAATCGAGCGCAAATGGCAGCGGCAACACGTGCAACTGACTGCTGCTGTGGCGCGAGACTTATGAGTGCCACATGAAGCGCTGGCAGCGCGGTATTAAGTAAAATAAAGAAGTTACATTGAAATTAAAAGGTATTGATTTACTTGAGTTGAAGGCTTTGGGGTTGCCGTCAAACGTTTGGTGTGGCTTATGCACGGCAGCTACCTTTTTAAGTACCGTTAATCCGACTATGGGCTACAGCGGTGCGTCAAGATTTTTAAGTCGCTTAAGATGTCGACCACTAAAAGGCACTCGAGACGCTTTTAATGTGATTTTTTTTTTGGAGTATGAGCGGTAGGTAGACAATTTCATGTAAGTGAAAAAATTACGTATACGCCAAGTAGGCGGCAAAAGCGCATCAAGTGGAGTCATAGATGAGTTGTTGATTGCTCGCTACAGCGTAAAATATGTAAAAATAATGCAGAAAAAATAGAAAATAAAATAAAAAAATATTAAAAATTAATATCGAAGACAATAAAAAAAGGTCACCGCTGCATGGAAGAGAGTGCAAAAGATATAAACTGAACTTTATTTTGATTTTTATATACCAGTCTGTATGCTATACTGGTCAGATCTGAAATACTGGTCCGAACTGAAATATTTGTTCGAAGAATGTAACGTTAACTTGGACAATAATTCTTGTCAAATTTTGTGAAGGTTATTTGACAAATACAAAAGTTTTCCGTATAAGAAATTGATATTGAGCGGTTAGTTTGTATGGCAGCTATATGATATAGTGAACCGATTTGAAAACTATTTTCCGGGGTTATAGCGTTGGCTCGAAAAATAATTTCTGCAAAATTTTGTGAAGATATCTTGTAAAATAAGAAAGCTTTCCATACAAGAACTGAATTTTTATCCGTCAGTTTATATGACAGCCATATGCTATAGTCGTGCGATGCAAACAATACATCACCATATTATAGCGTTACCTTGTGGAATAACGTACACCAAATTTCGTGAGAATTCTTAGGCAAATACAAAACTTTGCCATATAAGGACTTGATTTTTACCGATTAGTTTGTATGGCAGCTATATGTTATAGTGAGCCGATCTGAAAATATTATTTGTGGAATATAGCATTGCCTTGGGCAATAACTCTTGCAAAATTTCGTGCAGATATCTCGTAAAATAAGAAAGCTTTCCATTTGAGAACTGGTTTTTGAACGATCAGTTTATATGCCAGCTATGTGCTATAGACGTCCGATGCAAGGAATATATGAGCACGTTATTGCGTTACCTTGATTTACAATGTGTACCAAATATCATGAAGATTCTTTGAAAAATACAATAGTTTTACATACAACGACTTGAGTTTGATCGAGCAGTTTGTATGGCAGCTATATTATATATTGGTTCGATCTGAACAATTTATTCAGAGGTTATTGCAATGCTTGTGGAAATAAACCGTGTGAAGTTTAAAGAAGATTCTTTGACAAATACAAAAGTTGTCCACACAACAGCTTGAGTTTGATCGTTCAGTTTGTATGGCAGCTATATGCTATAATGATGTTATCTGAAATTTTTTTACAAATATATATGGCAATGCTTTGGATTATAAACCGTGCTGAATTTTGGGAGGATTCTTAGACAAATAAAAAAGTTTTCAGTACAAGGACACTGTAGCTAACCAATATCGGCTGTTTCACCAAATGTGCATTCACTTGAAGAGAAAAGAATACGTGCAAATTTTGAGGACGATTTCTCCAAAACTTAGGTAGTAATTCCTATATAAAAAGATATAGAGATTGATAGGGTTAAATCGACTCCGCTCTTGCTGCTCATTTATGAAGGAACTATACACACTTTATGGGATCTCTGACGTTTCCTGGGCTTGGAGCAAACTTAATATACTCTGTTCAATGTAAAAATATTAAAATTAAAAAACTTAAAATATGAAGCCCCAACAAATGCCACTCACAATACATTACAATACCCCCCAAAACTACTTTTGCCTGCCACAAAATAGTCGCTGAGCGCATTACCTTGTATTGCCATTGTATACTTTCCACCACTTATGTATGTTCGTATATTTTCACGCCATTAACAAAATTTACTTGCCACTTCATTTTAATTTTATTTTTTTGCTTCCTTCGTGCGTACTTACGCGCTCTAAATACTCCACAAAATAGCTGCTGTGAGAAAATCAAGCGCAAATACTACTTAATTTGTACAGAAAATTTTCCTATTTTGGGTTCAGCGTACAGCGCCTGTCCGGCAACCCATTTCAAACCCTATTAGCAGCCTAATTTCATAAAATAAAATCAAATAAGAAATTTACAATACCCAAATGTACAACATTATGCTATTTTGAAGTATGAGTTGTGAGCACGGAGAGTGTGTGAGGTGGCAATGATGCCAATAGGAAATCAATTTTGTTAAAAAAGGAATAAGGCTGCAAAGTAATATAAAAAATAAATATAAATATAAAGTTTGCGCCATTTTGGCTTTAATATTGTCTTTTCAATTCTCTAGAATATTGTCCTAAATTTTCAAGTTGATCGGAAATACAGCCTTGAGAATTTGTGCGCTCGAGGCTAGCTAGGCTAAGTCCGCCGTCTTTAAACTCATTTTTCTCAAAACTGTGTTTTTGAAGTCGGTTGGCAAGATTTCTGGAGAACTACAGAACTGATCTGCATGAAATTTTACAAAGGTCTTTGAACAACAATTTGAGACAAACTGTCAGCAGAAGCTTGATTGAGTTTATGCAGACAAGAAACCAGACTTCCATAGCAGGTTTTAGAAGTCATTTTTTTTTAAATCAAGTAGTACTTTAAATTCCTTAGAACCACCTGAAAAATGGAATTTAACTATCTTTTGAGGTATTTTGGCATTTAAATCTGCTTTAGGCTAATGCCAGAGTGGAAGAGAGAAGCTTATATTATAAGATGGTGCTCCTTCTAATTATACTATAAGTCACGGCATGAGTTTTCTAATGTAAATCGCATACAGTTGTCAGAGTGAGAACGATCACCAAACTGACTTTGGCGACTTCAAGAGGGCAAAGCGACAAAGCTGGTTGTATAATGGTTTCTCGTTTGAACCATTTTTGGAATTATTAGTGTTTGTATTTTTGTCTTAACGGCATTGTATTTTTTTGTTATTTTTACTTTATCACACAGTGCATTTAATAAGGAATATGGTCGAATTCTATTCTTGTGTAGTTATAAAGTTTTTTTGTATATTGGCGCAGTTAAAAAGTTAAGATGTTCAATTTATTATTCCTTTATTCAATAATTGGATGTATTCCAAGACCACAAGACAAGACAGATTAACCGCACATTTCGAAATATAGTACTCTTAATCTCAAAATGCCATGCAATATCCTAAGCACGGTATTCGCATGAACTAGTATCGCTTCCGTTTCCGAATCGCTTCTAGCTTGCAATCTGATATCAACCTTAGACCGGTACCATGTTCATATAAATTATATATACATATGAAAATATGCACTCGAAGTGTAACCAATTAATAAAACCATAAATTCGGTTTGGAAAATTATTTTTATTTACTTGAAAGCACAAAATGTGTGAAAATAATCATAAATTTAGAACCAATTCCCTTTTGCTCGATATGACCACCTTTTGCCTTAACTATGGGACAGTCAAAAAACGAATCCCAAGCTGCCCGAATATGACTTGCCGGTATTTTGGCCCACTCACCAATGGCTTTCTTCAGCATCTCGAGACTGGTGTATTTTTTACTTCGGACCTAGCTCTCCATCTCCGATGGAGAATAATCCATTGGATTCGAATCTGGTGAATTCGAGAGCCACTGTGTGGTCGTAATGAAGTTCGGAAGTTTAGTTCTTTATCACTAATACAAGTATTTGAGTGGCACAAAGGAGTCAGTCGTGAAGGTCGTGAAGTCGTCGAAAGCTTACCTCATGCGAGTCATCCAATAAATTCTGTTAATGATGATAATGTCGAAAAACTTAAATAAACAGTGCCTGAAAAGTTTTGCTTTAGCTTCAGAGATTAAGTATTTGATCTCAAGATCTCTTAAAGATCGACTCAACATATTGTGGTTAATACTTCGAGTTAGAAACGACTTGAATCTGCATTCAGAAAACAGGACGTCAAGTAGAGGTCTAAAAGAGTTGCATGAAAACAAATCTGGAACAAATCGTGCCTTCACTGTTCTTAGGCCCAAATGATCTATCGAAATGGTTTTCACTGATCCTTTCGATAAGCCAAGGATGACAGTAAGATATCAGGTTGTTAAGAGCCGATGCTCAAGTACCAATTTCTTTACGTTATTGACATATTATTGATCGTCGTCAACGCCTTCTCTACCTTCTTTGAATGATTAGTACCAGTCAAAAAACTTGCTGCCGACAAATAATGAATTTATCATTTTCCAATAGTATTAACGCTTCGGCGTCGGAAATTTGATTACGCACAACAAAATTGAATGGAACTGTTTTGTTGAATCGCGGGTGCACAGAAAGACAATCATATACTAAACACTAATGCTTATTTTGAAAAGATATTTGGCACAGATGTTACTAACAGTTATAGTAACCTAACAGGTGGGCCATCTAACGTTTTAAATTTGAATTATCTATATTTCGACATTATAGAAAAAAATATTTCGACGAATGGGTTTTCGTGCGAAATTTAACTTAAGTTAAGGTTCAGTAGGGTAATCTTTAATAAAATATTTTTTTTTTGCATTTTCTGTTCCCTTATACCCTTAGAATTAATGTAGAAACTCACACTTTACCATTGGCAGGTTTCGAAAAAGGCTCACAAATAATAATACCGCTCGACGTTCGGAGCGCTCGGAGTGCACACCTCAAAATTTAAAGGCGTTTTTCTCGAATCACACTTTTTTTAAACTAACGGACATGATTCCGGTGTAACTACTTAACCGATTTGCTTCATTTTTGTAAATGTTCACAAAACGCCTTGTTATGGTCCCTACTAAATTTATAATTTTTTATAATTTATTGACAATGTTATGACAAAATTTATGTAAAAAACATCGGGAACTATTAAAAAAAACGTTAATTATTTTTTATTTACAAACATTTTTTCATGATTCTAGCGTTTTTGTGTTTCAGATGATCCAAATATGAGAAATTGTGTCCGCCAGTGAAAAAACGCATCTCATTCACCCAGCCATTCTCCGACAGATGTTATAAAAAAATTCCGAATAAATTTGTTTATACACTCCGCGTATACCTCATGATATGTGGGAAAAGTTCTATTGTATAATAGAATAAAAATTTCTATGAAAAAAAAATGTCAAAAAACAGGCCAGATTACTCTACTAACCCCTAAAAAAGTCCTACTATTTTTAGCCCACAGTTTATTAGTTATGGAGCTCTTTTTTAAGGCATTGATCTCTCAAGTGAATCCACTTCGAATATACTACATTTATTTAAAATGGTTCGAACACTTGTATAAAAATTATAATTCTCTACTTTTCGAGTTCTTATATCTTTAGAGCGCTAACTTGTTGACTTGCCTTTATAGCAATGAGGAGCAATGCGGCCACCTAATACCATAAATAAATGCCATAAATATAAAATATATATAATTTAGTAGGCATTTTATTTCCTCGTTTAAAAAAATTTTCAAGACGATAAATTCCTGCAAGGCTCTCCTTGCAACGTAACCACCAATTGTGCCGCATACTCATTCAACTGCTGCCGATTGTCATCTCCTTGTAGCGCAAAGCTAGAAATGCGCAGAAATCCTTTCTTTTCGCACACTATTATTGTTGAAAATTAAATTTGAAAGTACATGAGAATCTTAGAAAAATACGCCGAAAAGCATGCTAAACAAGTTTGCAGCTGAAACTTTGCCAAAGCAACAATAAAATAACATCCCGCAGACAAGAGTGCGTACAGTGCTTTAAGAGCAACAAAAACACACAAAAAATACAATAATTTGAAAGCAAAGAAAAGAAAAAAGAAAAAATAAAGAAAAAGAAAGAATGAAAGCAAGCAAAGTATGTAAATGAAAGAATGAAAATTGAAAATTAGTTTAACGAGCATGCAAAACATCCATGCAGCTGACAATAAAGGCAAAAAAAGGGTAAAGAAAGCGGTGGACGATGGTGTGGTGTAATAAGCGGTGTGTGGTTATGTAAAGGACCGTGTAGGGGTACACCACAAATTTGCTACCTTCAAGAGTTGTTCACTACTGCGCAGCTAACAGGTAAACCGCCGGCAGTGGTAGCATACACCATTCTTGGAATATAAATATCCACATAATTGTGTGCCTAACAATAGCTTTTCGCAGGCTTGTTACTCCTTTACAATTGGTTTACCTAATTTCAGCCGCATTCTATGCCCAAAATAACTGCATTCCTTAGCAACTGTAAGAACCTTACAGTGTATAGTGTAGCTTATGCGTAGCATACCTTTTGGCGCATAGCAGCTTAATGTGGTTTCAGCTAAGGCAACAATGCCATTGCAGATATTAAAGCAAGCCATTATAACAATAACAATTGTGTGGCAGTCAGTAGCCGGTCGTTGTCTCGCCTACAACATAATCTTATAAATATGCTTTCTTTTGTGTAGCAACTCGGCAAGCAACTATTTCAAATTGTTTGACTTTTGTTAGCAGCTGGCACATTTTGCCATTGAAAGCAGTAAGCAAAGCGTTTTATGCTCTTTCGATTTAATTCTATTTTCTATTTTTAAGATTTTGTGCCTGGCAGGGCTGCCACTAATTCAATGGCTTTGTTGTTCAATAAAGTTGGCAGCCAAGCGCTTGGTGGACGGAGAAAGCATGGTGGACAGCTGCTGCAGTAAAATCACAAAGGATAAGGCTTGAATTTCAGTAGATTTTTATTAAATTTGTAATATTATATAAATTTGTAATATTTTACTTCACTCTTGACTTTTGCATATTCAAATTTCTAAATCTGCAAATGCTTCTGTTAGAAGTGGCATTGATTATTTGTAAACTGAGTGGAGACAAAAGTAATTTTTTTTAAATACTTTCTTCCACAAATAAACCAAATTTCTGTAGCCATATTTCTATTATAAAAAAAATCATATTTTTTAAAACATATTTTCCTCAAAAGCGAACGAAATTTCTGTAGGCACATTTCAATTACACAGAAGTAATCGGATAGTTTCAAATAAAATCAGAAATGTCAAAATGTGCCACTTGTTTCAAAACTTTGGCACAAGACGATAGATTACATAAACTGAACATTTTCTGTAATTAAAATATTTTTATTGTTAAAAATGTCTTTTGAGGCAATTTAACAAGTTTACAAATTTCACAAACACAAAACTGTTTTAAGATAAACGAATAATTGGATATCAAATTTAAGTTGTTTAGAAGGTTTGTAGTTGAAATTAATTGAGTGCATGGTTATCAGAGGAATTTTTGCACATCTAACGATTGTTTGTGGCATCTAAAACTCAAGCAGATTGAGTTACATAAAATACTAATAAAACTAAATCCCTCCGAATTTTTCAATACAATTTTTGTACAGGGTGGGCCATATAAAATTTTAAATTTAAAAAGTCAATAAAAAAACGGCTTGATATTTTTCAAAGGTCTAACATTTATTTAAAAGGTTGTTTTATGAAATTTATTTGTGGAAAACAATTTCGGACAAATGACCACCACGGCTGAGTTTACAGTAGCTTATCCGATCCACCCAATTTTGGAGTACTTTCTCGATGGTTTCAGGCCTTATGGCAGCTACAGCAGCTTGAATCTCGTACTTTAGATCTTGAATTGTTTCTGGATGGTTGGCGTAACATTTATCTTTAACAGCTCCCCACAGAAAATAGTCCAACGGAGTTAAATCGCAGCTTCTGGGAGGCCAATTCACCCCACCTCTTTTGCTGATTATGCGATTTTCGAAGATAGGGCGTAAAAGATTGAGTGTAGCGTTTGGTGTATGGTACGTAGCGCCGTCCTGTGCCCCAAATGCGACAATTCTGCTTGTTAACGTAACCATCGAGGTGGAAATGAGCCTCGTCCGAAAAGATGATTTTTCGGTAAAATTGAGCATCCTCGGTCAAACGATCTTCTGCCCAATCTGCGAACTGTAGAATAATGAATAGCGACCCATTTCGTAAATTTTACTGAATATCTGTCACCTTCCGAATGGTATTTGACGTTTCCAAGGTCGAAATATAGATAATTCAAATTTAAAACATTAGATGGCCCACCCGTTAGTATGTTAGTGATTTGTTTCAAAGTAGGCCTCAGTTTCGACGATCATCTCTTCATTCAACGAAACTTTCTTAACTGCGAGCATTCTTTTGTGATTTAAGAACAGAAAATAGTCGGCTAACGTCAGAACTGTAGAATACAGTGGATGCGAAAGCAATTCGAAGCCCATTTGATGGATTTTTGCCATCGTTTTCACAAAATTGTGACACGCTGCATTGTCTTGGTAAAACAACATCTTTTTTTTCTTAAAATGTGACTTTTTTTTTGGCGAATTCGACTTTCAAGCGCTCCACTATGATATCAAAGATTCAATTTTTTGATCAAAAGTCTTTTTTTTCGTTTCAAAGAAAAAAGTCCTTTTTATATAGCTATACTCCATATACGCCATACTCCAAAGTATAATAACCTTCATATGGATATATAAAGAAGAAGGTAAGCTTCGCAATTATTCCACGAAAAACAGCATGAATCGTCGTTCATGGTTCAAGCTGCCAGCATGGCTGCACGGCAACAAGGAAAGCATGATTTGGCAGTCGTGTTGATAGAAATAAATAAAAGTCCAACTCAACCAGCTAAAGTAAGAAAGTTGCTGTTAGATCCGAAGGAAGCTACTTTAAAGTGTACGCTTGACCAAGCCTTGGTGCTGATTTCAGATTCTGATTTTAGTAATTTTAACATAATGTAGTCAAATAATAGAAAATACAACACTGCCCCTGGAATATTTCGAGGAAGAAGGATCTTAAACAAGAAATAAACTGCATAAATATGATCTACTATTTCACGCAAGGAAAAGCAGCCGAAAAAATAAACTGGAAGACGTTTTTTAAGAGCTTTAAACACCTAAGATCCCGTAACCAACCGACCTTATATACTAATATCGGTATTCTGCTTGTTACGATTGCCTCATGTCTCTAATTGTCACAATCGTAATTTAGTGACTCTGTTAGTCAGGATGGCAGATACAGTATAGTATAATAGTATACTGCATATTAGTATAGATATAAGTCTTCTACCTGAAGTTACAAAAATGCTCTTAGACGAAGAGACTGTTTTTGAAGAAATGCTGCCTCAACATTGCGACATGATTAAATTATATACAAAAATATATTTTTTTTTAAATAATAAATATATTTTGTAATAAAACGCTTTTTTTTATTTATCATATCTTTTTAAATGGCTCCAGGCTGTTTTAAAATGTTAATATACTTAATAAACAACAGTTGGCCATAAGTCATAGTTAAAAAAATGTTATAGTGACTTTTGGCCAAACAATTGGGTTCTAGAAACCGTAATGCGGTCCAATAACGCTATGTAATAGTCACTGTTGATTATCCTACATTTTTCAAGGTAGTCATTAACACCGGATATTATACCATGCGCATCGCAAAATACAGACGCTATAATCTTACCAGCCGACTTTTGCCTTTTTCTTTGAAGCGGCTTGATCGTTCATCGTAGTCCACTCAGATGACTGTCGATTGAAATTCGCAATGAAATGATGGAGCCATATTTCAATCATTGTCACATATTTATGAAAAAACTAAGGTTTATTATGCTTCAGCATCTCCAAACACTACTCCGAATCATCAACTAGGCGCTCAAAAATTAGTTCGCACGGCACCCACTTTCCACAGAGCTTTATCAAATAAAACTATTCGTGAATGATATGATGTACACGTTCAGTCTTTAGAGTATCTGTCATTCAAAATTATTTTGTGAACCTTTTTGATGTTTTGGTCGCTATTATTTACCACCAAGGCGCCAAATTTAGTACATAAAATTCCTCTGACATTTTTGTGTTATTGTGTGAAAATGGGCGGGACTACATTCACGCCTATTTCCCATATAGCACAATTTTAAATGACATCTGATTAATTTCTTTCGAGTGAATAAATCAAGAGTCAACAAAAGTCTGCATCTTTGAGGTGTGTCACCTTATGACTAAACATTGTTCAATCCCCTTGGTACCGAATATGTGGACTCCAGAGCCTATAGTAGACTTTTTACCGAAAATACCGCTCAATGTGTGAGATATACAAGATGTATAATGAAATTCAGGGATAAACTTCCCCTGACTATGGTATGTCAGTATTTCTAAAATGGTTTGAATAGGGCTAATATTTTCCTTAGAGTGTAAAGATTTTCGAACTTCCGGGTAACTTTATACCGCACATGTCGGCAATATGTGAGTTATCTTAATAACATTGAGAGATAGTATTTTTTGTGTAACAGTGCACATTTGTGCTTAGAAAGAATAAAATCGGGTGAAGACTCGCCCTAGACCCCTTATAACTAACATGCCTTATGTACCTGAGGGTACTTCCCTCTCTTTATTCCTTGCAAGCTACAAGTGTATGAAATCTTCCTTATTTCGGTTTTAGTGCGATGTTTAGCTTTTAAAAAGAGATGACAAAAGAGTTTGATATCTCTTGTGAGTCCATTCGAATGATTTTGGTGGATATTTTGGGTATGAAACGTGTTCTTGCTTGACTCGTCCCGATAAAGCTGAATTTTCTTCAAAAATAGTGCCAAAAACAGGTCTCTTTGGATATACTTGAACGTACGAATTCCGATCCCCCATTCAAGGAGAGCATTATAAGTGCCGATGAAACATGAGTTTATGAGTTTGAAATGCAAACAAATCGACAATTCTCGGTATGGAAAAGGAAAAAAGGAGCCGATACTAGAAAAACCATGCCAATGCCGCTAAAAAGTCAAGGCGATGGTCATTGTTATGAACGACATTCGTGGATTGATGCATCACGACTTTGTTTTGGAGGGGATAGACGGTCAATAAGGAGTTTTATTTGGATGTATTGAGGCATTTGTGTAGGAACATCCGTCGAAAACCATCAGAATTATGGAAGAAAAATTCATGAATTTTATAAGATGACAATGTATCATCGCATTGAGCCACGATTGTGACAGAATTTAATGCAAAAACCGTAATAAATACCGTCTATCAGCCACCGTATTCACCTTCTTCGTCAAAGTGGACTTGCCGTTTCATGGAATCCGTTTCCAATCGTTAGAAGAGATAAACGAAATACGCTGAAGGGCTGCAGGACAACCCAAAAAGTGCTTATGAAAAGTTTTTCGAGGACTGTAAAATCGTTGGCATAAGTGTAATACATCTGGTGAGGATTACTTTGAAGGCAACAAAATAAATATTCATGATTTTTTTTATCGCAATGTATAGCATAGAAAGTTCAGGCTTTGCACTGCGACCTATACGAGCTCGTAAAGTATTGTGTTCCATAGCGTGTAGCAACTTCACCTTTGAGTGTTATTATAGCTCTGGTGTAGCCGAAGTGATGGTTATTTTCTTAGTTTTAAGCGCTTTCTACAACTCTAACATCTTACTAAAGCATTCTTTTGGCTACTTCGATCTTTATTCATAAATCCTCACTATAAATGCACTGTGAAAACTGCTTGCAATATTCAAATCCATTTTTATATACGTATATGTGTAACCATGCAGCGCTGCATATTTAATATTTTTCACTTTCTCACTACTTGCCTGTCCCAGCTTATTTATTACGCGCCAACACCCACCAGCTAGCGAAGTGTGCGCACAACTTCTTCGCAAACGCCTGCCATTTGCCTACTTTCAGGCTAATGTGCTCATTTACAAGAAAAGACAAAGGCCAACAACAGTAAACTGCGAGGAAGACAAGCACAAAAAAGCGAAGAAAGCAAAATCTGTTGTAAGAAAATTTGCCATTATTGTTGTCGCCGTTCGCTTGTAGCACGTAGTTGTTGCTTTGGCGCTTGTTGCAACCTGCCAGCTTGCAGAAAGCTATTTGTTTACGCACACACAGACACACACACAGAGCCAAGCATGCGGCTGTTTGCCTTCTTACATTTTTCAACGTCGCTGCTGTGCTTTTTCCAACGCTGTGTTACTTATTAAGCTCTTTGTCATTGTTTGCATTGTTTTTTGTTGTTTTTGCTGTATTTTATTTATTCATTCAACATTTGCACAACTGCAACAGCTTGTCTTTATAATGGAAATAATTGTAAAGCAGACATAATTATGTATGTATGCCATATAATCAGGCTGTGAGGCAGGCGGGCAGTCAAATAGCTGTGCCACATATACATATATATAGGAATAGGTATATAATATACATATGTATATGTATATATATATTTATATACATATATACATTTTCTATATATTACACAGGCACCTAACAGCCAACACTTACGGCAAAACCAACAACAGCGCAAGCATAAGTTGCAGCTACGGCGGCTAGCTTTAACTACTTAACAGCATACGCCTTTTATGGCTTACGTTGAATAACGGTGGTTTTTGCGCACTTTTGGCTTTGTAATTTCTATATATATATAAACTGTTTTGCTCTCTCTCTGCACAGCCAAAGTAATTTTGTACATACTTTTAGGCGTCCAGCACATGTTTGCTGCTCGATGAGTTGGGCGTGTGCCACGCTCATGCTTATGGCCGCCTTTATGCTTAGCAATATCATTATAATTTCTTGCTTTTCTCATCGTGCGCACAGCTTGATGAAGTTGACCCGTTGTGTGACTTTAAAGTGCACATGAAATTATAGAAATTATTGTTGCCGGAGATTTGCGTGGCAGATTTTTAGGCGCAAAAAGTGGAAAATTAAATTTTCGCTTGACTTTTGGGCCGGCAAGCGGCAAAGGATAATGCGGCGCATTTTGAAAGTTGCTATCTGTTGAGAAAGCATATAAATAATTGTTGGCGTTGAAATTTTGTAGCATACCTCAAGGGGTTAAGTTCATTTCAATAAATTAAAAGTGCAAACTTATATGAAATGTGTGGAAAACTTTGGGGTTTCTTTACATCTTGTGTCACCGTGTTAGGTTTATTCTTTAATATGAATATTAAGTCGTACGAGGCCCGTAAATAGCTGTGGAATTTTGTTGGGTTAGTAGTTTCTTTATGATTTTAGCTTTTGCTATTGGTATCTAGCCGTTAGTTTGGTCAAACGAATGCGAAAGTCGTGATTCTTGTGAAGCCATTGAAAAGAAGAACTTCTGTGTTCGATCTTATAAATTAGCAAAACGCTTAGTAGCCAATACAAATTTGCGCAGGCGTTTAATCAGTGGCGTAGCTAGGGGGGTAAAGGGGGCCGTCGCCCCGTTTGCAACGTCTTGGGGCGGCAAAACGGTCTTCGCGTTGTCACTTTCACAGTTACCCTATGTTTTGAATGTAACAAATACTTTTATTTCTCCAAATTTTCAAAAATGGTATTTAAAAACTCCAATTCGGGCAAAAATTCCTGCAAATTGTGTCAAAAGTGTACAAGATATAGGACGAAAATGGGTTTTTTTTATGGCTTTTAATAAGATGTCTTGTAAATTTACTATCAATTTCTTCAAAAACCGTATTGTGAGAATTTTGGAATTTCAGAATTTGCGTGGTACTTAATATCGAAGATATTTTGTAAAAATTCACTTTAGTTCGAACCACCTCATGAAACTTGTAGGTAGGTAGATAAAGGGGGGCGGCAGAACAACCTTGACCCCGGGCACTCGAAGTTGTAGCTACGCCACTGCGTTCAATTTCCATTCACGCCAGTTCGGTGGGATGTCTGAAGGTATGCTTTCTTAAGTGCTTAAGTCTTGACCTTCCAAACGCGGGACAGTCAAGAAGTAAGTGATAAGTTGTTTCCACTTTGCCTTCTACTGGTCTGCTATTCGAGTGGATGGTCACTTCTCTGAAGGGGCTGCATTGCGGAGCAGGAAATCTACTGCTACCTTAATGGCTGCAATCTCGGCTTGGGAAACCCTGCAATAGTAGGGAAGACTAAAGATGGAGTTTATGGAGAGCTTCTGATAGAATTCCCCTCCCCAACCTTTCCCCAAACTTTGGTTCATCCTTAAAGCAACTCACTTTCCCTTTCCTTCAACGGCTTCTTCCTACTCATAACTCCCATGTCGATATATGGGCAGAGAAGGGTCCGCCAGTGTTCGGATTGGCGACTCCATGATTCAAGGGATTCGGTATGAAGGCAAAGTGTGTGAGAATTTCCGAGTGTTCTCCGAGTCTGATAGCAACTTTCCCAGCCATACATCTTTCTACGATGCCTACGGACACCTACTATATGCAAAATGGCGTTAAGTGTCATTGTTGGAGTGGACCTTAGTGCACCACATATGCTGATGACCGCCATCCGTTGAACGCTCTCGAGTTTCTTCGCAAGTATGATCTTTTCTAGAGCTCTCCACCAAATTAAGACTCCATAGAACATAATTAGTTTGAATACGATGTCGTATAGCCAGCAGACCACTTTCGGTGAGGGCCCCACCTTTTGCCAATGGTCCTCTATAGCAGGACAAAGCAATCGATGCCGTTTTTATTTGGGTTAATGGCGACACCACTTCCGACTGTCTAATTTGTTAAGATGCTGAGATACCCTTAAGTCAACTCGTATACGGTACCAAGGAACTTTCCTTTGCCCATAAGTGCTACATCGTCTGTTCCGGCAGTCACCCGGCACCCATGATCGTCAAGTTTTTTAAGAGAGCCGTTAATGATCTACTACTACTACACACATTTCGTGAAAAACGTGCGTTGCCTCATTCCGTTTCAATCACTCTGTCATACAGAGACATATGACACGATAGTATGCATGGCAGTATCAACTAAACTAACTTTACAATAAGCATCTTCTGATAAATGGGCTTCCGTAATACGCCTTCTGATGTACTAGTCCAGAGTTTTTAAAAAGAAAGAGAAAAGGCTGATGGACCTGAAATCTTTGGCCGTAACGTGGGAGGTTTTTTCAGCATTCGAGATGAACGTAACTCTTATTCGCCTCCAGCCCTGGTGTTTTAAATGAGTTACACGTCCACCCCCTCTACTCGGTAAGACTGGCGCATCCTAATGTAACAGCACAACTCACCACACTTCTACATCCATCAACCTACTCAACAAAAAGGATGGGAAAAAGGATAGCGGGCTCAATTCGTTAAAAACAAATCGTGCTAAACATTCGAACCAACACATTCGTTTACCACACAGCGCCGCGTCGACACCGTTCGCCAGCACCTCCCACTCAATTCGATCTACATGTACGGCCGCACATTTACATTCGCTTGGATACTGCGCCGCGTCAACACTTCTACTTGACTCCGATCGACAGCCTTCCGCCCGCACCGATTTGCGGCGATCCTTTGGACATTAAAGCGCTTCGTTGCACACGGTTTATCAAACACAGTGGAACATTAAATTTGTTAAAACATTTAATTTATAATTTAACCTTAAAATAACATTGTAGTAGGTTGGATACTTTAACAATAAATTGCGTGGTCATTATAAACTTGAGTGAAAACGGATGTTTTTATTACGTGTGTTATGCCCATCTGAACTAAGTATCTTACATGTGCATAGTGCTACGAAGCTAAAGATAAAGATATAGTGGTTACAAAAACTTAACACCTGGGATGTATCTCAATCTTATGCAGTTTGCGTAGATGGGTGCTAACCACTTTAACAGGTTGCTGCAGACCCACTGGAATGGTGTCATCTGGTCACAAGGACTTAAAAAGTTTGAACGAATATCGCCCAAGTTAACACCCGTTCATTCAGAAGAGCGACAAAAGCTCGGCAAGTGGCATCAAGGACCATCCGAAGTGTGCCTTCACTGCTTAGGGCCCTTTTTCCATTTGCATCTTTAAGATAACCCACGCGGATATGTCTGAGCCTAGAGGACACACTACAGTCCTTCACTCTTTCAAAATGTCTTAGCCTTGTCAGCCAACTGTTGCGTTTTGACGCCCAATGTTGCATCCATTGTCACACATCAAGGGAAAAGGTCGCGCAGGACACACCTTGCACAGAGCATTCCCATACCAAAATCTAAATTCGCAAATGATGTGGTGAAAATGTTTAGTTGCCTTCTTTAGAGCACCTGCTATGTGGAAAAACTTCAGGTTATGATCATCCAAAACTATTTTTTGGACTTTTTTGATATTTTTTCGGTATAAACCTCTTCTGAGCGTCCACTGCGATCACCATCTTCGGTGCTCATTTCCCTTCTTCTAAACTTAGCATACCAATCCTTGATGGTTCATTTTTCTAGACAAATGTCCGTAAACTCGTCATCAAGCCACAAACTACACTTGGATGTAGTCTCACGGTGGAAAATTTGACTGCTTTTATTTGCGAGTGCTCTGTAAAATGAAAAGCTGTCAGCGACCGAATACATGAAAAAAAAGAAAAAAGTCTGAGAAAAAATTAAAATAAATTTCCAATTGTGGCCAGCAAAAGAAGAATAGCAAATAAAATTCAAGGCATTCTTTTTTACTTTTACTACTTTCCTGGCATCACCTTGCCCGTTAAAATGTGAGAAAGTGGTCAGGAAAAAAACTGCATACAGTTATTTGCCCAAAAAATTAAGTGAAGACTTCAGCACGAATTCACTTAAGTGGCATTTGTTACATTATAGTGTTTACATGGGCACTCATACATGGGTAAATAACCAAACACACACACATTCATATATATAAGTACATAAGTACAACTCAGCTGAAATGAACTAGCAAAGGCACAAGGCTGTATGTATGTGAGCATAAGCATACATATACATATGTGTGAATTAGTAATCACTGTTAGGTTCTCAGTCCACACACTTACATTTCGAATGTTTGACTTGGCACTCATCTGTGTTCTGCTGGTGTTGGTGTAGTGCATCTTTGACACATTATCCTGCTCGAGTAGAGAAAGTGCCTGATATGTGGGCGACAGGTTTAAAACTACTTACATACATACTATTATATACTATGTGTATATGTATAAGTGGACGTATCGGAAACCACAGAGAAATATCCTCTCGGCCTAGCAGAGTGAAAAGCTTTTCACATTTCGTTTGTCGGCAACCACAAAACTGGTTGAGTGTTTTGCGGCCGAAACTGGTTGCCTAAGTTCCATAGAAAATTCTATTTCGGTGCTAGCTGCCTCAACATACCATACAAGCTTATGTTGGTGATTGGAATATTAAAAATGTTGCAGCAAATTTTTGTGGAAAACCTATTTTTCATTTCTTCATTTCGTTGCAAGCTGAGTAGAGGTAGCATAAGGTGTAGTTAGTATAAGGAACGTAACACAATTGCCAAAGAATAATTATGCAAAATTTGTTACTTAGTGACATAGATATAAGCGGAAACGGATGTGAAATGGGAAATATTGGGATGCTGGAAGCCTTAAGAACCATTCACTAGTGTATAGGAAGTATGAGATAGTTTTTAGTTTTTTTTTTCTTGGCAAATTTCCCTGACTGTTCGATAATTGATCTAGAGAAACGTGGACTGTAGTCCTTCGTGAAATTCTAGATATGAAGACGAGGGTTCGAATTTATAATTTAGCAAAACGGTAAGTGGACAATACAGATTTGCACAGGCGTTTAATTTCCATTGGCGCTGGTTCGGTGGGATGCCCTAAGGTATGCGCTCCCCAGTGTTTAAGTTTTGATCTCCCTAAATGCGGAACAGTCAAGAAGGAGTAGTGAGTTGTTTCCATCTCATCTTCTTCTAGTCAGCTTCTACAGATGGCGTCTGGTAGGATTTCCAGCCTTACAGCAAGACGCCAGCATGGCAAGGGCCGGTTTAAAGCCGCACAACTAGGGAGAGACAAACCTAGCTGAGGGACCTTGACACTAAATAATTTTACTTTTTCTGAGCTAAGAGCTTTTTAATGAAAACTCTTCCTCTAACCTTCTCTCCTAATACCTTATCAACATATTGACGCCCTGACTTTTTAAAAGAAATTTTCCTTTAACCTTACAACAACGTCATCAGCGTAGGCTGACACCCGGTTTTCTTTCTTGAGCGCTTTAAGTACATAGGTCGTTAACCACTAAAATCCAAACATCCCACCCTTTTGCGTAGTGTCTGTGTTAACCTTTCGGGATACCTTTGCGCTACCCCACTTTGCTACGCTCCGTTCTGTCCCGATATATTATATTAATAATTTGAAACTTATGAGTAAATGTCCAAAATCGGTCGAGGCTTAAAAGAAAAGCTGGACACTTGGGACAAATGCTACGACAATGAGCGCGGTTTATTAATTATGGGCGATTATAATCTTTCCAGATGCTTTGTCTTAATTTCAAGTGGTGACTAATTGATTTCTATGGAGTGTTTTTTATATTGGAAGCTTTTAATGAGTTAAGCGAACGTGGTTTCTGAGTAGTTCCTCGACACTTTTACAGTAATCTGTTCAGGAAAAATATATTTTGATTTCACTTCAAGTGGCAGCCGAGAAAAGGTTAGAAATCTTTACAGTAAAATCAAGTTTTGTGAAAAGTGAAATTGCTTTATAGGTCTAAGCTCACTGAAAGTGCCATGGATATTGTTGTGCCTGGCACCACTTCGCTGGTATTGGCAATTTCATGATAAGCTTGTATATACGATGGATAGCAGAATCAATGCTTGTAAAGCTGTTGAGTAGAGAAATGAAAATTTTGTCAAGGAAGAAAACAAGTACGAGTTCCACTGTCTTCTTGTCATGGGCGGGCGACACAACTGTCAGCGTAGTCTTGAAGCCAAAGAGGTTGGTTGTAGTGAACGAAAGCAAGCAAAGTATCTGGAAGCTACACAAAGATTTCTTACACTATTTCTGGAAGCAGCATAAAAACCGTTACCAAATTCTGGAAAGCAATTAAAGATCTGGATGATTTTTTAAGACTCTTAACATTCTCGTCTTATTACACGGCAAAGAAACGTGGACTATGACGAACCTGGATGAGAAAGTACTTGAAGATTTAGACAGAACTATTGTCCGAAAGGTCTTTGGAGCCAGCTACGTGAGCGATGAGTTTGGATCAAGGTGAAACTACAAATTGTATGAGCTCTGCGGCGGCAGTGATATAGTTATGACGATGCTCCAGTGGAAGACTCCTTTATTTAAGACCATGAGTAAGAATGGAACGGAAGGTTGTTTAGGATGTCCTCGCAGAGAATAGAGGCAATTGGCGAAGTTTCATGTAGTGCCAAAGAAGACAAAGAAAAGGACGCTGTATTCTACGAGAGCTTTGAAAGCCCACAACATTTGAACTATGTCAATGTCCGAGTTCTAGCATAAGCTAAACTGAAAGAAGTCCTTGCCGTCAGCAAAAATCCAATGCAGAATAACTCTTACCAAGAGTGACTACTTCGGGCTGAATAGGAAATTGGGAAGTAAAGTTCTCTCTCGATGAACAAAAATCAAACTCTATAAGTCACTCATCATCTCCGTTCTGATATGGTGCAGAAGCATGAACGACGAAAACATCTGATGAGTTGGTGTTACGAGTTTTCAAGAGAAAAGATCTGCGAAAGATCTACGGTTATTTGCGCATTGGCCACGGTGAATACCGCGTTCGATAGAAAGATGGGCTGTAGGAGATATACGACGACATTACATACTTCAGCGGATTAAGAGACAGAGCGTCATGTTGTCCGAATTTATAAAATCACTCGAGCTCTGAGATTTTTCTAAGCAGTACTCGCCGGTGGAAGTAGCCGTAGGAAGAGGAAGACCTTCACTCCGTTGGAAAGACTAGATGGAGAAAGACCTGGCTACACTTGGAACCTCCAATTGGCGTTAAACAGCAAAAAGGAAGAACAACTGGCGGGCTACTAGATTAAAGAAGAAGAAGATCTTCCTCCACCAAATCGAAATAGAAGGACTAAGCAGATTGGATATGTTATTAAGTCATATTGTGGATACAAAAAGTCTGTTACAAGAAATTTCTTGCACCACAAGACACTCACCTCCAAATATTCGAATGTGGTTTCGGCCTCAATAATTAGTCTTCGAACTTAACCTAATTTTATTAGAAAAAAGTTAGGTTAGTTTGATTTCGCTATGACCTATAGGGCCGTAGAACTAACTTCGAATCTCCATTGATGATTTTGAAGGACATATTTGGAGAGTTCTAGAATTCAGAATCTTTTCGCAATCCAACGAAAGATCTTCGGCTTTAGTTGTGATGAACTTCATTAGTTGTGCTGGCTACGGTAAGAGCCTTTCTGCAATCAGCCTTCTACCAACCTAATTTCTTTACTACTCTTAGTGGCACCGCAAGTTTATTGATTCAAAAAATTGTGTATTTCATGTCAAGGCCCATGTATGGCTATTTACCAACAACTTTACAGCTTAAATTGAAACCGCAACAGTACAAAGCTTGCTAAAAGTTCAGAACTAAACTTTCGTACGCTATGCACACATGTACAAATGTACAGTTACTGGGTGAAAAGTGTATGCACACAACTACACAAAACCATAAAACAGCTTATCCCACGCACAAACACACACACACATACAAACAAAAGCATAGTAGTTGCCACACATGCCAACTTGCCAACTGCCAGTTAGTGGATACTTTGTGTGCTACAGTTCCTTCTACAAATTGCATTGTTTTGTGCCCGCCAGCATTTTGGTTATTTACATGTTAAGTTGTGCACACACACACAAAAATGTCCAAAAACAGAGGACATGAAAAATGTACGAAAAATGCAACTCAGTTGGTAAGTGTGTCCTGTGCATGTATTGTAGTTGCGTGTGTGCGCTTGTGTGCTTCACTTTGTTTGGCTAAACTCTTCTTAGTTGTCTGCTTTGTTCCTTGATTGTGCATATTTGCTTGCCCGCATTGCTCACCGCTTAAGGCTGATTTACTTGTAAATTCGTTTATGCCAAGCACTGTTGCCAGTTTATACTCGTATTTACTCGCATTTGTGCTGTGTCGGTTGCTGCAATGTAACCTTGTTTGAAAGCATTGAATGCTAGTTCGAATCTGTTTCTGAGGTTAAGTGAAATAAACAATTAGGAAAAATTAAAATTTGTCAACCTAATTGCACTTGTTTATCTGCCGGAATAATTCAGGTTTATACATGTTTCAAAAAAATATGTTATTTCATTTTAGTAAACGAAACTTTTATGGGAGGATGGAGTCATGTGTAGAAGTTCACGCAAGTTAGGAAAGTTCTCTGATCGCCATTCACTTGGGAGTTGCCAGAAACGATTCTTTTACATATGACTCAAGCAGCTCACGACTTCCGGTCTTCGACCAAGTATCCTCTGGGTAGCCTAAGAACATCCGTTTGAAGGCGAGCTAAAGTGAAAAGGCGAAATATCCCCTACAAAGGGTTGTACGCTGGGTTTAGGACCCGCTACGTAGAAAAACACCCCCAATGAAAATTAACAACCAGCCTCGAGTGAGAGACCCCCCTTTTGATGACGACCATGAAAAATGAAATAAGGACTGTGATTTGAAGGCATGCACCTGGAATGTCCGCTCCCTTAATTGGGAAGGTGCCGCTGCCCAGCTGGTTGATGTCCTCGTGAAAACAAAGGCAGACATCACCGCCGTCCAAGAAATGCGATGGACGGGGCAAAGACAGAGACGAGTAGGTTCTTGTAGCATATACTCGTACTACAGTGGCCATATAAAGGAGCACAAGTTTGTTGTGGGATTCGTGGTGGGAGAGAGACTCCACCGCCGAGCACTATCGTTCACTCCGGTGAATGAACGTCTAGCCACAATCCGCATCAAAGCGAGGTTCTTCAACATATCGCTGATTTACGCCCACGCCCCGACGGAAGAGAAGAACGATGTGACCAAAGCTGCCTTCTATGAGCGCTTGGAGCGCATCTATGAGACCTGGCCCCGCCACGTTGTTAAAATCGTGCTTGTCGACTTTGATGCCAGGGTGGGCAAAGAAGGTCTTTGGTACAACAGTCGGTAAATTCAACCTGACTGATAAAACACCTCCAAATGGGTTGAGGCTAATCGACTTCATCGGCGTCCGAAATATAGTTATCTGTAGTACTAGATTCCAGCCCATGAAAATTCATCAAGCTACTTGGCTGTCTCCGAATCGGAAAACCACCAACCAGATTGATCATGTTGTGATAGATGGAAGGCAAGCCATGCGTACGTTTCGAAGTCCTAAAATCTTGTTCCAGCCAAGATACGCACCCGCTTTTGAGCAGAAAACACATGTCAATAAACATAAGAAAAGTTTGACGTCGAGAAGCTGCAATCACAACAGACAGCCGAATGATTTTTTACTCGAGTTGTACTGCTGCTCTCTGAGAGCACTCATCAGCAACTCGGTATAAGGGAACTCTGAGACGGTATTTCAAGCTCCTTACAGCGGCAAACGAAATCATTGGTTTTCGGAAAGTGCAAAAGAATAGCTGGTACGATGAGAAGTGCCATGTCGCAGCGGAGAATAAGCAGACTGCCTACCTCGCAACGTTACAATCGACCACAACACGTGCGGGATGGGATAGATACCGAGAGTTGAAGAGGGAAGCGAGACGCATTTGCAGACAGAAAAAGAAAGAGGCCGAAATGCGTGAGTATGAAGAGCTTGACAAGCTGGCCGACAGGGGTAATGCTCGAAAATTCTACGAAAAAATGCGACGACTAATAGAAGGTTTAAAGACCGGAGCATACTGATGTAGAACCCAAAGTGGTGATCTAGTAGCCGATGCCCAGAGCATACTGAAATAATGGAGGGAACACTTCTCTAGCCTGCTGAATGGCAGTGAACGTACAACGCCAGGAGAAGGCGAATACTATTCCCCAATCGATAATTGAATCAATGGAGCAGACGTTACATTGCCCGACCATGAAGAAGTTCGAATAGCAATCACCCGTCTGAACATCAACAAAGCGGCGGGGGCCGATGGATTGCCGGCCGAGAAATTCAAACACGGCGGCGAAGTACTGATAATGGCAAGCATCTGCTTCTTTGTAAAATATGGTCGGATAAAAGCATGTCCAACGATTGGAATTTTGGTGTACTCTGCCCAATCCACAAAAAGGGAGACCCCACAATCTGCGCAAATTAAAGCACACCGTCAACAAACTGATATAACCTTATCAGTGTGACTTGAGACTCTTGCCAACAGGTGCTACACCAGACTGAGTAGGCAGTTGAAGTAAAGTCCTCTCTGGATGAAAAACCAAACTCTATAAGTCGATGGATCGTCTGATGAGTCGACGTTACGAGTTTCGAGAAAAAGGTTTTATGGAAGATATATGCAGCTTTGTTTCTTAAATCACTAAATTTTTTCGAAAAACAGCATCGCGTTAACGTCTCTAATACAATGCTTTCCGACTACCGGGATGTAAGGAAACGTATTATTACTGGTGATGACTTTTAGATCTGTGATTGCGGTCTGGAAACCGATGACTAATGGCGGAATGTCGTCGTAGAGGTGAACCTAAGCCGAAAAAATCACTTAAAAGGAGGTCAAAAATCAAGGCTATGTTGACAGTTTTCTCCGATTCTCGAGCTGTGATGGCAAAATAAAAAGAATTAAGTGTAAATTTTTACTATTTTTTGTTCATAATAGTATTTGGCAACAAATTTCTGCTAAATATTTAGTCGGCTTCTTTTTATCATTTGTGGTGTAGTCCAGATGTTGTTAAACAGATGGAGACTCTGGATATAGACACCTTTGAACGACTACTGAGTTTTATAGGTAGCTCTTTAATGCCACTAAATATGTTTTTTGATAAACAAGGGCCATTCGGATTTAGGTAACAAGTATTCTTTCTATTGATTGGAGTGTGAACGAAGCCTTTGTGTATTTTGTCCCTCATTGTTATACAGTGGTGACCAGGTTATGTCTATGAGCATAAAATACTTTTGTCGACTGTTAAGCCGATGACTTACACTTACACTGTTCTGTTGAAAAACGATGTAATAAGGATAAGGTTTTGCAATTGTGAACTTGACTAAAAACTCCTTCCGTGGTTAGAAACTAGTAGAAGAAAGGTCTTTGGTGTCTAGAGTCTTACTAAATAAGCTTCAGTCACTTGACAGATTCCATTATAAGATTGTTAAAAATTAAATTCTTAGATGAATTTTTTTTTTAATCCGTATATTAACGAAATTTAGCTAGGATTATTGTGCTAAGCAACGCTACAATCTCCGAAAAAAAAATTGACTTAGGTTGAACCACTAAAACAATTAGCTGTCATACAAAGTAATGCATCACAATCAAGATAATAATACTTTTATACATTTTTATGCTATCTAAGAAAAAATGAGCGCTTCGCTGAAGCTGAAATTGACATTTTGTTATTATTTTGAATTTATTTATTAATAAGATAAAACTTCCCATAATACTAAATTTATTTATGAACGGTTTTCGAAAATAAGTCGCAAACATTTAGCAACATAATCTTCTCGCTAAATTCCCATTTGCTTAGAAAAAATATGCTCACCTTTAACATTTTAGCTTTTTTTATTACAAAATGCCATGAAAAAGTTTCCTCTGTACTTTTTGGCGTAAATATGTGTTAAGTGTCGCATTTAAATCGCAGTTGCCTTTTATGATCAACTTAGCTTTTACGACCGTCATTAGGAATGAGATGCAGATGATCATATTAGTTTGACACTATATTAAATAGCACTTTAGCAGCATATTAAAAGCACACATGCAGTTGAGAGGGAGCAAAAATACACACACACACACACACTCACAAAGAAGGCGCCTAAAACCATACTGCGCTCTTTGGAAAAAAAGCACTAAACTCAACGCGCAGCTTAGAGCAATCTAATGGCGGTAACGGCAAATGCCAAATTGTCGCTGTTAGCGCTTATTTGTAACGGGATTTCAAGCTAAAATATGCAGAGGGCAAAAAACCGAAAATAAATCGTTGCTGTGGGCAAAACAGTAAAACACTTTAGTGAACTGTGTGCAAAAGGTGCAACTTTTTGCTAAACTCCGCCACACACACATACAGAAATATGGTGGAGTAGTGTAATATTCTCGCCCCTTCAGCTAAACTGCCTGCAAACGCCATTAACACACATGCAACACGCTGTTGCACTTGCCACACACTATTCATGCGAATTTGTTGCCACTAAAAAGGCTGCCGGCGCGCTAAAGGGTGTTGCGCGCGGGAGCGTGTCACGAATATATTATGTGACAACATAGTAAAAGTGAAATATGCAGCCGAAAATTACATGTGCCACACAGAGCGTTATTTTTTTTGTGCCGTTGCCTGGCTTGAGTTGACAAAAATGTTAATGCTGCAAGTGCAAAAAAGCGCAGCAACACACACACACGCACATATATACAAACATATTTATGAGTGTAAAGAAATAAACGCTCACTACCCACTACTCGTAAAGTGGCAAGTTGGCAACACTGGCAGGCGATGATAAAGCAAATAGCGCCACTGTGTCATACACATTGTGCCACAATGTGCACAAACTCACTTAGGTTTATGCGCATGTGTATGTGTGTGTGCTTAGAGTCGTTTGAGCATTTTTGCGCACTTAGTCACGTTTCTAATCATTTTTGTTTGAAAATTGTGGCTCGTTAAAAAAATATTTGCAAAGTGTAAAATTTTGTTTGCATCTCCTTTTGCCACTACACACACACATACATACGTATTTTTGGGTGTATTCCCGTGGCGCTCAGCATTTAGCGCTACCTTGGTATTTTTATACCCTGAACAAGGTATATTGAGTTTGTCACGAAGCTTATAGTATATATTTATATATAAATGAACAGTCCGACAGTTCAAAAAGTCTTTTTCACCACAAGAAGCTGTTTATTTGTCAGAAGCGCCGACATAAAACCACCATATCATATAGCTGCCATACAAACTGGCGATCAAACTTAAGTCTTTGTATGGAGAAAAAGTTAACTTGACATGGTATCTTCTCCAAATTTAGCACAGATCGTTCTTTAAAGATTTTCTCTAATCTCCCAAGAAATTATTTACATCGGACTACTATAGCATATAGCTGTCATATAAACTGATTAATAAAAATTCAGTCCTTGTATGGAAAACTTTTTTTCTCGGCAAGATATATTCACAAAATTAGACGCATATATTTCTTTGACTTATTTCTATAATTTCCGAAGAAATTAATTAGATTGGACGACTTTAACATATGGCTGCCATACAAACTGAACGATAATACTCAAGCCTTTGTATGGAGAACTTCCTAATTTGACATGTTATCTTCACAAGATTTGGCATACATCTTTTCTTGACGCATTGCCATAATCTCTGAAGAAATTGTTTAGATCGAACTACTATAGCATATAGCTGCCATACAAACTGAACGATCAAAATCTAGTCCTTGTATAGAAAACTTTTTAATTTGACAAGATATCTTCCCGAAATTTGGCACATTTTATAAAGCATTGCTATAATCTCCGAAAAAATTGTTCAGATCGAGCAGCTATAGCCTATAGCTGCCATACAAATTGACATCTCAAACCTAAGAAAAACACCTTTTCATACCCCTTTCTGCTTTAAGAAGTACACCTGTAAAGGACATTATAGCTTTGGTGCAGTCGAAGTTAATGTTTGTTCTTGCTTTTGCCTGTGTGCACCCAAAACATGTGAGTAGCAAAATATGAGCAGCACACCGCTTTTTGTCTCATTTATTTTCTTTGCTCGTGCAAATGTGTCCTCTCAGCAGCATTACACTTACAAAAATGTGAACTCTTACCTACTTTCATATATACGATTATTTATATATGAAATTGCTCTGCTCGACGCTGTATCTCATTTACCTACAGCTCGTTTACGTTTGTTTACATTTGGTTATGGCAATTTTCTTTCTTACAATCACTTCAATGTGTTGGAGAGGCAAGCAAAATATGCAAAGTAAGGCATACCTGGCGTTTTTTTTTTGTATTATATGTAAGTGTATATATTAGGGTGGGTAAAAGAAATCTTTTGATATTTTACACTTCATGTTCCCAAAAATTTGCTGGTGGACAACTGAAAAATTTTTCCTTAAAGTATATAATTTTTTTAATTTTTTCGGAAGCAAAGAATCATACCTTAGTATCTAATAAATGAAAAAAAAGCAATTATAATTATTGGAATTTAATTTTTTTACAAAAACTTATGTAATACAACTTTTTCATAAGCCTCATGAAATTCAAAAAAATTTAAGACTTGGTTATTATTATTCGGGTCGAATAATCGCTTTTTTTTCTTACTAATAACTTTTTAAAAAACATTTATAATTTTTGCAAATTGAATTCTGTAAAAAAATGGCCTAATATAATTTTTTCATAAACCAGATTTTTCGTTGAAAACATTGGTTCAAGACTTGGCTATTATTATTCGGTTGAATAGTCGCATTTTTTGCTCTTCATATTCTGCAAAATTGGTCGGTAGGCTCTCTAAAAAATTCTCTGCAAGTAAATGCTCTTAGTAGTAATAAGAAAATCTTCCACTTTTCTGTTTCCCACTTTTGCCTTATTCTTGAGAAGAAAAATTCATAACTTAGTATCTGATGATTGAAAAAAATATATTTTCCCTTTTATTTGTAGGAAATTTAATTTGCTACCAAACCCAACCTTTCAAAATTACGAACTTTTGAACAGTGAGGCTTATGAAAAAATTGCATAAGACATTTGTTTAGAGAATTCAATTTCCTACAAACGTAGGAGACGAGAAATCTTTTTCAAGTAGAAGACACTGATCTATGAATATTCTTTTTAATAATAACGAAAAAATATTATAATATTATATCTTGATATTAAGAGCTCATAATTGGAGAGATTTTTTAGGTGTCTACAAATCAAGTTTACATGCATTGGCTTCTCGACGATTACGTGCGGGTTTTCTGTGCCCCAAATGCGATAATTCTGCTTGTTAACTTAACCATCGTGGTGGAAATGAGCCTCGTCCGAAAAGATGATTTTTCGGTAAAATTGACCATCCTCGGTCAAACGATCTTCTGCCCAATCTGCGAATTGTAGAATAGTGATTAGCGACCCATTTCGTAAATTTTAGACTTTTTACTGAATATCTGTCACTTTCCGAATGGTATTTGACGTTTCCAATGTCGAAATATAGATAATTCAAATTTAAAACGTTAGATGGCCCACCAAAAAAAAATTAAAAATTTTTTTCACCCACCCTAGTATGTTAAACATTATGCATATATGTATATTTATATCTATACAGTTATCTGTATTAATATAATAACACACATCATTTATTTGAAGTATTTCTAGAATAAATATTGAGTTTTAGCACTTATTTTCAAATTAAGCAGGTTTTCTCTGGGTTGGTTTAAGACAAATTCTTAAGACAATAACGAAATAATATTTTCGTTATAATAAAAAAAATGAATTGGATGTCGAAAGAAATGTAAATTCAGTTAGTATTTTGGTGCGCTTGTGCCACTTTATGGTCTTAATAATAGTCCAACTGCTCGCTTTTCGTCGAGTCGTTGGACATTTTAAGCTAGTTAAAGAGCCTATAACTCATTATATTATCTCAAAAATTATTAAAAGCAAATTAGCGTACATTTTCTTCACATAATCTTCAAGTGCCAATAAGATAAATAATCGCTCGAAGTAATGAAAATATTGCTGGCGCTCAGGCAAGTGTGGCTGAAGATCGCAATTTGTCGTTTCCAAGATGCTCTCAAGAATTGGGGATGTCTCAAACCACAACCTGGCATATATTGAGAAAAGATTTTGGCTTGCATTCATATAACTTTGTTCCCACTCAAGAACTGAAGCCATTGGATCACCGTTAACGTCGTGAATTTGCTGATTTTGCCTTGCAACAACTTGAAGGCTATAACGATTTTTTAAGAAAATCATCTTCTCCGATGAGGCTTACTTTCATTTGAGTGTTGCGGCAAATAAACAAAACTGTCGATTCTGCTGTGAAGAAAATCCACAATTTATTCATGAACAACAAGTCATTGCATTCACCTAAATTGATAGTTTGGTGTAGGTTTTGATCTAGTGGAATCATCGGTCTGTACTTTTTTCGAAATGAAGCTGGTGGCACCAGTTATTGTCAATGGAAAGGGGTATAGACTGATGATAACCAAGTTTTTATGGTCGTAAGTGGAATAAGTTGATCCTAACAATATCTGGTTCCAACAAGACGGGGATACCTGCCACACAGCACGTACTATAACCGAATTATCGCGAAACAAGTTAGAAAATTTGATTATTTCAGGAAATTGTGACACTGAATGGCCTCCAAGAAGTTGTGATTTAACACTATTAGATAACTTCCTGTGAAGCTATTTGAAGTCATTTGTCTTTTGAAATAAACCAGGCTCTCTTCAAGACTAAGAAGTCAATAATGAATGTGCTATTCATGTCATACGACTTAGTTTAGTGAAAAAGTACGCGAAATTTCGTTCCTGCAAAAGATGTAAGGGAGCCATTTGAATCATGTTATGTTCAGAGCTTAATAGTGTCGATTGTGATTTAGGTTGAATAAAAAAAACATTAGAATTTCCTTAACAATTTGTTATTTTTTTAAATTTTTTTAAAGAAATCATACTCGTATTACTCTTAATGAAAACCCTTTAGTTGCTATAGGGAATACACTTGTGAAAGGTATTTTAGCTTCGCTGCAACAGAAATTAACGTTCCTTCTTCTTTTATTAATTCACTAGAGGTCTCTTTCACGCTTTACTGTGGCTGACACATATGTAGATAATACTTTTACTACCATCCTAACGATTTCCCTTAGTTAGATTATAACTATTAGTTAATCAGATATTGCATTTTTGCGAAGCAACTTGTGTTAGTTTACAAAAAATGGATCACAAAGCATTTGGTGTGTTAATAGAATATTGCTTTTTGGGCTCAGCACCAGGGAAATTCACCGAATTTTTGCTTCGGTGTATGATTATAGAAACATGGCTCCATCATTTCACACTGGAGTGCAAACGGCTGTGATTCTTGTGGACTTCAGATGATGAACCGGTTCTCAAGTGTGGAAAGATGAAAAAGTCGGTTGGCAAGTATATGATATCAGTCTTTTGGGTTGTACGTGATATAATGTTTATCGACTGATTACTGAGCTAGTTCTAACTCATTGCTCTGCGTATTTGGTTGCAGTTCTATTCTTCCATTCCAAATATCTAGCAATTATATTATAATTTATAATTATAATTTGAGGAAGGATCAGTTTGAAATTGTACGCAAATACTTCATCGTTTTCGTTTAAATATTTCACGCTAGAGAGCTCCGATAATAAACGCGTCTGATCGCTGTTAAATTCTTCTTCTTCTATCAGCCTTTCTGTTATCAAAAAGCTTTTTGAGACAGCAACTTGTCCCTTGATCTTACAGCTAGATTTTAAGAGTAATGACTATACTTGTCACCAAGGGAGCTACCTATTTTAAAAGGTTATTATGATAGTAGCCTTATAGCTCTGCACAAGCTTAAAACCAGTCTAGAGAAAAACATATATATGGGCAATGAAAAGAGAACGGCTTGAGTAAAAAGCGTCACATATAATATAACTCTGTTATTTTTTAAAGGCAAAGACCCCACAAACCATTAATAATTTCAGCTCCTAAAAAGACAAAGACATTATATTAAAAATTTCCACCAGATCGGAGATCATCTACTCGCCTGAAATCTCACGGAAAAATTATTATAGCAAAATTTAAAAGGAGGCATTCTCTTTCACTTTCTTAAAGTGGAAAGAAACCATTTTTAGCCAGCGCCCGTATTTTTAATGGCTCTCCACACAAACTTCCCGATTACCAGCATTTATTGCGTTTTTGTTGTTTTAGACATGCTATTTTTCAACACCGAAGTGGCTTGTTAAACACTTGAAAATCTGAAGAAATGTTAGAACACGAAATTTGCCATAACCAGATGTGGGTGAAAGCGCATGCAATGGCAAAGAGGACAACAAGAAAAAACATACGCAAACAAAAACAATGCAACAACAACAAAGAGAGTGTGTGTTGCCGCAAAGTCATAGAAAATATCGCATTGTTATTGCTATTGTTGCTATACACATGTTTTTTTTGGTTTTATTTGTTATTGCTTGTGACTTTCTATTGTTGTTGTTGTGAGCAACTGAAAGTGAAGAAAAATGTAAAAATGCTTGTAAACTGCATTAAGTGTTGCAGGAGACTTAGCAACAAAAGCAACAACAAATAGCAGAAAAACGCATTGCAGTCGAAGCAGTTCAAAATAGAAGACAAAAAGACAAAAAAAAAAATTACAACAACAATAGAAAAGTCAAGTAGAAAAACAACAACAACAATAATAACAGCGAACCGCATCAGTTGCGATAGCGGCGGCCAGTAGAAAACGCTAAAAATTAGAAACAACAACAACAACTAAAAACAAGCAGAAAAACAACATCAATAATAATGCTGCAAGTCGCAGAAGTTCCATGTGCGGCTGCAAGTAGAAAAACAAAAAAAAAAATTAGAAAGAAAAAAAATGCAAAAACAACAACAACAACAGCAGCAACAGCAAAGTGGCCTCAGGCAATTTCGTGCGTCTGCCATTTTCTTTGACTTTCCGCACGCATTGTTGCTGTTGTTGTTGCCGCTGCACGCTAGTTGAGTTGTTGCTTTCAAGTGCTTGAATTGCTGCTGCTAAGTTCTTTGTCGAGTTGTGCCGAGTGAGTTTCACATGCCTTATGCATCCCTACCAACTATGTTTGTTTGTGTGTGTGTGCGTGTGGGCTGTTTTCCTTTTGCGGATCTGGCGAAGGATAAGTGAACTGCAACAGCGCGCTGAAGCACGCATGTAATAAGAACAAGAACAATGCCAACAACAAGAAACAAGCAGCTCAAGCCAAGCTGGGGGAAATATGCGCCATAAAAATGTGGCAGCGCGACCAACTTTAAGTCAAATAACGGTGAAAATGATGACAACTAAAAATAACAACTGGCTCAAAAACGCAACAATAATAAAAACAACATGTAAGATATTGTGAAAGTTTCTGTTGCCACAGCAGAAATGTTGTCAACGTCACTGGCGCCCAGTAAAAAGTGGGTGAAGGAAATTTTACTTGACATTTTGAGTATTTATATATTGTATATGTATGTTTGTAGGAGCGAAAATATAGAAACCCAAGTTATTTGGTACAACTTGAGAGTAACAAAAATAAGCGCATATATAAATTTCTGTTTTGAAACTGATTTGTACGTGCCTCAACTTGATCGCCAATGGGAAGGTAAACACTTGCCCTCAATAACTGGTTATGCAAAGTGTTGTTGTCACAAAATATATTTCTTGGTGTTTACTAAGATTTGGTGGACTGGCATTCAATGGGAAAAATTTTAGTCCTGCGTCTATGTAGAAAGGCAAGTCATTTCATTCGGTCACTTTATAACATATTTTCTTAAACATTTGAATAATTTCAGGGTTTTGTTTTTCGACATCTCTAAAGATAACCCTTTAGGGTTTTGAAACTTTGAATGTTTGAAATTTTTTTGAATTATTTTTAGTGTCTCAAATAGTCACTGAAGAATACGTTTTAAATGAGAACACATATCTATATTCAGCATTCACTTTGGAACTTAATATCCAATTGAGCGCCACAAGGATGTCCTTTCTCTTTGATTTGCAAAACATTAATGGGATATTATCTTCAACTGAAGATATGATGCACACATTCAAATTTAAGGCAAAGCATGTCTTAGATTTACCTTTCACATTTTAAATTTAATGTCAATCTTAATTATGGCCCTTGGAATATGAAATCTCTTCTCACTGGAGTTCAGCTATTTCTGTTAAAATATTAAAAATTTTAACAATTTGCTCACTTTCGTACTGTTAGTTTGCAAATATGTAAAAAACAAACAAAAAAATAACAAAAAACGCATTCCAAAGCTTTATTTTACTCTTAACTTTACTGCACCGGTTTCTCACATAAAGGACTACATGACGTATACGTAATATTTTACCTATTCATCTCAGTCATATTTTTGGAAAAATTTAACTTTTTCTCATAGTTATTTCGATAGTCAAGATATTCAGAGCTAGAAAAACTTTAACTTCGATTGCACCGAAACCAAAATACCCTTCACGCATAATAAATTTCCCATACAAGGACTTGATTTTGATGGGTCGCTTTATATGGCAGCTATATACAACAGTAATGCAATCTGAACAATTTGCTCAGATATTGTAGTATTGCCTCGGACAATTATGCAATCAAAATTTGGCGAAAATAATAATTTTTAGTATTTTTCAATACAAGCACTTGATTTTGAATGGTCGCTTTATATGGCAGCTTTATGATATTGTGATCTGATCTGAATAATTTTTTCGGATATTGCAATGCTGCTTTGGGCGATAACTCATGCCATATTTCGTCATAATATCTCGTAAAATGGAGAAACTTTCCATACAAGCACTTGATTACGATCATTCAGTTTGTATGGTAGCTATATGCTATAGTGGTCCGATATTTCCTGTTCTAAGTAAAGAGCAGCTTCTTGGGGAGAAAAGGATGTGTGCCTAATTTCAGATCGATAACTGAACAGCTTTAATAAAATTTTTTTTAGCAATTAGTTTTGAGTACTCTTGAAATATAAATACGCAAACAATTAAATATAATTTGTTGTTGCCCTTCTATTGCCAAAAAATTATTCAAAACTTTTGACTCTATGCTATACTGCATATTAAACCGTTAGTTTTCTTTAATTTTTAATATATTTTCAATACCTTGAATTCAAATTCTCCATTTGAATACCTCATACATTCTAAAAACTTCTCACAATATCACTTAAATTTATCGTTACAAAGCCTCAAAGAATCTCAGCGTTTTATCATATATCTTAAATTAGTAATGGTTACAAAATGTTCATCTCATAAGATCTATAGTAAGCTTTAAAACTAGCAGCCATGTTTACTCCAACACCAATTATCACAATCCTCCGTAATGGACTTGGTCTACAACTTTGTTTCCACCGTTTTTTGTAAATTTAAGGCTTTATTGTATAAAAACCTCAGTAAAGCATAGTCGGGTTCTCAGCCGCACTTTTCTTGGTATTAAAAGAGAAAAGCAAAATTTCCCGCAAATGTCGAGAATTCGGCTCAAAAAGTGACATTTTCAGTTGAGAATAAGTTTGGGTTGCAAACAGATCTCTACAAAGACTTTGTTGGGTTAATGTTGACACAAATGACCAAGATCGATATAAAACGATTTAATCGACCAGTGCTTGACCCTAGAGACATCTATTGGAAAACGGCGGAAGCAAAGTTGAAATACATGTATGCTCCATGACGTATACGCAACATTTCAAATATTGAATTTTCCGGCAATATAACAAAAAATACCTACTATAATAATAGTTACAAATTGACAGCTTCGCTGGTTGTTTGCTAGATCTTTCCTTTATATTTTCCGTTAAAAATCTTCGATTTCTAGCTTTTCGAAAAACGCTTTCATCATAAGGTAATTGGTTAATGGGGTAATATTTGTTTACAAATTTTCAAGGGTTCTTTTTATTCAATATTACTAATATAAACTATATTCACAATATCCAACCAAAAATTGAATCTTTTTTATCTAAAACTCTTTATAGCTTTAATTTTTAATATTACGGCAGCTCATTTATGGTTAAGTGAACCATGTCGTATACGTAATATTATTCCTATATTATTACTCCTACATCCTAAATGCTTTTAAAGATTGGAAAAATACTTTGTAGCCATTGTATACTATATAGTACAAATTTATAAGTATGAAAGTAGGTTTTATATATCGAAATGTAGCAACACCAATATTGTGGAAATTCGCAATTATATCGTAAATTTGTTTGACATTTTTGATGGTATGTATACACAGATGGTTTTGACACACGAGTTTTTTCCGGTTACTTAAAATATTCATCTCAGCCAAAAAAATGGCGTTAAACGAAAATAATTTTCTTACGATTTCAACGTGGATTAGCTAATAAAAAGTGCATAGATGAAGGTAATCAAATTTTGACGACGAAGCTCATTCGAGGACCAGTAGTAGGAAGAATTCAATAGATGTAGCAGATAACTCCTAGACGAATTTTGTGAAGGTCGTCCGAAATCAGTTATTGTTCCGGAAACTGGCGGCGCTAACTGATATTGCCAGAACATTATGTGACCATGTGAGGTTGAGACATGAGGTATGAGTGGTAAAAAAATTTAGTGTAAAAATTATTTTCACTTTGGATCCCACACAAGTTGTTAATTGCTCAAAAATAGGATTGTGTTGATTGGTCAAGATAAATGTAAAAAAAAGTGCGATGACGGTGCCTCAAAACACGTCTATGACATCCTGGCAGGCGATGAATCATGAATTTACACGTTTGAGCCCGAAAGTAAACAGCAGTCGACTGTATGAGTGTTTCCCGATGAGCCAAATCCAAAAAAGTTGTTCGCTTACTAAGCACTTCCAAGTAAATAATTGCCTGTGTTTTTGAAAAACCTGGACATGTAGCAACCATACAACTGGAACAAAGCAGAACTGTAAATTCTGAGAGGTAAGCAACCATTTGTTTTTCAATTGTCTCTCAAGATCGATCAGAACGGCTTTTCTTACTCCACCCTCAAAATAATAAGGGCAGCGCGAAAAGTTCATTATACGCCATGGACACTATTTTGAGACTTTCATACCAACAAAAGCTGATTGAAATGATTTTGCTATGAATTCTATTAATCCTAACGCAGGAATATAAAATTGGTCATAAGGTAACTCATACGCCATGGGGACTTTTTTGTGCTTTGAATGATAGCAAAGATTTATTTAAAGCACTTTGCACTGAATAATAATTAATAGCTTAGAAGAAACAAATGGACCTTTAAATATTAAACTAGAGACTTTGTAAATTTTTATCATTTTGCATATTCCGCAATGGTATTTATCATCATGTCAAAGTGTTCCACAAGTTCAGTGAACTCTCGCATAAGCGCACATTAATAATAGACTTACATGGCTTTACTAAACACCGCATTAATTCGTATTTTTGTTTTTTGAAAAAAAAAATATATAACAATTTGCAATTTAAAACCATTTATTATCGTCATCGACAACGTCAACAACGTTCATGTCAATAGCAAGAATTATGAACATGAACTATGCCATGACAAAGAGTCATTATGTTTAGAAATAACAAATTTAGTTGACTTTCTTAATTTTATTTTTATTTTACCTGTCGTTGACTGCCCCTAACGATTTGTTAGTTATTATTATTGCTATTTTTTCTTCGTTTTTTTTTTAGCCAGCAAATTGCTTTGCATGCAACCGCAAATGTAAATTGTTGTGCACACCGACACTAACACATAGTTCCTTGGCGTTTGTGTTGTGCATGTTGAACTGAAGTTGACTTGGAATTCGTGCGCTTGAACTGCCCCCAAGGGACTCATAGACTTGTGTGCAGCAGAAATGTCATTTGTTCTTGATGACAACTAAGCTAAGTTAGCTTAGTTTGCTTTGCTAAATTATTCGTTATATTTACTGTGTCATCACGAATTGAGTGACTGTGTGTATGTGTGCTGCGCATATGTGTTGGATGAATTGTTAAGTTGTCTGCTAAATTACTTATTTTGTTGGATCGAAGGCAGGTGAAAAAGTTAAAGGATTAGGCAAGGTAAATGAAGGATGAAGATATTTTAGTCACTTAACCCGCTTTTTTTGTCTCCTCCTACAATATGTTTTTACAATGAATATATGTATATTTAGCAGCGAAAGGCCTTGCTCGGTATTCTTAATGGAATTTAGGTATTTTCGAATTGGCTAACCGACACTTTTGAGATATTTCTGAAATCCATTAAATTCACGTAGTGACTAACCATTAACTAATTAATACATTTTTTGATATTCCTAAAGCCCATTTGCGATTTTGTATTATGTAGCCTCTTAAATGATTGATGACTGATTTTTAAAAGTTTTTATTGAATTGGAATGATGTGTGGAAATTAGTGAAAGTATTTATAGAATTTTCACATATTTTTGTACGTAAAAGGGAACGAAAGTAATCTTTGTTTTTGTTGATAGTATACCAAAATTTGAACTTTTTACTGCCGCCCTGCTTCCCAAGACACTTCTGCCTTTATTGCGGATCGGCTGTCTACATAGATGTTGACTCTGGAATTCCAGAAGCTGAATGCCTGCAGGTGCATTAGAGGTCAGCTGCGGGGCTTTCGAAATAGCAAAGATCTCGGTTTGAAATATATTGCAGTGGTCCGGCATATAAAAAATTGCCTTATGCCTAACTCTGGACAGTACATTCCCGCACCAACTTCATCGGCCATATTTGAGCCATCCGTATAGATGATTGGAGTGTTGCGTTTAGCTAAAAAATGTATATACCTTTACGCCAGTCAACTGGTTTTATATTTATTTGGAACTGTTTTTCCCAGCTGAAAAGTGGGAACATGTAGTCGATGTTTGCCATTACCCACCGAGCTAATCCCGAAGGTTTTACATACATATATGTAAATTTTCCAGCGAAGAGGTCTATAGGTGGCACGTTTAGTACCAGTTCAAGGCCGCCGTTGGAGTTGTTCATAACGCTCTCGTTATGCACAGTACTACGAGCCTCTGAACCCTTTCCATTGGCTTTCGGTAGGTGGATTTACGTATGCCTGTTCACCATACTACTGCACCGTAGAGGGAGAGAGCCCCCAGATTGTGCCGAGCTTAATGACCAACGCCTTTCGAAAACGACGATTATTGTCTTTTTTGATAGCCATGGAATCGTCCAAAAAGAATTCGTTCCACCGGGGAAAACTGTGAATCAAGTCTACTATTGCCAAGTACTTGAAAGATTGCGAAAACGACTCAACAAGGTGCGCCCAGACATCGCTCGTAACTGGATCCTTCATCACGACAACGCGCCGTGCCACACCGCCCTCAGCGTGTCCCAGTATTTGGCCTCTAAAGGGATCGCCGTGTTGCAACAGACGCCTTATTCGCCCGACATGTCACCCGGTGACGTTTTTTTGTTTCCTAAAACAAAATCGGTGGTCAAAGGAACACATTTTGAGCCGATTACGGACATCCAGGCGGCCGTGACGAGGGTACTCGCGGACATCCCAGTCGAAGCGTTCCAGAAATGTTACGAAGCATGGAAAACGCGCTGGAATCGCTGTATAGCTGCCCAAGGGGACTACTTTGAAGGGGATGACAGAGTTGTAGAATAATTTTGAAATATACGGTTTTTATGGAATCAGTCTCATTACTTAATTGTCACACCTCGTATATTTAAAGTAAGAGATCAACTACTTTCGAAGGTTTCACCAGAAGGTATAATATTTTCTACACAGTTCTTTTTTGATGTAGATTTTTTATCGGCTGATTTATTAGACCACATACATTTTTAGGACATTTAATAACTATTTCAATAAACTTTTTCCAGCTAAGAGATAATGATTTTGGTTTCGATGTCACCAGGCCCACTAAAACGATAGACTCCCTTTGTGAGAGGAATTGCGGTGAAAGCTGCTATTAGACTTAGAGAAGCTGAGTACATGAGGGGTTCCAAGCGGGAACATACTGAAATTTTCCGCTGCATCGAATGAATTCTTGAAAATCTAAACCACTACATTGCGGTTCCTTCTGCTGGTAATTTCTTCTTGTCTTACATACTTGAGCGGAGTTAGCAGGCGGAGCGAAACCGCTGGAGGAAAGATGTAGACTTTTCACGAATTGTTCGAATGTTAGAAGAAAAGAGGGGGACAGAGTCCTAAGCTCTCCATCAACTATAGCTTCAGACGGTCAGACTATCGTATATCCTTTCCAGCGGAGATGGTTATCGGCAAGTTATGACTATCTGTACTGCTCCGAAGTGAGTTTTCTTCCGAAAGAGAAGGATATATCTATTATATTGGTTTTGAGCTCGCCCACTATATGCTCAAAGCTAGTTAAGGAGTGGATGACCTCATTGGCAATAGTAGTAGGCTTCTTCCGTATTAGATCTGTTTAGATGACCGGTCCCAGCGCAATCAATGGAAACTGTAAAGCCGATGATTTTGGTAGAGATGGTATCCAACTTCATTAGATCTTAAACAAATAGGTACTCCACTTCATGTGTTCTATTGCTGGATCTATGGACCTCCCATGTGCTCGGCAAGGGCTGATCAACAATCATAAATTATGTGGCTACGATCCCCTTATGATTTACTTGCTCTTAGTAAAGTCTATCTCTCGGCATTTGTAGGTGTCCTGCGGGGAAACTGTTCAATAAGCTTACTCGTGGTGCGACAAAATATTTCGTCGGACACTTTTTGCCAATGCTGTATGGAAAAAGGCGAGATGAAATCATCGTGGTACTTTTTCCTATACTGACCAGCTGTGCTGACAGACTAAGATTCAAATATCTAAGTAGACAGATTTTTGCCGAACGTAGCGACGTAGCTGGGATTAACCTCCTTAACAAACAAACTCAAAATACTTCATCGTTATATGTGGATCTAGTAGGCAGTATTTATTGTTGTAGATATCACAAATGACCAATGTTCACAGCTATCGAAGAGCGATCCAGCGGTACCTCACCGGAACAGACCTAGAAAGCTCCTTTTCAGTGTGTCGCTTAAGGTAGTCGATATATACTCGTACTAAGAATATTTAAACTAAACCAATCATATCTCTAACTCAATTAAATCTTTTCATGGACCTTGAAATAGAGGAAAGAGAAAATATTTCGTTCAAACCCCGGATAAAGCCTTTTACCATAACCAAAAATAAATTCCACAAGATTCTAATTAACAGCTAACCAAAAATATTACATATTGTCATTTAATTTGTTAACGAAGAAAAGTAATAAAACGACTAAATATATGTAAATAGAGGGAAACTAGCAACAGGCGTATAATTACCAAAAATTTAGCATGCCAAAAAATACAAAAAAAATTTTAATACTTTCAAATCTAATCTAAATAAACACTTGATGTACATATATGTAGACGAGTGAATCAAACACGGCTTGATGAGTAACTCGGCAGCTTATCAGCAAAATGCAGACTGACAAGCTAACGGCTCAGGCACAAATACTAAGCCGAAAGCTATTAAACGTCAACCAACAGTACTTGCCGCACATTACTACTCCACTCTGATATGCAGTGCTACTATATATGTATATATGCTGTATGTATCTATGTATGCTTTGAGTATCTGTGTATGTGTGCAAATTGGTGTGTGCGTGTGCGTTGAAGTTTTGGAAATGCAGTGACAGCTTTAGCTCGTCACTTTGTTAGTTCGTCAGCTCATCAGTGCTGTGGTGTCTGAGCTGCGCCTGCAAAGCTAGTTAGTTTAGTGGGCGTGTAGGTAGTGAGTTTTTGTTGTTGTATTTTATAAAACGTATTAACAGCCAACGAGCTCAGTGCTTAAGTACTCAATGTGCCTAAGCGGTGGGTTTTCGAGCGCCATAAAATGGCGTAGACAGGTTACTATTTGCTAGCCGCCCAGTAGGAGCTGGATCACTGTAGTGAAAGGTATTAGGTTTTAGTTATATAAGCTTGTCCGTCAGAAATAGTATCTCAATGTTTGAGGTATCGATTTGAATTATTTGAAACAATCTTCGCTCCGCAAATTACTGCCTATTTGTGGGCATTGTCGATATCGAACCACTTTAGCATGAAATTATCATACAAACCGAAACACCATAATCAACTTGCTGTATGGAAAACTTTTTTATTTGGTGAGTTATCTTCACGAAATTTGACACGACCTATTGACCAAACAACGGAATAATCTGCGAACAAAATGTTTTAAACAGATCTTTCTGAAGATCCACCAATCAACTTGAAATGATGATTTAATTGCTCGCTCGTCTGAACATATCATAACGTGGACAGGTTATGCGGTGCGTATGAGTAACTTCCTGCAGCAGAATGCGTTTTTAAAATTCACCAAAGCACTAGCGATTCGCATGAGGTTCGAAGAAGTCTAGGTAACCAAAAAATATTTATTTAATATTCGTTAAATTCGTTGGAGTTATGTGTCGTGCAAATATAAGATGCCTACTTAGTTCGCGTTCATGTTTCAACAAAGTTTAGCTTATCTTTTGCCATTAGTGTTCGAATTTTTCGAGAATGATTATGAAATTGTCTGATGTTGCAAGCCATAGATGATCATAAAAATGTTATCCCTTTTTAAATATGACTCTGCTCAAGCACACCAAGAATCATTTTCTCGTTTCTTTAGGAATTTGTGTTCGTGAAGTAATTGTATTATGACAAATTCTGTTCTAGAGCAAGCTTGAAAAGCCGTAGTAACTGTTTTATTTTCAACTGAGAGGTTTCTTTAAAATATAAAAAAAAATGAAATTACTGAAGCAAAGCAGAAGAGAAAGTATGAATCAGTACTATTTAGTTAGAAATTTCAATCTTTAGTCTGAATAAAGCAAGACTGGTGTCTTAGATCACCATGTGGAATGAAAAGCTCAGTGATTCGAACCATGATTTAAGCAAACACGTCTCTGAATGTTTATATCATGAACAGAGTATATTAAGTTTGCCATGAAGCTTGTAAGACCCAAAGAGAAAGATCTAAAACCTTGTAATTTGTATTATAACCGATCAGTGTGATAAGTTGAGTCGATAAAATGATTTGAATTTGCTACGTTCTATCTTTTTACCTTCAAATTAGTGTCTCATTTTAAGAAATATCGATTTGAAACTTTCCATACGAGCTTTGCTCCTCAAGAAACCACTTTTTCGTCGGAACGGCAGACATCGAACAACTGTATATAGCACACAGCTGCCATACAAACTTGGCGATAAAATTTAGTTCTCGTACGAAAAACTTTTTTATTTTACGAGGTATTTTCACGAAATGTGACAAGAATTATATGTACTTAAGAACAACACTACAATCTCCGAATTTGTTTTTACATCGGGTCACTGTAGCATATAGCTGCTATAAAAATTGCTATGCCAACTAAGTGTACCATAGCGTTAAAAGGCTATGCGGTGCGTATGAGTAATGTTCAGCAACAGTCCGTGTTTTCAAACTACATTAAAGTACCGGCGATTTGAAGTTGGACAGAAGAAGTCTAGGTGACTGAAAAATATTTATTAAATATTAATTGGTTAGACTTGTGTGTTGCACAAATATTAGTTGTCTACAGAGTTGTCGCGTTTTGGTTTCGAGTTTCTAGTGCATCAGTTGTAATTTGTGTCCGAATTTATCGTGAATGATTATGAAATCGTTTGATGTTGCAAGTCATAAATGATAACAAAAATTGGATTCTAGGTCAAATACGACTTCGTTAATGCCCACGAAGAACCATTTTCTCTTTTCTTTTGCTATTTTTGTTAGCATAATGATTTTTTTTTGTGAGAACCTCAGTTCTACAACAAGCCCGCAAAGCTGTTGTGTACTAAGATTGTGGCTTTCAAACCGATGCTGACTTTTTACCTTTGCGAGAGGTCTTCTCACCTTGCTTTAACAGATTTGGCTTTAAGAGAGCTCGTTTTGGGAGAAAGTACTTCTTTTGAAGGAACTTTATGTTGATTGTTTTTAGATTGGTTGTCTTATTGCCTGAAAATTCTTGTTTGTTTTCTAGCGTATTCTGCTAGGTTGGGAGAAAGTACTTCTAGAAGGAATCCTATATCGTTTGTTTTTAAATTGTTTGTCTTAAGGTGTGTTCTCTTAGCTTGAGGGAAAATTCTTTTTTTTTTAAGATTTTTCTGTAATTGTTTCTATATGGTATTTTCTGACCTTCGCTAAGGATTCGTCAAGCGATCTCGTTTTAATTAGTTTGTTTCCTTAACGTTTTTATTTATATTACAGTAGGTAGGTAATGATACATAGATGTAAGATACATTGGATCATCAGCCTCATTCCAATGACAGTCGGTTCTAAGTAACGGGAAGGGACCCGGATTTTTATCCTCCTTGAAACTCCTCAGGATGTTTTCTGCCGCTACAGCAACAACAACAATAACCAGGTTTATCTGTCGATCATTTTTAATTTGTTCTTCATGTCTTCGGTCAACGTTGACTGGATCATTAACAGCTACTCTCTATCGGGTTTGGAACTCTGCTCTCGTTAGCAACAAATTTCGAAAAAAATATTAAAATTAAATATATAAAAATTCATGCATATCATTCACCATTTATTTATTGTACGAGTATTATTCGCAAAAGATCTGCAAAATTTTTTCCTTTAAATATCATCTCTGTTGCAAAAGTTTAAAATTTCTCCGCAGGACATTATTAAGTATATGTATGAAAGCAACGGGATTTTGTTACCATTTTTGTTGTTTGAATTTTTGTTTGTTGCTATCCGAGCTGTGGTTATAACATGCATGTTGGTGTTGTTGTTTTCAACTTGTTGGTGTTGTCATTACTTTTAATGCTGCTGCTGTGGCATTTGTGTAGGCCAACGTTGATGAGTTAAAAGTGCATGTTTGCAAGAGTATACACCTACGCACACACACATACACCGATAAATGAGTGTAGTGGCAAAGTAAACCCAGTACCCAACCAGCAAGGTTTATAAATTCAGCTGTCACTATGTTTTGACAAAAGCAACAAATATTAGGATATATAGGAATTTTTCAAAATTTCCAGCTAAGCAAGCAAAGGCAGAAGCATACACATGCATGTTAGCACAACACCAACAGAAATTTTGTAATTTTTGGCTTTTGCCATATTTTCGCCTATGCGCTCCTGTAGATCCTGCACTCACACTCTAGCACAAGTGGTCGTCGTAGTTAGTGTCAGTATGACTCAAGTGTCAACATGTCACTCACAATGAAAATTAATAATCATAAATATGTGAGCATGTGTGGTCGAGCCACACAAACACATATAGATAGATATGTATATAGCTACCTACAGCTCATAACAGTTAGTTGTGGTTGAGTGTTATGAGTGGAGTTGTTGTTGCGCGTCACTGCATGAGGTGTCCTGTCCTGGTATGGTAGAGCGTTAGAGCAAAGTAAATAATGTGGCTTAGCAGGAGCAGCTTTGAAAGCGCATAGATTTAGCTGGGATAACTTCACAAGGCTTAGGTTACTTAGGTGGCTTCTTCAGAAGAGTAGCGATTAGCTTAGTAGTTAAATTGAGTGAATTTTTGTAAACCAATTTGTAATTTTTGTAAGGACAGAGCACAATGTAGGCATATATGAAAAGTGATAACTGAAAAGTAAATCTTTTCGGGACATTTTTCGTACTATAAATATTCTTGTAATACATAGTACTTTAGGTTTTTAAATCCTTCGATTAGCACAAAAAAAGAACCTGAAAATTTAATTTGCCTCAAATTTCGTATTTCTAACCAAATTTCGTATGCGGAATCGTAGCAAATGTTGAAAAAGGCATACTGTGATTCAGTTTTATCAAAACCGGAAATCTACGTGTGGTACAAAGCCTTCAAAGACGGTCGAGAGATCATTGTTCTGAATCTTCGTCCTCCTTAACTCACGAAAATATTAAAAAAGTGAAAGATACGGTGCTTAAAAATTGTCAGGCATGGGTTAGAGAAATGGTAAGAGAACTCGCTATTACTCGCGAGTCCGTTCGAATGATTTTGGTAGATATTTTGGGTAAGAAACGCGTTTTTGTCGACTCGTCCCGATAAAGCTGAATTTTTTTTCGAAAACAGTACCGTAAAAAACCCCCTCTAGGCATACTTGATTGTGTGATTTCCGATCCCGATTCATGGAGAGTATTATAACAGCCGATGAGACATGGATTTATGAGTTTGACACGCAAACAAATCAAAAATCATCAGTATGGAGGGAATAAAAGGGAAACGTTTTCTGAGTATTCAAAGTTTGACCTAAAGCATATTCAAACTATTTTATATTTTCGAATACTCAGCAGTTACTTTTCTTGTAATCTAACTTTTTGAAACATTTTGATAACATTATTTTTATAAATCGGCCATAGCTATTGTAGAGTAGTTAATGTCATAGGTACACCAGTGCGTATGTGTGCTGTGGGCACGACCAATGCAGAATATATTTAAAAATTCTTAATATTTGTAGTTTAATGTATACAATACATGCACTCAGTTTATTGTACACATTTTAAGTGTCTATTGAAATATACTTGAACGATTTCTGGATATTATTGTTCAAACACTCAATATGTTCTACGTGGCGTATGAGCCACTTCGACGGCAACAATTGCATAAGAGTTTGATTTTGAAAACAAAAACTTGTTTTTAATAGAGAAGACATTCTAGTCACCTCTTCCAGAAGAGGTCACAGAATTAGGGGGCTGTTGAAATTTTTAGTTTTTAATCAGTTTTTGCAAAGAGACCTAATTCAGCAGGCAAAGGCTACTCATATTAACCGAATTCGCTTTAGTTTTTATCTAAGAGAAGATATTTTTACCTTTAAAAAATCTAATATTGGCCTCCAGTTCTACTAAAATTGCTCTATTTTCCCACAAATATTTTAAATACAAAAAATTTTGTATCTCTTTCTTTAGATTGAGGGGTTATAACCAATTGCAAGTCATTACAGTTTTGGGAACCGAATACACTAAGAAGAAAAAAACTATACAAACACTCTATTTATTCAAAAATATGGACCAGTCATGCGCTTTGCACATACAGCACACCAAACAAGTGTTTTGAGGATAAAAAAGACGTCTCAAGATGTCTTATGGATTATTATCACTCTGAATGCGACCATTGTTTTATTAACATACCAAATTAAAAGTAAATTTTTTCGCTGAGCAAAATTGTATTTTGAAAGTTGGAACCGATGATATCTCGTTTTGGACCCATTCTCCGAGTGTTCGTCACGCTTGTTGGTTGTACGGCTTCAATTTTGCCACGAGTTGGAATTTTTAAGCTCACAAACTAAGATCTCATCGGAAAATCTACCACCAAATTTCATCTCACCATTTATTGTACTAGCAATGACTCGAATTCACCAAACAGGTTAAAATAACTCCATCGAACTAAATTTTAATATTAATAAAAATCCATTCTACCCATATTTTTTATGTAAGGATATTATTTTGACAGCTGTTACGCGCAATGGCGAATGGACTCTTTCGGGGTTTATTCGATACTTTGCTTCATAGCGGTAATAATGTTTCCGGCGCGCACTGTATGGCGTCTCGGGGGACGCATTTTTCCACTTGAGTGAATCTGATGCGAAACCGATCCGCTGTTGTTGGAATTACAGACTCTGCTGGGCAATTATAGCGATCAAATATTGTTTTCAATTCCCACGATAGCGGGTTCTACGCACCGAAATGGATTTTATCTGCCCAAGAGCTGTTTTTTGGTGATCTAATCCCACATGATAATGATCTCGATTTTCATCGAAAAGTCATCTTCAACGATGAGGCTCATGTCTGACTGAATGGATTTTGGAAAATTTTGGTTTGGGGTCAGTCTGTCTGTATATATGTATACGACCTAGTCCCTCAGTTTTCAAGATATTGTTTTGAAATTTTTTAAACGTCAGTTTTTCTTCAAGAAGCTGCTCATTTTTCATAACTGCCGATATCGGACCACTATAACATATAGCTGCCATACAAACCGAACGATCGGAGTCAAGGGCTTGTATGGAAAACTTTCACATTTGCCAATATATCTTCACAAAAGCTGGCACAGATTATTTTTTAAGGCAACAATGTAATCTCCGAAAAAATTGTTCAGATCGGTTAACTATAGCATATAGTTGTCATACAAACTGAATGGACGGAATCTGCTGTTGGTATGAAAACTTTCGCATTTGACAAGATATATTCACGAAATTTGGTACATATTATTTTCTAAGCCAACAACGTAATCTCCAACAAAATTGTTCAGATCGGCTAACTATAGCGTATAGCTGCCATACAAATTTAACGATCGGAATTTAGTGCTTGTATCGAAAACTTTTGCGTTTGACAAGATATATTAACGAACTTTGGTATAGAATATTTTCTAAGGCAACAATTTAATCTGCGAAAAAATTATTCAGATCGGACTATTATAACATATAGCTGCCATACAAATTGAACGATCGGAATCAAGTTTTTGTATGGAAAACTTTCGCATTTGACGTGTTATCTTCACGAAATTGGACAAGCTTGCTAAGGTCTTCAACAAATCTAAGTCATAGTTTAGTACTATATAAAGAAAATATTCCAAGCATTGCAATACACAGACATTACAATTTATACATGAACCTCTAAATTAATATATGTGAATTGGTAAAGTTTGGCTGCATACGAAAGAAGTCTCGGAATTTATTTTGATAACGCAAATGCATTCAACACATGATATATGTACGTATGTTTAGTATATACAAAACCAGTTAATATTTTCACATTAACACAACTTGAACGTAGCTGCACGCTTTCGACACCAAAGCTAGATTTACATAGCGTTGCGCAAATTTGATGGTTGAGCTTAATTTTTGCCGGTAAAGCAACAAATATTACGAAAAACGCACATAAACAGCAACAACAAGTGTATGTGTGCAAGTTTACATGAAATATTGCACTTGTGTGTATGTGCCAAATTTGTCGACTGTTGACATGCAACTAATGTCGTTACATAATTCTGGGCGATAACAGTCGTGTGTGGGTTGGCAAAAATATGCGCGCTTGTATATGTATGTGTATATATACTTGTTTATGTACATATCGACCATAACATACCTCTGTTGCATGTGTATGCACTGAACCGTTATTTTTGGCACACTTGCTGTCACTGCCTTGCCTCTGGAACTATTTTATTTCGGCTATAAACTCCAATGTTGCATACTTGCAGGCGCACGAGTAAATATTTACTAGCACGCACATACACCACACCAGCTCCGCATAAAATGCCGTTAAATATTGTTTGCGCCTCGCAAAGTGTTAAATGTCAATGAACGCCCTTTTCATTTGCCCTCACGTCTCAATGCGAAAATTAACTTGCCGCCTTGCAGTCGCTCCTAGTTTGATTTGCCGGCAGTAGTTGTGGTGCTGACGCCTGCTGCTGCTGTTGTTTCCTGTTATTGTTGTTGTAGTTGCATTTGTTATTTCCTGTCAGGCTAATTTCCTTTGGGGCGTCAAACACCTATGAACCCTCGCCAATGAAAGATTTTCAATGCATATGCCTGTCAGTTAGCAACTCTTGACTGAAGGTAGACACAACAACAACAAAAACCAGAGAAACAAAAACAAGACCCGCAACAACAACATAGACAATCATCAGTCCCCAGCCTCAATCACTTCAGCGCCAACGCGCCAGACAAGTTGTCGTTGATTGAGGTTCCTCTCTGCATGTTACGTAAGTGTGTGTGCCCACATATGCATATGTATGTGTGTATGTGCATTTGCTTAGCATGTTTATTTACTGTACGACCATTGTGTAATATGCAAAATATGCAATCATTGCATATTTCATAGTATATTGACTGCAGTCAGTCAGTGGTTCCCTGGAAATGCGCTGTGTGCGCCTGCAAGTATGCAACATTGAAGTTGATTCTGTATGCCCTTTGGCTAGTGATGACGTGTGGTTTGAGAATATTTGTTAGTTGCGTCGCACTTTATGTACATTTGTCTCAAGGGTCGCTGCTGCTAGCAGTGTGTGATTAGTTCATTGGGAACGAGGTAATAGAGCAGAGATTATAAAAATTCTGTAAAGGGATGTGTGCTTGCATTTAAAGTGGTTTGTTGGTACGGAAAGTTCAACTTTTACTTACAGATAGACAACAACAATGTAGAAATGTCTAAAGAAAGTTTCAGTAAGAAATATTAAAGGGACTTTTTCAAGTGTTTTCTAGAAGTTAGATCATGTTTGTTGCAAGCTATGAGACCAAGCACCTTGAAATCAAAGAAATTATTAATTTTTTTAAAGAAAAATATCAAGCAGACTATAGTACTTAAATGCCACATAGACAAAGTAAGCTTTGTTAATTAGGAAACACAGAGGTCTAGTAGTTATAAAGATATGTTGGTAATACTAAGTGGTACCAAATTATCAATAGGAGAGTAGCAATTACTTTTTAGACAAGAAGTATTCATGGAAACTAGACTAATGTCGGTATTCTGCGTGAGACGATTGTCTCATGTCTCTAATAGTGACTATAGTAATTTAGTGATTCTGTTAGTCAGGAGTCTCATTTTGGTATTCTGACAGTTACAGTATAGTAGTATACTGTAAAGTAGTATACTCTATTTGCCAGAATACCAAAATGAGACTCCTGACTAACAGAATCGCTAAATTACTATAGTCACTATTAGAGACATGAGACAATCGTCTCACGCAGAATACCGATATAAGACTTCAGGGAAAAGAAACTAGCTCGACGGAAGTTCTCACGCAAACGGCAAATAACGGCCAAATTTAACTCCTTATTGACCGTCCGTTCATTAGGGAACAAATTCATGATGCACCAAACCCTGAATCGTCACCTTGTTTTTTGTGCGGCTTTGGTGTATATTTTTTTAATTTCGACTTTTTCCGTGTTGAACTCATAAACCCATGTCTCATCAGCAGTTAGATTACTATCCATGTACGTATGCGTTTCATACCCAAAATTTCCACCAAAATCATTCGAACGGACTCGCTAGAGATGTCGAGCTCTCTTGTCATCTTTATATTTATAACCAATATAAATTTGGTTCCCAATATTTCCTTCCCTTTCAAAACGGAGTGGGATAGGAGTAGAGTAGACTGGAACACAGAGAAAAGTAACAATATAGATGGATTCGAATTAGATAATGGAGTGGAACCACCATAGGTACCAGAATCGCCTTGTGTTTACCAGACCACCACAGTGTCTTTGAAGCGGATATTACAGCAATCAAAGTAAGTCTTCTTGTTCTGACAAGGAGTGTGTTCACAACAAGGAATATACAAGGTGCGTTGCAAAGTAAACAGGACTTTTTGAATCTGGCGCCTCCTGGTGGCGTCATTTATTTGTCGACTGTTGCGTTAGAATCTGCTTTCTTTATCGATTGTCTAGTAAGACATTTCATCTATTGAAAGTGAAGTTATTGCGTTTTAAGTGCCAGTATGTTTGTGTTATCGGTGCGATAATGAGCTTCGAACAAAGAGCCAACAATAAATTTTGTTTTAAAATTTGTGAAACTTTTACCGAAACGTTTCAATTGATGAAATAAGTTAATAGCGATGAGTGCCTATCCCGTGGCAGCGAGCACGAGTGGTTTCAATGTTTTCAAAGTGACGTTGAGGACATAATTGACGATCAACATGTGGGCCAATCATAATCCGTGATCACCAAAAATTCCATCAAAACTGTGCGTGAATTCATTAAAACTCAGCCGAAATCATCATTGAAATTTATGGAAATGGAATTTAAAATCTCCAAAATATCAATTTATCGCATTTTGACCAAACATTAGGGCTTACGAAAAGTGTGTGCATGATTTGTTCCGCACAAATTAACTGACGAGCCAAAATTGATCTCATCGATCGACACTTGTGACCGATTATTTAACCGAAAATCACATTTTAACCATTAATCACCCCCTGTATTCACCTGGTATAGCACCGTGCGACTTCTTCCTTTTCGGAAATATGCATTTGCCCATGATAGAAAAGCGTTATGCAGATGTAGAGTCCATTATAAAGGCTTGCACCGGCATACTGGCGCCCATACTGGCCAACGAGCCAAAACACTCGTTATACATGCTTTTGGACTAGGAAAAAAGCTGTATTGAAGCAGAAAGAGACTATTTTGAATAAAATGAATTTATTTCGCCGAAAAACCATTTATTTGTTTTTTGTTCTGTTTACTTTGGAACGCACCTTGTATTCAGTATTTTAGACATTATTTCCTCTACCAAAATCAGATTATTGCTTCTGGAGACTATTTGAAGACTTTTAGTGCTTTAAATGTTCAATTATGCATTGATTTTTCTTCGTTCAGGATGGAAAAAACATACGCCGCGTAATTATTGTAGGAACACATTACCCGGTTCTTCATACAGCACCCCAAATACCGTTTATGTGATCTTTCATAAGCTTTAAAGACTAAACTGATATTTGTCACTTCTTTCTGAATTTTTTTTTTAACTATTAAAAGTCATAGCGGGTGAGTAACGCAGACTGACACCATTTATGCCAATAAGTCAAGTGACTGTCAATAGGTATTATATTGAAGCACTACACATTCATATTTATAAGCACAAAACCTGCTCAGTTTCATGTAGCAAACGACATATTCGCAAACACTGTTGGACTGTTTGAACTTTTAAAATCAAAAATCATCGTTTGTCATGCGAAATGAAATGAAAAGAGGAGTAGATACCGCCATGCAGCATAGAAAATTGGTACAAACTTGCATAACTGTGATTTGCCATATTGTGGCAGTTATATTTATTTACATACATATGTATGTGTGAGTATATTATATAGTTGCTTGCACGGCAACTAAATATATGCTCATGAAGGCTTGGTGGCAATAGAAAATAAAACAAAAGTGGCAAAACAAAATAAAAATGCATGTATGTGTGTATTAGGGTGGCCGATCTTTCCCTAGATGATTTTTATATCTTAACAAAGTATATAAAGTTTGCCACAAAGTTTGAAACACGTCGAAAGGAAATGTTGAAGGCGCTTTAAAATATATATACATACATATATGAATGATTATTACGATGTGCTGATTCGATTTAGCCATTATTCGTTTGCTTGTTCCTATGTCTGTATATACGCGATTAGCTCCTCAGTTTTTGACTTTTATAAACTTGACAGTTTGCTTATGTGCTATTCTCTAAATGAAGCTACTCATTGGTCGTAACCGCCGATATCGGCCTCTTATGTCATATAGCTGCCACAGAAACTAGGCGATCAAAATCAAATATTTATATGGAAAACTCTTTTATTTGCCGAGATATCTTTACGAAATTCAGTTCGAATTATTACATAAGTCAACAGTACAATTTTCCAAGAAATTGTTCAAATCGGATCATTTTTACATATAGCTGCCATACAAACTGATCGATCAAACTAAAGTTCTTGTGCAGAAAACTTTTGTATCGGACTGGATATCTTCACGAAGTTTGGCAGCGATAATTTTTCAAAGCAACTCTATAATCTGCGAAGAAATTATTTCGATCAATTCAATAAAGCATATAGCTGTCATACAAACTGAGCGAGCAAAATCAAGTGCTTGTATGGAAAACTCTTTTATTTGATATCGTATCTTCACGAAATTGTGCGTATGTAATTTTTCAAAGTATATATATAATCCCCAATCTAATTGTTCAGATCGGATTGCTGTAGCATATAGCTGCCATACAAACAGTTCCAGCCTTTGTATTTGTATTTGAGGAGATATCTTCATAAAATTCCAAACGAATTATTATTTAAGGTAACGGAGCAATCTCCGAAGAAATTGTTCAGATCGGACTACTATAGCATATAGCTGTCATACAAAGTGACCGATCGAAATCATTATAAAGGTCTATTTATGCTATAAGTAATACACCTATGAAGGGTATTGGAGCTTCAATGTAGTAAAAGTTAACGTTATTTCATGATTTTTTTGGTTTTTATGTTTTTACGGGGGGGTTTGCAAAAAAGCTTCAGTGTTTGTCTTAAAACATTATCCAATGCTCTTTATTTTGAATTTAACCCGCTTTTCCTAAGTATTCCACATCAGATTATTTGATCTTTTACAAAAATATTTCCATATCCAAATTAAATAAACCTACAACCTTTAAAAAATTATATTTTAATACAAAATATCTCCTACTGAGTACTGAGTACGAGTATAAGTACCTCACAAATTCTGTATTGCTCATACGACATGGTGTATTCTATGAAGATTGTACAGTACATTTGATGTTTAAGTGGGTCTAACTTTTAAAGGAGTGGCTTTCTGCAAAAATTTATTAAGATTTTTTTGTAATGTAATGATTGATATTGGAATAAATTTTTTTCGAAATTGTACGTTTAGTTGTTTAGTACAAAGTATTACGAAACTTCTTGTTATATAGTATACATGGGAAAGGAAATATGACTTGAGGCACGATTTAAATTGAAAATAAAGAACTTGCTTCCATTAAATAATTTTAAAGGGTTAAACCTGAAACTTAAAGGAAGCGATTGCAAAAGAAAAATCACCAACTTGGAGAAAAAGGAACACCCTTATACATACTTACTTATACTTATATAAAACCATGCAGATATTTATTCATTTATATTTTATATAGTATATAATATGTAAGCACTTCTCAGCGCACTTTGCCAAAGCGCTGTCCCTACATAAGCTTAGAAAATAAAAAAAAACAAAATTATAAGGAACACAGAAAACGTATTAGCAAATACTTATTTCTTTATTTGTAGGTATGATATATGGCACATTTATATGCACTTCTATTGATTATCAATGCAACACAAATACAAATACATTTCGAGAGACCGTTGCAGGTGTTTAGAATATATTTTTAATAGTTGCTTTATTTTTATTTCCTGTAATTCTTATTTTTATTCTGGATTTCGGTCCCTGGTGTACACATTGCCATGAGCAACTAAATGCATGCTTATACGTAAGTACATATATCGCTTGTTCCCTGAGTGCGTTGCGTTTTCCGCTTTGCTGCAAGCACGCTATTCTCGTTGAGACTCACAATAATATACTTAAATAAATATTCTGTGTGAAGGTTTTTATGAACCGAATATCTATATAAATGTAGTTTAACAGAGATAAATATTGAAAATTAAATCATTTTGTAGCTGAAGATAAAGATATAAATATAACATGTTATAACAGAGGCAAAACTGTTGGATAATATTTTTGACTTCTGTTTGTTGGGCAAGATTATGAAGCTGATCCAAAAAGGAGGTCGTACTTGCACTGATTATGATTATAATAAATAAATAATAAAATAAATAAATAAATAAATAATTATTTTTGTTGGGAAGCCAAAAGAACACTACTCGTATTGTCGGCGTCTTATATCCATTAAAATCTGTGAAGGCATTTAATGTCTAGTGACGTTAGCTCAGCTAATAAGTGTAATGATCTGAGACCCGAAATGTTCTAGCTTTACTCTCATTTATCTAAAAGCGATTGCAACTTTGTTGCCCAACAGATGTCAAGCGAACGCGAGGAAGCAAATGACAGCAACGAAAAGAGCACAGTGAGTAAACGATCGTCAACAAGACAATGCACCTCCGCATTTTCCTTCAAAAAGCGGACAAAAGTGAGAATTAAAAACTACAGCGATGCTACTCAAAATTGATTTTTTTTGGAACGAAGTTCCTTACGGCAGGCTTGCAGAAGATAGGATTTTGCTGCGGGAGCTAATTGAAAAAAAAGTGATAGTAAAAACCGTAAGAAATAACCCGTAAGAAATATCCGTAAGAAATAACCTGTAAGATCGCTAGTTATAGCCTACTTTTAGGTCTTGCAAAATAATTAGGCATGAAAATCTGTAACATTATTGTGTATGCAAATTATGCATAGAGCGCAACAGACTGCAAACTACATCTGCCAAATATTAAAATACAGACGTTCTTATGGACACTGTTATTTTGACAGCTACACGACTACACGACTGCAGGCCGACAGTTGTCGTTCCCGCTAACTTGAATATTTCCTATATTTGCCAACGGCAGTAGGACGACAGTAGAGTTGATAGTAGAATGGAAGAAAGAAAAAGAAGGTAGAGTGGTGATGCCACTAATACATATGTAAAATTATTCACAGCTCTAACAAACTTGACGTTATTTTACAAATAAAAGCATAAAATAGCTCTATTATAGCTCTATTACGGGTATATCATTTGTAATAACAATTGATAATTTAAAACAAAAAAAATATTTACCAATTTTTACTAATTTTTTGCATAAAAAAATTTCACTTTGAACAAAATATTAAAATTTCATTGAAGTGAAAGGTATTAGTATGGCCACAACGATATTGTGTACATGCAAAATGGACAGCTGTGTTGTCTTGTGTACATGCCGGCCATTGTTATGTTGCTGCCTTCTTACGAATGTTCATGTATTATCATGTGGTATTTTTTTTGCAAATTAAATCGATTCTACATTATCCGAAGGAACTTCGTTCCTGCCTGGTGTCCCACGACAGCGCATTTCTTGTTTAATATCTAAGTAACAGTACTACAATAAACCGATTAAATGATTGACCTTCAGCCCTCTATATTGCCAAACAAATAGTCTATTATTCCCGAAATTACAACTGGTGTTTTGTGCTGCGTGAAGTGAGTTCTGGAAAATATTTATTATGGATTCTGAGCAACATAGCATATATTTAATTTAAAAATATAAAGATAAATTTAACCGTAGCTCCGGTTAAAATACGTTTACATATATTATTTTTAATATATTAATTTGAATACAATATTTCTAATAAAGTTTTTATATACATACTTGTATAAAATATCGAAAATTGTATACGAGTTCACATATGCCAACCAATCAAGAAGAAAGTGTTGACATGTTTCTGTCCTGTATTTTTCCAAGCAGCGGAAAGCCTGAGCTTTACATTTCTACGACAGTGAAGCTGAGGTGCCTTTCCTTGCCAACTCATAAGCTTTACAAGTGCCTTCGTATTTGATTTGGCCTGATGACAAACCTAATCGTATTCAGAAATAACCCGATGACGTTGCTGTACACCTTAACTATACGGTCCGTGAGTTCAAGGCTAGTATTAGAATTACCGCTATCTTTTGAAGTGCATAATCACTTCCCTGAAAGAGGCTGGGCATCGAAGCAGTGGATCGAATTTATTATTGGTGCATAGTTCTCATTAATATAATTATCTGCTAACTTTCCTATCAAGATGTATATATAAAGAAAATCACTGCCTTTCTCTTCTAACGGCTTTTTCCTACCCACATCTGCTTCGATCACATACAGACAGAAGCAGGAAAATAACTCCAAAAAAATAGTTTTTTTTGTAGAAATTAATATAACGTGTGATCCAAGCAGGTTTCTATAGTCCTTTTTTTTGACAGATCACACGTGCTACCGATCAAGTTGCCATGTTATTCTTGTTCAGTATTGTTTGGCATTTCATGATGGAAAATTTAGGTTCTTTAAAAAACTCGGTCTGACTTATGGAACGACTTGACGCATTTAACGTCGATATCTTATATTAAAAACGTCCAAAATTTATCCTGTACAAGAACAGAAGTCACTCAACCTAACCAAGCGACATAGCTTCACTATAAGGGCTCTTGAAAAGTTCCAAGAAGATCCGATATTTTCGAGCAAAATTTTGGTCAGCGATGAGGCCTATTTCTGGCTCCAAGGGTATCTAAACAAGCGAAATTCCCACATTTAGGGCGAAAAACAACCTGAAGAGATTCAAAAGCTGCCATTTCATCCAGAAAAAATAACGGTTTGGCGTGTCTTGTGGGCCGGTGGAATCATCCGTCCATATTGAGAACGCAACCGTCAATGGCGACCGTTATCGCGCCTTGATAATCGGCTTTTTGCTGCCTGGATTCAACAAGACAGAAGCTTCACTTCGGTGAAAAAATAATTTCATGTTTTTGGCGGGTCGATTGGATATCGCACCGTTAGACATTTTCCTGAGGGCTTATGGAAAATTTAAAGTTTGTGCGGACAATCCTGTTTCGATTCAGCCCTTGGAGCAAAACATCTCGTTTGTCATTCGTCAGTTACCAGTCTAAATGCTCGAACGAGTCATCAAAAATTGAACGCAATGTACGGACAATCTGAGACGTAGACGCAGCCAACATTTGAAAGAGATAATCTTCAAAAAATAAATGCCAAAGAATATTATCTCATATGATAATTACCCATTCCACTTGAAGCTTCTATAATTTTCCTCAAAAAAGTAGGGAATCTCGAAATGGATCACAATTCATTACATGTTAACAATTGGAAGTCAGGCATTTCACTACGTACCTTCTTCAGAATATCATACCTTGCAAGTTTATCTGAAAAACAGCTATCAGAACATATACCTATTGCCCGGAAATCTGCGGTCTTTCGAATTCGGTCGGATTTTCCGGAAGTCTAAGGGAGGCTGTGGTTTAACTCCTGCATATGGGATAGGGTTGGCCTTTAGTCACTCGCTGTAGAGTCGCGTGTAATACCTAGAGTATAGCTGAAACCAGATGGTCTTCAATGAAGATGGAAGAGGCATCTATTTCTCCTTACCCGTTGGTAAAAATCTTCATCTTCATGAAATTTGGCGTCCGTTATTTTCTAAACAAACGAACAAGGTCTACAGAACGGGTCACAATGGCATATAGCTGCCTGACAAATTGACCCATTAAGGTAAGGATTTTTAATCTGATAATCTTTAAGGCTATAGAAAATAAAACTATTAATTATATCTAGCTTCGATGTAGTCGGAGTTAACGTTTTTCTTGTTTTTTTTTAACATTAATCAACATTTGTTGCAAAGCACCCACACCCAACTAAAATTCTTTAATATCTTCCCATTCCTTCCATTAAACAAGTAAATGCATACTTGTGTGTAATATCTCATCTACCGTTCAACCGCATTCGCAACTAACGCGAAAATATTCATAAAGTTTTTATATTTATTTCTTCAATTGAAGTTTGCAAATTTTTATTGCATATTTATAGGAGTGGCGACGTCGTGCATGTGCATGATTTGTTTCGAAGTATTTATTTGCGATTTATTGCATGGCACTGAGCACTTACACACATAAATACAAGAGCACATGCATAGATACGGTTATGTATAGAAACTCGCATACATATACACACATATACATAAGCAAATGTTCGCTTCAGCAAGCAACAAGATTGCACGGCGTTACGGTGATAGCATGCTATAAGGTGCTCCTACATTTTCGCATTCCGCTTTATTTGCTTTTTTTTGTATTTTTTTCGCTTTTGGCAAAATATAGAAACAGTTGAAGTAATCAAAGTTGTGCTCATCGTAGCGTAACGGTATTCAGTTGAAGTGTCCTACGTAGTAGTAGCGCTCCGTATTGATGAGTGCATTGACAAGCGAATTGCTGCAATCACATGCACACTCACACATACATACATGCAAATAAATAAATACATCTAAATATGTGTGTGAAAATGTTTCTGCAATTCCTTGCTGTGGAACTTTTTAATGCTATGTTTGTATATGTGTGTGTGCAAATAAAGATAGTTTGCTTGCAAGGGGTCTCTATAGAAATCATCTGCGTACATGTATATGTGTATATGCAGCGTTACTGCATTTCTCCCTGATTTGTTTTATGTTGCAAATCTTGATTTTGATTTGTTACAGATTTTGATTTCGTTGTCATTGGGAAAATATTTCTGCGCTCACATGTTTTATAACTGCAATTTACATATAGATTTAGCGCAAATTGTTATTGAATTTGTATGCAGTTGTCGCACCCATACACCCGCATATACACACATACATAAGTGCATTTAAAATTGTCTTCGTAATGCGCATAATGCCTGATTTGATTTATTGCACAGCAGCTCTATGCATATTCACTTCATTTGATCGCCTAATTAATTGAGTTAGCGCTGATATTAAGTAGTGCAAATACAAATATGAATGTGTTGGAAGCACGTTGATTTCTTGCCTTGTTAAAGGTAGTAAGTGTGTGAACATCATTAAAAATAATTTGTGGAAGCTACGAATGGATAAATATACTTTAGTTTTCAACTGTGCATAGAATACATTCGGGAAATCTTAAAAAAAATTATCACACTTAGTTTGTTTACTATGAGATTTTATGGTTTTATGCTGGAATTTTGCCTAAAAAGGCGGTTAGGAACGCTTCCATAAGTAGTTGTCATATCTTAGAAGATATAGACATATTTCTTGCTACTTGTTTATCCCGAATATGCAGCTCATAGAAAAGGTCTGAAGAATTTAGTAGAAGTTAGAAGCAGTTTGATTAGATGTGAGTCCTGGCGGGCAACAAAAAGTAATACTTTTATTTAAGTTTCGAAATATTTGTTTTCTAGGTTGGTATGACTGACATCTGTGCCAAATATCACAGCGAAATAACCATAAATGTTATGTGTACGCTTGACTTTCTGAGGTACATAAAGTGCATTCGGCGATTTTTACGATGAGTGAAATTATTCAACAAAGAAGTTCCATTCAATTTTGTGTGTGGCATCAAATTTCCGGCGTTAAAACGTTCAGAATGCTGAAAAAAGCTTTTAGTGATTACTTTCCGACTCTCAGGATGTCATGAAACGTTGCTACTGGCGATGAGTCTTGAATCTATGAAAGAAACGATCAACTGACCGAATATTGTTGCAAAGATAAGCCGAAGCCCAAAAACCAACGCCCAAAGCAGGTCAAAATTCAGGGCTGACAATTATTGTTCTTTCTACCACGATAATGCACCGTAGCATACTGTATTGATTCTTCCTGATTTTTCGCCAAATTTTTAACGAATAACTAGCCGTGTCCAAAGTATTTGCTCATATGACCGCTCCAAGGATACGTTTTGAGTCAACTGAAGACATTAAACGTTGAAGGTTTTCCGGAAATTTACTTTAAGAACTGTTTCGAGGATTAAAAAAATGTTGGCACAAGCGTGTTGGGGCTAAAAGGTATCAGTTTGAGGGGAAAATCGGAGATTTTGAATAAATTAAGGACTTTAAAATTATAAAGAAAGATTTATGCACAGTTTCCGTTGTAGCTAAGAAAGCAGGAATAATGCTCTTAAGTCATTGCTGGGTCGTTATTGCCCTGTGAGACTAAGCAGAATCTTACTTGAAGATACAATATATTCCACTGTGCCACTTTTGCCCCAGTTTTAACTCTTTTTTCACCGAAATGAAGAGCTGTAACAGGAGACTCCCCACCAAACTATTACAGCTGCTATGTTTGGAATACAATTTTTTGTATTTTCCAAGGTTTTGCATCGATTTGGCGTTTTAAAAACTGCTAAATAGTGACAATTTTTTTCATCTCTAAAAAAGATACCTACCCATCCGTTGGCCGACTGCGGATAAAAATGCTTCTCGGTTCAACCTAATTTGGGTGTTGCGAGAAGTTGACCGACGGTAGATTTACATGTGTAGATCATCTCGAATAAGTCTTGACATTGATATATCTTATTTCCGAAATAATGTGAAGAATGAGAAATCAGACGAGGAAAGTTCCGTGACATCTGGTTTGATAAATACACGACGCTGTTAAATTGAAAACTCAATGGTGAGAACATTCTTATTTCTAGCATTCCGATTCCAACCGCTTTGCCGTTTAAATGAAACGAATTTGGTTGAGTCTATATTTAGAAACTGTCTAAGCGATACTAAATTTTCCGGTGCATGTAGTTTATAAGTAATTATGAACTTATTTATTTATCGTAAACGCTCTTCTACTTTTCAATCAACCAGTCCACTAGATAATATTGATCGAATATTGAACGCCATCATGGCGCGAAATAAACGAAGAGAAAGTAGTTCAGCGGGCATCTTACATTCCATTTTGAGCTAGAAGGACCAGCGCCAAAGTTCATAGAAGGTTAATCAATCCAGCTCTATAGCGCAAGCAGACAGCGGAGCACCGAATTGTTGACAATCGGATGGAATAAGGATAGCATGTACTTTCTGGCAAGCTGATCGGTTTTACAGTTTCCGCCGACTCCGCTTTAACCTGGCACCCAAAGAAGTCTGACTAGTTTTACTTAACTGCCAGTGAGCTCAAGACCTGGTTAGCGACTTTGCCATCAAAGTGAATGCAGCTTATTCAGAGGCAAAATCTACTGCGAATCAGTACATCCACTACTACAGTGGCTCACAGTGAAAATGGTCCACATGTAAACAAGTGCTTTTAACTGCAAGCAAATATGAAAAATCATTATAAATACAAAAAATTTTGCTGAATTTGATAAATTCAATTTATTCCAATTATAAATATAACAAAACATTTTTTAATTCAATTACATTTTTCATAAAAATAAGAATTTAACAAAATTGGAGAAAAATTCATGTCACAGTGAAAATGGTCCATTACAACAACTATTAAATAAAGTGCTATTAAACTTATTACTAATATTTTGTTGGATATCCTTTTTGACGAATAATAGACTTCAAACGATTTGGGATAGATTCCACTAGCTTTTTCGTATATTCCGGACTTATTTTATCCCATTCTTCTAAAAGGGCTTTTTTTAAATCATTTTTGCTCGATATACTGTGTTTCCTTATTTCAATTTCCAATTTATGCCACAAATTTTCGATTATGTTTATATCTGGTGATTGTGGAGGCGTTTTGAACACTCTGGGGCAATGATATAATAGCCATTCTTTAACGATTCCAGCCGTATGTTTGGGATCATTGTCTTGGTAGAAATGATATGTGTCCTTTATACCAAGTTTTTCGGCACTTTGTACAAGATTATTTTTCAAAATATTTAAATATTGATATTTGTCCATATTCCCTTCGACAAAATGCAGTTTACCAACACCAGAAGCTGAACAAGCACCCCATACCATCACATGGCCGCCACCGTGCTTAACCGTCGGCCGCAAATATCTAGGATCCATCTCTTGATTTGGTTTTCTCCACACGTTCACTCTGCCATCTGATCCAAAAATGTTGTATTTGCTTTCATCCGTGAAAATGACGTTCTTCCAGAATGAAAAATCTTTCCCAATGTAATTGTGAGCAAACTGCAATCGCAAGTTTTTATTTTTCTTACTAACAAAGGGTTTATTTCGTGCAATTCTGCCATTTCTACCATCCCTTCGAAGGACTCTTCTAATAGTCTCGGCGTTACAATTTATTTTAAATTGTTTCTCTACCATGTCACGCAATTTTGGTGCACTCAGCCGAGGATCAATCTGGCTTTGTTTGACAATCCACCTCTCTTGACGGTCGCTAAATAACTTTCTTGGGTTAACTTTCGGCTTATTTATCACACGATTTTCCTTTTTAAACCGAAAAATGATGTTTTCAACTGTTGTTCGGGGTTTTTTAACAATTTTGGCAATTTCTCTTTGAGACTTTCCATTCTTATAATGTTCAATAATTAATTTTCGCAACTCAATTGTAGTTTGGCGGCCCATCTTGAATTTAAGAGCTAAATAACTTTATTAATATACTAAGCACGTGTTCATTTCACCGCAAGAATGTAAATGAAGTAAACAGACCAAAATAACATAAGATAAAGAAAAAGTTCCGTTATTTATCGCAGCTCTGCTAGGGTGGACCATTTTCACTGTGACATGAATTTTTATCCTATTTTGTTAAAAGCTTATTTTAATAAAAATAGTTATTGAAATAACAAAATGTTTTTTTGAATTTGTAATTTGAATAAACTGAACTGATCCAATTCGCAAGAACTTTTGGTATATGTATTAATTTGTTAGATTTGTTTACAGTTAAAGGGGTTTTGTTACAGGTGGACCATTTTCACTGTGAGCCACTGTACCTTGAAAGCAGCCACAGTATAAAAGATAAGCTATTGAAACAAATTTTTCTAGTAATAGCCGCAGATCATACAATATCAATCCCTATTATAATACGTAATAGGTTCCATTAGGAGAACTCATATGAGAAAAAGGTTCACTGAAAAAGGTTCTTAAATTGGCAGTCTTAGCTTGTCGGGCAATATTAAGATCTATTAGGCAATGAGAAATTCATTTATAAGAGTCCTACCGCAGAGGTGGCTTAAGGAATTCAGGAACTATCATTAGTCGATTTGAAAGAGTTATCTATAAAAGTCCTACCTCAGTGCTGATTTTCGTGTCAAGCTGTCATATTATTTTTCTTCATTATTGTTTAGCATTTCATCATGGAATGACTTACGCTGGGGCAACATTTACAAATCGGATTACTTTATTACGAAAATTCAAGTTCTGTAAAGAATGTGTTTCGCGTGCTTCGTTAAATTTATAATCAACATAATCGGCCTACTGAGCGTACTTTTCCCAACATCATTTTCCATTTTCAGACCGAGCATTCATTAATGGATAATGTTTGGCCGAATAGACCACATGCATAGCATGCAGTGATGAAAATTCAGCAGACGTAACTGAAAGTGTACACGAAAGACTATGGAGAGTTGATTCTACGCAACTCGGACTGACGTACGGAACGACATGGCGCTTTTTACGTCGAGATCTTAAATGTAATGATGTGTACAAAATACACCATCCCAAGCGACATCGCTTCGAATAGTGGGGTTTGGAAAAGTACCAAAAAAATCCAATGTTTTCGAGCCAAATTTTGTTCAGCGATGAGGTAGATTCCTGACCCAATGGGTATGTAAAGAAGCAAAACGGCCGCGAGAGATTCAAGAGCTGTCATTTCATCCAGAAAAAATAGCGGTTTGGTGTGGTTTGTGTGCCTGTATGTGTGGAATTATCGGTCCGTATTTCTTCAGATATGATGCCGGTAAGAACGTTGCCTTCAAGGGTGGCCGTTATCGTGACATGACAACCGACTATTTGATGTATGAAATGTAGGTCGTGATCTCAGCGATATTTGGTTTCAACAAGATTGCGCCACTTCCCACACATCGCATCAAACAATGGATTTATTGAGAGAACACTTCATTGAGAATTAATTTCACGTTTTGGGCGGTCCATTGATCACCAAGATCATGTTATATCACATCGTTAGACTTTTTCCTGTGGGGTTATGTAAAGTCTATAATCTATGCAACAATCCCGCTTCGATTCAGTCCATGGATCAAAACATCACGCGTGTCATTCGCCAGTTACTAGTCGAAATGCTCGAACGAGTCATCGAAAATTGCACTCAACGGATGAACAATCTGAGACGTATCCGCGGCCAACATTTGAAAGAGATAATCTTCAAAAAATAAATGTCAAAGAATGCTCTTTCGAATGATAATAAACATTTCCCAGTAAATTTGAAGTTTTTGTGTTTTTTCTTCAAAAAAGTAGGGAACCACGAAGTGGATCTCTCTTTATGTTATTAAGTTTGGTAAAGACCAATCACCATACTAGCGATCGAGAGACCGTTATAAAATCAATAATGTAATAGTAGTCAGTGAAGGATTTATCATTCAAATCCCAGCAGTCAGCAGTTGATAGATCTCGCCGTAGACGAACCAACACCAAAAATAGTTGTGAGTATTGATACAAAATTCGTTCAATATTGGTTTTAATATTGCCTGTTTTCTAGCTATTTATAAAAATCAATAAATTTAAACTGCTTTCGTTTTAAATTCCTGCTCAACAGCAATATTTTACACTTTAACTGCTCATGTGCATAAGCCAGCTAATAGCGTCAAGTTAAAGGTTAATGTCTATAAGTTATGGCGTTCGACACGAAACCAGTAGACGCCGGATGGCAGCGCTCCAACCGCGTAGGATAACCTTGTAATAATGGCAAATACTTTAAAACGAAGTTAGACTCAACCGAAAAATGAAAGAAGCAGCTATTGCAATGTTTTAATTTCCCTAAGGGCCAAAAGGCGAACGCACACGAGGCGTCTGACGCGGCTGAAACGGCAACTAAAACTACTTACCACGAGAAACTATGAAGAAGAAACTAAAATAAATTCACCCAAAGGACACAATTTTGCCAACGAAATGCTGAAGACCAGCAGTAGAAAGCGCACGCGGTGGATTGAGCATTGCGAAAGCGCGCAGTCTAGTCGCGTTCTCTAGTGAGCGTGGGTGTGTGTTGGTGACTACCGCATAGTTTATTAGTTGGCGCGGTGCTACTGTGAGTTGTGGTGCTAGGAATTGCGTGTGTAGAACAAAATGTAGAATTCAAAAAGTAAAATTGTAGAAGTAGAATTAGAAGTAGAAGAAGACCGTGGACCAAAGCGTTGACTGTGGCAAGCAAAGCGCTTACTTCGCTGCTTTTGAGCGCTGCCTTTAGCGGGTGTGTGTGTGTTGCGTGCGCGCGTAATGGCATTGAAGCAGCAACGAAGCGCTTGCGGCGGTACAATTTAGAAGTCTATAAACAAAACAGCTATATTACACATACATACATACATACTGTGAAATAGCTATATATATTTGTATATGTGTATATATGTCTAAGTACTATATGAAGTCTATTCGCATTGTCAGCGCGTTTGCTTTCATTTTATTTTATTGCTGTCTTTTTTGCAGACTTTGCCATCAGAGTTTGTCAGCCAGCTGGGAAAAGCAAAACCAGCAAGTAAGGTAGTGCTAAGTCTTAGTGCAACCGAAATTTTTAATTTATATGATGAAAAATCTGAGGCTGCTGTTTCCTTTTCATTCGTTTTTACGTGGCGGGTCACAATTCCAGCGTACAGCTCTGGGGTGGTATGGCTCGCCTTCAAATGGATAATCTTTGGCTACGCAGAGTATATCTGGTCTAAGACCGTAAGTGGTGAGCTTCTTGAGCCATATGCAAAATTATCATTTCTGGCCACTCCCAACATGATTCCATCCTCTTCCGAGAGCCAAAGAGGGAAGCCAGACGTATTGAAGACAAACAAAGAGTGAGGCCGCTTGAGCTGGCTTACATGAGTAATGCTCGAAATTTCTACGAAAAGATGCGGCGACTAACAGAAGGTTTCACATCCGGAGCATTCTCTTGAATAACCCCCAGAGGCTTATAAGCTTCTATCGAGCGTACCGTGTGAAAGACTGAAGCCCACCGTCCACAAACTAATTGGATCATATAAGTGTGACCACAGGCCTGGCAAATCGACAACTGACTAGATATTCACCACGCGTGAATTTTTAGAATAGACCCGTGAAAAGAGGATCGCCACACATCACCTCTTCGCCGCTTTTAAAGCTGCTTTTGACAGCACGGAAAGGAGCTGCTCCTATACCTCCACGTCAGAACTTGGTATTTTTAGACTTGAGACAGAAGACTTAAAAGGAATACTTAATTGTATTCCGACATTGATACCCGATTTTTATACAGGAGAGTGGAAGAATCAGATAAAAGTTAATGTTGTTTTATATGGGGAGTAGTCCAATTTCGCGTTTTTCGCTTTGTACAATCGTTGGGTTAGGATAATGTTATCTACTTCGTTGAAATTGACTAAGTTCGGAGATATGTGATTTCACCTAAATATTGGCGGCCGCATAAATCCCTCTTATACCATCTCGGAGAAAGTGCTGGACATCACCTTGAGTAACGAACTCATGATGGAACTGATTTCACACTGGATGTTGTCAGGAACCTTTTAATATTGGATTATAGGATCATGAGATTCGGGCTAAGGCTAGAAGTCATGTAACTCCCCTAAAACGTATTCCTAAAAACACCAATTGGGCCAAATATCGAGACAGGTTAGAGAGAAATGTTTGAGGGGGTTCGGGGTAAACTAGACAGAGGTGCAAACGGCGCTGGGTCTGAAGAAGAGGCTGCCTGCTCTTAACCAGGACATCATACGCGCATTTCACTGCAGCGACCCTCTAAAGGCGTTCAGGACGCAATTGCCCTTGGTGGTCAAGTAGACTCTCAGTTTTCAAGTCAAAGTTAAACTCTCTAACAAGGGAAAATGTGCTGGAAACTGGGAGGAGTATAGATACAGCTCGAATGCCTTTAGTAAGGAGATTGGTTCTGCAAAGCAGACAAATTTCAGGAATCTCTGTGAAAATGTCTCCTCGATAACAGAGGCAGCAAGGCTGCACATGGCTCTGGCTAAGGGAAAGACTGAAACAGTATTAGCCATTAAAATATCTTATGGGCCCTATACAACCAGTGAGTACGGCACTTCTGCGTAAGCATTTCCCGGAGATAATTAAGGATGCTAATGGGTGGTTACAACCTTAAAAGGTTTACATTTGCATCAACTTCCCAAAGTAAAAACTCAGGCTAGTTGTCGCCTTGGCCAGTGTGGATCATTGTAAGCTCAAGAAGCACTTACTTAACATGAGCCTAGCTTCATGTGCGAACTCTCTTAGTTATCGATTAAAGGCCGAATTCATCTTCAGTGCCAACCAAGGAACATGTGTACCAAACTTTCCCACGATATCTTAATATTATTCGAGTTATCGACGAAAGCTGGACAGACAAACACACACGAAATTCAGCTCCTCCCGTCTGGCTAGTTTTAGATCTTATAAACATTAAATAAACAAAACTCTTATACTCTATAGCAACATGTTGCGTGGGCATAAAAATAGCAACAACTCTACCCACACACGAACAATACCGGCAGCGAGAGCAACCAACGAAGTGAAATTGGTAGCAAAAATAAATTTTATTTTCTTACAAAATTGCGTGACAAAACGGCAATAGCGAAAATGCGACGACAACGCAACAATAACAATAACAATAAAAAACGCAAGAAATAAATGGCTTGAAATAAATATCAGCGCGTTTGGTAGAAGTGTTGCGGTGGCAAAAACAATGTCAAGTGTTGAGAGTAAAGCGCGTGTTGTGCAGAAACGTTAGAATTGTATGAAAATTGTTGTTGTAGTAGTAATTGTAGTTGTTTTAGCAGTAGTGGCAGCACTGTTTGCTTCTAAAGCGCCACGGTGCGCAAGTTGCTGCGCTCCACTGGCAGCTGATGCACTGTTGCCGCCGCGTCATAGCCGCAAGACAAATGAAGTAAAATACATTTTGAAAATGCATTTGCAGCGCATTTCGCGACGTCTATTTCATTTCAAACAAAAACTAATAATAATAAATAATGTAACGTGAAAAGCGTGCAAAAATATGTGATATATTGTGTACAGGCTTGTGGCTATTTTGGAAAGTTAAGTTGTGTGAGGAAGGGTGGCGAGAAAGTTATATTTTGTCAACTCGCGGGCATGTTGAACTTTAAGGGGTATTCTAGTCTAAAATTTCGGAAACGTTGATTTCGCTAAACATTAGCTTAAACATATTGCGAAAGTACCCGAAAATTGTCATTAAATTTCTCGACTAAATTATATTAAAAGGGAATGTATTTTGCTAAGATCCTTAGTTGTTAAGCCAAATATGACCCTTCAAAGACCGTCGAGAGATTGTTGAAGGCATGCTTCGTTCTGGACGACTTTCGACCTCTTCTACTGATGAAAATTTAAAAAAAGTGAAGAAAATGGTGCTTGAAAATCATTATCGGAGGCACAGACGGTCAATAAGGAGTTCTACATATTTGTATTGCGGAAGAAAAATTGATGGATTTTACACGATGATAATCGAGCCACAAATTTAAAACCAAGAACGCTATGAGTATCATCAATCAACCATCGTATTCACCAAATTTGGCTCCGTGTGATTTTTTCTTGTTCCTCAAACTGAAATTGTCGCTCCATGAAACTCTTTTTCAGCCGATCGAAGATCTACTTTCGACCAGGAATTGCAGAAGCATTTGATATGGGGGATGTTCGAGCAAGCAAATAACTGCAGCAATATTGCGACAGTGTTGTTTTTCTGCAGATACTCAGCTGATACTTATATTGCAACATTTTTGTGCGAATATGATGCATTGCAATACTGCCGCAGTGATTGAGACTCGAACATTCCCATGATTTGATGATTGAGATATTTTTTTCATTTTCTTAGAGTACATTGTACATGAATACATGAAAAAAGATATATTTCTTCTAAAATTCTGCTCTTGATGTGTTCTTTAATGCAGCACTGCTGGCGCGAATAAGTCGACTTCTTTTTGGTCTATTTCTGCTTCAGAACCCTAAAACCAAGCACAACTTTTTTAAGAATATAAATAGTACCAGTTGTGACTAGACACAAGCTTTTGTGAATACTTGAAGATTGGACAAAATAGGTAAGAGAAGAATATCAATCAAATCATGCTGGAAAAATTAAGCAGGATATATGAATGGATATAAGTGGGGCATTTGCGAGATGTAAGGAACCATTTCATCATTCAAATTTAGCAAACCTTAATCCATAAGGTATCGGTAAAAATGCGCAACCTAGATGTGGTAACAACGAAAGAAAGTTTAGTAAATGCAATTCGATCACAAATTAATGAGCTAAGCTCCCTCAGCGAAAGTTCGATTAAAAGCATAAGACATGCATACGCATGTACGCAGACGGCGGTGATCAGAATTCCGGCCATGGACGCAAGAAGACTGATTGCTGTACACAAGATCAAGATTGGATGGATGATTTTCAGAATGAGAGAAAAGCCGAATTTTAGGAAGTGTTTCAGTTGCTTGAAATATGGGCATCTGGCGAGGGCGTATACCAGCGAGAATGATAGAAGCAAATATTGTGCAAAATGTGGTGAAAATAGGTACTTCGCAAAAGAATGCGACGAAAAATCATCCTGTGCGGCATGCAAAGCCAACTGAAAAAGAGATATGGATCTTAGAATCGGAAGTTGAAAGTGCCTCCTCTATCAAGTGGCATGTAAAATGGCGAAATGAGAATTGTACAGATCAAACTATATCACTGCGAAGCTGCTCAATAATAACTGAAACAGACAATATACCAGCAGAAGATAGATGTGATAAAAACATAAGTGCTGGTAACTGGATTTCCAACAAAGAAATCAAAGCTGCCAAATAGGCCTATGGGGAAAACGCTTTCCAGAACAAGCCACTATACGCCGGCTCAAAGTAGGCGAATCTGTTTCTACAGCTGCTACCTCCCCGTAAGTGTACTTCAAATGATTATGAACGGAACGTCGATGAATTAGTCCATGATGCGCTTACCCCAAATGTGGTGACTTCTATGCGCGTCAATTCATGGGCGAGGTAATGTTCTAGTCAAAGCGTTCGTTTTACTATTCGCTATCGCTATTTCTAAACATCTATTATATTTTCCATAAATTTCAAATTTTATTAGTTTTTAATTGATTGTGACTACACTTCTTCACAAGAATACTTTGTCTTGGAGTATAAGGACTCAACTTTTAGTTCATGAAAGGTTGTTTCTTTTTATACCCTGAAGCTTCGGAGACCCTATAAAGTATATATGTACGTATATATACAAGTATAAATGATCGGTATGTTGAGTTGAGTCGATTTAGCCATGTCCGTCTGTCTGTATATATACGAACTAGTCACTCAGTTTTTAAGATATCGTTTTCAAATTTTGTAACATCATTTTCTATTCAAGAAGCTGCTCATTTGTTGGAACTGTCGATGTCGACTGTAACATATAGCTGCCATACAAACTGAACGGTCGGAATTAAGTTCTTGTATGGAAAACTTTTGCATTTGACAAGATCTATTAACGAAATTTGGTTTAGATTATTTTCTCAAGCAACAATATAATCTCCGAAGAAATTGTTCAGATCGCCTCACTATAACATATAGCTGCCATACTTGTATGGAAAACTTTCGCATTTGACGCGGTATCCTCACGAAATTTGACATGGATTACTTCTAAAGGTAATAACATCATATCCGAAAAAATTGTTCAGATCGGATTACTATAGCATATAGCTTCCATACAAACTGGACACATAGTTACTAAAAGAAATACACCTGGTATATTAGCTTCGGTGCAGGCGAAGTTAACGTTTTTTCTTGTTTTAACTGTGACGTTATTTCTAATGTAAAAATAATTTCTTCCATATGAATTAAATGATAAACTTAAATAAAAATAGCGATCAGTCTGAGCTGATACTGCGAAAGGACTCATGTATGCTGAGGATTCTTTTTAAGCAAATATTAACGTTTGAGCGGGTAATGGTTGGAAAAATTAAAAAGTTTTTGAGTTTCCTAATATATTTCTATATCAATGTGCTTTCAAAAGTCATAGAAAATTTAACGTTTATTAATTTTCCTTTATATTTTTCTAAAAAGTTGCTTTGTTTTGCCTGTGACATCTGTCCCGCGCTTTCACTTAAACTTTTTACTTATAATTTTAATTTGGGTATAACCAAATTTGTCTACTCATATGTACACATTAAATTTGCGTGAAATTCATTGTGGCAACAGTTTGCTAACACAGCCGCTACACGCAGCTGCACCAATGTATAACTTAATATGTTTTTCTTTCGAATTTTGCGCCCACGCTCTTTGCTATTGCAACTTATTATTTTATTGTTTTTACTTTTGCTTGCCTTTTGTTATACTCGGTTTGCCGCAGATTGTTATTTTTTCCGCCAACTTTTCTACTCATTCAACCCAAAAGCACGCAGCTTGCGTAAAAAACCAAATACTTCGGGCGAAGTGTGCTTGTGCGCCTAAAAGACGGCTGCGTTAAATTTACAGTTCATTGATTTTTGCGCAAATTTGCAGAGCTTTTTTATTTTACACCGAAGGGTGGCAATGAGAAATCAAAAAAAAAACAAATCAACGCAGACATGCAAATGAAGTGTATGAAATTGAACTTATGTGGTTTTTGTTGTGAATTGCCTTTGAGCAGTTGGGCGTTGTTATGCCTTTTTAGAGTTTTATTTTTTGTTCTTGGAGTTTTATTTTTTGTTTTTGAATTGTTTTTTTTTATTTGCAATTTTTTTTTATTTAATTTTCTTCTGAAGTGGGTTATGAACTTTTGAGGCGGAAATAATTTGTGTAGAAATATATAGTTGCATGTGAATGTGTTTGGTTTTGTGCTTATATGCATACTTTGGCAGAGAAATATGAGTGATGTGTTTTGTGAAATAATGATGCTGCTATAAATTGATTTTCATCTCCATTGATGCGTATATACATATAAATATATATGTATATATATATGTGCTGGTATATAAGCGTAACTCAAATTGGGTTTATTTGAGTTTTATCAGCAACATTTTGTTTATTTTTTTGTATAATATTTTTATACGCATTAAAATGTTATAATGAAGGAAGTTCTTGGACTTTATGGAAAAATTCAATATTAGAAAAGTCTTAATTGGGATATGCGCATAGCAAAATTAATTAGAATTAAAGCTTATATGCAGAAATCAGCTACCCTTACGCTGTGAAATAGCAGCGAACGCAGAGATATTTTTTCTCCGAAATTTCTGGGTCATTGTGAGACTCTGTTATGCACATACATACATACGATTTTGACTAGAAAATTTACGGAAAATAGTCAGAGAATGAAAGCTATTAATTGAAACAGATTTGGCAACTTGTTAGAACTCTTAATTCCATCCTAACATCAGCTTGATATTACTTGAGCAATTGATTTACCATATACTGGTAGAGAAATGTTGTAGTCGTATATGTCCCGTCAAAGTGACTAAAAATATATTGTGTATTATGTGAATCGGCTTAGTTGAGACCTACTGAGGGACTTTTTAAGTTCTATAAGTATGAATATAGTAGATAGTAATATATATATATGTATATCGTATTACAGCAGACTGAGGTACTGGAATCTAGTGCTACCAGTAATAGTTGATTTAAGCACAAGAATACTAGATTCCAGCATAAACAAAATCCATAAATATACTAGGTGGCCTCCGGACCGAAAAGTTCGATAATGTTTTTGGTAGATGGACGACATGTCTTTCAGTGTACTGGACGTGTGTACGCTCCGAGGACCTCACCTAACATCGACTGGGACCATTATCTTGTATAGCAGCGAACATACGCGCCCACATTTGCAAAACATAACATGGCCGTCAACAAACACATGAAAGGTTTTTGGATAGATACCGAGAGTTGAGAGGGAAGCGACATGCATAAGCAGACAAAAACAGAAATGATTCGGAAATGCGTGAGTATCAACAGCTTGAGAAGCCGGCTGACAGTGATAATGCCTGAGCTGATGTGATTGATGTTCAGAAACATACTGAAGTTGTAAAGAGTAACAGTACTTTGCAGTCTACTGATCGCCAGTGAATGTGTACTACCTGAAGATGCCAAGGCGGTTCCCCAATCGATGACTATGGAGTTTCCAACTGCCCAAATATGATGAGTTCTAATAGCAAATACCTGCCTGAAGAACAATAAAGTGGCAAGGATCGATGGATTACCGGCTGAGCTATTGCAATACGGTAGCGAAGAACTGGCAAAGCGCATGCATCAACAACTGTTTGGACATTATCAGTGGGGCTTAAATCCTGGAAAATTAACAATGACTGACCAGATATTCACCATGCGCAAATCTTGGAAAAACCCGTGAAAAGAGGATCGCGAACCCACCCCCTCTTTATAACATTTAATGCCGCCTTCGACAGCATGAAAGAAATTGCCTCTAGGCCGCTATCGGAAGAAACCTCTCCGCCAAGCGAGGTTTCAGACAAGGGCTACTCCCTGAAGTGCGACTTCCTTAATGAGCGATGGTATGTACGAGATGTACGACGACGTTGACAATAGTTCAACGATTCGAGAGAAAAGGGCTATGCTGGCTAAAGTCATTTCGACCGGATGAAAGAGAACACTCCCAGCGGTGAGGTTTTTACATTCAATACTCACTGGTGGAAGCAAAAAAAAGATGATGACCTACACTCCGCTGGAGAAATCAGGTGGTGAAAGACCCTCGCTTCACTTGGTATCTCTGAATTGGCACCAATAGCGAAGAGAAGAAACGTTTGGTCGCGCTGTTGTTAACTCGGCTATAACCACGTAAGTCGTGTCTACGCCAGTAGAGAAAAATGCATGAGACTAATTTTTCAAATAACGTTGCAGCGGAATATAATGTGTAGATAGCTACACTTTTATAAAAGGAGCATAATTATTATTAGAAAAAATGTTAAGTCAGCATATCATCTAAGTTAGTGTTCAGAAAAAAAGGTCAAAATTTTAGTTACCTAAAGAACTCTTGTGCTGGTATGGAAAAATCGTTACGGGTATGGAACTTCAGAAAACCCAAAAATTGCTGCTAGGCTAATAATGAATGTTTATGAAACTTTGAAGGAATATCATTCAAATAAAAACCATCTTATTTTGATATTGGAAAAATAAGATTCTTTCAATATTTAATTACATCGATTACTCTTGGGTAAAATCGTAATTGTTTGTTACCAGTTTAAACCACTACATTTTCGAAATATGTAATCCTTAAATTGACATCCATTATTTAGTAGTACCAGATGGTAGAGAGCAGGTATTCAATGTATGTATTGTAAAGTACTAAAGCTAATTATATTTTTGAAATATTTTTTTTATTAAAAATATACTTATTTTAATTAATAATGACTATCTTACAGCAAGAAAAGAATAAATCTTCGAGCCAGTGAGAGTCTAAAAAAACTACAACTAAGCCACTACATGAGAACTACATAAAATATTTTTGAATAACAGATTGGCGCGATGAACGTTCTATCGGTTTTAGAACTGATCACAATCATAATTGTTTAATCAAGCCAAGGCAGTATATAGCCCAATAATAATTAGCACACACCAAAAGTCTTAAGCAGAATGCTTTCAAAGTTATATTTTTTCAATCAGTAAACATTTTTTTTTTGATTACTTTTCAACAATTTCTAAAAGTGAAATAGAAAAATTTAAAACTACGAAATTTCATGTGAAATCATTGGGAAAGGAAAAGATAATGTAACAATGAATCACATGCAATTTTGGCTTCGTTAATTCCGGTTTCGGTAATTTTGATTTTTTTTAAAGGAAAAATATTTTTCGTAAAAGTAAAAATTTAAAATCCTCAACTTGGTTATTTGAATTTTTTTTATTACAGAACATTTCAGGTTATATGAGAAAAACATGTCACAATAATTAAATTAAAAAAAAAAAAGCGCTTGAAACGTTTTTATATAAACCGTTTGTATTTAAGAAGAGAATTTGTTGTATGGGTGCGGGTTATAGGTAAAAAAGTCATATCCCGAATTTCTATCTATGACTTTTTATTGAATCGCAATAACATTGATTCATTGCTGAAGCGGATGGACCTGATAATGAAGAGTGTGACATTTACGATAATGTCTAACCAAAATGGTGGTGTTCGAATAACCAGTAAGGTTGCTAAACAATTTTCGGGAGGATTCGTAGAAAATATGTAAAAGGAGCTGGTGCGTCAGGGCTAAACTCTTGATTCAGGCCTGTATTGTTAGTATTTGCAATTTTTTAGAAAAAATCGGCAGGAAAGCCGTCACTGGATCTTGGTTTAAGAGGTACCGAAGCATTTAAGTTTCTTGCTGTACCTAAACCGATCTATGTAGCTATTTTTTTGCCAGCTCCTAGCTTACAACTAGCGAGCCAAAACTTTTTATAATATTCTTTTAAATATAAACCACAGCAACATTTACCTACTTTTAATCAAAATTATCTTCATATTTTTTTAAAAGTTCGCTGAGACCACAAAACTAATATATTTATATATATTGTGTACAAGTTTCCTGTATTCTTAAAGTTTTGCGAAACCTTCAAAAATTCATTCGAAAATTTTAGCAATAATTTTTGAAAAGAAAAACAACAACAACAAAAAGTTAAATGACACGAAACAAAAAAGAAGCACATTTGCTGCATCATCTCGGTTATCAGCGCTTTTAGTACGAATTTAATTTCCGCACAAACACCGGTGAGCACACAGCCTCACTCACCTATATACATATATGTATATAGTGGCAGCTTAGCGATTGAGATTCACAAAGTGCAAATACTTTGCTTGTAGTTCGCTCCAAACGATTTTACACCACAAAAATTAAGTTTTCACACAAAGTTTCTGGAAGCCGTCGACGCCGCCACTGATGACAGCATTTCCTCTGTCTCTATTTTAAAGTCATGCGCTTGTAAGTGGGTGTACGTGTATGTATGTGTACGTGTGTTAGTGTTGCTGTTTTACTTTTTTTGTGAAATTGCAAATTTGAAAAGTTTTCAATGTAAGTGCGATTTTGAAATGTCGAAACTCAAAACATTCAACCACAAAATGGTTTTTGCTGAATGGAATCGAGTTGCCAACTTCAACATTTTCCTTTCGGCTTCATTGGCTTGGAGATTGGGCGAAAAGATTTCGGCGCGCTTGTTTTTAGGGTGAGCGCACACTTCTGCTAGAAAAGGGCGTTGGGTGAATATGTAGGTATATGTTTATATGTATATTAGGGAGAGTCAAAAAGGCATTATTTTGTGAAAAAATATAAAAAATTGTAAAAAATAGCGTTTACGATTATAGTCTGGGCTTTGACCTGGAATGATTTTGGAAAATCAAATTCGAACTTTTTTGGAGCCCTTTAATTCTGTATAAAATTGGGTTAATTATTCTTGTATATAGGAATTATAAAATCAGATGCGCCAGCTGTTAATATCAATATTAAGAGTACACTATACCAGAATCCAGTCGCACTAAACGATGATAGATGGCGCATGAGTATGCGACTTACCAGAGGAACTTACATCCAATATCAGACGAATGAAAAATATAGAATGGAGTGGGCGCTGGCATCTATTGCTCGGATCTCAGGCAATTCGTCAATCTTTTAGAATACAGCAGCATCTTCCAAGTAGAAGTCCTTGTGGTCAGAAACGTGGCAGAGATAACTAACAACGCAGGAAACAACAAAAGAAGATGAATACATACGACAATAGCCAAGCGACAAATAAGACAATAATTTCCCATAACACTACGTCAGTGAATATTCCTAGAAGCAGGGAGACAGTCGATGGCTGCTGGAAAGCGATTGCCTATTTAATGTGTTCCAAGTCGCAAAAAAATTCCGTGAAAAGAAATATCTGAGAAGGTTGCTAAAGTACCACTCGTCTGACCACCCAACCAGTGGAAGCAATACTTAAGACACTAAAAACGATACATGAGGAAATTTCCGAAAGGACTGACAAACGGATCAGGATGAGATGAAATGCTTTAAGAGCTTTAAGGGCATGTAGGATCGCCAAGATAATGTGCAAAAGTATAGAAGAAAAAAACTCATTCTTTTTCCTACACGGTACCGAAAAGATTGCTGTGTGGTTGTTGATCTAATGATAGGGCACAACTTACTGGCATCACCTGAGAGCCGTATGTGCATTAGTAAGGACGATAGAAGCAGAACATGTAGGACAGTAGGCGTAAGAGGGACGCTTGTTTGAAACTCGTCTTAGTTATCTAGGAGCTTAACTGTTCAAATGACTAGATAACGTATCAAACTTATATTGATGAAGTTACTCTTAAAGTACGCAAGAATACTTCAGCTCAAATTGAAATGAACCTTTATATGAATTCACTTACTAAAGACCAGTAGGCTTATGTATGGTGTAACAGCCGGTTAGTATAATCTAACCTCAGAAAAAATCAATGGATGGATCAGTAAGAATCTGCAATATTACAGAGCAGATATGTCCCTTGGGCTACTTGATGACAGGAATAGAACCAAGGACGTATTAAATATGTCCAGAAATAGTAGACGCAGTCGTACAGCTACTATAAAGGGACGCTGGCCTTTTGAAGAGTAAATAGTGTACTAAAGTGGGTCTGCTCTGTAACAATATTTGCCGCAGCTTCAAGCTTGAAGTGAATTCGGAAACTATTTTCCACTTTCTCTGTGAGCGCACAGCTCTATCATAAACCCAACATATAATATATCGAACCCATAAGGCATCACAGCTTGAATAGTTGGCCAAAAATAGCATAACCAGTATAAGTAGTCTCATTGAGAGCACCAATGGTTTGAGCGTAATGGGGAGGTTAGATCTCCTCACCGCATGGCATGTGTTCAAAAATAAGCGGCTATTTCTCTGACCTTTCTCGCTTCCTCGCTGCACGGAACCTAACACTCTCCTCCATTAAATCCACAGCGACAATATTCACTAACTGAACGAAGGAGTACAGACTTGACCTTAATACTCGTATTTCAGACGATAGTGTTAAAATACCGATTGTCAACTAAGATTTAAAGTTGACACTCGACAGCTTGTGCTACTTCATTCTACACACGACTGCGATTATTTCCAAAGTACAGGGTCGCAAAAAAAACCTAGTCGGTAGCCAGCAGCATATGGAAAAAGACAAAGAAACGTTGTTGATAAAGTACAAGACAATCAGCCGGCCGGTCCGTAACTATGCCGCACCAATATGGTTGCATGGGTGCAGTGAATCACAGACGAGTAAGCTACCGGCAGTAATAGCACTACACTCTGGACTACAGCGGAATGCCTCTTAAAGTCTACCATCGAACATTGACACAGTGAGGCCCGCATTCCCCCTGTTAAGAAGCATAACAAACTTCTCTTCAAGCAGTTTCTGTTGAGGTGTTTACGTAGAAATCATCCCTGCAGTCACCCACTTGAAGCGGAACCGCCTCCTACGAGTATCAAAATATCTTTTCCTCAACTACGTCGACGACATTAATGGCCCACCAGACTTCGAACGCAACAAACTTCAGTCATGCACTGACCACCATTCACAGTGGAGCCATAAACACCGATTCTAGTTCAGTGAATGGCGTACTTGGAGTCAAACCACCACCTATTGCAGACGAAGAGCTTGAGTTGCGGTAAGAATCGAGAATGAACCTTGCTCAGCTTCGTTTTGGATACTACAGTATCCAAGTTAAACTCCTACTGATCCAGAATCGATCTCGACGTATCAAACATATGCCTAGCGTCCAACGAGTCATCGCGTGCCACTAAATACCTTTTTGCATGCCCAGTTAACCCTATACATCTGCCATCACTCTCCTTACAATCCGACCCCGTTGAAACAGCACGTTTCCTGGGCGTACCATTGGATGACCTCGTTGACAAGTCATCTGAACCTTACCAACCTAACGGCGCCCCGATAACCGTTACAACAACAATAGTGCAACAGTCAAATGAGATAGGAAAATTATGAGGTGCCGCGATAGTAATTATATCAAAATGGTGCATTCAGCGCTTATTGATCCATGAAGGCCGCACTCCTACTTACCTATATCTCAACCTAACCAATTGTCTAAGTCAACAGTATAATCTCGGAATACATTTCTTGCACTTTAAGGTTTTTTCTTGTTCATATTTTAACTCGAGCTACAGTTTCACGGCATCTAAAGAAAAAAATTGAAAGGCCCACCCTATATATTGAAATATAAACATGTATATACATATATATATCCATGTGTATAATTGTTGCCACTTACCTTGTTGCCAGATCGCGATGCACGAAATTCATTTGCTCCAAATGCTTCATGCCCGATGCAATTTGCGTAGCTATGTACACCAAGCTGCCATAACTGTATATACATATACATATAACATATACATAAATATCCGTTTGTATGTGTTGCAATAATCAACGGTATTATTATCCCCCAATTTTTAGTTGGATTTCACCATGCCACGCATAGCCAGGTGGGCAGTGGGGAGACATACAAGTTGTGTATGTGTGTATTTATGTTTTTATTCGAGCATGGAAAAAGTTTGGCGCCATCAATCCAACACACACACACGCACATATAAAAAGCAGATAAGACCATGCAACACCAACAACATAAACGTACGTTGTCCAACAAAGCAACAACAAAGTTGAGACGAAGAAAAATGCCGGCAAACGGTGGCGGCGGTGGAGTTTAAGATGATGATGATGTTGTTGTTGGTATGATGTTGTGACATTGTTGTGGGTCGTTTTGTTGTATGTTATGGCGCATGCATTTGTTTGGTGAAAATTATCGACACGAGACCGGAAGCGTGGCAGGACAAGTCAGGAAAATTAATAATAATGTGAATGATCATTATTGCGTTTGCCGACGTTTGTTGGTAGTTATGGTGTTTGTTGTTTGAGGGTTTTTTCGGCGAGCAGTGGCGGTGGTGACCAAAAATGTTTTCAACATTTGTTGTGTTATTTATGGTGTTGTTGTTGTTGTTATATTTGTAGACGCCGCACGGTGTTTAAGTCGTTGTCGTATACGCAAGTATTGTTTTTGTTGTAGTCGTTGTTGTTGGTGTCGTCATCATCAGCCAAACGGAAGTCGGAAACAAGATAAAGCGCAAAGGATGTGAAAAGAGAAATGAAATGAAAAGTTTGTTAAATATTTTGTTGAGGTTATGTTGGTTATGTTTAAATTGCCTGCGTGTGGAGACATTTACAGTGAGTTTGGTGGGTTTACAGCTTAAGATTTTTTTGATGCTACAGTTTTGAGTTGTTGTTTGATATATTTCACATGTTAACCTGGGACATATTCGGTAATGTTTCCTTTATTTATACTCTGAACAGGTTTACCACGAAATAGTCCCTCAGTTGTGGAGGTACCAATCTGAAATATTTAATAACCGATTTTTCTGGAAACCTAACAACGAGCAAAGAGCAAGGCAGCCAATGGTTGACCTGTACTGCTGCTGTGGAGCACTTGATAAAAGGTGGGAACTCTTACCAAAGTTTGTTCTTTGGTTCTATGAAAGCATTGTCAAGCCCATAATCTCGCTAAAGGTGATCTATAGAGGATGCTTGAAGTTAAGTTATGTGCCCATGTGCTCATGGAGAGAGGCTAGGGTAGTTTTCATACCGAAGACAAACTCAAAAGAGTTTAAGCCAATAAGCTTAACTTCCTTCTTGCTGAAAACACTAGAGAAAATCTTGTACGCGCACATTAGGGCCGCAGCGCCTCTTAGAAACTCGTCCAAGACGCAGCACGCATATGCGAAGGGCAGATAAGTAAAGACTGTACTTCATGCACTGGTACTTAATATCGAAATAGCTCTTGAATGTAAAGAATATGCTCTTGGAGCATTCCTGGACATTTTTGAAGCGTTCAACAACGTTTCTACGGAATCTGTTCTGAGCAATATCCAGTCAATAATTGTTGATCTTGCAATACTATTTTGTTTTGTATGGTGGAAGACGCTAGAAAAGACCGTATTCGCCAATAAATTAGCGAGTGTTCAACGGACGGCTCTCCTCAGTACGTGCGGTGGTCTACTTACTTCGACTACAGCGCTCATTTATTTGCTGCATTTATTACCGATGGATATACATACATAGCCGAAAGCTGTATGGCCGCGAAAGCTGCTGCCAGACTCAGAGAAGCTGGATACTTAGATAAGATAAAGACTCTCTGGAGGAGAAGGGCGGTGATCGTTTTTACGTATGGACGCACATAGTGGGAAACCAACTATCAGCTTAAGTTTTGGACTTCCTGGCCACTACAGCAGATGTTCACGCAAGTGAGGAAAATTCTCTGAGCGCCATTCACTTATGGTGTGCCGAGAAACGATTCTGGTACATATGGCTCAAGCAACTCACGACTTCCTGCCTTATACCAAGCATCCTCTGGGTATCCAAAAAACATCCGTTTGAAGATGTACTACAGTGAGAAGATAACATCCCTCTCCAGGGTTTTGCGCTGGGTTTCGGACCAGTCACGTAAAAAAAACCCAATGAAGAGAACAAAACAGCCTCTGATGAAAGACCCCTCCGCTGCCTACGCTAATAAAGAAGAAGAAAACCACTACAGCAACTTCCAATTGGAAATGTGTAATAAAAGTAGCAGTACATCTACTGTCCGGACCGCAGACTACTTCAGAGTGGTAAATATTCATGCTGTTAGACTCTTTCTCCCTAGCATCGAGTTACTACAAGTTTAGACTGGTTTCGGTGCCTGGTCACAGCGGTATTGCAGGAAACTGTAAGGCTGATGAACTTGGACATATATTTGAGGATCACTAACAGCAGAACGGGAACAGGTAAGAGCTCCGTTGGCTCCAGTTCGCTACTGGTTTATTTAACCTCAGGCCAGTTCAGCAGGTGTTGGTCAACTACTAGACATAAGGTCCCTCGGGACCATGGTAAATCGTAAGAAGTTAAGGGAGCACTACGCTATTAGCAATGACCATCTTTCCATGGTTGTATGAACGGTAACCATACACTGTCCGTTCGGGATTCATGCGGTAAGATTGAACATTTTACCGGATCGAGGCCAAACCTTTTCGGTTCGCACTCTTTTAGACTTTGTGATAGGTATAGGACGCTTTACCTCTAGCTCAACTCTCATTATTGCACAGTAAAGGTTAAGCATTCTTGAACACTTTCAGCCTCTGCGGCGAATAAAGTGCAACTGAAATTGGCTTTGGTGAATTCGTAATGGATTCAATACATTTCGTTGTATTATGAGAGTTTAATCTATCTATAAAATCTCTTGAAATTTATGAATTTTTTTCTTTAACTTTATACCAAATCAGTATTATTATGTAATCTATCTTACGCATTCGTCATTCGTCAGCAGATATGTTAACATACAATCTTAAACTCGTGTTTCTGTCATTCCATTGACTCACTTAATACCACTTCATAGTAGACTCACTCACCTTAAGCTCTTGTTCGTCATAATACCCGCTTGCAGACTATGCGTCGTTTCGGCTACATGCTCCTGCAGAAATTGATTTAAGTCACCCAGACATTCCGAGTAATCGAACACCATGCAAATGGGCTCGTCTCGCAGACAGGCGCCAAGTAAATGCGCCACATTCGGATCGTTGAGGCGGGCGAGCTGTTTCGCCTTGTTGCGAAACTCTTTACGCATATGATCAGGCGCGCCGGGTCGGAGTGTGGCGACTGCTACCAAATTGGCGCTGTGGAAGAAAAATAAGGTAAGGAAAATTTGAGAAAAATATATATAAAATATTTTAACGATAAGTAATATGGCGTATAATATAGCTATATATGGCATCAATCTATTACTTCTATTGTCAAATAACTGTCAAGTAATCACAATATAAAATTAGTTTTATAATAAGAATTGCACATTTATTGGTTTTAATAACTTAAAGCCTTCATTCAGAATAATTTTATATAGACGACTGGTTGTTAAAAATGTTATTTGGAGCGGAAAGATTTCTGTACCAAAGACGCTGAGATCTTAGCGCAAGGTTACCATAAGCACTGCTACTTTTTTGTTTGCCGTATCGAATTAAACTTTTATATTCTACGGATTTATTATAAATTATTGATTATACGGGGCTTAGTATCGTTACTTCCATATTAAATCCTCAAAGTATAGGAAACTCAAGAAATGCAGAGTTTCAGGTATTTTTAGCTTCGGTGCAAATGAATATACATCTTCTTTCTGCTTGTATTATTTCAGTGGCTTAAAACATTCTACAAATTGTTTTGGAGTATACTGCCGAGTTCATAGTTCTTGACAGTACTACTATTACTAATGCGTGTCGATCATGAACGAGCGACAGTTACGAGAATGAAAATATTATTCGGTCTATAATATCAGTAGCGGATTCAGAGGAGGAAAATGGTGGAAATTGTAGCTTTCGACTTATATAATTCGTAGTTTCCTTCGCATATTCTGCACACGTCCTGTGACAAATGGGAGATCTGAACTCTTTTTCGACACTTTGTCGCATGAAAATGTGGCTGAGGACGAACATGTTTCATGGTATTGAAGTCACTTCAGATGAAGTTATCGAAACATTCTCAAAGCTTGGACAAATTGTTTTGTTTTATGTTGGTTCTTACCAAATAAAAAAAGAGCTCATCGAAACATTCAAGCAACCATTTCAAGAATTTTCACAGCAAGCGGATACACTGAAAAGCAAAGAAATTGGATGCCACACGAATTGATAACAAGAGACGATTTTTCATGTCAAAAATACTGCATGAGCGCTACAAAAATAAGTTGTTTTAGCATCGGATTGCGACTGAACATAAAAAAATAGATATATTAAGGCAACACATAACGCCAAAAATAATTTGCGAAATCCGGCCAAACAAACTACGGACATGTGTAATCCTAAACAAGCTCACCATTAATAAATCAGACAACATTCTCCCAAAGCAGGATTTCAATAGACACTTCCAGATGAGGATACCATCTCGACGAGAATGGAGAAAAGGTTCAATAATAGGAGAATACCATCTCACTCTATACCGCCGGATCTCTCTCTATACGTCTGCAGAACTCGGCTAGCATCTTCCAAGCAGAAGTACTAGGCACAGAAAAAGCCTGCGAAATTCTATTAGAAAACCACGAGAATGTTCATAAAGCAACTAGCTTTACAGATAGCCAGGCAGCGCTCCTGGTCTTGTCTTCACCCATGACAAATTCCAGCATAGTTCACAACTACAAGAAAGCACTAAACTCAATAAAAGACAAGCTCGAACTAAACTTCATCTGGGTTTCCAGCCACAGGAACATTTTCGGTAACGAAAAAGCAGACGAGTTGGCAAAGGCTGCAGCTTTCCTCAACCAATCTGCGGTGGAGCTAATAACAAGCCCGCTAGGATCGATCAAAGGAGAGATCAATAGACAATTTCGACAAGTTGTAAATAACAGGTCGAAAAACATTACAAAATGCGTCATAACTAAACAATTATGGCCAACATATGACAGGAAAAGAACCAACGACTTATTAAATAGGTCAAGAAAAAGTATCTACAGAGAAACAGCTAGCACAGGGCACTGGCCATTTGAGGAACATGCATCCAAAACGGGTATGCCCTACAACGACATCTGCCGAGGCTGCAGAGTAGCAGGGAACAAGGAAACAATTTTCCATTTTCTCTGCGAATACCCAGCTCTAGCACAGATCTGACACAAAACACTTGAAATCCATCAAGCACCAAACCTTGAATGGATTTCCACTAAAAACATATCAGACATAAGTAGTTTCATCGAAACTTCAAAATGGTTTGAGAGAGAAGGTGAAACGTAATAGCAGATACAGGAGGTTCTACGAATAGTGTATCAAAATGGCACATCAAGTGCTAATTGAGCCCGATAAATAATAGGGCTGCACTCCTACCTACCTTCCTACCTACAGAAGGGCGTGCTGTATTATGAGTTTTTAAAACCGGCTGAAACTTTTTCTGGGAATGCTACCGCAAATAACCCATCAAGTTGAAGTGAGCGATTGCTAAAAAATGTTCAGAGTTTCAGACAAGAAAAAATTAAAAAAATTCTGTTGTGACAACGATCGGTTTCCCATTGCAAGACTTATAGCCCAGAGGTTGTCCCTTTTAATTGCTGTTTGTTTCGGTCGACACAGAACGCTCTCACTGGAATATTGTTTACATCTCTGACGTTTTCTTTTGTGTGTTACCCACTTCAAGGCAAATTGAATACACCCTGATTCAGGGTATAGCTATTTAAGTCAAAAGCCCTCAATACTAAAATTAAGATCAAAACTAAGACTAACATCACAGCAAAGCAGAAAAGCTTGCGCAACCCGTCCGCTAATAATTTTTATAATTTAATACTCATTTAAAGCCACTTCACTTAACTACTTTTCTGCTGAAATAAAATATTTATATTATTTGCAGTTTTTATGAGCACAGATTTGTCAACTGTCCGCTGCATTAAAATGATTAAATTGTCAAGTATTTTTGTAATTTTTCTACAAATTTCATAACAATAATGAAAATGCATTTCACAAAATTTTTGTGATGATGATTTAATACCAAATGTTGTATATATGAAACCGACATGTCATAATGTGAAATAAAATATGAACGCACACATACCCAAGCACACAAATACATACACACACATACATGAAAGCAATCAGAAATGCAATACCGACAAGTGAGAGATAGAGAGCGAGTGGTAGTGTTGGAAGAGACAGCGGTTCGATGTATGTGTGTAAAGGACATTTGTGGAATGATAGCAATTTTCCAGCTGCCAAATGACCTGCAATATCATAGGTACACAAGCAGCAGCAGCAGCCGACTTGGCTTAATACGTATATCTTTATATATGTGAGTGTGTGTACATTGAAATCGCCTAACTACTGCTGGCCTGGTCGGTAGGTCGCACGCTCGTATGCAAGTTCGTCTGTTGCTGCGCTGCCTATGGTCGTTGTGTGTCACATTGCGGCAGCATATAAAATTGTGTTGCGGTCATAAAACCTCAAAGTGCATTATGAACGTTATCCTTGTTGCGACAAAACAGGATATGTGAAATAATTAACATGCTCATAGTTGCACTAAAATGACCAGAACACATACACACATGCATTTATATACATATATGAGGATGTTTGGTATATATATGCACGCCAACTTATTACACGAGCAATATGTCGGACTGTCAGCTATATATAAGCAACTAGCTACACATATACATGCGAGTATTGAGTTGCATTTGCATTCCATTTTCAGTTATGTTTTTTTTTTGGTTCGTTTTGGCTCTCTGTTTTGTCACATCCTGTGCGCTTCAAATACAAAATCGAGTTGAGTCGGTTGCGGTTAGCCGGCTGCATATTGCATATATGGTTGAGTGCGGTGTGTGTGGCATGTTGCTGTCGTCCTTATCGAGGCTCTTGAGTGGCTTTATTGAAATTGTAATATTTGACAGAAGTCAAATGTGTGGTTCAAATACATTGCCAAGCACTCGCACCAGCGCCTAACTACACATACATTCATATAGCAGTACTGCACAGCGCTATATTAAGAGAGGCCTCCACAAAGCCACCGCAAAATGTTATGAGTGAGCAACGTAATTTAAATATATTAATTTTGGTGCCTATTGCACATATGTTTTAGCTTATTGAATTATGTTCGTTAAAGTTAGGTTAGGTGTATGGCAAATCAATTATTGAATTTCCTTATGATTCTTATGCGAACCAGTTAGGAGGTTTTGTTAAGGTTTTATAGCAATAATAACATAGCGAGTGCGGAGCCTTTCTTTGAAATACTTATCTAGTGAAGCGAAGAGAGGGCTGTTCGGGATATATTCCTACCGGGCCCGGAGTTATCACGGTGATCCAGGTTGTTTATCCCACACCACCTCAGTTGAGTCAGTCAGTGAGTTAAACAAATTTTTTCAGCTTATGTGGAACCTATTTCTTTTTTATGTAATATAACAGCTCATTTAAAAAGCGGCTGCGCTGGGTAGGTTATGTTATATGGATGGAAGAGAGCACTTCAGCTTTGAAGCTGTTCAATTCAGTACCCGCTGGTGAAAGCAGAGGAAGAAGAAGACTCCGCTCCATTGGAGAGATCAGGTGGAGAAAGCTGACTGGTATCTTGAATTGGTGCCAAGTAGAGAAAAAAAAAGAACGACTGGCGGGTTGTTGTTAACTCCGCTATAACCGTGTGGGTGGTGATCTATGCCAGTAAAGAGGAAGAATAATTAATAATTCCCCGGATTTGGCCCCCAGCAAAGTAAAGTACCAATTTTTGGCAAAATTCGTTCTTTTATTCAACATAGTTCAAGGGTGATAGATTGAATATAGCGACTCTCCTAGTTTTTAATACCATATTTGCCTCATAAAAAATATTAGTTTCGGCGGTCTGCTTTTATTCGACGAAAACTTCTTCCCAGCTAGCTTGATAACAAGAAATAGTCAATAAAAATTGTTTCATGCACATCCCAAAACATAGACTCCATAACCCTGTCAGGTAACTAGTGCATTTTTCAACGATTTTGAGTCTGTTCATTGTGAGCAGTCCATTCGGATACTGTGGATTGCACTTCGGAATTGAAATTATGGAGCCCTTTTTCATCCCTTATCACATATCGCAAAAACTTGGGTTTGTTTTTGGTCAATAGTGAACACGCGCGGTATTCACTTTACACAGAGATTTCCCATACCCAAATATTGGTGAATGATACGATCTATACGTTCAGTTGATATCTTTAAAGTGCCTGCTTTTTCAAACAACTTCACTTTACGGTCATTTTGAAATATTATGTGGGCGTTTTTGGATGTTTTCTTCGGTAAAATTCTGTTTTGTGTGTCCATTACGTTCACCTTTTTCGGTGCTCATTTCACCTTGCCTAAACTTAGCTTACCAATTCTTGATGGCTGATTTTCCTGAAGTAGTGTTCGGAAACTCGTCATTAAGCCAAGTTTCCAAGTTCAACTGTAGTATTCTTCTTTTAAAAAGCAATATTTTATCAACACGCGAAATTTCTTTTTATCCATTTCTTCACAATAACAAAGTTTCCTTCATTCGAAATTCTGTAATTCACAAACTAATGATCCAATAGCAGCGAAATTTACGAAAACAACTAACGCAGCAGAAAAAGTCATTGCGTATTAGCAGAAGCAATTAATGAATGGACTTGATGTCGAACTGCAGCAGAAATGTAAACTGTATGTAATATTGGGCAAGAGGAAGCCGTTCAAAGGAGTTTCGCCGCCAGTTTGTGAACGTAGATGAAAAAGATTTCACTACTGCACACCGGAGACCAAGATATAGTCAAAAGAGAGGACTTCTCTTGGGGAACTCGCTTTGACAGATCACCCGGAACCTACTTATCGACAGAACATAGTTGTCCAGTGTTTTCTCGGATGCACATAGAGTGTTCTAAATTCCTAAAGGATTACCTGGAGAAAAACACAACCGTTACAGGGCACTACTACCATATGACGAATTATTGAGCTTAGGCCTCCGCCAACCGTCATGACCAACTTAAGCGAGCTATCTTATGAACTGCTGTCCAGCATTTCTTTTTGCTTACAAATGTCAAAAATCACTTGCCGGTAGAAATTATAGTCGAATGTGGAATCACGCCATTGCAGTCTACTTTGAAAACCTTCAGAAAACGTATTTTAGAGACTGGTCAAATAAATTAAAAAGTCGCTGGATCCAGAGTCTTTAGCTAAAAAAAGAACACAATTTTTATTTTGGCTAAAAACTATAATATCACCGCCGTGTAGGTTCTTTTTCTTTATTGGCGAAGACACGTAGGTTTTTGTTCATGCTCACAAACTTGTATGAAGTTCCTCTCCTCATGAATCACGTCGTCTTAACAAGTTTCATCTCGCCGCAAAGATGGGAGCTCTAATTGGACATTGTATTATTGGCACTCATGAGGTTAGAGAAACGATTTTTGAGAACGGAATTTGTCAAAGTGCAGCAGGAAAAGCTGAAATAGCTAGATACCTACTTCTTCACTGTAAAACTTTCTTCAGACTAAGGTTGAAGCATTTCGGTTGTCATACTTCCAACGAGTCGGCTGGTTTTTATGTATATTAGCCGGCTCTATAAATTCGAGGTATGCTCAAAGTTTTATGTCAATAAGCGAAGGGTTCTGGGTACTACAATGAACAGGAGTTGAGTTCAAATTATATGGCATTATTCATGACTTCGAGATTATCAGCTTGCATAAATAACCTAACCTAAAATTCTCTGTGCTTATCGACTTCATTCGAAGAAAATAGAGCGTAAGGAAGTTACTGGTTATATCTTCTTGCAGATAGTGATAGTTTCTTTGATTTACGTGGGTTAAAAATACATTTTTCAGTATTCGAGAGCAATACTAGCATAATTCTACAATCTAGGTCACGTGAGAGACGAATTCCACGTCAAGTGAAATGGTCTCCTGCCTAAAATTGGTCATTTTCCAAACAAAACATTTCAACAATACCATGAGTTTTATTGCAAATTAATTTCCCCCACCAAAATATACTTAATTGAATGCTGAAATTTAATTAAAGTCACCAGTTTGCCTGTCGTCCAACCATTTCGAGCTGTGCGTCCTCGCTGATTAATTCATTTCATATCCATAAGAATATTAACAACCACAAGGTAAAGAGTAAATTAAAATATGCCAATTCACATTGCTGCTGTTGTTGGGCGCTGTTGTTGTACCGTACAGGTAAAATTGAATATGAGCAAATACCGACATTTGTGGTTATGAAGCCACAAAATTCGTAATAACACCATCATACGAAGCAGCTCATACTGATACTCTTAGCACACCAACAATAACAACAACAAAAACTGTGTTTGTGTGTGTGTGTGTGTCGTAGGTAAAAAGAGCAAAAAGTCAGTTATGATGTGTGGCAGACTGATAAAATATTGATGGACATTCGGATAGACAGTTAGCAGACATACAATGGACACAAACGATGGACAAAATAAGGTGTAGAGCATAAAGCAATTCACTTGCATGCTAACGGTATATATGGATGTATGTATGTGTAAGATTAGGGTGAGCTAAATATAACTTACTATTGAATTTATTAATTATTAAAAATTAGCCTATATATGAAGAATAAAAATATCCCTCAAAAGAAAAAAATTCTAACTAGATTTTAAATGATTTTGATGAGCAGTCAAGGTTTTCATTCAAAGTTTCGTATAAAAATACGTAAAATTTTATGCAAAATACTAAAAAGCGCAAAATTTCCCAAAAAAATAACCTTTATTTGATGAAAAAAATATCCCTAAAAAGAAAAATGTTTATCTTGATTTTCAATAGTTTCGATAAGCATTCGAAGTTTCCTATTTTATGAGTTTTCGATGAGCAGTCAAGGTTTTCTATAAAAACATGTAAAATTTATAAAAAATACCAAAAAGCGCAAAACTTCCCAAAAAATTAACCTTTATATGATGAAAAATATCCCTCAAAAGAAAAATGTTTATCTTGATTTTAAGTGGTTTGGATGAGCAACGAAGTTTCCTAAAAAAAATTTAAAATTTTATAAAAAATACCAAAAAGCGCAAAAATTCCTAAAAAAATTAACCTTTATATGAAGAAAAATATATCCCTCAAAAGGAAAATGTTTACCTTAATTTTAAATGATTTTGATGAGCAATCAAGTTTCCTATAAAACATATAAAATTTTATGAGAAATACTAAAAACGCAAATTTCCCAAAAAATTAACCTTTGTATGAAGAAAAAAATATTCCTCAAAAGGAAAATTTTTAGCTTGATTTTAAATAGTTTCGAACAGCATTAAAAAATTCGTAAACAATTTATTTTTATTAGATATACCCAAAAGCATAACGTTTCCTAAAAAAAATTACCCCAGGGAGATTTTTTCATTTGAAGAATTTATTGAATTAAATATTAAAAAATCACTAAATCTGCATATTTCGACTTGTTACTTTTGAAAGCTTTTTAATATACGAATTTTTAATGAAAAAATACCCTTGAAGTAGATTTGTTAAGAAATTTCATGCTCTAAAAGAATCCGCATTACACAAGTTTTGTCCCAAACAGTTCAAACGTTAGGGTAGTTTTAATGACAACAGAATTTTACGTGTCATATGTGTGGAAAATTTTGAAAGCTCACCGGTAGCTTTGAAGAAAATAACCTAATATTTTTCCTTCCAAGAATATTTTTTGCTCTGCGTATATATGTAGTTACATTTAAACCCACAAATTCTTAAACTTACTTTGTGGCTCACCCTAATAAGTATGTACCGATACAGTGTGTGCTTATTGGAAAGCTGTTTGGAGAAGGCAGGCACAGATGGTGACTTTATTATTGTTGCCCAGATGAATGATAAAAATGGAAAATTAACATAGACACATTGCAGAGACACGTAAATATGAATGGACAAGTTGGAGTGCGAGTCAAGCTCTATGGATAGATAGGCTAGTACACTGCGTAGGATACAGTACGACAGGATAAGACTGGTGAGAATATAAGTGAATGGCATATAACTTGACAGGTTAGGATGTGCGATAGAGTGTTGTCATAATGCTAGGTGGATTGAGTTAGAAGCAGGATATACACATTTAGGTGTGTCAGGTGGGTAGTAAATTTTTATAGTCAGGATATCACAGGTGATATGAGAATAGGCAGTTAAGGGCTCAGTAGTAGCTGAGCTGAAAATTCATTTGACTAAAGTAGTATGGTTGGTAGTTATCTGTTACTGTTTGTGGCATGTTGCAAGTGTTGGAGTTTTAATAAAAAACTGGAAATGCTTCATGTGTTGGTTCGTTGGTTAAGACAGATAAGGTGACTTGATTATTATATAGGTTAGAGATTAGTGTTGAAGTTCAGTCATAGTTTGAGGAATGTAATTTCCTGAATTGAGACTTAGAACTGAAACTCTAGCATAAAAAATAGTCAAACATCTTTCAAAGTTTGCTTCCGTTCTGGAAATTTTGATACATGGTCCAAGCGCGGTGAAGCTCAACAAATGGTCGAAAAGCAAGGATTGACGCCTCGAAAGGTTATGCTGAGAATGCTGGAATCATCCCCTATGAGCTACGAACGATTGATTCTACATTTTACTGACAACAACTGATGAGGTTGAAGCAAGCAATCGAATAAAAATGGCCAAAACTGATCAACAGAAAGGGCTTCGTGTTCCATCAGAGCAACGCTAGATAACACACATCTTTGATGACTCGGGAAATCTGTCGACAAATCTATTCTTCTCCTTCCAATATGATTTTAGCAGATATTCCTTGAGATAAAAATGTATCCTTTAAAACAAATCAATACTGCTGTTAAGCTGTCTCAAAAATATTGGGGTCTTGAAGTGCCATAAGACTCTACTCTTAGGTACCAAGTGCATTTTTACATTATATATACTATATGTTTACATATAAAAATCATTAAGAGGCCAAGAAAAATACAGGTAGGCAGTTTCCAGTTTTATCCAATAAATATTTCAAGAAATCATAAATTTTTCATTATTTCCTTTTTGTATTTCACATCTTTGCAAAAACTCCAACAAAACTAAGTTCTGTGCTCTCCGAAAATGTGCACATGTCACAAGTATAATAATGCATATAAAACATCCTTTATCCTGCACGTCAGTTGCATTGTCGTGCATTGCACAAATTTGTTACTCATACTATGCTTGCAGCTATTATTGTTGTTGTTTTTGGAGCTATACTCAACAATGTCATAATAAAAGCTTCAATTAAAACTTGCACGAAATCAAAGGTAGACAAATGGCGTTGCGGTCGCCCGAACAGACGACGAAACAATAAAGGCGCACACGCTTGCATGAGAGGAAGCAATCGCAGACGAAGGAAGGAACTGCATATCGAAGGTTGTGAGTGTACAAGTATGAAAGTGTGTGTGCGTATTTGCAGCTGTATAACGGTTTTATTAACTGTCGTTGGTGATGGCATAGTGCCAATGGCTTTGCGGACGCAACTATAATGGAATTTGTGATGAGCTTACGCTGTTGGCAGTTGAGAGATGGAGGCTTAAGAATGCCGAGTATGTGGGGACAAGAGCGGAAATAAAATAAAGAGAAATACTGAATGAAAGGTTATGATGGGAATACAACAAAGTGGAATTAAATAACATAGAATAAAGTGAAATGAAATAAAATGAAATAAAATAAAACCAAATTGATTAAAGTAAAATAAATTAAATTAATTAAAATAAAAATAAATTAAATTAAATCAAATAAAATAAAATAAAATAAAATAAAATGAAATAAAATAAAATAAAATAAAATAAAATAAAATAAAATAAAATAAAATAAAATAAAATAAAATAAAATAAAATAAAATAAAATAAAATAAAATAAAATAAAAAAAAATAAAATAAAATAAAATAAAAAAATAAAAATAAAATAAAATAAAAAATAAATAAAATAAAATAAAACAAATAAAAATAAAATAAAATAAAAAAAATAAAAAATAAATAAAAATAAATAAAAATTAAATTAAATTAAATTAAATAATAGAAAATAAAATAAAATAAAATAAAATAAATTAAAATAAAATAAAACAAAATCAAATAAAAAAATGAAATAAAATAAAATTAATTAAAATAAAATAAAATAAAATAAAATAAAATAAAATAAAATAAAATAAAATAAAATAAAATAAAATAAATTAAATAAAATAAAATAAAATAAAATAAAATAAAATAAAATAAAATAAAATAAAATAAAATAAAATAAAATAAAATAAAATAAAATAAAATAAAATAAAATAAAATAAATTAAAATAAAGTAAAATTAAATAAAATGAAATAAAATAGCATAAAAAAATAATAAAAAAATTAAATAAAATTTAAAAAAAATAAAAATAAAACAAAACAAAATTAAATTAAAATAAATAAAGTAAAATAAAATAAAATAAAATAAAATAAAATTAAATAAAATTAAATTAAATTAAATAAATTAAATTAGAATAAATTAAATTAAATATACTATGAAAATTGAAATTAAAATTAAAACAAAACTTAAAACTAAAATTTAAATTTAAGTAAAACTTAGAAATTTGAATTTAAATAAAAATTAAAAATAAGTTTAAACTAAGGTTAAAATTTAAATTAAAGTTAAAACTAAAATTAATATTAAAATTAAAATTAAAGCTAAAATTAAAATAAAATTTAAATTAAAATTAAAACTAAAACAAAAATTTAAAATAAAATTAGACTGAGGTTAATGTTTAAATAAAAATTAAATCTAATATGAAATATAAAAAAGATTAAGATTAAAATCAAATTCAAAATTAATATTTAAATCAAACTAAATAAACTACTAAAAAAAACTAAAATTAAAAATAAAATTGAAATTTAATTATTATTTCAATTTAGTTTACTTATATTTATTAATAATTAATTAATTAATTAATTAGAAATCAAAATAAATTAAATTAAAATTAAATTAAAATAAAATTAAAATTAAATATAATAAATTAAATTAAGTTTAAATCATAGTTAAATAAAGGAAAAAATATATGTAAATATAAATTAGCTAATCTTAAATAGAAAAAAAAATTAACTTAGAATAACATAAAATAAATTAAATAAAATTCAAACTGAAACGAAAAGAAAAATTTAAATTTATTATATTAAAATGGGATGAAAAATTAAATTGAATTTTTCCGCCTAATAAATTAATTAACACATATTAAATTAAAGTAATCTGAATTTTATCAAATTTGCATTTCCTAAGAAGAATTTATTTTTTGATATATTGACACTAAAAGGCAAAACCACTCTTCATAATCCAGTCAACTTTAATGGATTGTGGTTAATCACCAAATTTCTAACGAATTTTCCAAACAAAAAATGCAAAAATTAGTTTATGTAATTTATGGAAATGAATTTCTAACCAAGTCAAATGAAAATCAATAAACAAAAATGGCAAAATAGTTAAGTGCGTGCTCTTTATTCTTCCCATTGGCCTTTTTTGCAGTAAAAATACTTTAATTTTTATTTTTGAACTCACTACGTTTGCCATATTCATTTTGAAAACTTTGCGGTTTTACGGTGTATTTCTCTATATTGGCATTCCGATTGTGCTGCTTTTTTTGTATGTGGCAATGTAATCACAACTTTTGCACCTTTTTTCTAACTACACTCTCAATATTATGCAATATTTTACATTTTCCTCGTTTTTAATGCTACTCTATTGGTTTTGTGTTTGAAATTTTTCGGTTTAGTTCTATTTAATTTGTTGCTTTGTGGTCAATGTGGTTGGAATTTGCAATTTTATCGATCACTCATTTACATACATATGTATATGTATATATATGTATATATATAGATGTGTGTGTGTTCATTCTAATACATTTTTATATTACAACCACAGTTAGGAGCACATATGTATATTTACATTAGGGTGTCGGTTATTTTTAAGTTGATTTTGTTTTACAAATAATTGCTGAAGTTCCAGTTTTGACCCTAAAAATGAGGAGTCAATGTAAATGAGCTCTTTATTTTCAGTTTAAACAGATAATAAATTATATATCACTTGTCATGTATATAATGTGACAGTTTTTAATATTTTTCATAAAGCTAGTAAATCCACAACTTTGAGAAAGTGATCTTTCATAAAAATTTTTCGCTCTAAAAAAAGGTTTCAAATATATTTTTCATAGAAATATTCCTTTAAAAGTTATAAGCAGTTAAATTTATATATCGTCACCTAAAATGCAAGTCAGCGTATCATAAAAAACAAATCGAAAATCGCTGTCAGATAAAATAACCAATATATAACCATTTTATAACTCTAATTTTGTATTAATATGAGCGTGTGATAACCAATATATAACCATTTTGTAACCACAACTCTAATTTTTTTTCGATATGGGTGGTTTTTATTATATCGGTTTTACGTTACGTTATTTTGCATTTTAGGCGACGATTTGAAATAACCTGAGCATTCATACAAGTGATTTAAGCATTCTGTGTTACTCATACGACATGGTGTACTATATGAATACAGTACATGTGATGCATCATTTTAACTGCGTATAACTTTTAAATTGATCATTTTAAGAAAAAAAGTATTAAGACCTTTTTTGTAGACTGGAAAATTTTGTATTAAATTATCACTTCGCAAAAATTATAAACTGCTCTCTTTTGAAGAAAAATTTTTTTTACAAAATATTAAAAAATCGCAAGTAAATTCTATGGGGAAAGTAAACATAAGACACAGTTTCAATTGAAAATAAAGAGCTTGCTTACGTTGGATACCTGAAACTTCATTAACCGCTTATAAAAAAACTTACTTTAACAATAACGCACACCTTAATACATACACATACACAAATGAATATATATGTTAACGTATTTATGTGCTTTTACATGAAATATTTTATCTGTGAGTAGTTTTTATTTTGTTTGGCAATGCAACTGAGCAGAAAACATATCCGAATATATTCGAAATGAAATTAATTTAATTGCTGTTGGTATTTATTTCCATGAGCTTGTTGTTTAGATTTTGTGAGGATTTAAAATCGATTTAGTTTAAAAATTAAAAAAAAAAATTTTAAATATTAAGATCCAAAATTTTTGGTGATTAATTCGTTTACATAGTCTTGCATTCCAAAACAGCTGCAAGATAAACCATAATGAGCAGCAGTTTTCTGGTGGATAGAAAATATTGCTCAACTTAGACGCACATGTCTTCGTTTGCGCAGATCATACACGAAATCTAGGCGCGGAGGAGTACTATCCAGAGAAGACGAGTAATATTAAACTGCAAAAAAGAGGCATAAACATGCCACAGTGACAAACAAAAGGGAAAAATGGGAGCAACTACGCGACGAAGTTAACAAAAACCTCTGGGGACTCAGGTATAATATAGTTGTGAAGAAACTCGGACCTCGAACCAAGCCACCTGTTTTAAACGCTGCCAAAATGGATAGCATGTTTAACGCAGTCTTTTTCACGCCCGAAAAAAAGAGTCAGTGAACCAGAACAGGCTATAAGAATTTCGGAAATCTCCCAGTTCACCTTCGACGAACTACAACTGACCACTGGCAAGCTCAAAACTAACAAACCACCCGGCCCGGATGGAATCCCAGTAGAAATACTCAAAACAATCGCCGAAGAACGGCCCGTAGTACTTTTTAATATGTAAAACGCCTGCCACAAAGCTGGAATATTTCCTGAAATTTGGGGCAAACAACGATTTTCTAATTAGTAAGGGAAAAGAGGATCCCAGTTTGCCATCAGCATACCATTCCTCTATGAAAAACTACTTCAACTTAGACTGGAAGCGACTATAAATGAGCTCTACTGTAGATGGTACGGTTTTAGACTCGTAGGGTCAGCTCTAGGCTCCGAAACATCATTGAAAGCGTATAAGTCGCGAAGAAAATACCCCGAATGCAAACGATTAGTTTTGTTTGATACTTTAGATATTTGAAACGCCTTCAATAGCGCGAGATGGGCGGACACCATTGACGACGCATAAAAAAATTAGAATCCTATCCTATTTTAGCTATTTTAGTAACAGAAAACAGCTTTACCAGACTAGAGAGAAACCGTGACAAATGGAAGTTACATCAAGAGCAGCACAAGGGTCCATTTTAGGCTCAGACCTGTGGAACATTAGTTATGAGGATATACCAAAGTTTGAAATGCCAGACAAATCATATTTTATTGGCTACGGTGGCAGAAGTAATGACAGCCTGATGCATAGAGGAAGCGGGAAGAAAGCTGAATCAGGTCATAATTCCGACGCAAGCATGTCTTGCCTCACATAACCTTCAGCTCGTTACATAAAAAACAGAGTTACTACTGATGACGAACTATCAAATTTCTCTCGTAATAACCATTCAACCGACTAAGGATATTCTTTTTGACCGAATATAGAAAGACACAATACTCGCATGGCAACAAAGACGGGAGAATGAGAGTCACGGCAGATGGACGCCCAGATTTATATGAGATTTGTACTTATGGACAAGTCGCAAATTTGGAGAGGTCGACTATTACATTGTTTTAAGCTGGGAAGAGAGCCAGGCCAGTGGTTTTATAATAGTTTCATGGAGGCAAAATATTGAGAAGAGAGCAAGGACGGCATCCTATATGTATTCGTCGGCTTTTTCTCTGTTCACATACCGACGAGGAGAAAATCGTTGGAAAAAAGTCGTGGTTTTCACGTATGTTTGGAGGCTAAGAACGACGACGAGTTTTCTGTAAAGAGCTCTTCGTCAATCTTAACTTTAGGTTACCGTATCAGTGTAGTGTTTTTTTTTCAGAAAAAAATGGCTGCATTCAAGGTGGCCGTAGGCGTACAGCAACGAAGCGCAGCTTCTTTCAAGAAAGTGAGCATTCATTCTGACAGCCGAGCAGCTATACTAGCTTACTATTTAGCTCACAGCTAATAAAGTAGTGTCTGTCATCTTTGGAAATAGCATCAAACTACTTTATCATCTGACTAGTTTGGGTGCCTGGTCACAGCGGAATCGCTGGCAACTGCAAAGCCGAGGAACTAGCCGGAGAGGACACGCTTGCCCCGCTCACATCGGAATGAGAATGAGTTGGATCTCCAATGGTATCTTGCGTTCTACCACTGAACCAGTAGACCATGCATGCGCTTAGCAGGCGCTGGTTGCCTACACGACGGCGAGATTCTGGTTTGGCGTAGAGCAGAATGGTAGAGATCTACTGAACCACTTGAATCGAGCAAAGTTAATCTTACCGAAATCGTAAAAGTTCTTACTGGACACTGTCCAACAGGAATCTGTTGTAAGATTAAAAATCTTGTCTAGCGCAAGTTGCCAAAGTTGTATGGACATGGGTGAGGTGGAAACATCTAGGCACTTTCTCCTCCATCGTCTAGTCTTTGCACGACTGATGCTGAAACACCTCGGAAGTCTAACCTTCGGCAAACCAGAAGTCGAAACTGACTTTAGCTATCTCAACAAACTTTGTGGGAGGCTCATACAAGCGCTTTATCGATTGGTCTTATGATCCATTATATATGATTTCTTAGCGGATCGGCGTTCTTAGCTGTCCAAGTGAGATCTTTATTAGGATTGACCTCTCAACCAAATCTAATTTAATGATTTCCTGAATAATAAAGCATTTTGCAGATTTCGAATCTGACTATACGGATCATCATATCAAACTAGGAGTGTCGATAATTTTTTGTTTTTTCCTAAGATTTTAAAGCAGTATTTATCAACTGCTCATATCAACTTGTGTCTTAGTCTAATTATTGTCACATTTCATCTTTAAGAGTCGATTTAATTTCATTCTCACTCACCTCATCCCCTTCGTTTCGCACAAGTGTAGCTCGCCGAAAACGCCACAGCCCAATTTCTCCACTATCACCAAGGATTGTCGCGGAAACTCTTGCACTTGAAAATTAGCCAACTCTTCGTTAACATCGACGATGGTGTGGCCACCCAGGCCATTTCCACTCATGTCCAGATTGTAATGATGCGGTTTAACAGCAGCCAAAGTAGCGGCAGAGCTCGCATAACCATAACCGCCGCCCGTTGGCGTTGTCGAGCTCGATGCCAGACTGGCCGTTGTAGAGGCGAGACTGCCGCTACCGCCACCAATGCTGCCATTGGGTAATGTATTGCAAGCACCAGCATTTGTGCCCACACCACCGACCGCACCACCGCCAATGCCATGCGAGGCATTTGTGGCGGCATTTGCTTTGCAAATCGCTGTGGTTGCATAGTATTTCTCATTACTGCTGGCGTTGCCCAATAATGGCGGTAGGGGCGGTATTGGTGGCGGGCAGTGTGTGCTGGCTGTGGCCGTGGTGGGTGCCGGCGGCGGTGGTGGTGGTGGCGTCAGTTGTGACTGATATGAATGTTGATGTTGTAGTTGTTGTAATTTTTGACTAGCGGTCGACAGTTTCGACTGAAACATGCTGTTGAGTGTGTTGCGTGCGCTGGTGCTATAGTTGCTGCTACTGCCACCACCAGCGCCCATGCTGGCGCCGTACAAGGAATTGGATTTCTGTGTACTCGTGGGCAGTAGGTCCTGCATATGTGGTACGGCGTACTCCTGGCAGACAATGTCGGGGACGTCTGGAAGTACAGAAAAAGTTATGCAAATAAGAAAGGTTAATTACAAAAGGGTGTGCTGAAAGAGACGTTGGAGAAGAATAGTTTTCCCATTAAGCTAAGTTCAATGAAGGTATTGTGATTGAGATGAAAAATCCAACGAATAATATTATTGAAAGGAATGGCCTCAAATAGTTCGCGTCAATATTTTAAGTATGTAGTAAAGTTGAGTCATATAGTTTGATATGTCTTTAGTTTATTCAATCTATGACAATAACAGGTCAATTGACAAGCCCCTGGCCTAACATAGTTAAATACATTTTTTCGCAAAATTCGTTTTTTTTTACCTATAGCTAGGGAAAATTCCATGGATTGGGCCTGGAATTGCTTTCGCACCTACCGTATTTTCCAGATCAGGTCCCCAATTAGAATTATAAGAAAGCATTAGCAAGCTTACACCGATAATAAACGCTTGCTTTAACTGCAGATACCTCCAGTTGTCATGGAAGGTATCTGAAATCATTATAGTACAACAATCTGGGAAAAGCGCACATGAGATCCCGTCGTATCATCCACTCTTACTGTTGCTAATTTCGTCAAAGCTACTTGAAATTTTAGTTATAAGAAGGCGCCCGAACATAATTGAAGAAAAATCATTTCATCAATTTGGATTTAAATCTCAACATTCCACAATCGTTCAAATTCAACGTATAACAAGCAGAATAGAAAATACAATGGAAGAAAAGTACATTTTCATAGCTGTTTTTCGATAGAGTATGGCACCATGGCTTCCTTAATAAATTAAGACTTCTTTTTCCACAGCATCTAACAAATCTAGTTATCTCTTACCTGACCAACCGCTACTTCAGAATAAAGCAGGGACAATCGTATAGTCAGTTACAGCCAGTAAAAACAGGTGTATGCCAAGAAAGTGTTCTGGGACCACTATGACGACCAAAAATTGCTCAGAATCCAACATTCGATCGACGATTATTTGACCAAAAATCACATTTTAACCATTAACCACTACACGTATTCACCTAATATGGCACCGTGCGACTTCTTCCTTTTCGAAAAAATGCATTTGTCTAAGAAAGAAAAGCATTATGCAGCCGTAGAGGCCATTGAAAAGACTTGCACCGGCTTACTGGCAGCCGTACCGGCCAACGAGCTAAAACACTCGTTCGACATGTTTTTGGACCGTGCTGAAAGCTATATTGAAGCAGAAGGAGACTATTTTGAATAAAATAAATTGATTTTGCTGAAGAAAACATTTGTTCTTTATTTTTTTTAAAGTCCTGTTTACTTTGAAAGGCACCTTGTATATACAATTTATGAGTCGCCAAATATTCCTCTCAGCTGTATCCTCCGTGGGTGGGTCCACTAGGCAATGGGTCTTAAAAGCTGGTTCCTATCAGAGTCATTACATTGCCAGCAGGCGACTCCTAGCGAAGGCTAGGTATTTTCTCAATCGTCCCCTTATGTTAGACTGCTTTGTACGCATCCTTAGTAGATGAATGGATAAAACAACGACCATTACGAATACGATACCTGGCGGTAGATGTAAAAAGCCAGAGATAGAGACCCCCGAATTTAAAACTCAACATGAAGTACTATAAAGGAACGAAGCGAAACTGGGATATCAGTCCAAACGAAGCTGTTACACCTCCACTGCAACGGCAGCACGTTGCGATGGTTATAGCCGAGCAAGCAAGCGGTTCTGGGGGTTGAATCCGGAAAAACGGATCTGCTTAAGTTCACAAGAAAGCAAACAATTTTTCTATGGATGTTCCGTTCAATAAATCGAATCAAGCTCTCTCTGAAAGACCGCACCAAGTTCCTTAGAGTAGTCTTCGTCTGAAAATTGCTATGGAAACACAAAATGGAAGAAAGAGCTCTGTGCATAACGGGAGCTTTGAGGACAACTCCAATGGCGGCTCTGGAATTGGTACTAAGCCTACCACCTATAGAACCTTTCGCTGAAAACTGCGCAACAAAATCGGGGGGGGCGATTACTGGCTGTAGGAGAATTTACATATAGAATCTGCGGACATAGCTTGGTGGGTAATGGCGGTTGAGCAAACTCCACTTTTCAACTGGGAAAAAAGGTTCAAAGTAAACATAGGAAAAGGTGGTTGGCGTAAAGTAATGCTGACGCGCAACACTATAAACATCGATATTGATGTTGGTGCAGGAACATACTGTCCAGAGTTAATGGGGTATTCTGGTCTAGACGCATGAATTTTAGGCATTTTTTAAACTAAGATAAAAAAATGAAAAACATTCTTACTATCCATTTTTTTATATGTTTTTTATTAACATTTTAATAATAAAAAAATTGCAAAAAAAAAACCAAAATTCGGGGCGGCTTCCAAAAAAAATGGTGCGTCCTGATTGACGTGATTTCAACCCTTGTACAGATCTAGAACGCAAAAAAAATTATATTCTTCATTAGTAAGGATGTCGTTATCGGGTTGACCATTTTCAAAAAAAAAAAAACATTTTCGAATTTTTTAAAAATACTTCAAATCAAAATTTTTGAAGATCCAAGGCAGACACGATAGAGCATTGTATGAAGAAGATATATCTTCTTCTTTTTTACTGGCGTATACACCGCTTACGCGATTAGAGCTGAGTCAATAACAGCGCGCCCGTCGTTTCTTCTCTTCGCTACGTGGCGCCAATTAGATATTCCAAGCGAAGCCAGGTCCTTCTCCACTTGGTCCTTCCAATGGAGTGGAGGTCTTCCTCTTCCTCTGCTTCCCGCGGCGGGTACTGCGTTGAATACTTTCAGAGCTGGAGTGTTTTCATCCATCCGGTCGCGTAGCCGCTGTCTTTCAATGTCGTACAGCTCATCGTTCCATCGAATGCGATATTCGCCGTGGCCAAGCCAACGCGCAAAGGACCATAAATCTTTCGCAAAACCTTTCTCATCCGCTGTTGACATCGTCCAAGCCTCTGCACCATATAGCAGGACGGGAATTATGAGCAACTTATAGAGTTTGGCGAAGAAGATATATAGCAAGTTTTAAAGGAATCGGTTCAGTAGAACTTGAGATATGTCAATCACCTCAAAAAAAAAGTAGTTAGGAGACAATTCTAGTGAACATGGACGCCACGTCACAAAATCGGCTGTATCTCCGAAAATAGGTTGAATTTTGAAAAATCCCTCCAAGGTCATATTTTTGAAAATCTAAGCCTTTCAAAATCCTAGACCAGAATACCCCCTTAAGCATAATGCAACATTTTAAGTTGACGAACCATTGTAGTTTATTCAAACTGAGGTTTTTGCTATTGTGAAAGTCGTGGAGCTGGCCTCTAATGCACCTGCAGGTATTTCTATTCTATTCAACATCTACGTAGACAGCCAAGCCAAGCAGCAATCAAAGATCAAAGCTGTAACCTCCCATCGCATATTGATCAGAATTGCCTTGGAAAGCAGGGTGAAGGTGGAAAGTGTTGCCAGAAGTAAGCAACTTAGCTTCTATTGGGTACCAGGCCAAACAGGCAATGAAATAGTGGCCAAGAATGATGGAGGGCTAAAATACGAATACGTGATTAACATGCGGAAACCTATACATTGTCATTGACAGAAGCATACTAAAGCTATCTCGGTGCAAAACTGCAAAAATCACGAGCAAAACGGTAGATCGGAACAAAAAATTCTTCTTGGTATCCACGTAATAATAAACTATAGGAGGTATCGATAGTGAGAGAGTTTGTTGAAATTTGCGTCAAGCCCAGGAATCCTGAAGGATGATTATTATTTTTGGACTTTGGAACTGAACTCCAACTGGTATCGCAAGGAATCAAAACTAGTGTATGCGTGGCTTATTGGTAGGCCAATGGTAGATAGGTTTAACCTAACCGAACCTACATAAAATTGATCCTAAACATCGTCATATAGTGCAGTCAAAAGTTTTTATATCACCAGAGTGCATAATAATATGGCAGAAATAAAAATCTTTGAATTATATTTAATTCCTTAAATAAATTTATTTGTTTATTATTTACTTACATCCAAAACTTCGTTTTGTCTTTTGGATTTACCAAGAAAACAAAAATGCTTTGGTAAATTTATGGAAAATCTATTATATATAAACATGAATTTATGCATTAGCTTTGAAAAAATAAACGACTTCAATTTTTTGCGTACGAAAGCGTTTGCCACACTATCCATTTTAAATTTTCATTTTCAGCTAAGCCGCCGAAATCTATTTTGCACGCGTATTTTTTGAAAAAAAAAGCAAATAGTTTATGTATATTTATATAGAGAAAATATGTAAACTACTCAAAACAAGTTGCATGTAAGCTATGAAAATATATCCCTGCCACATGTTGTTGGCCAATAGAGTTTAGAGTGCAATTTAAATTCCATTTCAGCTGACATTTTCAGGATTTGCATGTGTGCACGCGAACGTAAACAAGCAATCGCACGAATATAAGCAAGCATAAATGCGAAGAGAAAGATGTCGAAGCATGTACACACTTGTGTGCATATATTTGTTTGCATATAAATTCATGCCACACACGCACGCACGTGCGCACTTCGAAAACAAATCAACACGCAAACATAAAAATCAAAACTTTCCACAACAACAGGCATTCGCTTGCATTTACAAGCGCCTTACTGCATGCATCAGACGTGTTTGTGTGTCTGTGTGTGTGTTGTGTATCTGGTACACATATCAATACACGCTGTTTGTGTATCTGCATGTAGTGTGGGAAAATTTTGGGCGCGTGAGCGCTACAAAATCCTTAAATTCAATTACCATTCAAAACTTGGCGCCACAAAAACATGCATTGGTGCAAAATAAAATCGCTTGCATTTATATGGAGCACGTTGGCAAGAACAACAACCGGCAAACTGCAATAATCACAGGCAACAACAACAACAATAACAACAGCAATAATTTTCTCACTTTCTGTGAAAATGCAATTTCTTGGTGGAGCGACACAAACCCCACTAACAGACTGCTTCAGCTTGTTTTCGCACTATCCCATATACATAACATATACACATGTGCCTTGGAGTACTTGTTTGTTGCTCATACGACATGGCGCACCACTGCATACAGAGTGGAAGGTGGTATTGAAACTTGACTGGTGCTGTTGTAGGGTTTTTAAACAGAAATGTGGTCCCATTTCTGGCTAGAGGTAATGATGATATGTGTATACAGTATACATATATACATTTTTAAAATATTTTTTTTTTTAATAAAAAGTCCGAATTTTTGGTCAAAAATCGATTTTTTTTGGAAACCGCCATTTTTTTTTCAAGAAAAAGATTATTGTGCTTATACTTCCAAATAATTACCAGACCATTATTTTAACAAAATCTGTTTCTTTTTTTGAACTTCAGTTCAGTTCAGTGATATAGTGGTCATCGCAAAATATCTTTTTTGAGCGGAGTTTAGGGGGATCAGCTGTAGTTCCTTTCCAAATAAATATTTTTGATATAACTAAAATTTAAAATATAGTTAGACGGCATTATAATGTGTATGCAAATTTTTGTATCAATAAATTTAAAAGTTTTCTGAGAAAAAATCTGGAAAATTTGCTTTTTTCGGCATTTTGACTGTATAAAACCTCTTAAGAGGTGAAGTACTCAGAAATTCCGGAAAAAAATTTTATTTTGGCGATTTACTTTTGGGAAAATGAAAATGTTGCATATAACACATATAATGCAGATATTGAGAAAAATTGTTGAAAAAAATATATATATTCTTATGAAAAATAAACACAGCTGACACTAAGTTTGATTAGCTCTCATCTTCCTTATTTAGCTATATAATTAGTAAAAGTCATGTCTTATCTCGGCAACGTCGGACCAGTTACAAAACGTCCATTTGAAGTCACAAGTACGCACGTCAAGAAGTTTCACTCTTCTTATACCCAACATTCTATTCTAATTCAATACTCGCTAAAGGCAAAAAACAACGGTTAAATCAGCTGTTAGCTGTTGACCGCCAATCACGTCTAACATACGCTCAAGCCATCCTTAACCAGCACCAAGAGAAAGATGATTTTTCATCAAAAATAAACATTAGTGGTGATTTACGCTTTTGGGGCACTAAAGATTCTAATGTAACCCGTGAAGAGCCATTACACCCGCTCAAAGTCATTGTATGGTGTGCTGTTTTCGCTGGAGGAGTCATGGGACCTTGTTTTTGAAAGACGTCTCTCGTTTGGGCGTTTTGCACTGGCCAGCAAGATCGCCTGATTTGACCGCTCCAGACTTCTTTTTGTGAGATTTTTTGAAGCCGCGGGCTTATGTCAACAAGCCTCAGATTCTTGCAGCTTTTAAAAACAATATCCGTCAAGAATGTGAGGACTTATCGCCGGAAGTTCTGGCCAAAGAGATGGAAAATGCCATAAAAAGAGCTCAAATGACAATCAACTGTGGCGGCGGCCATTTACATGATATCATATTCTCGCCTTGGTGTAAAAAAATTTAAAAGACCAAATAAAAATAATCCACAAGCAGAATCAAAGTTTTTCATTTTTTCATTACAGCCAAAAAACTTGGAAAGGCTAGTTTTTCGCCACCTTGTGTAACTAGGTGGGTCGTACGAACTATGTAATTGATTTACTGAGCCATTTCAAAGAAATTAGTATCACCAACATTGTAAACAGTGTTTCTACAAAAAAGAAAAAAAGGCTAAGTTCAAGATTATCACAAATATGATTATCCTATATTTCAAACTAGCGAATGAACTTAGGCTTTCAGAGAATGTTCTTAATATATGCATATGTATATATTCGATATACTACTGTGATCAAATTGAAAGGTGAATTTTGTCCATGTCATTTCCTTCAAAGTAATCCCCTCTCGCTGCAATATACTTATGCCAACGAATTGTCGAGTCATCATAGCACTTGGAAAAATCCGTTGTGATAGCCATCAGAGTCTTCTTCGATTCAGCTTCTTCATCCTGAATTGAGTAAAAACGGTGTCCTCGGAGTAAAAAAAATCGAATTTTTGAATTTCACTAAAACTAATATAACTTAATAAGAATTTCCTAATATGCGACTAATATTTTCATTTGCGAAATTTGCTATAACTACTCCAAAGAGCTTTTTCTGAATAATTGGTTAAAATACACCTGCAAAAATTTTGTTATGTAAATGAAAGGATAGTTACTGAAAGCTCAAACGAGAAGATAATGAATGAAAATGTGCATAAAGCAAGAAAATATGTTAACTGCGGTTGAACCAAGTTTTTAATAATCTCACAAGTAAAAAGAAATATTTCCGTACAAGAACTTTGATTTTGAACGGTCAGTTTGTAGGACTGCTATAGGAAAGAGTGGTTCGACCTGAACAATTTCTTCGAAGTTTGTGTGCTGCCTCAGACAATGAGCTGAAGTAGCCAAATTCCGCGAAAATCACCTTTCAAATAAAGCTAATTTCCATACATGAGCTTGGTTTTGATCGTTCAGTTTGTATGGCAGCTATATGCTGTAATGGTTTGATCTATAAAATTTCTTCAGCAATTGCACTGTTATCTTGATCATCATCCTTGCTAAATATTGTTAAGATATCTTGACAAATAAACAAGTTTTCCATTCAATGATTAATTTTTTTCCTTCACTTTGCACGACAAAAACAATATAATGAAAGAAAGTAGGTTTGCAATGAATAATGCTTCGCAACAAATTTCATGAGGATATATTTTCATATGAAAGAGTTTTCTATACAAGAATTTTATTTTTATTGGTCTGCTTGTATTGCAGCTATATGCTATAGTGGTTCGAGTTCGGCGGTTCCATTTCGGATTGATATTTCAAAGTCTAAGGCTGCGACTTCCCTGCTTATGTACAGACAGATAGACGAATAACGTCAGAATGGTCAGTTATGTATATACAAGAGGGTGTGGTAGAGTCTCCGACGTTTCTTTGTTGGTGTTAAAAACTTCGTAGAAAACTTAATATATTCTGAAGTTATTATTTTACAGAAAAAGTTCTCCGAAAAAAATGAAGTCTTACACAGGCTTTCAAGGGTTGAAAATTACAAATGTGGAAACGTTTTGCAACTTTCGATCCTCCTTTACTTCAACCCGTTTAATGAGGTATCAGTAGTTATATGGAAAAAAAAATAGTGAATTCTGATCGTCAATCCAAAACGACGTTAATTTGGATCCTGGGATACTGAAGAGGAGAGTATGTTAACAAAAGAGTAAAAAAATTGAAGATGTTTCTCTGAATCCAATACTTGGAGTTGTGGTTCTACAGCGCTACATCCCAGTGGTGCTAAAGAAAAGGAGGCCTACTCAACCTACATATGATCGAAGGGACAAATTGAGTTGAATGCACTTTGTGATTCGAATATGCGAGCCCTTCGGGGGGAAAGTAGAACATATGCGTGCTCCGTTGTGAGATCGGCTCAATTAAATTAGTTAACTATAGAGCAAATGAAAGAGTACTAAAATTTCTATGATTTTTTTTTTTTAAATGTCTCCTTTAACTTTATTTCTTTATATGACCGATCTCAAAAATTCGTTTTCATTGTGACTTTAAATATAATCTTTCATTTTATTTAGTTCTTGCAGACTTTTCTATTATACCTTCTCGTTAAACAAATTTGTTCCATATTACACCTACTGGGTTCATGGGTCATCATAGCTGTATTAGTTTGCATGCACATATTGGTGCTAAAAATTTGCATACATTTGTTCGACAGTAACAGGAAAACTCCAAGTTATACGTTGCTTTTCTCTTTAATACTCTCGTTTTTCTCCAACTTCTCTTATTATTCTTCTAGCTGGTGTTGTGAGCTTTTGCTGACGGAAAAACTTTTCCCATTTACTTAGTTTTCGCAACTAAAAGAAATGAAATTAATTGCAGCGCAGAAACCTAAATGCATACAAACACACTTACACACATATGCATACACACATATACATACACATACATAGCTATGTAACTGCGACTGTTGTCTTCACAAATATGTTCGCTCACCTTTGCAATGACTTTATAAGCATAGCTGTTTACACACACAAGCACACATACATATATGCATATATAGCTGTATATGTGTCAACGGTTATGTTTTCCGATTTGCGCGTCGGTAAGTGTCTGCTTTCATTGCATTAAATTCGCCCAAAACACAATCTGCATTTTCTTATGCCGTTTCAGCTGCCGCCTCGCATTCGCCAACTGCAGTCGCTTCGGTTTTTGGTCAGGAAGTGGTGAAAAGTTTTCGCTGCTTACAAATTTGGTTTTAAGCCTTTAAACTTTTTAATTTTCAGCTGAAACTTATGCCGCGTCGCTCAAGATTGTTACTCTGGCTTCTCACGTATTTTGCGTCAAAGTTATTTCTTTGCACTTTTTGGTGTTGCTGCGTAGAGTCTTCGTCTTCTCGTTGAGATTGTCAGATGGTATAAAATCTCTTCTTCTTCTTCTTTGTTGCGCATTGGGGGTGTTTTCTACGTAGCGGGTCCGAAAATACGCGCACAACTCTGGGGAGGGATGGTTCGGCTTCTCACTTTAGCACGCCTTCAAACGGATATTTTTTGCCTACCAAGAGAATACTTGCTCTAAAACTTGAAGCCGTGAGCTGATTAAGCCAAATGTAAAACAATCGTTTCTGCCCAATCCCAAGTGAATGGTGTCAGAGACTTTTTCTGAACTAGTATGGAGGTAGTACGAGTACTGATGGAAAAAACTTCATACAGTAGTTGCCGTTCCACGCAATCATTCTAATCTGTTTTTATTTAGCAGCTGACAACTTCTGGGCGATTACTTTATTAAAACGGTACACTTACAGATAGTAAAAGAGTTTGCTGATATATTTTAGAGCGGCTCATAGCAGATGACTTATTGTCAAGTCCATAAAACTTCATATGTGTTATGTATGTTCATATATGACTTAGCTGACCAACAATCCTGACTTAAACGTTTCTGTTGATCTCTTTTGGCTCGGCGCGATTGTATTCGTTTTCTTAAAATACAGTATCTTTGAAATATATTCTGATAGTTTGAAGTAAGTTCGATAAATACTTTAAGAATTATGCGATAATGAGTAAATGGTTCTCGATCAAACTGATACGTTCCAAAACAAGTGGGTAGAAGCAGCTATAACCTTAAATGAATACTTCTCAAAACTATCTTCTTTGAAATGAAAAACCAATCTTGAAATCAGCTCCATAGATTTCAAGAATCAAAGCTAGGGAAATACTTTAAGGTGTAGAACCAATCATATAGAGTAAAGTCAACCGGATGTTCGAAAATTCTGATATAAGTTATATAGAAGCTAGGCTAAATTTTCGCTCAAATTGATCTATTTTAGGCACAAAGATAAACTGTTATGAGTGAAACACTCTCTCTTATTATTATTGCAATAACTCACATATTTGTTGAAATATCCGGGTACAAAGTCCCGCCGATATTCGAAAATCTTTCTACGTAGGCTGCTATATATATTTCTGGCCTAAGCAACACTAAGTATTGCCAGGTGCAATCTGACATTTCCAATGGAAAGTTTGACATTTTTTAGCATAACATCACTCAGAACGTTTTGTCATTTAATCGTGAATTGTTTTATTTACAGGGAATTAAAAAATTCATCTCGGCAAAAAATGGAATGAATCATTTTCGTGCCATCATTTTTCACAACTTTCGACGTGGATTATCACGACAAGAGTGCATCGATGAACTAAATCTTTGTATGGCTATGAAGCACCATCCTATAGCACTGTGAAAAACTGGTACAACGAATTCAATCGTGGCCGACGCTCGCTCAAAGACGAATTCCGTGAAGGTCGTCCAAAAAAAGCCGTTGTGCCAGAAAACATCAATGCCGTACGTGAACTGATAATGCAAGACCGTCATGTAACATACCTTCAGATAGAGGCATGCCTAAGCATTTCTCCCACCAGCATCCATTCGATATTGCATGAACACCTGGCCGTAAAAAGGGTTTATTCTCGTTGGATCCCGCACAATTTGACAATCGCTCAAAAAAAGGCTCGTGTGGATTGGTGTAAAGAAATGCTGAAAAAATACGATCGCGGTGCTTCAAAAGACGTTTATAAGATCGTCACAGGTGACGAATCATGGATCTATGCGTATGAGCCCGAAACAAAACAGCAATCGACCGTGTGGGTCTTCCAAGACGAGCCAAATCCAAATTAAAAAAAAAACCATTATCGTTGATAAATATGCCTATTTTCATTATTAGGCCAGAAATATATATAGCAGACCTCGTATTAAGTAAGTAGGGGCTAAGGAAAGTATTAGTCACACCGGCTCCCATATAGCTCTCTCATACTATCTCCTGAGGAGAAATGCAGACTAATCTAATCTGGTTGCTGGTGGGGTGAAGTAAGGCAAATTTGAGCCAAATTTAAGAGTTGATGAAAGTTGATGAATTTTTCGGAGAAAATCTTAAGCAAAATATCGAGGCATTGATCGGTGGTAGTTTCGTAAGCATATGCCTCATAAGGTTCAGTTTGCTTTCAGGGTTTTTAGAACGACAACTATATATGCAAAATCTAATGACCGTATTAATGGTTGAGACATACCATACATCCAGCAGACTTTTATTTGCTTGCTTGGTTGCTTTAAATCGTCAAAATAATATTATTTATTATCTATTGATCAATTTCTGATTTAATTTTCTTTTCACATTAAAAGCCCCCAAATTATTTTTCTGTGCCTTAAGTTACTGTTCGACCAAGTTTAAGAGAATTATAGCTGCAAGCCGTCTTAGGTGGAAAGTAAATCAGTGTCATTTTAATCTTGCTTTATTCTACACTCGGTTTTGCCCTTACAATCTGCCATTAATACGAGCAGTGTAATGAACGATAATGACAAAACTTTGACATTCGCTAAGCATTCAATTTGTATTTGTCACAAGTTTTGGGCCGAACGTACGCATATACTCGGCTTTCTAAATGCATACATATGTAGGCAAATTCTTAGAAGAAAGTTCACATTGACGAGCGAGAGTGCTATTCATTTTCATTCATACACATACATACAATCGCATTTGTGTGTGCATATAAATTTCTAACTGCAACTCAGTCTTAGTGTAGTTGCATTGTAATATTGCAACTTATTTGTCATAAAAGAGAACCAGAGTCTTGTGCGCCTAAAACTAGGCAATGCTTTGTATATATGTGAGGATGTGAAAAAGATTTGTGATGGAATTAGTGTTTGGCAGTGTGTGTAAATGCGGCTATTCAATAACTTTAAGAAGTTATTGGCATATATATACATACACACATATATGTATATGTATGTACATGTATGGAATTATATGTAGTAGAGAAATATATATATAAAAGCCAGGCAGGCTTTACTATATACTTCATGGCATGTGTGAGTAAATACATATTTCTCCAAACTTAATTTAGCACTTTCTTTGAATTTATTGTTTAAATTAATTGTTCACTCATTTTGAAGGATAATATTTTTTTTGTTTTTCGATTGGATTTGACAAAAAATAAATATGGATTTTGATAAGAATTATTAATACATTTACTTTTATAGTATAAGATAATCAAGTTAGCTTATGAAAATGCATAAACTAGTGCATTGTGATTTATTTTCTTGAGATAAGTGAGTACTTATATACTCGAGCTAGCAGTTAGCTTAAATACCTACTCTATTATTGCATTTTCCCAAGCGTTAAAACTGGTTATATTAGAAGTTTGGACATAAGGCAGTTATAATATGTAAAGTCCGTAAGTTGAGGTTCTGTTATTATAAATAAGACGAAATGTGTTCCTTACCAAACTGACATATCTTTTATGCCTTTTATATCAATGGACTAGACTTTAGGGAGACGCAAAGGCAGCGTAGGCTTGATTGAAGTAGCTTTCTTCACTGACACTGATTTGGATCGGTCAGCTTGTATGACAACTATATGTTATAAAAGCTCGATCTAAACAACTTTCTCGGAAATTTTGACGTGGCCTTGGAAAATAATAGAAATTAACTTTCGTGTTGATATCTTCTCAAATGCGAGTGTTTTTCATATAACGACATGATTTTCATTGTTCGGTTTATAAGGCAGCTTTGTGCTTTAGCCTTCAAATAATGGCGGTTCCGACAAATAAAGGTCGGTACTTTTAAGTGTGGACACTTAGTACAGCTTGTTTACGCTATGGAGCCTAGTATTAGATGAGCTCCTTGAGTTGGCCACTAAGAATGGGATTCGGTGACAGGGGTACGCCGGTGACATTGTCATAACGACACGAGGTAAATTTGAGAATATTCTCTACGACACAGTCCAAGGACGCTTAAGTCTAGCAAATGGATGGTGCAATACGGTAGCTGTAAATATAAGCCCGTCAAAAACAGCCGCTGTCTCTTTTACAAAGCGAAGACCTATTCTGGCTTTGAGGCCCCTAACAATCGATGGCAGGAAGTTGAAGGTGTCTAAAGAGGTCAAATTACTTATCCTCACATTAGACACAACATTACTGTGGAATAGGCACGTGGAATTAACACTGTCCAAAACCAACAAGGCCCACACGATATGCAGACGCCTAGACAGTAGATCCTGGGGCCAGGTATCATTAGATGGCTGTACACCATGTTTGTACGGCCTATTGTCACTTATGGTTTCTTGGGAGTCAAAGGAGTCTTCGGTATGCTTTCAACTATCGAAGATTCCAAATCTAAACACTTGCATTCATGCTGGAGCTCACACCGCTGCATCTAGTGATCAAACAGGTAGCAAAAACATACTCATGGCAGCCCAAAATGGAGCTAATGTCGTCTCAACAATAAGGGCCCTAGGCGAGACACACCACTGTTTTCTTCCAAGGCAATCAATGAGGGTAACCTTTACCAAAGATAATGTCGTCTTCGACCTACTAAATAACGGCACTATCCAGTGATACACTAACGGCTCGAAAACCCCGGAAGGTATTGAAGCAGACATTGCGAAACCGCATATCAAACTATCCATACCAATGGGATATTTCCCGAACATATTTCAAGCAAATGTTGTTGCTATAAGTCAGTGTGCAGAAATCAATCTCCACCACAACTATCGCAACCAGCGTATCGCTATACTTAGCGGCACTAAAGGCGATCTCAGTCTATGAAGTTCAAACGCTTTTAGTGGTGGAGGAGTGTATAGAAAGGCTGAACCGGTTATCAATTTGGAACTGTGCACACCGAGACACACTGGAGGCTCAGGAAGTATTTGTCCAACATGAGCATAGTCTCTTGCCTAAACTGTCAGTTTTGCGACATGGAACAGGAAACTTCAGAACACCTGAGGCTATACGAGTATACATTGATCTAAGAAAGTATCAATCATGAAAGGTATAAAACTGTATTTAAATGAAAGAACAATCGCTGCATGATGACTTCGGTCCAAAATGTTTAGAAAGTTCTTAAAATTTTGTATTGGTCCTTTGTTTCCCAGAGAGTACACATTGAAGCTACTGATTAATAGTAGAGTAGTACTCAGTGGTATACCTGCGTCTCGGAAATGTTAAAAGTCATTTGGCGGGAATACTGGGTTAATGCATTAGGTACTCCGTACACATTAACAGTTACTGAGCGTCTTTCAATCAGAATTTTTTGCAATAAGTTGTAAGTGTTAAAGTTGAATGGCGAATTAGTTCGTGATCGGTTTCCTCTAAACAAGGCTGAAACCGAGAATGAATGACTGCCGCTCATATCAGAACTCTACTTGGCAATGGGATACCATACCATAAAGGTGGCATTCCAGAATGGGAAAAGAGTGAACAGAAGCGGATACTGACGCGAAGCTAAATCGTTGTTAGGATAATATAATCTCCAAAGGTTGAAATTCAAGCGACAAATGTCGTATTGAGTTGTTCGATAGGCAACTGGCGGTAGCCGAACCTACAAGACGACCGGAGACTTTAATCTAAAATCTCGGGCAGCAGTTAGAACTTGGAGTTACCACCAATCTGCTCATTGGGATTGGCCCTTTGTGAAGATTCGTGGTGGCTGTGGTTTAAACCTAAATGCTGTAAAAATTCAATCCAGTGTGGAGTCGCACTGTGGCCGGATGCCGGACCTTCAGCACGGCAGAGAACTTAGATCGGCCTCGAACCCGACCAAGGTGAAGAAGGCGTCCCTTCCACCTAGAATTGGAATAGAATTGGAACCAAAATACGTGCAAAAAGCATTGAAGTGAGGCCGTCACCGGCAGGTACTCACGTAAACCACAACGATTGTTGTGCGCTCAAGTCTAGGGAAATGATGTCTATTTAGACATCTTCTCGTTTGCATCGGGTTATTTTATTTATCAGACTGATTTGGGCTGGCTACAGGATCATTGCAGGAAACTTTAAGGCTGATGAGCTTGTCAGCACAAGTAATTCAGCCTCAAAAACTGCAGAGGGGACGGGTAGAAGCTTCGTTGACTTCTTGTCGTTTCTTACTAGAACTGTTGACGCTCAGCAAGCTTTGATCGACTACCTGCAGCAGTGAAGTTCCAAGGACCTTCGGGCCTAGTGGAAATTGGTTTAATGAGCTCTTCGCTCCCGGTTATGTCCACCTTTCGATTATTGTATGAGTTCTAACTGGACACTATCCGATCAGGATTCATGAGGTAAATTCGAACATTTGCCCGACGCAGGCTTTATTAGCTATTTGAAAGAATATGAGGCCGAATCAGCTCCACACTTTTTCCTCGAATGCTCCGCTTTTGATAGATCAAAACAAAAACATCTTGGAGATCATACTTTTAGGCATCCAAGTAAAATAGTAGAAATATAAATAAAATACTTAAGCAGATTTGTGGTAGATGCCCGCGTGCATATGATTTTTGTATGGGCGAGGACGGTACATAACAGTTTTAGTGTAATCCCAAGTCTTGCTGAGGCATTAGAAATCCAACCGTAATTTAACGAAAATTAAAAGATGAATTTATTTTAGGGTGGCCTTGCTATTAAGTACCACGAACCAGTTGCTCAACCCACATTTCGGTAAGACTAGTTTCCTATTTGTGATAAAGAAATTTTCGAAATTCCGCTTTTGCATAGTGCCAGCATACATAGTATATCCGTTGAAAATTAAGAAAATTAAATAATAACAAAGCCACTGTGAACAAAACCAAATAAAACGAAAAAGAGAGTCTTCCATTATCACTGGCGCCAACAACAATCAGTCACTGGAGACCGCATACAAGTGAATAAAACGGTTAATTGAGCAGAACATGAACATGTCCAGTTGGGTACTGCCAGCGCATGCATACATGCGCGCTTAATGAATGAAAAACTGCAACAAACACAACAACAATAGGCGAATGCAGCAACTTTTATGCAAACGGACAACAATGCATTCAAAAGCGACTGCCAAAGCCATTTTCGGAATATGATTTTTGTGCGCATTTCAGCTGTCACACACAAACAGCATGAGAGGGGGGGTTTATGGCATGCGCCCCAAGAGAAATGCTGAAGCGAACGAGCAGGCAAACAACGGTTAGCAGGATAGCAGGTTACAAAAGGAAGACGGAAAATGTGGCCACTGCGATAAGAGTTCGAACATTAGAATTCATTAACGCCAGCAAGGTAAGTGACAATGCGAATAAAAACGCGGAGATAGTGAGAGAGAGAGAGCGAGAGGCAATGTTGATATTCGCGGAAAATTACTGCGGGCGCGCTGTAGTGCGGAGGCCATGGAATTGGTTTACGGGATGGAGATGGAGTATGGGTTGGAGCTTCAGTTCGAGTTTGAGCTCGCAATGCGAGCTTTCAATGGAATTATGACGGAAAGGTGAAGGCGAGCGCAAAAAAAAAAACATTGCAATAATGGCTGTTGTTGGGCAAGCGACGCTAACGCGCAGTTGACAGTAGCAAGTTGTTCAATTAAGCGCGTACATGTTGCATGTCGCATGTCGTATGTTGTTGCAAATGCAAACTGCAAACTACATACAACTACAATAAAAGTGTCAACAACCTGCTGAATTTTTTCCCCCCCGACCGCACGCGCTTGTTTGCTAGTTTAGCACACATTGCTGTGGCGCTCGCTGGTTTTTGCTCCCTTACGCGCGCTTTGCTCACCTGCTGTTTAGCGTCGGTTATGCCCTGCGCTTTCGATGATGTTAACCGTTGATGACGGAAATGACAGCGCTAATGTTTTTGGATGATATTCTTTTTGTTGGTTTTCAGCTGTTGTTGTTGTTGTTTTACTGTTGTTGTTGTTTTCAAGTTGTTGTTGTTGTTTTACTGTGACAATGTTGTTTTTACTGTTGTTGCTATGCTGCTTTTTGTGGCATATGTATGTTTGTATGCTTGTGAAAATGCAAAAATGTCCCAAATGTAGCGCTGACCGAAGGGGGGCAGCAGCACGTTGCATGTTGCCTCAAATTACAACGTACATAAAATTGCTCCCGTGTGACCGCCACTACAGGCTGTTCGCTGGCAATAAGTGAATATGTTTGCAAGTATGTGTGATTGTATTTGTTTGTGTGTTCATGCCTTACATGTCCTGTCAGCGGCACTGGTGTCATGTGATGACAGATGAAATTCACCGAAAAACTACATGCAATGATGATGACAATAAAAACAACAAAAACAATTATAACATCGACACTTTTTCGGCAAATTTTAGTAACTCTATCGGTTTTTAGCTTTTAGTTGTTGACGTCATATTACGTTTGTATAGCTACTATATAGGCAACACTCACACATAAGAATATACACTAATTGTATGCTTCTTCTTCTTAACTGGCGTAGTCACCGCTTATGCGATTATAGCCGAGTCAACAACAGCGCGCCAGTCGTTTCTTCTTCGCTACGTGGCGCCATTGGATATTCAAGCGAAGCCAGATCCTTCTCCACTTGGTCCTTCCAACGGAGTGGAGGTCTTCCTCTTCCTCTGCTTCCGCGGCGGGTACTGCGTCGAATACTTTCAGAGCCTAGCCAACGTAGCCGCTGTCTTTTAATTCGCTGAACTATGTCAATGTCGTCGTATATCTCGTACAGCTCATCGGCCCATCGAATGCGATATTCGCCGTGGCCAACGCGCAAAGGACCATAAATCTTTCGCAGAACTTTTCTCTCGAAAACTCGCAACGTCGACTCATCTGTTGTTGACATCATCCAGGCCTCTGCACCATATAGCAGACGGGAATTATGAGTGACTATAGAGTTTAGTTTTTGTTTGTCGAGAGAGGACTTTGCTTCTCAATTGCCTACTTAGTCCCGAAGTAGCACCTGTTGGCAAGAGTTATCCTGCGTGGATTTCTAGGACTGACGTTGTTGGTGGTGTTTACGCTGGTTCCAAGATAGACGAATCTGTATGCACACATACTAATATATACACTTATACCAATTTATATATACACATACTAATGCATACATATTCACCTATACAAAGAAACACTCACAAATTCATACACAGAAACTATCAACACATGTTGAGCTCTCCACTCGGCCACATATGCACCTGGCTTACATGTTGCAAATTGAAAAGCTAGTTTGTCCTAACAACAAAAATGCGCATTATGAAATAATATTTTATTCCTATTTGTTCTATTATTTATTGTCTATGCTGACAAATGACTTGTCAGTTGTTGAATTTCTAATGCATTGCATTTGAATATGGCTTTCAGTCAATTGATTAGTTGCCCACTGCTCCATAATGTCTTTGATGGTGTTCTTTCTAAGTCATGTGACCTCAATAACTGCGGTTTTTGTATAACTACCTATTTTTCTTTTTATGAGTTGGAAAGGAAAGAACCTCTGATTTCAAGCTAAAACAAGACAAAATATTTACTTTGAACCGAAGCTTTAGTACCTTTGAAGGTTGGAAACACGGACAATATTCCAGTAGTAATTACAGCAAGAGGCACAGAAGTAGCGCGAAGAAAGCTTAATCAGGTCATGATACGGACTCAAGCATGGCTCGACACACATAACCTCCAGCTCGCTACGGAAAAAACAGAGGCTACTAACTACTGTTAACAAATAAGCACATACACCTCAAAGTAAGTGCGCAAACGATCACGGATATGCTTAGGACTCAAAAAGCAGCAAACACTAAGGCATAAGGCTGGATCCCAGACTAACCTTTTGGGTACAAACCCAGCACGCCGCAGGAAAGGCTGCGAAAATCACCTCCCAAGTTAGCAGACCAACATAGGGGGCTCCAGCCAAGGAAAGAGAAAGCACCTAATGTCGACAACAATCAGCGTTCTATTATACGGAGCTGAGATCAAGGCAGACGTGGTTAAAAAGTAAAACTGACGTAACATAGTGGCCAGAGTGCGCCACACTACAGAACTCAAAGTTACATTAGCCTACCGAAAGGAGGAAAAAGAAAAAGCTGTGGGAGCTGAAGAAAACATCCGAAAACAAGGAGAGCGCTAATTACCGAATAAAGAAAGACACCATACTCGCATGGCAATGAATATTGCAGAATGAGAGACGCGACAGATGGACAGCCAGACTAGTAAAAGACTACCCACCCAACTATGGATAAGCAGTAAATTCGAAGAAGTCAACTTTATACAACTCAGCTGTTATCTAGTCACTTCTTACTTCACTTCATACTTCAAAAAGTACCTCAACAGTGTGGGAAAAGACGAAGAGCCGACGAGCCGACGAGCACTTGTTACTGATATTGATCCGATATGGGCGGTTCCGACAAATGTTATCTAATAAACTGAAAAGTTTCCTATACAAACAGTTAATTCTGATCATTCAGTTTGCTACACAGCTAAAAGCTATAGAGGTCCGATATAAACTTGATATCTTCGAAGATTACATGATTGCGTTAGGCAATATTCTTTGGCGACTCTTGTGAAAACATTTCTTCAAATAAAAAGGTTTTCCTTAGAAGAACTTTACTCCGATCGAACACTTTGTATGACAGCTATAAGTTATAGCAGTCAGATATCGATGGCTTCTACACATGAGTAACGACTAGTGACTTGTTCAGAATTTCAGATCGATATCTCAAAAATCAGTCTAACAATTTGGCATAAACAGACGGACAGATGAAGAGATGGACAGATGGTCTGACGAACATGACTAAATTGGCTTCACTCATCACATTGATCCTGATAGTAGGTGTTAGTTTTAAGACAGATATATTTCATAAACATAAATACTACTTCTAGATCTACCTTTAGAAAATGCTTTTGACTCGTTCGAAGTTTGACAAAGACCAGGTACGACATAATGTCTTATATGTAATTTTCTTTCTTAGCCTATTTTGTTGATTGAGAAGAAAACAATTTCACGTTTGTTTCAGTATGCTATTGGAACCCTAACAGAGGTTATTTGTCATATGGACTCAAGCATAGAAATTAATGATGAAAGCATTTTTAATACTTATTAGAAGTTAATACTTGTACCCAAGTTAGACAGGACTCAGTTGGTTTTCAGCGATAATGTTTAACTGCAACACTCAGCTAAAACCAAAGAACGGTAGAAAGTCTTAAACACTTAGGAATTTATATTGAAAAAAATTACGTTTAAATTATTAAAAAAAACTTTGAGCAGACTCTTTTTTCGAAACGGCAAATAAACTTTGTCTTGAAGACAGTTTTTCTATTGGAAGAATACCAACTTTCTGATTCTTAATTTCTTAATATCACTACGCTAAGTTAAAAATATATATATACTCGTAATGGGGAAAAAATTGTAAGATATTTTTCATAATTCGAAAATTCTTACTTCATTCTTAAAAATTTATGACCTCTCTCCGAAAGTAATCGCCTTGGCCAACGTTTCCGGATAAGCCTTCAAGGCGCATAGCGATTTACGTTTGATGTATCAATTGACTCAAAACGGTTCCCCCGAAGCGTTTGAGTTTGCTGAATAGCCGAAAGTCGTAAGGGCTAAATCAGGTGAATATGGTGCCTGCGGCGCGATACTGGTTGAATAAATCATGGAAAACTCCCGAAGAAACAATGCAGTGTGCGAGGATGGTGGTGCAAAAATAAACAGTTGTTGGCCCATAATTACCGCCACTTTTAACGAACAGCTTCGCGAAAATGACGCATAACACTTAAATAGTATTCCTAGTCGACAGTTTCATCGATCGGAAGGAATTCGGAGTGCACCACACCTCGATAATCGAAGAAAACTGTCAACGTAGCTTTGATTTTTGATAGGCTTTGACGCAGTTTTTTCTGTTTCAGCTCACTTTTGACACGATATTCGACCGATTGATCGTCTGTTTCCGAGTCGTAAGCATATATGCAAGCCTCATCGCCAATAATAACATGTTTTATGACATCCCGGTAGTCGAAAAGCATTGTTTCAGGGACGTGTTTACACTTTTTTTAGGCCCAAATGCCGTCTTGTCTATGGATGCCTTTATTTACTTTACATTTTTTTATTAAAATATTATAACTTTATTTTAAAAAATCGTCCTTCACTGCGGCAGTAATAACAGACTTCTCAGTGGATATAACCTAACCAAAATTCTCGACTAGTATACATCCGTAGGTCTTTGTACTTGAGCTGATGAATTTTGAAATTTAAATTTTTTATGCGGTTTAATAGTAAAATTTAGAAGGATGTGAAGCCAAAACGACCGTCGTCCTTCCATAAGTACCTCTATAAAATAGATTCGTGGTTTTGCAGATCGAAAGAAAGACATTAATTTGACCTAACAGAAAAGCCAACTTGTCATAAGCTTTTAGAAAAATATATTTAATACTTTTTGCCTTGACGACCCAACCAATTACATTCACCGAAAAACTTGTTCATCAACGTTTTAACCATTTCTTTTAACATGCCCATAGACATTTGCCAATATGTAGTATGGGCATAACATAAAAACATAATAAGCAATTTGCATACCTGTGTAGTCCGGTGTGACATGTTGCCGTTGCATGTCATTCATGGAGCAACCGCTCGCTGCACTCGTGTACATATTCACATTGAACGGTTCATGGTAGAGGCTGCTCTTGTCAATCGACTCCGTGTCATTGTCCATAGTGACGGCCTGCGAAAGCATAATAAATACGTTGAGGGAATGTGTTGGTCATGTAAAAATTGTTTTAAAAATAACACCAAAAACAAAGAGAATATGCAAAAATATTTGCTGAAAATTACAACAGCAACTCACCTTCATGCCATTGCAATTGAGCCGCTTGTCGGCGCCGCCAAGCGTATCCGGGTTGAAGTTGTGTTGGAATGCATCGAGCACATTGCCGCCACGACCGCGTTTATTACGTATGACGATCAAGAGTATGACCACAACGAGCACCAATATGATGGCCACCAATACGGCGAAAATGAAGCCAATCAAACTGTTCTCCGGTTCGGGATGGTCTATGGGTTTGGGTGAAATCACTAATGAGTAAAGGCAAATATGGAAAACCGACTATTAGATAGTAAAGAATTTGGAAAATAAAGTGAAATTTTGTAAAATAAAAATTGTTGAGCTGCATTTGGTAACAAACTACAAAAATTTGTACTGTGTTTATAGCAAAAATTATAACTGTCGTTTGAAATTATTACTCTCTCGGTCTGTGGCAAGCCACAACTTCAGCGTATTTTATTTTTAAACCCTAAAAATTATTTTTTATATTCGAAAATCTTTTCGCCTGCTTGCAAACTATTTTTCCTCTAACTTCACATTTCCAAAAGCATATCAACTATACTTAACATTTCCATATAGTTCTCAAGCAAAGTGTGAAATGCTCATAATATTTCTTCCGTATAATCCTTGTATCCTTAGCAGCGTAGCTATGTTAAATATGTAGCGGCATGTTTCCGGTCTTCAGTTGTAGTGCCCGCTAGTTGTAAATGCAATTTAATATGAATGAAAATGGATATGACGCGGCGGAAAAGTGTGAAGTAGGGATTCGAAAAGAAACGCTAAGCTCACAGAATGATTTGTACATTTTTAATATGCCAGTGGTTTATATAAAAATGTTGATTTCGTTTGGCTTAAAGAAGTCAAGAATTTATTATAATATGTATAAATGCAATGCAGGCGCTTGGAGGGTTTGTTAGAAGTTGAGATTTCTGTGGACACTACAAGTAGTCATTAGTTTGGAGTTTTTGGTTTAATAAAAACACTGCTTTCGCACTAAACAGATATTTAACTCGAGTTTATTGATTTTTAGCCTAAACTCTACTTTCAAACACAGAGTTAAAAATTTAAAAACTAAAATTTGTCAGTTAATATAGGAAAATTTTTCCCTAAAAAATCTTTTTTTCCTAAAAAAAATGTTTAACTCGAGTTTATTAGATATTTTGGTGTTTAGCATAAATTCTACTCCCAAACATAGGGTTTATGATTTCCAATTAACATTTGTTTTTACTAAGAGGGTTTTCCTGAAAAATTCTCTAACTCGAGTTAACTGGTCATTCTGATGTTAAGCATTAAACCCTACTATCAAATGCTGTTTATCATTTAATAAGTAAAATTAGTTCGTTATTGATACAAACGTCTTCTCCCCAAAAAGTTCTTTAACTTGACTTTATTTGTAACTTTGGTGTTTAGCATTAAACTCTACTCTCAAACAAAGGGTTTATCATTTTATTTAATAATAAACAAATAATAAATAAGTAAAATTAGTTCTAAAAAAATCGTTAACTCGAGTTTATTAGACATTTTGGTGTTTAGCTTAAACTCTACCCTCAAACATAGAGTTTATCATTTTACATGTAAAATTTGATTCGTAATAAACAAAGACTTCTCCCTCAAAAATTCTTTAACTCGAGTTATTTTGGTGTTTAGCAGTAAACACCACTCTCAAACATAGAACTTATTCTTTTGCAAGTAAAATGCGTTATTTGTTAACCACAACCATCACGATACTCCCCGGGGGACAGTTCGCATGAGCAGGTCGATATGAACTCCAAGGGTTCCTGCTTCTCGCAGGTCTAGAATTGAGTCTTTGGTCAGACCTCGTAGCCGAAACTACTGCCAGTTCAGCTTCTATACTGCTCTGGACTGGTAAACATACGCACAAACCATTCACACAAGATGCTAACCCTAATTCACAATTAAATGCCTTCGCCGCCTAAAAAATTCACGCGCAAACGACCCTAACTGTTCGGCATTCGGACTAGTGGAGATCACAATGCTAACATCTAAACGTCCATCAGTCCAGCTAATCCCCATATCACCCAGATCCGTAATGTCCGAGTACATCGGGTATTGTTATCAAAAAGTCAGGTTATTTGACTAACTTGATGTGGTGCACCATTTCCGTCGGACCAAACTGTCAAGAAAGAATATTATTTGAGTGTCTTGAGCTGTTTGCGTTAAGCGCCGGAAACCGCCGTTATTATGAGCGAACAACTGTTGGGTACTTCAACACGAATATTCACTATGTTATACTGGATTGCTTCTTCCCGACCTTCATGACAAAAATTCGATTAATGTCATTTCGCAACCGTCGTATTCACCTGATTTTACTCCGTGTGGGTAATGGAGTTAGAGAGCAGATCTTTGAAAAATCTAGTCTCTCACAGAGAAATCATTTGCGAGTATATGAAAAATAAAATATAGGACTTGGAAAAGGGAGAAGATAATGAAGGATAAAAAAAGTAGTATTTTCAGGGAAAATTTAATCTCTTGAAGATCGAGTCAAATATTAAGTTCACGAATGAAAGTCCAGTCTTTAGCTGAGTGGGTCTAGTAAAGGGAAAGTTTCTACCTCTGCCAAAGTCTGCCAGCCATTCCTTTTCGGTTTAAAGGTGTTAAAAACCCCTAAATTCCAATAGTCGTACGATGCCTATGACCAACGCAAATCCTCTCATCGCTGCTGGAAAATTTTATTTAATATACGTGCACATTTTATGTGCCACAAGAATAGAAATGTCTATTGCTGCCACACGCAAAATAAGAGAGAGATTTCAAAACTGCAAGTGCTCGCTTAAGTGTAATTCACATCAAAACGTCTAAATGTGGCAGTGATTTTCATTTCGAAATCATTTTTATGCGCACAAAATGTTCCACTGAATGAAGTTGCATTTTCTGACAGCCAGCTAGTTCTAAGTGTTAGCGTGTTGTGTTAAGAAAAAATAAATTTAAGTAACGGAGTTTGAAGAAAAATCACTTACCCAATGGTGTTTGCGGTTGACTGCGCTCACCAAATTTTCCGTTAATGACGCGCTCCACTTCATCACGCTGAAACGGATACTCGGCATTATCTTGCGGGGTTGCACCCGCAGCTAACGTGCCACCAGCGAAATCTTCGTCTGTGAAATTGCCAACAATAGGTGCTGGAAGTAGAAGAGAAATACGAATGAAAGGAAAGGAAAAATGTTAAAAAAGGAAGACGAAATGTGGCGGATTCGCCGAAGAAGAGAGAGATTGTTTTGAGCGTTATATTATTTTTTTCCATATACATATATGTATTTATTTTCACTGTAAAACAGGATGCTTTTTTTGCTCAATGTGCTTTTTCGATAATTAGTCTTTCTCGTCAATATTTCGAAGACTCCATGAATTTCAGGCTGATTATCTAACTTAACCCAAAAAAATAAGGTTTTTTATAAGCACTGATGATTTGATGAAATAATAACTGTTATATAAAGGTATCAATGACACTATAGTTAAGTTCATTATATTCTACAGAGACTTTGTGTGGTGAAAAACATTGGAAAATATTCACACTTGCCAAAAAACTTGAAAGTGTTCCACGAGCCGTGCTTATTAGTATGTGTCGTGCAGTAAAGATCGCAAAAGTTGCTATTCGACTCAGAAAGCTTGGTATCTGCATGTTTCTGAACACTCTAAAATCCTCTTACATTTTAATTTCATACCAGAATATTTGCACCATAGAGTCAACGAACCAGTGTTCGTAATTATGGCTGCTTGTGCCGTCAAAAAATTCTTCTCAGCCTAAGATAAAGGTAAGATAACCAGCAAGCTTCTTGACCACATCAAAGTTACTCTTTCCCTAATTGTAAGTGTTACAACTAATCATTGTTCTATTGGTGTGGTAAAAATCTCTAAGTTAGTTGTAGAAGCTGCCTGGAGGCAGACGAGGTAAAAACATCTCGCCACTTTCTTTTACAAAAAGTGCTTATCTTTAACTTAAAGCGTTTATCTAGGATCAAGAGAGCCTGAAGAGTTTCCACCGTGCCTTCAACCACTGTTTGGATTTCCCAGGAGCTCAACATAATACTAAAATTATGGAGAAGCTACCTTGAATAAAAGCAACGTTTATGGATGGTACAAAATGTGCTCGGAGTGTCGAGAAGGTGCCGCACGCTCGAGAACGTCAAGCAAGGACGAAAACATTAATAAGGTGAGGAAAATAGAATGGGCTAATGGTCGAATCACCGTTAGAGAAATTACTGTGGAACTAAACTTATTGATTACTCAGGAGACATTGGATTCCTTCTGCGATGACCCCTATCTACACCAGAGTGTCACAAATGGGACGGATGATGGGTTTATGGTTTTGATGTGGAAAGCAAAGCTCAATCCTTCCAATGGAAGCTGCCATGAAGCAAGACCGAAAAAATTACGCCTCTGACTTTTTTGTTCCCAAAGCTAAAAGGGCCCCTGAAAGTACGACGCTACGCTACGATTGAGGAGATAAAAACTGCAGCGAAGGATAAGCTAAACAAGATCACAAAGAAAAAATACTTTTTTAAGTGATATCTGGTGGTGATTACTTTGCAGGGGATAAAATAAATATTCATGAATACGTAAACACTTTCTTATGGGCTTAGACTTTTTTATGGGTTTATTGCCCTAAATCTTCAAGTTGATCCGAGTAATATTTTTCGAATACTACAGTCTGTCAAGTAAGAGGGTGGTCGACTTTACCGACAGTTAATGAAAGGTTTCGCTCTAATTCCTTTGTCCTTGATGCGTTGTCAACAAAGTTTCAGTTGTCGTCTTTTGAAAGAGAACTACGTTAAACGCCATGAGTGCTAAGTACGCGTCGTGCTACAAAGCTGTGTTCCTTTGCATCCACCCGAAAGGTCCCAAAATTTCGCAATCAGAGGCTGCTGAATGTATTGGAAAGTCGAAGGCATTTGTACAGAAGTGGATACAGCGATATATAGTGGCTAAAAATTTCGATGATTTTCCAGAACGTGGTTCGATAGGAAAAGTGAACAAAAAAGATGAAACAACGATAGTGAATCTTCCTTCGCGGAATCCTGCTTTGACACTGCGGCAAGGGCAAGCAAAATTAATGGCAAAAGATCTAGATATACCCTACGAAATTATCCGAACCCTTCTTCATAATCATGATCTGAAATGGCGCAACGCAATGAAGAAGGCTCTGTTGACTGAAAAACTTGTGATAAATGCTTGGGCGCATGAGAATATTGATAGAGATACATTGGATTGGCCGTCGAAGTCGTCCGATGCAAACCCTATTAAAAATGTGGAGGCATATATTAAACAGAAGCTTCGTGGAAGACGCAATACATTTTGAAGCAGTTATCTTAGGAAATTCGTCGGATCTGGAGATCCTTGCCACTAGAATACGCCGTAAAATTAGTAGAAAGCATGCCTCGGAGATGTCAGGTGCAAAACTTTTCGAGAACTACTCAACCGATCTTCATGCAATTTAACAAAGATCTTTGAGATAAAATTTTTAAAGATTTGGATAAAGGATTTTTTTACGTTTACAACTAGTTAATTGAAAAAAAGTGGCGATATTTTCACTGAAATTTTATTTTTTTTGTAAAAATATTTGCTAAAAATTAAATTTTTTGTTTTTTTTTCTTCGTCCAAGTTTTAAGATAAGGTAACACGTATTTTTTAACTTTAGGTGATCCTATAAGGTGCCAACGTGGGCACCTCTATGTTCCGAGAGGTCACCGGAAATGGTGTCGCAATGGCCGCGTTTACAATATTTTTTTCCAAAAATTTCAGAATTTCTCTGTTAATAGTATATGTTTGCAACAATAAAAAAATCCTAATAAAATATTTAATTTTTTTTTTATGAGAATAAAATAGTTGAAAAAAGGCTGTTTTTCATCATGTAACCCCTTAAGACATACAAAAATTCGCGATACTTCTTGAAGAAACCTCATGTGTGTTTGGTGAGTATGGCAGGAAATCCTCTTTTATGAATTGTAACGTTAATTTGTATAGTTAATTTGGTCGGAGGAATTCTGTCTATGTCCAAAAATTTTGCTGAAGAAAAATTAGTCTTAGAAGAGCTTGTGAAATATGAATATGGAAATATTGCTTTCTACCATTAAAAAGTGGCACGATGAGATTACCATCAAAGTGGCAACAGCTTACTGAATGAGTCTGTGCTTTTCTGATTCAAATCAAATAATTTTAACTATGCTAAATAAAACCTTTAGTTTAATACAATAATAATGAACCTTTTTTACTGGTGTACTAAAACTTATACCCTCATAAAATAAGCAGGCTTATCATATTTCAAATCAACATGGACAAATTCATATGTTGACCCATTATTATGACATCATTGTAACCTGTGAAAATTTTCATATATGAACAAATAATATATTCGGTGTATGTGTTATAAAATTATTTGATATCCAAAATCAATTTTAATCGAGCTAACCACAACTCCTGACGCTACCAAACAACACAGACTAAAGATGAAATTTCTGAAAATGGAAAGCAATAGGAAGTTTCGTTTCATTGTATCGGAGTAAAAACTAGCACGAAGAATTTCCTAGCCAACTATTCAGCAAAATGCTCTTTCGAGATTGAATTCCTATTATTTGTTGATTTTTCATATTTTGTGCAGTACTTTGCATTCTGCAGTGAATTCGGCATTTGTAAAACTTTCTATTCGACTCGGTGTATACATATGTATGTATGTATGTATGTATGTGCGCAAATACAATGCACATTCGCTTTTAAGCCTCACTTAATCCCTTCTAATTGAAATGCAGTCTTTCTTCGCTGTGTACTAACACACACATACACAACTGCAAGCATATTCAATTTCGTTTTATTAACAAAAATCTTTGCTTTCCTCTTTTTGCTGTACTTTCGCTCACTTTATTACAGATTTCATTACTTTCTATGCTAGCAATTGCATGCCGTGCGCATACTAAATACAACTGTTTATGTGTGTGTGTATAATATTTGTAAGTATTATATATGTATATTTATGATTACATATATGGTTTATTAGGGCGAGACAAAAAAATTGTATAAAATTTATATGCTAAACTGAACTTATGTACATAGAAAAAAATGTATATCCCTTCAGAGGCAGGATCTCTTCGATTTTTGTAGAATATTACATTTTCCAAAGTTTTCCTAAGGGGAATTTTTCTTTCAACTCCAGCATTCTTATAACGGTAGTTCTTGACGTGTGCTTTTTAAGAAGAGATAAAAGATGCATAATTGAATGCTATGGCCAAGAATTTGGTTTTATTATAAAAACAATTATTCGTCATTACGTTTTTAAACCTATTTCGGGCTGGCTCGGATAAATTCAAGCCGAGTGGCCCAAATTTCAAACACTCTTTACAGCAATTAAGGCCGTGGCAGTAATGCGCCGAATACTTGCTTCCAAGACGTCATTCGTCCCGGAAATATATGCGTAGACAAGCGACTACACATATCGCCACAACAAACCGTCCAACGGTGTTAAAGCGCTCGAATTTAAAGGCCAGACCACAGGCACATGACGCGAGATAATGCAAGACCCGAAAGTTGCCATCAATAAATTTATTGTTCTGTTATCTGTATGACATGCGGCGCCATGCTGTTGGAACCATAGGCCGTCCACATCAATATCTTCCGATACAGGTACCAAGAAATCATTAGTCTGGGTTCTACAGCGATCCGCCATTGACTGTGACATTAAGACCGGCACGAACTTTGAAAAAATATGCAACAATGATTCTTTCCATGCCCATCGACCAAACCATACAGTAACATTTCGCGGATTTAGCTGGAGCTCAATAATGACTTTTGATGATTACCATCACTCCGAATACAAATTTTGTTTGTTAACGTACCCATTCAACCAAAAGTGAGTCTCATCGCTGCACAAAAGTTTTTTGGTGAAAATCGCGATTTTTTAATTTTTGCACGAGTTGGATCTTTCAAGCTCGGAAACCAAGATAGCTCCGACAAATCTTCCAACAAGTGAATGGGAACAGCTCCAATTATTACTCGCGATAGCGGATGGCGTACTCAGTGTTGATGCGTAATGTACGGCATGTCTGAGTATGCGCAGTATCCACAGGAGTAATTGTGGTGCGGAATCGATCCACAGTTGCTCGAATTATCGACTCTGCTGGGTGATTATGTCAACTGAATACTATTATTCAAACGGAATGTAAAGAACTCTTAAGAAGACCAACTGCGTCAAAAGTATCTTCTTCTGTTTTAATGGTGTAGAAAACGCTTAATCGGTTACCGAGTTTAAAACAGTGCGCCAGTCGTTTTTCCTTTTCCCTGTTTGATACGAACTGGAGGTTATATGTGCAGCCAGGTCCTTCTCCATCTGGTCTTTTCGACGAAGTGGTGATATTCTTTTCCTCTGCTGCCCCCGGCGGGTACTGCGTCAAATATTCTTAGAGCTGGAAAGTTTTCATCTGACATGACTTAGCCAGCATACCTCGTACAGCTCGTTGTTTCATCGATTCGGGTATTCGCCGTTGCAAATGCGAAAAGGAACATAAATCTTCCGCAGAATCTTTCTCTCGAAAACTCGTAACGACAACTCATCAGATGTAGTCCGAAAAAAATATTAACTCACTGAGGGCCTTACGTATTATAAAGTAATTTTTGTTTTTGGCACACCCTAATAATATATATACATATACGCCAGACATTGGTACGTCTTTGTGAGAGGCGTAAATTTTGCAATTAAAATCAGATCAATCGAAATGAGCACAATGCTATGCAACAATAACAAAAACATGAAGGAGTAATAAAAAAAAGCAGAAAACACAATTCCAAATAGCACATAATGCAGGAGGTGCTTGCGCAAATAGAGAAAGTGCATAAAAAGAGAAAACGGTTTTTGTATGCGCTCTTTGTACAGAGTTGTATTCGCATTGCATATTGGCAGCCTTGAGCTTTTAATGCCCAACGAAGCACTTTCGCATTGTGTTGTAATTTAATGCCAATGTGCACTTGCAGAATTGCTAAATTTTGCACTCGTCAGTAAAGTGGTGCATTACAATTGCAATTCAACTCATTAACCCGTTATAAAGGTACACTTACAACAACAAAGAGTGTTAGGGTTGTTAGAGCGATAAATTTATTGTGACTGTTGAATGTTTATAAGAGAATAGGGTTGAAATTTTTATATTTTTATATAAATACTAACTATGTACTTTCTGACAAAAGGGAACCCGAAAATTGTGAATAAACCGCAAAATAATTAAATATTCATCCATTTTTATTTTGTCGCCTTCAAATTAATTCCCACCAAGTGATATACACATATGCTAACGACTTTCCCAGTCCTCAAAATACTTTCCATAAGCACTTTTTGAGTTGGCCTTCAGCTTCTTCAGCGAATTTTGTTTTATTTCTTCGAACGACTGAAAACGGATTCCATGGAGCGTCGATTTCAGTTTGAAGAACAAGAAAAAATTACACGTAGTCAAATCTGGTGAATACGGTGGTTGATCAATGGTACTACTGCGTTTTTGGCTTTTAATTCAGTCACAATTGTGGCTCGATGCGATGGTGGATTACTATCGTGTAAAATCCGTTTTCGATGGATGTTCTCACGCAAACGTCTCAATACGGCCAAATAGAATTTCTTATTGGCTGTTTATATATGTATATAATAAAATAAGTTTCTCTTTCTAGCATTTCCTTAGTCAGAATTTCGATTAAATTTAATTAGGAGTTAATAACTAATATTGCCTTTCCCTCCAGAAAGGAGTTAGTTGAACAAAGACACAGAGACAAATATCTTTACTAACGGGTTCAAAATGTATAAACGATTGGGAGATGGCGCCTCTTCAGCAAAACCAGATACCAGAATCGACTACCAGATTACTGCAGTGTCTTCCAGGCAAAGATCACAGCAACTAAAGAAAGCCTTCTTGTTCTGACCGAAAGCGTGCATACAAAAAATAAATATATTTATATTCACAAATAGCTAGATTTTGAAATCACTAAAACCTCTTAGGGATTCATCAAAGATAGTGAACTAATGTCTTGATCCAGTAGTGGATCCAACATGCTCTTTCGAGTGCTCTTTCGCGATACACCTGCCATGATTTCGAGTGCTCCGTGATACCATATTGGTACATGTAAGGTAAATAAACTGATCTACAATCAGCCTGCGATAAAAAGAGAATATATCTCTGGGTACTTATATACATATATGTTGAATCCACAAATATGTTATAGATATCGTTGGAAAAATATTTCACTTCTTCCACAAGCCGACAAATAACATGAAAGGAAAGGAAGATGTGCCACAAATGCCGACTATTAAAATTCAAAAGCAATGACAGAAGAATTCTAATGCAAATGATAACAGGCCGCTGTCTAGTGGCAGACATGCCAACAGACTTGGAAAGGCATGCATTGACTATTCTAAAAGCTGTAAGAGGTACAAGAAGAGATGATCATACGAGTAGAATATCTTCAAGATTTTGCATAGGAAAAGAATTACGACTAAGGGTTGCGGGTTTCTTGGCGATGTCTCGGAAGTAAAACTGATAAAATGATTGGAATAAATGTTTCAAACATGTAAATGTGTGGCTCAAAGAGGAGATGAAAGAGTGAGGTGTGTTTTGTTCTGGTGGTTTCATAACCAATCCTAAAGGTCTAGGTTCACCCCACCCTTGGTATCTCACTTTCATTTTGGAACTATGTTTGTACCTGTATTATTTCCTAAATACTTCATAGCCGATCTCATCGTTAAAAACTATATTATAATTCTTTCGATTCTCCTATTCCGTCTTTTCCTCATTTTTATACTGCTTTTGGTTTATGTCAGGAAAGCAAGATACGTTTGGCTAACTTTTTTTTAGCTTTAATATCTCTTAGGTTTTAGGTTTTTAGAGTCCCCAAGCTAGTAAGCAGAATAACCTCCACCTCGGCGAACCTAACTACTATACTTCGGCCTCTGGTTTCTCATGGAGGATAATTGCAAATAAATTCTACAAATAGGTCATTTAAGCGCTCATAGCAGAGAACTTGCCAAGCTCATGCTTTTCCATTCTACAAATACCGTTACCGCACAGCATTCCGTCCGATTAATATGTAATGTAATTTGAGATTACGTTTTCATTTAATGAATCACAGCAATCACTTACAAGTGTAATCGACTTTTTTACAATTTCCAGAATATGGAATTAAAACACTATGTAACAGGTTTTCGAAATCAGTCAGAACCCGAGAAAGTATGTAAAGAAACACATGATTTCTCAGTAGACGAGACATTCTTATACGGCAGTAAACAACTTCTATTTGTATTACTTACATTACATAATTTCCTGGTATATATTGACTCAAAATATTTTACTAGTTATGTGTGTATGATAACCTAAGCTTGTAATTGGAGATCGACATCATTAGGAAATATATTTCAAAAAGTTACTATACAATTATCTTAGAATGCATTTTCATTTGACTTCGGCTGCTGAAGAAAACGAACTTTGTAGAATAAACTTCATTTAGAGCTCAATTTTGTTCAGCAATGAGGATTTTAGAGCTGCCATTTCTTATAGAAAAAACAACAGTTTGGTGTGGTTTGTGGGCTGGTAGAATCATCGGTCCATATTTCTTCAAACATGATGTCGGTGATAACCGTCAATGCCAACCGCTATCACGCCTCATAACAGACCGTTTGATGTCACTTTCCTTAAATCGCATCAATCAATGGATTTATTGAAAGAACATATCGCTGAGCAGATAATTTCACGATTTCGCCCAGTCGATCGGCTACCAAGATCGTGTGATATCACAGTGTGAAACTTTTTTCTGTGGGATTATCTAAAGTTTGTAGTCTATGTGGACATTCCCGCTTCGATTCAGGCCGTGGAGTTCGCCAGTTATCAGTCCAAATGCTCGAACGAGTCATCGAAAATTAAACTCAACGGGTGGACCATATGAGACGTGGTCACGGACAATATTTGAAAGAGATAATCTCCAAATAATGTTCTTTCGAGTGATTGGCTTAAATATTACACAGCTTCGCGAGCTTTGGGATATTTCGAATAAAATAGGTGTGCCGTGAAACTTTTTCTACACCGAATATGGGGAATATCAAAATTGTTTTGCAGATCTTAAGTTCTATTTCAGAGTAACCAAATTTCGATTTTGACCTAAGCACAGTTGGAGCAGCGCATATGCGCAAGTGGACCTGTTTTGCTCTACACTCGTTGGTCCAAAATATGAACCAGGGTAATGAAAATGAAAAAGGGGGCAGCGTTTCCCACAAGCTCGAATGTAGCAACGACAAAAAGAAGGGCTGAGCTTTGTTTAGGTGCAAGAACTGGCACTAATTTCGGAGCTAAGCCTGGTTCCGGTAAGGCAACAAAACCAGCGGCAAGCGGAACCAAATCTTGTAACCAAAGTATGGCTATACAGCAGGGAGGGAAAGGATATCTCAAAAATTAGGTTGCTAGTAGTACCTCTGCCAGAGAAATGACCTATACATTTTAAGGTCTGTGATCCAGTTAAAGCAAGGTATGCTTGCTCAGAAAGCTACAATCGTAACCACTAATCAATGAGGAGATTACAAAGGAACTCCAGGAGTTCATTGATTGTGTGTGAACGATTCAACTCAATTTCCAGTTTGACTGCTAGCAGCGGCCGCTAGAAAACATAGCTCAACTGAAGCGGCCAAGCCGTCAGCCAAAAGGCCGAAGAAAAAGGGTGTGGCACCCGCCAAATCGTCTGCTGTTGTGGCCAGGAACCGCATTATCATTGTCGAGTTGGATGCGAGTAATCCCGAATTAAAAATTCCCAAAGCTCAATGGAAGTGAGAGGAATTGGAAGGGCAATTAAAGATTTCAACCTCATGTACCGTTCTGGTCAGAGCTTGTGGACCGAATGTCAAAAATATATATTTAGAGAGAGAAAGAGAGAGAACCTCTAATCACGACGATGTATGTCTTGCTGATTTAAGAAACGAATTCAACGAACTGCTGGCGAAGGGTGGCGGGAAGATCAATTATGGAAGCGCAAAGGTCAAGATCATGATCTACAAGTATGACGCCAATGCCATCTGATAACGAAATGGAAGAAATTGAGGAAGATGTCATGCAAGTTTTGACATTCAAAGGGTGTTGGCAAAGTAATTAATATTAGGTTGTTTTTTTTAACTAATCTGTGTTATAGCAAATTAGCTTCTTTAGCTCTAATTGACGGCATGAAAACGGAACAGCCTGACTCCTTTCTCATTCAATAAATAAGTCAAGAAGTTTGAAATTGTAGCAGAGTGTAATTTATCGAACTGAAAACTCCGAAACAGCTGGGAATTCTTTTCATATATTATAAACTCTTATCATGAGTAACCGTTAAAGTTTTCCGGCATCTACTATATACATATATTCGTTTTCGTTCGCCAACTTTTCACAAACTCTTCTGAGACGTGCGAACGAAATGTCTACGCGTGGTCATCGACTGCCGATCGCCTTAGCAATTTTAATATTTTACAACTATATTTTTGGTTGTGAAACACAAAATATGAGGCAATTCACTAACATAACTAACGTGACCGTGGAAAAGACAACAAATGATGGCAAAACTATAACAATTACCAGTACCGTGGAAGAATCACACAGCGGAGATACAATTGGTGAAAAAAGTTTACAAAATAGATTTAGAGATACACTCAAAAAGCATAGGGGTTCAGTTGAACCCGCTGTCATTGAGAGTAGTCAAACGGAGGTACGAAGCTCTAATGTAGAAGAAGTACATACAGACACGGATTCATACATACCAATAATTTTACCAAAAACAACTCGCAGAACCTTTGATACAGAAAGGAATCATTGTCAAAGGACGATAAGTGACACAGTACAGACGCTAACGTTACGCGGTGGGCCATCATTTAATGTACGGTGCTTAGTTGATGAGAATGGTAAATGTCCGTGGGCAGTTATTTTGGAGCGTAAATCTCAAAGAGATAATTTCGATTTGGGCTGGCTGAATTATCGTACAGGTTTCGGTGATCCAGCCGAAGGGAATGGCTACTTTGTGGGTCTCCAGAACTTGTACGCACTTACACAGCATCAAATGCAAGAATTATATATTTCCAAGCGCTTCGAAGGCGAAGACTTAGTTAAGGAAGTCTATGGGAATTTTCGTATTGGCGATGAGAGCGTCGATTATGCGGTGTTAAGCTTGAGCGTGAATACCAACAACACGATGATTAGACACCTGCAAATCGCTTCGAAATTCATCACAAAAGATCGACACTTCGATGAGCGATTAGCCGTATGTGCGACGACTTTGGGCATGGGTTGGTGGTATTCGGAGAAATGTTTGCAGTAAGCTTATTTAATTTGTATAATTTAAATTTGTTCATATATATAATTTTTTTTATATATAAACATTTATTTTAAATCTTCTTAGGTCTATGATGCTGCGTAGCGTACGGGCATATGTAAAAGCTCCAACCGTTATTGCTGTGAGACCAATTAATTGCGAATTTTTTTAGTGAAAGCATGGTAGAAAAATAAAACATGTTAATATAAAAGTTAGAAAATAAATATTTATTTATATCCTTTTCACCTCAGTTGTTATGGTTTATCAAATTGTAATCTTGAATATATACTAGAAGTATGCACCTTACCAGAATGCAGCTGTATTATACTGGTTTCAGGCCTCCGTAATATATAGAGCAGAGTAGTAAACGAGGCTAGAATCTCGGAGGAGAATGGAGTCATGTGTAGAAGTTCATGCAAGTGAGGAAAGTTCTCTGATTTCCATTCACTTGGAAGTGGCCGACGTTCACGACTTCCAGTCTTAGACCAAGTATCCTCTGGGATAGCCAAAAACGTCCGCTTGAAGGCAAGTTAAAGTGAAAAGGAAACAACAGCCTCGGATGACAAACCTCCCTTTTGATGACGGCCAGAATCTCGATTGAAGAAAAATCTGACATATCAGTAAACTTTTTGACAATAGTGACCTCAGTATACGTTGTGTATGAAAAAGGGTGGTCGAAAAATTCATAGAACTTATAAGAACCCAGTCGCTTGTTCGGATTTGGTAGAGTTTGGGAGTCAAAAGTCAGAGGAAGGGTTAAAGTAGAACCACTCATAAAGTATTATTTTCTAACTGAACATTTATAAAATTTATGGGTGTTTTTTAGACGTGTGGTTTTCAATGAGGCATTAGCCCTTTGACAGCTATTACTTGACTAACATGCAGTTTGGTCTGCAATTTCGTAATGTACACGATGCATCGCGCGCTGCGCCGAACATTCGGTTGCCATAATTTCCTAGCAGAGTCGGTAATTGGAGCCACAATAGATCGGTTTCACATCAAGTTTACTTTAGTGGTTAATGTGCAATTTCAGAGATATCGTATAGTGTACATAAAAGACGCTATTGTTGCTGAGGAGTAGGGTATCGAGGAAAATTCGAATGAGTCCACTCACCGTTTCGAGCGCGCCAGCTTTTTATTTGAGCCAGCTTAGGCAGTCGCAAATCACTTTCCATCTGTCAATGACTTTAATCGTAATTCAGAGTACATCTACTAAAAAGCTTAGACAAAATGAAAGAAAGAGCGCAAACTCATTATCCTGCGCTATACTATACGAAAGTTTCTCTTTTTATATTTTTTAAATGAGGCCAAAAAAAGGTTCCTTTGAGAACAACCAAGAAGGCATAGCTTATTCTGAATTTACAAAGATTACTCAATCAAGACAAGCCACAGCGACATTATAGGTAACTGAAAAGCTGACGAGCTGGTAAGAAAATTCATCCCAACTTAGCTATCAGTAGCATGGGAATGGGTAGGGTTCCGTCCTTCTCGTGTGCCCAACTACTGGGTAGCAGGGAGCTTCGTACAAGTTTCGCAAGCACTGACTGCCATTGATTTTGTGCTAATAAGATCCTTTCACCAAAAGATGATCGCAAGAGATCTGGCAGTAAGGCCAGCTTCCCCTAACTGTGTGAATATTAACAGGTAATTGCTCTATCGGCATCCACGAAGTAAAGTCGAGAATCTTATCGGATGCTAGCTGCAGAAACTGTATGTAAGAAGACGGGATGGAAACATCTGAAGACTACGACTACTGTATATGGCGAATACAGCGTTGCCAATGCGCAAAGAACCATAAGTTTTCCGCGAAACTTTTCTCTCGAACACTAATAAGGCCGACTAATCAGATGATGTTATTGTAAATGCCTCCACACCATATAAAATGATGAGGGACTTGTCGAACTTCGTCTTTGTTCATTGAGACTTCTTACTTGCCTACTCAGACCGAAAGAGCACCTACTGGTAAGAGTGAACCTCAGTATTGGTATTAAGTGGTTTGAAGCTTTTGGTGTGGCTCAACAACAGCCGTATTAGTTTTGAGGGGATACCAAGTTTAGACATAGCGGCATAGAGGCAGTTCCGTTTCGTGCTGTCGAAGGCGGATTTAAAATCGACGAAGATATGGTGTGTGCTGAACTTCCTTTTGTCCTCTTTTCACTATTTAGGAACTTAAAAATAGGTTCATGAAATAGGTTCATGAATAGAATAAAGAAAGCGGTATGAAAAATGCTTTCTAAGGCCTGAACAATTTAGTTTAGATGTCGGACAACTAGAGCCTGAGTAGCTTTAATCAAAAGCTCAACGATCGGAATCAAATGCTTGTATGGAAAATTTTATTATACAAAACATCGCTACAATCTCCGAACAAATCGTGCATTGCGTTGAGCTGTCATGCAAACTGAACGAATGAAATGAAATTTGGCATATCTTATTACCAAAAACGTTGCAATAATTTCTATATTGTCCAGAACGAGAAACTATTGTTTATATAATTACAATTTCTAGGTGTTTTTTTATTAAAATTTATATCTGCCATTCAAACTAAAGACTTTTCTTGTTTCTAATTATTCATTATTATTAATTTGTAGTATTTTATTTATTCTGCGTACGTCAGCCTTTATTATCACAGCTTTTCGGACGAATAACCATATAAGTCGGCGAATTTATATACATGTAATAAGGACGAGACTTCAAATAACTAAAAAGAGTTCAAATATTGTCAATGGAAATTCAAACGAAAGTGTTGTTGCTTACGTTTTGCAGTCATCGCTGTACCACCAACCCACACCCATTACTTTTGCACACTCCTCATTCCCCCAAGAGCTTTCCAAATCTTTAGTAAAGAAACGGGCACGCCTGCCCAAACGTTGAAAAATGCTGCTTTTGTTGTTTCCACTCTTGACGAACACCTCGTATTGTGTACGTACACTGCCGATTGCGAATTCTTCAAAAATTTCAAACTCCCAATTATTCTCACCGTATTTAGTGCCGATGCGTAACTGCTGTGCCTCGGCATTGGTCAACACGTATAACTTGTCCAAGCCAATAAAAAAATTATCCGTTAATGCACCGAAACCGTTTTGGTATTCCTCCCATGTGCGATTGAATTCAGTGTTCATTGCATTACGTCGCCAAACAAGCGTCCAACCACAACCACCGAGGGGATCCGCTAGACAGTACACCTCGAATGGGGTCACATTCAGCGGCGTTATACTGTAGATGCCGTCATCGCCGGAAAATCTATCCGGTAAAATATCCGCACAACTGCGTGACGGTACATAACTATCGCTGATTTCGTCGTTTGTAAGGAGACTAGGTTTTCCGGTGGTTGAAGCATGTCTACGGTGAATAAATATATAAGTTATGGTTTTGTATACGTAACATTAAGAGTAACTGTTCTCACTCATTTATTTTTCGTTCCAATTCAGCCTGCTTTTGGAGCACTAGATTTATTCTTTGCTCATTCCTACAGACAATAGATTTTTTATAGTGAAAATTAAAGGTCAAAAAATAAAAATTAAATATATATTACTTCGTGATACGTGTATTCACTTCCGTCCTGCGATTCAGCACATATTCCGTGAGCACGCTGAGCAAAATATTTAGCGTATCGGTCTGACTATCGGCAGTTCGCTTGTTGTCGACGAAAAACGCGTTGGTGAAAATAAAAATTGAGAACAACACAGCTGTCACGAAAGCGCGTTGCAGTTTGACCATTTTGAGATGATGGCTTTAGGAATACTGATAGAAGAAGGCTGAAGTAATGGACTTATATCACAAAAAAACGTAGGTCGGACTCACAAATCAGCTGTACATACCATATTTGCATATAATTATGGATTTTTAATGACTAATTAATATAAGAGTATTATATTACAGAGAATATTAATAAAAGTAGCAATAGTATTTTATATTGTATTGTTCGACTAATTGCTAAACTGGCTATATAATATACTGTACTAATGATCCTAGTCAAACTTTCATAAGCTCACACAGAACATAATGAATAGTATGATTGATTCCGAGAAAAATTCATGACAAGGTCACTATAAAAGATTCTCTATAAAAGAATTCTTAGAAAGACCGCTGCGCCTAAGCACGATCGCTGAAAAAATTACTTTTGCTCAAGAATTGAAAAAAAGAAGAATGTTAAGTTCACTTTTAGATTTTGAAGTTACAGATATGTTCTGAAATTGATGGCAATAGCTTCGAAGTTTTTTCATGAGAGTTTTATTCTATGTTAAAAGAAATTCGTCAACATAGTCTTTTAGGCAGGGACGACACTTTTTCGCTAGCGTGTCCAAGAATTTATATCGAGAATATGTTTCTTAATAATATTGGTCCCTAAGGCATCACTAAAAAACATTAAACATTCCTCTGCAACCTGAAGATACAGTGGAGTATTTAAGGCTCGTCGTAGATAAGAAGCTTTCATGGCAGCATAATATCGGGGAGAGATCAATGAAGGGATTGATTGCCTTGTACTATTATAGAAGAGCCATTGACAAAAGGGGGAGTCTCTCACCGAAAGTTGTCCTCGGGCTCTATGACACTATGGTCAAGCCCACATTGAGCATGTTCTACGAGCGGTGCTGTGGCATGTGCGGTGTAGGCCCACTCGAACTATGACATTTAATATGATTCTGTATATAATGACCATGAGTATGTATAAGACATTCGGAAATTCCTGTACACTATGACTTCATACCGAATCTTTTGGTCCATAGAGTGAACAAACCAAGCTCTGAAGGCTATTAAGGTTGTTGAAAAAGAGCGGCATTAAGCTTCTTTGTGGACGGGTCATAGCTATGGGGAGGGCTGGTAGAGAAGTATATTGTCAAGAACCCTCCATGAATTTCAGACTTCCTGACATTGCAATGGTCCAAGGAGTGACTTTATATCGTAATTTTTGATTAGAAGTAATTTGTATAGCTCTCTGTACATATGTAAGTATTGTATGTGTGCACGGAGAGCTTGTAAAAACAGTTGTATGGTATGTCGATTATAATTGATGGATTGATCTTGAAATCGATGTGAAATCAGAAAACACTTGCGAATATATTTTTTGCATTTAAATTTGACTGCCGCGTTTCAGTTGAGCTTTAGGAGCCACACTGAAAGCATGAAGCCTTCTGCAACTGTCAAAAACTTGGTTCTACATATCGTATTGTATATGCTTATGAACGCGGCGACGGCAAAAAGAACTAATACTAGTAATAATTCAACAGATAATCGGAGCGTCTTGAAGAACAGACTTTTAACGAGGTACCACTCAGCATTATATTTTTTTTTATTTCTTGTTACTCAAATATATTATTTCATACTTTTAGGAAGAATCCAAAATATGTTGCGAGATTGGACACACAGTCCCTTAATGAAGCAAGTCTAGTGCCTAATATAGACAGCAATAAGACAGATGATATTTTGGACAATTTCGTACAAAAAGTTTCGGCAAGGTAATTGCTTTAGCGAAATTGAACTGAAAGCTATTTTATTAAATGAAAATTAAGTAACTTTTTGTCAAACCTTAATAGCACAAAAACGATTTCAAATTTGACCAAATTAATCGATAATTCAACTGAATTCGAGGATGAAAGCGAAGAGTAAGTTTCAATAAATGCTTCATGAAAAATTATAAATTAAACGAACACTAACATTTTGTCCTTAAAACGTTTAGATCATCGGTAACTGAAGGTGATATACTTGTAGATCGCATGGAAGACGACGCTAGTATTGAGAAAAGCGAAATCGAAAACAAAACCGAAGATGATGATGGAAGTAATCGAATGGGCGAGTTGAAGAACAAATTTACACGTAGACCATCAACCGGGTAATTATTTATAAGTGATTTTTTTTTCTTTAAGACGTATGGTTCTCAATGAGACAAAACTATTTTCGGAGCTGGTCTTTTTGACAGCTGTTACTAAAAGTAGATTTAAACGCAATTTGGTTCACCATTTCATCATGAACAGACTTACTGCGAAACAACGCTTGAAAAAAGTAAAAATTTATAACCAAAATAATGGTTTGTGACTTATCACGCGCTTCGTTCAATATTTGGGCGACATAAACGTCCCCGATAAGGAAGCGAAGCAAATGGTTTTGGTAGTGAACGAGGGCAAGACGAAATATCCATGTCAATAGTCGTCGCACTCGCTTCCACTTAACTGTTGACAGTCAGAACTTTGATGTCGTAGATATTTTCGTCCATCTTGGAACCACCTTTAACGCCAATATCAAAATCAGCCTCGAAGTCCAACGCAGCATAACTTTTGTCAACAGATATTACTTCGGATTGAGTAGGCAACTGAAGAGTAAAGTTCCTCCCGACGAACAAAGACCAAATTCTATACGTCACTTATCATTTCCGTCCTTCTATATGGTGCAGATGCATGGACGATGACAACAGCTGATGGGTAAGGGTTACAAGTTTCCGAAGAAAAAATTTGCTTTGCGCATTGTCAACGGCGCATTGTCAACGGCGAATATCGCATTCGATGGAACGATGAGCTATACGACGACATTGACATATTTCAGCGAATTAAGAGGCAGCGGCTGCGCCTGCCAGGTCATGTCGTAACTATGGACGAAAACACTCCAGCTCTGAGAATATTCGACGCAAAATCAGCCGGGGGAAACAGAGGAAGTGGAAGACCTCCATTCTGCAAAAACCAGGTGGAGAAGAACTTGGCTGCATTTGGAATCTTGCTTCACTGTTGTTAACTCGACTAAAACCGCGTAAGATGTGTCTACGCCAATAAAGAAGGGGAAGAATCATAAAGCAAAGTCGGCAGTACGAGCCACGATGGATAAGGCACATGCTCACAGGTGCTGTACAGTGCACACCGAAGGTGCTATTACGGCTGTGGAGCAAAGAAACAAAGAAGATCGTACGCAACTATTGAAGCTATGTCCATCCACTTTATTGAAGATTTTGTGAAAGAATTTTGGTGCGCGGGCTTACAAAATCCAACACGTTATGAAGTGGAAGCCGAACGAAAGCAGGTTCGACGGCCGGACCCAAAACGTGATGGATATCGATCTCAATTTAACAGACAAAACTGGGTTCAAGGATGAAGATCCTTTTCGTTGACAGCATACGTTAATAAACAAAATTGTGGCATTTGCAGTGACGATAATTCATTAGCCGTTGTTGGAGGACACTATTTGGTTTGCACTAAGAGCAAAGGGAATCATTCTTCCATATATCTTCCCAATAATACAGGTCATAATGTTACAATAAATGAGGAACGCTATAGAGCCATGATTAATAACTCTTTCGTGCCCGAATTGGAAAATGTTGATGCGGATGACCTCAGGTTCCAACATGACGGCACTGTATGCTGCGCTCCACAGGGCTCTAGTCAGGCCAGACTGATATAGTACTAGCCATTAAAAGATGTGACGGGACCTGTGCGAAAAGTAAGAGAAAGAGCTACGGCACTTCTGCCGGCGCATTTCCCTGATTTTCCCTGAGACAATTCTGGAAGACCAGTGTCAACCTGCGGTCGAACATAAGCTATCTCGCTCGGATTGGGTAGTCACAAAGTAGCTGCTGTTTACTGCGGACTCAATAAAGTAAGCTATGGCTTCGTTCGGAAAATTCAAATCTCCGAGAGCGGAAGTTATCTTTCCAGCTCTTTTGCAACAGGGAGATTAACTTTTACTTCCCTATCTTGTCGTACTGAAAGGAGGAGGAGGTGAGGTGGGTATAAACCCAAGAAAGGAAATACTATTCAGTGGCTGAATCTTTTAGGCTAATTAGTCCAATTTTTTTTATTAAAGAATATGGAAAAGATCTTTGATTATGAAATAAGGTCGAAGGCGCTGAAGGCGAGTGGATCAAACGCATGATCTCGCGACGTGGCCGTCATGATCGTGCGATTGAACACCGCTGGACTGTTTTTTGTGGAGTTATGTAAAATCGCTTTTCTACTCAGATGAGCCTGGGGCGATTGACAATACTGGTAGAGAATATTCGGTGCTTTATTATTGACATGTGACCCCAATCGTTTTGAAAAGTGATTGAAAAGTGGACCTCTCGGCCGAAATTACAACCCTTTATCGTTATGATTAATCAAAATTCTTGACCATTAAATATTAAAGCATTAAATTTTATTATTTTTATTTCTCTTTGAAAACCATTTGACCAGAAAAAATACGCTTAACTTTTTCCAAGAATTTGTGCAATCAAACTAACATTTTTTGTACATTTAAAGAAAACCAATTAACACGAATTCATCTAATGATACAACAATTGTCATTGGGGCTAATGAGCTTGGCGACTTTAAGAGAAATTTCAACAAATTATTACGGTAAATTTGCTTAGAATTAACTTCATTTAATATTAACTTATATTATCTTTTTTTCGCGCCAAAAGTGGGTCACTCGCTGAACCCGTATTGACAACGGTAATAAAAACCAAATCTGTATTGAAAGACGATAAGTGGATAACAGTTACAGAGAAGAGCTTCCTATATTATCGTGATCAAACAAAGCAACCGGAAATTTCAAAAACTACCACCGATAGCCAACAAGTTAGAAGTGAAGGTATGCAAATAAGATAAATCTATATGGGACTAAATTCTAATGAATTAAGGTAGTAGTCTGGTAACTTATGCCTATTTTCATGACTTCTTTGGAGGGTGGTTTTTTATAGGAAAATAAAAGGAATTATCTTGAATATTAAGAGTATTTGAAAAATTTTAATACTACGCGTTTAAAGTTCAACAACTCCGAGAGAGAGGACTCCGAGGCGCTCTAGGAAACTCGTTATAACTCCCGAAATATTTCGAATTTCTGTCTGAAATTTTCACAGTATATTCTCAAGACATTGTACTTTCAAATTAAGCAAAAAAAATTTTCGATTTTTTGAACCCAAGTTACCAGACTACTAAATACTTAATCTACTTAATCTATTCACAGAAGGCCCAGAGAAAACGTTCAACATATACCCCGATCCACATAAATTAGATTATGTACAAGTAAATCCCGGTATGCGTAGTGTTGACGATGACACTTTACCCAGTAGCTGTGCTGAGGTTATGAAGCAAAATATTGGCGCCCTTAATGGAGTACATACAATAAACGTTTTTGGTTATGGACCGACCGAAGTTTACTGCTTTGCCGATCCTGTGGATACGGGTTGTGCATGGACTGTCTTTATGCGTCGCGTAAATACTGGTGATTCATTTGATCGAAATTTTGAGGAATACAAATTTGGTTTCGGCGAGCCACATGAAAGTTTCTTCCTCGGCCTGGAACATATTTATGCGCTAACAACCGAAATAAAACAGGAATTGGGTATATTTACGAAATTTGAAACAAACGATGTCGAAGTGGAAAAGTATACATACTTTGTATTGGGCGATGAAGAAACCGACTATAGAGTGGAAGAGTTGGGCGCATTTTCGAGAACATCTGCAATAAGTCGTCTAACGCGATTTGCGAAATTCTCTACACGTGATAGGGATAGTGGCGTTCAGTATAATAAATGTGCACAGGTGCTCGGTATGGGCTGGTGGTATTCGGAAAAATGTAAGAGGTGAGTAGATAAAAACAAAGAAGAAAAAAATTAAAAAAGTAAATAAGTAATGGTGGATATAACTGAAAATTTAATGCTCTCGAAATTTTCGAAGGTCAAAGCTTCAGATATTGACTAAACTTTATATTAGAAAATGTTTCGAAAAAGTTCAACATTCAATGTTTCATGAAATTTTTGAGGGGTATGACCATTGCAGAGTTTTAAAAAAAATCTTATATAACCATATAATCCCATATACTGATATTAAGTAATATACACTTTAAAATCTACTGGAAGATTGAAAACGACTATATTTTTTGGGAGGTTGTAGAACTATTTACACGATTATAATCATTTTTAGCACATGTAGATAACTGTCATAAAGGGATGGTGCCTAAATTCACATATTGACGGATAAATGCAGTAGAAATAAATGGAAAATCGATTATGCAGGAAAGCTTCTATGGATCATTTTGTTCAGAATAATCCAGAAAACATTTGCAGCATACAAAAAAATCGACCCGCCTTAATGTAGAATCGAAAGTCAACCTGAAGTTTCGAAAATTCTTCTATTAGATATAAATCAGGTAGAGGATTGATCGTTTTCATCCATATTTGACACAATATGCTCCCTTAACTTCAGTTATATATTTCAAAGATTGTCCCAGAATCTTTGTATGAAATCAAATTTAGTCATAGGGGTATGTATATTCGAAACTGGCGGACTGAAAAGTTATGGCTCCTGCAAACCTATCAGATAGCAATGTCAAAATAATAATATACACCAAATTTCGGTCAAATCGTTTGTCTAGTTCCCGAGATTTAGTATTTCATCTAAAGGCAGGCGGTGACACGCCCATTTTTACCGGTTCCTACGAGACTTTTTGTGTCATGTACGATTTAATATTTATTGAATTACTTGGTGAGTTAGTGTGATTTTAGTAGTCTCGAACATAATCTTTTTATGGGAAGTAGACGAGGTTATTAACCGATTTCCCCCGTTCTGACACAGTCTGACAAGAAGACAAGAATATTTACCCGGAGAAAATTGAGTTGATCTAGCTTTAGTAGCTTATAAAATACAAGGTTGTTCAATAAGTTTTGTCGTTTGATAAGAAAACACACAATTTTAAGATCAAAATACACTTTGTTATTCAGTGTAATCTCCCTGAACATTAATACACTCGCTCCAACGATCCGCCATCTATGGATCCCATCCCTGATGTTAGAAACCGAAAGGTCTGTAAAATACGCTTCAACAGTCCTTAGGACCTCTTCATTTGATGTAAAACGCTTACCACGCATAATTTTTTGAGGTCTGGAAACAACTGGAAGTCGCTGGGATCAATAATTCGAACTTGAATTCAAGGATTTTAGCCATTGTCAAAATGCTCTTGTGAAACAGTGAAACCTGATAAAAACGATTTTTTCTTCTGCAAACCGGGACCTTTTTTACGAATTTTTTCCTTCAACTGGTTTAAAAGGTTGCAATAATATTCAGAATTAATTGTTTTATCAGTTTGCAAGTAATTCACAAACAAAATTCCTCTCGCATCCCAAAAAACTGATACCATAACCTTTTTGGCCGATTTCCGGACACGAACTCGTTACGAAGCCGAACAACCAGGTTTACGCCACGCTTTAGCCTTTTGTTTTAATTCAGGATCATGGTGATAGACCCAAGTCTCATCCAAAGTAATGAATCAATGCTCAAAATCCACCTTGTCCTTTTTAAAATGCTCCAAATCTTGCTGAGAAAGTCGCATCCGAAAGTGTTTTTGTTCCATTGTTAGCGAAGGCGACACCCATTGTACATACGCCTTTCAAAAACTCAACATTTCACTTAAACTATGGCTCACACTGCCTAATGAGATGTGTAAAGCCTGTACTAAATCCCTCTCAGTCAATTAACGATCTTCCAAACCCATATCCTGTATTTTGGCTAAGATTTTTGGTGTTGATGCGCCTTTTGGACTTTCTTCATGTGGATCGTCTTCAAGGTTTGTACGACCACGTTTACATTCAGCAACCCATCTTTATACTGTTCTAATTGTAGGTGAACAATCATTACATATTTTTAACAATCGTTCGTGATTTTCTGTTGGTGCTATACCTTGCAAAAATAAGAATTTTATCACTGCTCGATATTTAAATTTTTCCATTGTAAAAAAATACTGTCACACACAGTGTATATATATATATTTTCAAGATATTAAAGATTTTTAGATTATATATTTCGATTCAATTTTGTATAAATTTTATATGGCATTAAATAAAAATTTACTGTTTAAATATTTTTTCTTTCCATTGATCCAATTACAGCGCTATTAAACTAAGTGGAGCACGTGCGTACCTAAATGCCCCTACTATAATGGGCCTACGACCAATAAACTGTCGCATTTAGTAAGAGTGTGAGCGATTCTATCAACGTATAATGATATTATTTGTCGGTGATAGTTAAGAAAATATAACAATACTGTAATACAAGAAAAATCTATATAAAACTAAGTTCTAGAAAGTAAGTGATGAGAGAATCATTTTAATTAAAACTTTTTCGCAATCAAGAAACAATTTGTAGTTTTTTATAAAGGTTTTCCAACTTATTGCAGAAATCAATATTGTATATTGGTTAATCTGAATATTCGTTAATCTAACGGTGGATTGCTTTCAAACTTCGTTGCTGTTATCTTTAGTCATAAATAAACTTCGAAATTTCGAATGTCGTATAATTTACATTGGCCACTTCGGAAAAAAGGCTTATACTTACTGGAGATAAATGTGATTTCACTTAGCATTATCCAACGTGCCGCGAAGTACAAATGCAATTGTAAATATTTGCCAAGGCGATGATGAAGTTTGATTGTCACATCACGTGCATGATCCAGAATGGTATCAGGCATGTAAGAGAATTGTACAGGTTCACCGGCATATTGGCGACCGCCAATGCTGAAGAAGACTTTTGCGTGGACAAAAACCTGGAAACGATAAAAGGAAGGAAGAAAGATTTTATTATTGAGTTACATTATTATTTGCAAGCCTTGTTGTGTAATTAATATTTTAACGGTATTTATAAACCATCTATCAGGGTTGTAAGGTAATCTTATTATAAAGATATTCACCGTGTGATATTACTGATATCAATTTTTATATTACTTGCAAGCATATATCGACTTTACCAAGATTACTCGGATTAATAGTTCACAAAAAATTTGGTTATGGTTATCAACCTTTTAGAAACTATATAAATGAAGCTAAGTCCTGTTAGAAACTACCAACATAACTCTGAAATATTGATTGAATTTTTAGATCTCTGATTTATTCAAGTCGGCTCTGCTTCCATTAGTAATTAACATCAAAAAATTCACCTATTAACATAAGTGAAATATTGGGAAAATATCAGAATCCATATGTATTAGATACACAAAAAATAGTAAATTGAAAACAAAAAATTGCAAATTCAGTATTAGGTTAAGTAAGGACGCAGATTTGATCCACCAAAGCTTAAAACTATATTTGACGAAGAGTTTTTTTTACAGACAACTTTACCCCCATGCTTCTGTCTAGGTTTGACTCAAAAAACCGTAAAAAAAATTTAATCTTGTCCAGCAATTTCGTCCCATCCACATATACCGCATCGGTATGGAACAGAAAAAATTACTCTTCGACGCAGTGATCTTAGTTTTCAGTGGTGCACTAGTACATATAGACTAAAAGTAACAATGGGAGTCAAAGTATACCACATGAGCTTCAGATTGACCTCCTCTGTTCTAGAGGGTGATCACAGGTACTGTTTTCAATATCCTTTTTTTTTTGACAGATCACGCCTGAGTAGAGTCAAGCTGTCATGTTATTTTTGTGCAGTATTTTTTGGGATTTCATCATGGAACGATTTACGCCTGAGCAACGTTTATAAATCATTCAACTTTATTACGAAAATTCACGTTTTGTGAAGAATGGGTTCATTACATGCGGTCTACTAAGCGTACTATTTGCACCATCATCACCCATCTTGAGGCTCATCATTAATATTCGATCGAATAGACCACATCCAGCGGACAGTGAAGAAACTAAAGTAACCATATTGCGTCAATCAATGTGAACAGACGTTTTTGGCTTGTCGATTGGTCACCTAAATCATTTGATATCACATCGTTAGAATTTTTCCTGTAGGGATATGTAAAGTCTAAGGTCTATGAGTACAATCCGCCTTCGAGTCAGGCCTTGGAGCAAACCATCAAGCAAGTCATTCACCAGTTACTAGTCGAAATATTCGAACGAGTCACAAAAAATTGGATTCAACGGATGAACAATCTAAAACGTAACCGCGGCCAACATTTCAAAGAGATAATCTTCAAAAAATAAATGTCAAAAATGTTTTTTTCGATGGTATAAAAATTCCCATTAAATTTGAAGTTTCTCTGCTTTTCTTTTAAAAGGTACATAAACCTCCCAACGGGATCACCGTTGCTCATGAGCAAGTTAAGAACGATGCATCCACTTTGATTTAACGAATAGCAATAAGTTTTAAGTTTGTTGTACCAAAATCTTAAGAAACCGAAATTTATGTTCCAAAATTTTAATGACCTATTGACAAGTAATACATATTATACTCTTTAAATAGCTTTATTTGCAGAAAATTGCTGTGAACTTTGCTGTCCCATCTTATGTGGAAACTATGTTATAAGGAGTAGAAGAAGTTCCCAATATGATTAGATTGATGGGTCGTGAATAAAATTGTAGGTATGAAGTGATTAGCACATTTTCGATAGGAAAAATATTTCTCAGAATTTGTTTTAGTTGTTTGCAAGCAAATTGAGTCACGTGAGACCATAATTTTTACTATGTGATTTATAAATTTCCTTTATTAATTAAAAGCGATTAATATATTATAATTTATTTATATACCATAAATATATTTAATACGTAGTGTACATTATGTCACCTCCAAACGATATTTATAGTTTTCAAAAAACGTGAAAATAACGTGTTAAACAGCAATTGGACACCCTATTGGACTTAAGCATTTATCGCTTATTATTCGATATTTACTTTACTGAAGTGCGTATAAATAACGATGCAACGTCGAGTCGTATATCAATTAGGTAGACACGAGCAGGGCGACAGTTGATCGTCACAAATCAATCAGTGCTCTTGTGGGTTATAGCTTGCTACTGTATACATATAGCGGCTATCCGTAGATTGGGGTTGTGGCATGAGCACTTCAAATTAAAACGGTGAGAGAGAAGTGAGGAGGTTGATAATAAATAACTGCACTTTGATTTATAACGGGTGATTTTTTTGAGGTTAGGATTTCATTGCAAATTAGTATTTGACAGATCACCTGGATTTCAGACCATGGTGTCAAAGAGAAACGATGCTATGCTTTTACATTTCATCAAATAGACTTACTAACAGCAACGCTTGCAAACAGCAATTGAATTTTACTTACCAAAATCAGTGTTCGGTTCGAAATGTGTTTACGACAAATTTTGTTCAACGATGAGGCTCATTTCTGGTTGAATGGCTACGTAATAAGCAAAATGCTGCATTTGGGGTGAAGAGCAACCAGAAGCCGTTCAAGAACTGCCCATGCATCCCGAAAAATGCACTGTTTTGTGTGGTTTTGAGCTACAAGCTGGTGAATCATGGACCGTATTTTTTCAAAGATGCTGTTGGACGCAACGCTTACGGTGAATGAGCGATCGCTATCGTCGATGCTAACAACTTTTTGTTAAACAAAATGGAAGAACTGAACTGTAAATGTGGTTTCAACAAGATGGCGCTACATGCCACACAGCTCGCGATTCTATGGCCAAGTTTCAAAAAACTTCGGACAACAATTTCATCCAAGAAATGGACCCGTAGTTGGCCACCAAGCTCATGCGATTTAACGCCTTTAACTATTTTTTTGTGGGCTACGTCAAGTCTAAGTCTAATAAATAAGCCAGCAACTATTATCCAGCTTTGGAAGAAACATTTCCGAAGAAATTCGGGCTATTCCGGCCGAAATGCTGAAAAAGTTGCCCCAAAATTGGACTTTTGAATGGAACACCTAAGACGCAGCCGCGTCAACATTTAGATGAAATTAATCGTTCAAAGTATGTCATGAACCATCTACGTTTTCAAATAAAGAACCGATGAGAATTTTTGCAATTTTATGCGTTTTTTTTGAAAAAAAAGTTATCAAGCTCTTAAAATAATCACCACTATACATATGTGATTGTTATCAAGGTATACTGAAGCGACTTACTTACTATCTATAGATTCTAGGACAGTTTGATTGCTTATAAATAATATAAACTACTTATAAATACAATGCTTACTATGTGTAATAATATACTAATGTAGGAGTATACCGTATATGTACATTTATTTAACTTTGCATAGATTCCCCTATTTCCTCACATACTTTTCCTTATTGACATTTCACAAAAAAAAAACAACTGTAATGAATATTGAAATTGTTCAAAGTAGAAAAAAATAACAAATAATTGCTTTGAGATTCAACTTGATAAGCATACAAGTGCAACATGCGTTTGTTTATGGAATTTAGGTCGCGCTCATACAAATACCGTTAAGTGCAAAGCGGTCGGAAAAAATCAATATGCGCTCACTGTTTGGCTGTTTGTTATAGCTTGCTGACAACAGAACTTGTTGGATTAAGGTATGTGCTTATGCTTATATGTTTGCCTGTGCACTTGCTTTTGCACCTTTATTTTTTCGAATTTTGTTCTTTTCATTTATTGCTTTACCTGCAGAGTGAGTAAATATACTATAAGAGAATTATTTCGGAAAGAACTAAACTGTTACTAGAAAGATCCCCCTCAATAAGTTCAAATAAAAAATTAACCAAACTCGAGATAAGTTTAGGCTTCCCTCCTGTGGAGTCTTAAAAGATACCTATTTAATATTGTCATAGTCTGAAGAAGAGCTTTAGGCTTTGGTTAGTACGAATCATCGTCACCACTGATTTAAGATTGAATTTGAGGTTTAAGGTAGAGGTTTTGAGGCTGCAGAGGTTTTTCAAATATAACATAACTGATCAAAATTAACTCTGACTGCGCCATTTAAACTGCGTGCGCAAACTGATTCAAAAAAATTTGTATGGTTTATTTTGGTTTTGGTATAATCCTTTTTATATTCTCATGAAGTTAATCTTCATATGTGAATTAGTGTGGGTTTACCAGTCATTTATTTCAGGCGCGAAATGTTTGTCTGGCGATTTTTTCAATGGCTAAAATTTAACAACGAGTTTGCTTGAAATTTTGTGTTTGCAATGTAGTCACAGCAACAAAATAGTTGAAAATGTTGTAGAAGTGTTTTGATGAGTCTACTTTGTCAGCAACCCTAGTGCTTGAGAGACAAAAAGGATTCAATAAAGGTCGTGAAGTCAGCACAAACTCGGAGGATTTCAACATTTGCTGTATCTATACTGATCGACTAAACACAATTTGGTTAAATATTTGGGTAGAAAACGAGTCAATGTTAGACTCGTGTCAAAAGATTTGAATCTGTTGCAAAAAAGCGTAGACTAGAGATCCCAAAAGAGTTGCTTGAGAACGTAGCTGAGGACCATACATTCGCCAAAGGCATATTCGACTGTTGTTGTGAAAAGACGTCGATACTGCACACTTAGTGATGCGATTCAAAGCGAACAGACATGGAAAAAATCCTGAATGCTGAGTGCATTGCCCTCCCAGCCGAGGCTTCAATAACAAAGTTTGGAAAATCTAAGTAATCGTTTTCATTCATCTATGTATCAGGTAGCCGAATTTGAAGGCAGTAATTTATTGCGATACTTATGATATGTAAAAATGTTGGAGTTTTTGTCAGTCCGTGTAAAATGCAGTAGATCACCCAGATTAAAAAACGCACCAGAACTTTTTTTGAATTTATTACATGAAATCCAAGGTTATTTGAAGCCCAAAGACCTGTATGTATGAAAGAAGTTCGGTATGGCTTTTCATTTCCTACGACTTTGCCGTATAACATTTTTTCTATAGGACAAAGTAGTTTTGCCGGTATCGACATAACATGTTTTAACCTTTCGAAATTCAACCACACGCTTCAGCTTCCCCTACTCGACCTCAGTTCGCACGTAGATTATTTTTTCTTTCATTTTTGTTGTATTATCTTTCGTTTTCAAACAGTTTCAATCTACTATGAATTATTAATAATGAACGATTGTAATGTTTGCAAAGACGTGCTTCTGCACTGATCTGTTCGCTTTTAGAGAATATTCAAAGACTTTAGAGAGTAGACAACTGCGGTCTTGACCTTATCCCATAATAACTTGTATCCCATTCCAACACAATTAAGTTGCAGCTCAATATTAGATGGTGGATTTAAATCGTAAAGCAGTGAATACATAAATAAGTCTGAGTAAAATTAAATACCTTGAGTGAATGAGTAGAGTGTGATAAGAGAGAATTCCATATATTTGTATAACGTTATTTAACCAATTAAGTCTTACCTGCACATCTTTGGAGAACATATTATTTGTATGCAATATAACTGCACTAAAATTGCGTACGCTTTCGAACTCAAACGTAATCTCGACTGGATGACCCAATAAATTTGGTGTGTCATTACGCCAGCCAATCCATTCATAGCCTGAGAATTATAAAAAAAATATTTATAATAATATATGGATTAAAGAAAGGATCGAGATATGCATACATATATGTAAAATATTAAATATTGTAACTTAATTGTCAATATTTTTGAGTTCCTTTTTTTGATCTATAATACACTATATTATATATATTTTATAATTAAGTATTACACAACTTACCTTTTCCAAAGCCATGAATATCAGTGCGAAAGTTATCCTTGCCCTTTTGGCCATCGACTAATTGCCCCAACCCATTTACATATCGATCGCCTTCTTCATGCCCGTCATAAGTCTTATCTGATAGATCGATTTCCATACCACGTTGTACGCCTTTGGGTATGCTATATGAAACGATGCCGTCTGTTGGAAGTGTAAATGAAAAGGAAATGTAAAATTAGTTATATTTTCTTATATTATTTGACATATACTATATTATTTATAGTCAGCAATAATAATATTATATTCTAACTAAAATTTTTTGTTATTTGCAAACTACAAAGCTGTGAACAACATACACTGACATATGGAGTTCAAACTGCACAAAATCGCAGGAAGGGTTGTGCCAATCTAGAAAAAAATATTTCACTGAATATCGGCTACACGCGAAAGTTAGTCCTTGCCCTTATTTGGCCAGTCTGGGTCAATTGATCCCCCCCAGAAGTTTACATACTAGCTGTGTTCGTTACGCAACGTTGGAGAGTATCTCAATATCTGATACCAGTTTTCCTGCATACTTGCATTGCAACCCTGCGCTACCATGTGGTCTGATGTATGTGAAATAGTCTGCCGGTCTCCTGTTGAATATTTGTATTCTCATTTTTAAAGTCATTTGTTTCATGAGTTGATTTAAAATGTAATCAACTAGGGGCTGCAAGCCAAAGATTGTCAGGTGGTTGTGCACCATAACGTGCGATCGATAACCACGTATGGGACGGTGGCTTGGGCCTCAAAAGCATCGTAGACTTCGGTAGGGCTCCAACTATCGCAAATGCAACGACTTGCATGTAACTGAATGATGGGTGCCATGCGCACATACCCGACGACGGGACTTGAAATCATGCTTGAGCTCACACCATTTCAACTAGTAATCGGTTAGGTAGCCAAACTCTTACTAATCCAAATGTCAGCAAAAGGGTGTGGCAGAGGTAAGGGAATCTCATCCCAACAGATGAAGGAATGAAGAGGTGTAATAACATTGGTTCTTCTCCAGAGGGATAGCATTACTAAAATGATAAACTTCACTTAGAACTTCAAACACTCCATACTTATATAAATGAGTCTAGCTTCTTGCGCAAATTATCTGTTTTGGGACAGGGAGCCTGAAACTCCAGAACACTTGTCAAGTTAATTGACTGCATAGCTGTCTGCAACCGCAGGATAAAGACCCTAGGATCAATTTTTCCAAACAGGGACCCCATCGCCTCACTGGAACCTAGCAGTATGTTGGATTCATAAAGTAAAGTATACTGGGCCTGGGTAAGTCTTTGTGATCTAGTAGGGGGCTCAATAGACTTAAGGTCGCAGTACAATACTTGTATATTTATCTTGTCTTATCTTATCTGGTCTAATACATAAAAAAAATAATCTGGTGGAACTGAAGATAGCGGTGGTACAACTTTAATGATACTTGTATATCCGCATACTCTCTTGCATCAATTCAATTTGAGCACGCGAGTATATCGAGCAGCGAAATCACAAATCTAAAGCCACTACTATTTAAAACTCTACACAACTAATCTTATTTTATAATTAGCTTCAGAAATAATAAGCTTCTTACACTGATATTATTTCCATTTTACTTCTCTCACTTTCTATCAAAAAAGTCTCCAAAGATCCAAAGAGTGCTCCCTTGCAGCAGTGCTGTCTATATATTCTCAAAACAGCGTTTCTTTTAATCACAACTAATAGATAAGAATTGGATATTCACACTCACATAAGAAAAAATTTACATAGACATACAGACATAACATACTCTCACAAGCAAACAAACTGCCGGAATCGCACACTTAGGACGCTAATCAATAATTCATTTATTCAAAAGTCAAATGTGTGACAGCGTAAGCGATTCAGTGCCAAGCGAGTGGTACTCTTCATTGCTCCCCAGTCACCATTTGCCATTTACATCAAATATGTATTGACAGCAAAATGTTGCATTTGCATGCGATTGCTTTGACAAGGTTGAAAGCAAAATAGATTTTTGTTTTTGTTGTTGCTTTTGGTTTCCATGCTGCAGAAGTGTTGTTTTATGCACCGATTGATTTACAGTTGCAAAATTCATGTGTCAAAATGGATAACAAACTACCTGCATGTTTTTGTGCATGTGTGAGTAAATGGTTGCATGTGTTGCAAGTTTAAGATATTTCGTTTCGAATGCGCAGAACGACAAGTTGATGTGTTTTTATGGAAATCGTGCGATTGCACAACTGAACACACATATTAAGGTTATTTGCTTATATTTGTCAGCTTTGGAGATTTGAATAGATAATTTGTTGGAAGTAGTATGTGGCTAGAGGATGGAGCCATATGTAGAAGTTCACGTAAGTGAGGAAAGTTCCCTGAGCGCCTTGCACTTGGGAATGGCCAGAAACGATTCTCAAGCAGCTGACGAGTTCCGGTCTTAAGACTTGAGTGAGAAATCCCTCCCCTGGGTTGTAACTGAAAAATAACTTCGTGAACACAAGTACGTTGGTTGCCTTTTATATTTCGGGATTTTACAACTCTAGAATTGCAAGTTCATTGTTCAACTTCTCTTAGCTGTATCTTTCACTCAGGTATCGACTGGAAAATGGCTGTAGCTGCTTAAAATGTCATGATTCCACGCAGGTTCCTGTCAGAGTCATTACATTGTAGGCAGGATGTGCTGACTAGCGATTGGGGGATCTAAGACTAAGCGTGGCGAATTCGGTCAACGAAGATGGAGGCTAAAGCTACTTCCTCCAGATCAATAAGGCGGCAGAGTCTGTACGCGAGGTTCGGGGAGATGGCGTAAGGCGTTGGTAGCGTGTTCCTTCGCCTCAAGAAGCGCCACCCCACGGACGGCAACAAAAACACTTTGGCGAAGCGTGAAGGGAAAAAGGATCTCAGCATGGAAGACATCATAGCGACTTCACTTGTCCTACAGAAGGTGGTCTATATTTCCATATTGGCATCAGTCTGTCCACAGTTTACAGTTTACCTAACGGTTGTGGCAGTAAAGGATGCCAAGGAATGCGTTTTTACTCATTTCATCCTGCTTTGTGCCATACGATTGCCAAGTGCCAACGGCCGAGCTCTTAAGGATGGCGGCTACATCCAGCAGGAGGATGTTGATGATGGATGGTAACGCTAACGCCTATTATACGATGTGAGGCAGCACCGACATCAATCAGCGAACTGAATCCCTACTCAATTATATTTTACAAAGTAGACTAGTAGTGGCTAATCGCGGTGAGGAACATATCTGCATAGGATCCACTTCCAGAAAAGTACTCGACATAATACTATACACAAGTACCGGTTGATGCTGTACAAGAGGTAAATGTGGTTAAAACCCAAATCGCGGGAAGAACTGACTTTGTCAGTTCGAATGTGGAGTTGCATTGCAACCTGGTGCCGTGCACATAGTACGGTAGAGGTTTAAGATGGGCCTCGAACCCTACCAAGGTGTTTAGTGTGTCCAAGCCACACTGCCAACTGGTACTGAAAATGTTTACCCAGTTTTCAGGGCGCTGATCAACGCATTGTATTGATCCGTTCTGCTTCTGAGCACTGTAGATTTAAGCTGTTCGACAGTAGGAACCTACTTTAAACACAGTTGTACAAGAGGCTGTTGCTGCATTCTGAACACATGTTTTGGAGATAGTTGAGAGATCTTGTTGGATACAGTGTATAGACCTTAATGAAGAATATTTTGAAGAACAATACTCGTAAATCGATTTTTAATTATTAAAATTAGTTTTTGTTTCTTGATCCCGAAATGTAATAGGCAATTTTCGTATTACTCATTTTCTAGTTTCTGTGTTTCTGTAAATGGCTGGGATGACGAAAATCTGATGGCAATTCCCTCCTTATCATTCTTTAAAGTATAAAGCGTGTCAAAGCAGGATTCATAGAAAGGACCAGAATCATTTGCAAAACTGACGTAAAGTAGAAGTCGCAAAAGTGATGCAAGGAGTCTATGAATGCGACGTCAAAAATGCTCCAACAAACTAGCAGGTGATACCCCCAATATGAGTTAAAATCACACTACCACGTTATCGGTGTCTAACCTAAGCATCTAACATCAGCATTTTATCTGGATTTATTGCTATTTCTATTTTTTCACGGACTATCGATATGGAGGAAACACTTCTCCAGGCTGCTGAAAGGTAGTGAAAGTATAACATGCGCCCGAGGTTTTATGGCGGCGAAGAACTGGTGCTCTGCCCAATCTACAAAAAGGGGACCGCACGTTCTGCGACCCTAAGCCTTCTTAATATCGGACACATGGTCTTATCGAGCGTAGTGTGTGAAAGACTGAAGCCCACCGTCAACAAATTGATTGGACCATATCAGTGTGTCCTTGGACCTGGAAAATCTGCAATCGACCAAATTTTCAGCATGCAACAAATCTTGAAAAAGATACATAAAAAGAAGATCAACACATAACACCTCTTCACTGATTTTAAAGGTATTTTTGACAGCCCAACAAGGAGCTGCCTTTTTGCAGCCGGCTGTGTAAGCTGACGTTGAGCAACACCAAAAGCTCCATCAGGATCGGGACCCGTTCAATACCGGGCGAGGTTTCAGCCAAGGAGACTCCCTATTGTGTGCCTTCTTCAACCAAATGCTGCAGAAAATAATAAGATCTGCTGAGGAAGTACAATCTTTTATAAGAGTATACATCTTTTGGCGCACGCCGATGATATGGTTATCATTAGCCTCAATAACTGCGACGTTTGTTCTGCTTTCTCCGGACTGGTTAAAGACGCGTAGGGTATGCGTCTGGTTGTGAACGCGGACAAGACGAAAGGTCTCTTGTCATTAAACAAACAGTCATCGCATACGCGACTTGGCTGGCAAGTCACTGTTGACAGTCATAAATCTGAAGTCGTAAGAACCAGTATCAACATAAACATCAATGCCAGTTTCGAAATCCAACGCGGAATAACTCTTGCCATTGCCAACAGGACTTTAGACTAAGTAGGCAATTTAAAAGTAAAGTCATCTTCCTCATCATTCCCGTTTTGCCATACGGTGAGGAGGCATAGATAATGACAACTTCTGATGAGTCAGCCTTAGTAGTATATAGTTTTCTGCGCATTGGCAACGGCGAGTACCACAGTCGATGGAACGGTGAGCTATACGAGATATTGAAGGTTTTCGATTCAGCATCCGCCAGAGGAACAGTTTCAAAATTTATATTGGTATCAAACTCAAGGATTTCGTAAAATTGATCTGTAACTTCGAGATCTCTACGGTATGATTGACGTGTCTAGCGAAGTTTGGATTGCTGTCTTTGATTAAAGAAAGTTCAAAAAAGAAAACACTTTCCTACACAATTCACAGGCGAATTGCTTATACTATAACGATACAAAAAGACGTTTATCTTGATTTTGATGCGCCATTTTCAATTGGAAATTTACGCTATAGTAGTTTGGACTGAATAATTTGTTTGGAAATTGTATCTCTGAATTGGATAGCTTCTTAGCAAGTAAAGAACAGGTACCAAATTTCGAACGGTATCTTGAAAGCGGTAGGTCCAGTTCACTTATGTATACACGAACATACGGACTTGACAAAAATGATATACTCTGATCAGTGCCTATACACTGTATAGGTTGGATGTATTCGAAAAAATGTTATAATTTTACTCACCTTCCCATAGACAACCGACCACTTCAGCGCGCAAGCAGACAGTACGATCATATTGGCTATATGGATAGATCCGCACCTTCGAGGCGAAAATGATCGGCTGTAAAATGTTTTCCACTTCACTATAAGTGTTAATGTTGCCTGTTAGTATCTGAAAGGGCAAAAATAAAAATAGCAATTATTAGTCGGGGGCGTTACTGGTAGATAATTACAAAGGTTGAAATATATTGTATATTTACTTATATATAAAACAATTATATTAATAAGTAAATATTTATGCAAGAATGAATATACGAGTGCTTAAAGCATATTTGGACGTTAAAAATATAATTAAAATCTCCGCATTCTTTTTGGTTGCTCTTTTTTCACTCTTTAAGCCGCCTCTTGCTCACCCGTCATTTTTCGTACCATAAAATATTACTAGGTGTAACATTCATAATTTTTGTGCCGCGACACCTACGCAGTTTCTGCTACACGCACGCAAAATTTACACAAACCACAGACAACAGGCGGCGGCCTGCAACAAGGTAAAGAGCGAAATATAATAATCGAAAAATAGTTGTTGCGGGCGGAACGAAATCTCACTAGCGCAAAGCGAAAAATTAAAGAAAGGCGTGCTCTAGGCTAGCAAACGACGCTTGCACACAGTCCAGACGCAAGCTTGCGCCAACAACGAAGATACTTGTAGTTTTGGCATGCGATTGTTATCGCTTTGATTAATGTGTGAATATATGGGCGAGTGAACGGACGTTTGTCGAAGTTTCGAATTTCATGGCCCAAAGCTAAGACAATAATAAGAGGCGTGTAAGGTATAAGGTTAAAGTAAATATACACCTGGAAATATACATTTCAACATGTGGATAGGTATTAATAGGACAAGATGCAGGCAGTTTGTAAATGTTTTTTTTTTGTACGTAAAATTGTTGGAGGAGGAAAACAATTGTGGGAGACAATGAAATTGCAGACATTAACCAAGTGGCTATTGTATACCTATATATTAGATATATGGTCTAAATATACTCGTATGGCGTGCGATATTAGGTATATGCTTTTGTCTAGAAGGTATTTATAAATTTGTAATATTTTTAGCTCCTAATTTGTCAAATAGAAAAATAGTATATGCAGGTTTTATTGGCTCTGTAATTAACTAGAACTAACAGGTGATCCAAGTAGAAGCCTTTTTATAGACTTTATTGTCAGATCACGCATGAGTCCTGTCAAGCTGTCATGTTAATTTGTTTCAGTATTGCTTGGCATTTAATCATAGAAAGACTTACGCCTGAATAGCTCAACTTCTTTACTAAAATACACTTTCTGTAAAGAAGAGTGAAATGCGAGAACTGAATCATTCACTACTTGACCGTCTCAAGCGATATCGCTTCGATCTAAGGGCTCTTGAAAAGTTTCAAGAAGATCCGACATTTTCGAGCCAAAAATTGTTTAGCGAAGAGTCCCTTTTCTGGCTCAACTAGTATGTAAAAAAGCAGAATTTACGCATTTGGGACGAATAAAAACCAGAAGGGATTCAAGAGCTGCAATTTCATCCAGAAAAAAATAACAGTTTAGTAAAGGATATAGGTCGGTGGTATCATCGGTCCATCGGACAATTTGATGTCTGAAATTGAAGTGCGTGATCTCGGAGACATTTAGTTTCAACAAGACGGCACCACTTCTCACATATCGCATCAATCAATGTATCAATTGAGCGATCACTTCGGTGAACAGATAATTTCACGTTTTGCGCCGATCGATTGGCCACAAAGATCGGGATATATGTAAAGTCTATACGGTAATCCCGCTACGATTTAGACCCTGGAGCAAAACATCACGCATTTCATACGCTAGTTACCAGGCGAAATTCTCAAACGAGTCACTGAAAATTTGACTCAACGCATGGACCAACTGAGACGTAGCCGCGGTCAACATTTGAGGTCATTACAAATCTGCTTAGGTGTTTCATTTCTAATCCTACCAGCTCAGCTGGATGTCTGAAAGTATGAACTACCAAATTTTTAAGATTTGATCTTTTAACGGATTTTCAATCAAGAAGGCAATCAATTCATTCTTTGATCTTTACTCGATATTAAGTTTCTTATCTACGATCAGCCCCAAATATTATTCCATATCCGCAGTCTACCATTATATTAACTCGTATGCGGAACTTAAGAACTTTTTCTTAACCATGAGAATATCTTGAAATTTTACGGTTATGATTCATAATTAATAATAAGCGTAGAGCAAGACTTTGTATTGCATTCTTAGTGAAGCTCCTGAATTGATCAGCTTGCAGTAAGATACTCTTCTCTGGAGTTAAATTTAATATCCGGGCTCACTTATAGAGTCAATTTAGACCTCTTTTATATATGCGGAGTCTGCACCTTCTTCTTCTTTACAGGCATAGACATCGGTTGAGCGGTTATTGAATTGTAGAATTTGGTTTTTGTTCGTCGCGAGAAGACTTTACTTCTCAATTGCCTACTCAGTCCGAAGTAGTATCTGTTGACAAGAGTTATTCTGGGTTAGATTTCGTGGCTGACGTCCCATGCATTTCGCTTTCTTATCCAATCCGGAGAAATCAGAACTAACGGCACGGTTGTTGAAGGCAACAACTTTATAGAAGAGTGTACCTTCTCTATTCAGACATAACGGCATAAAAGCAGCTCCTTTTCGTACTGTTGAAGACGGCTTTAAAATCGATCGATCGACGTGGTGTATCGATCTTCCTTTCACGGGTATTTTACAAGATTTGGCGATGGTGAAAATCGAGTCTATAGTAGATTGTCGCGGTCCGTCCTTAGAGTAGATTTATTGGGCATATGGTTATCTCTGGGTAATCATTATTGTATGAACAATTCCGAACGTTGTATAAATTTGGCGATTTTTCGAGAAGCTAGTCAAGAGATTAATAAGAATCATACCTAAGATTTTGGAGTATTGAGAAAATTAAAAATATTTCATGCCACGTAATCCGATAGAAACCGCTTTTAATGTTTTTTTTTTTTGCAAAAATCCTTAAAATAATAATAAAGCGTTCTGTCACGCCGATATTTGGAACAGCAGTGATCGCAGAACAGCTAACTTTGTACACTGGTGAACATCATAAGTAGGGGTGTTCCAATTCGAGGTGCCCTCCTTGTTTAAAGGAAAAACAGGGACACTTCAAATTTAATGGAGAATGTGTATTATCATTTGAAAGAACCTTCATTGGCATTTATTTTTGAAGATTATCTCTTTAAGATGTAGGCCGAGGCTACGTCTCAGATGGTCCATCCATTAAATCCAATTGTGAGCTTGAAATGGGGATCATCATTGAACAGGATTTGTCTATTTTTTTCAAAATTCTGAATTCTTATCTGTCTTTTAACGATTTTGAAATTTTTTTTTAATACATTTCAACAATTCTTACTCACCTCTTTGCCTTGTATTGTTTTCCAGCGCAACCACTTTTCTAAACCGGGCCGCCAATACTCGAGCACATACGCTTCGGTATACTCCTGACCTTGCCCTTTGCCGAAGCGACCCTGCGTACGTATCGCCGTGATGACATGCACTTGCAGCAAGTCGATTTGCAGATACTCCTTGAGACCACGCGAAACCATATGCTTCGGACACCAAGCGCCGCCATTATTATCCACCTTCAGTCTGCAAGCAAAAACCAAAAAAAAGCAGCGATTAATTTTAAAGCGAAAGTAAGTGAAAGCAAAATGAAACTTTAATGCTCATGGTTACAAAAAAGCAGAGAGAAAAAGCGATTTGTATATCCTGCTTATGCGTTCGAGTGATTAAAAAGTGGATTTAAAGCATATGCAAGTTTAATTAAAAACACTTTATGCTTCAGCGGCGCCGACGTGGCGCACACCTGCAATTATGTAATTTATGCGCTACTGCAATTAATCTATTTTTTATGCATTCATTATTAAGGTAATTCATTTATAATTGATACCCGACTATAATTACTATTAATTTTAATAATAAAAATAAATATTTTTATTTTGTGGCGCTTTTTTTTTGCTCGCTTTCTTTTCCAACCTGCCGATTGAGGTTTGCACAAATAGCTTATCGATTGCCGCTGCTGTAATTAATACTTTTATGCATTCGCTTTTTACCTTTTCTGAGTTGAAAAACAGGGTGTATTAAAATGGTGTGTATAAAAAATTGTGCGCGAATCCAAACAACTAATTGCAAAAAGCATTTAATTTAAGCGGTCATTAAAGTGCGATTATCGACGTTGATAATTTAGCTTTTGTGGCGCTTGTGGAGCGGCAGGCTGTGCGGCAACAACAATAATCGGTACCAAATTAACAAAACCAACAAACGGCTATTTGGCGCGTATTGTGCGTGTTAACGGTAATTACTGGCATTACATATGCATTAATTAATGTACGTACTTGTTGCTATACATACATATGTATGCTCTTATTGTTTATTTGTGTTGATAAGTAAGCCGCGTTTCGCGAGATAAAACTATTTTCGTGAAAATTATTTTACATGTTCGAAAAATATGGTGGATTTCAAGGCACAGTAGTTAACTGCATGAAATTATAAATAATTAAACATTTGAAAAATGAATATTGTAAGTATTTGTTGCAAAAATAAGACGGAGAGTAACAGACAAAACAAGTACGAGTATATAAGTGTGTCTCAAGAAGAAGTGATATACTTCAAGTAGGTAAATGAAACCAGTAAGTAATATGAGTTGTAAAAATAATTATAGAAAATCCAATCGCTCTTCCTGCGGTCCTAGCATTGGCTCGAACCACAATCATGTTGTAGCAAAGTACTCGCCTCTGTGCAGCAAAAGCGCGTCAAAAACCACAAGGAAGTTTCGACGTCGAGTAGCTGCAACCACAACAGAGTGCCGAACGATTTTCTACTTGACTTGTACTCCTGCTCACTAAGAGCACTCATCAGCAACTCGGTAAAAGGAAACTATGGGATGGCATTTCAAGCTCCTTACATACAGCTGCAAACGAAACCATTGGTCTTTGGACAAGGTAGTACGTTGCGGTGTGCCACGTCGCAGTAGAGAGAAAACAGACTGCTTACCTCGCAACGTTACACTCGACCACAACATGTGCGGGATGAGATAGGTACCAAGAGTTGAAGAGGAAAGCGAGACGCATTCGCAGACAAAAAACGAGAGAGGCCGAAATGTGTGAGTACGAAGAGTTTGAGAAGCTGGCCGACAAAGGTAATGCTCGAAAAATCTACAAAATATGCGGTGACTAGCAGAAAGTTCCAAGACCAGAGCATACTCTTGTAGAACAGACAGATCTAGTGATTGATATCCAGAGCATACTGAAATTATGGAGGGAACACATTTCCAGCCTGTTGAAAGGCAGTGACGGCATAACAACAGAAGATGGTGAACCCGATTCCCCAATCGATGACGATGGAGTAGACGTTCCATTGCCCGACCATAAAGAAGTTCGAAAGCAATTATCTGTCTGAAGAACAACAAAGCGGAGGGGGCCGATGAATTGCCGGCCGAGCTATAAAAACACGGCGGAGAAGAACTGATAAAGAGCATATATCAGCTTCTTTGTAGAATAAGGTCAGACAAAATCATGTCCGACCATTGGAATAAAAGTCTGTCCTGCCCAATCCACAAATAGGGAGACCACACAACCTGAGCCAGCTACCGTGGGATAAGCCACCTCAACATTGCATATAAGGTTTTATCGAAAGTTCTTTGTTAGAGATTACAGCGCATCGTCGAAAAACTAATTTGACCTATCAGTGTGGCTTTAGGCCTGGAAATTCAGTAACTGACCAGATATTCATCATGCGACACTTCTTGGAAAAGACCAGTGAAAAGAGAATCGACACTCACCACCTCTTGGTCGATTTCAAAGCTGCTTTTGACAGCACGAAAAGGAGCTGCCACTATACCTCCACGTCAGAACTTGGTATCCCCGCAATGTTAATACGGCTGTATATGTTGAAGTTGAGCAACACAAAAAGATCAGTCAAAATCGGGAAGGACCTCTCCGAGTCGTTCGATACCAAATGAAGCTGAAGAAAAGTATTCGAGTTAAAGATCTGAATGGAGACTATACAGAAATCCAACGCAGAATAACTCTTGCTAACAGGTGCTACTTCGGATTGAGTAGGCAATAGAAGAGTTTAGACGAACAAAGACCAAAATCTACAATTCACTAATCATCCCCGTCCCACTATATGGGGCTGGGCATGGCCAATAACATCATCTGATAAGTCGGTATTACGAATTTTCGAGAGAAAAGTTCTGCGTAAGATTTGTGGTCCTTTGCGAATTAGCAACGGTGAGTTCCGCAGTCGACGGAAAGATGAGCTGTACGAGGCATATGACGACATTGACATAGGTAATTTATCGAATTAAGGGATAGCGCCAACGCTGGCTCGGATGAATGGAAACACTTCAGTTCTGGGAGTATTCGATGCAATTCTCGCCATGGGAAGCAGAGGGAGAAAGACTTCTACTCCGTTGGAAAGACCAAGTGGAGAAAAACCTGTCCACACTTGGAAACTACTGGCGGGTTGTTGTAAATTCGGCTACGCGGTTATAGCCGAGTCTATGCCAATATAGAAGAAGAAGAATTATTTTTTAATATTTATAGAAAATTCAAGATCTCTATTTTCGAACACTTGCCGTTTTATAAAATTTTTTATTCATCTTGTCCATCATGGCTGTATTTTTCGGATGACCACAATAGTAGAAATTTCGAAATCGACTTTATTTCTTCCATGTCATATAATATGTCCATGCTCAAATAAGAACACTGACTGAAAGAACTTAATAAAGTTCACGGTCAGCTTAAATGCGGAGAAAGAAAATGAAATTTTTGTTGCGAATTCCAATGCTTAACACATCCAGTGGCAGTCTTGCATTTGACAAACTCGACTTAGTTAAAGATATTACTTTCAAATTCCTCAGCATATTTCTCAAAAACTAAAAGCTGATATGAATTTCATCAAAATCTTGCCAAAGATACTTTAAAGTTCAACGCTTAAATTCTTTTACTCAAGTACGAAAATGTATAGACATAAATACATATGTACACTACATATGTGGAACATGCATATATGTACATCTAGTAGTTTGTTTACTTAGCATTTTGCTTACCATGTCAACGCATTTTTCACAATTTCCCAGCAAACTCACATGAAGAATTTTCACATTTTTTTCATTCAAGTTTTTGCACTCTCCATTTTAGTTACGCACACACATACACGCCGGCTGGCCAGGACTTTTACGCCCCCAGGCGACCCATATTTCAACATTTATAATAAAAAAAGAAAGAAAAAAAGATGCGGAGAGAGAAAGCAGTAAAAGTCACATACGGAGCTGTCAAATGGCCGCCATGACATGTGAGTGCGAAAGCGCTTGCACATGTGTGTGTATGGGTGTGCAAACAATCATTTGTCCATATATGTATATGTTGTGTGTATGCAAATGCAAATAGAAATAGCAGAAGATAGGAATTTGGTACAAATGTGTGTCTCATTGGATTTATGACAGCAAAAATTGATATTAATGCTCGGCGACAGGCGAAGGACACAAATAGGTAGTTGGCAATGTGTGGCGATATACATATATACAAATGTACATAAAATATACATATATGCACATATACAAAAAAATGTATATGTATAATCGTATATATATATATAATTGTATGAGTACTTATGTGTTTTTATGGGTACAAATACATAAGAGATATGTCCTCCCATGCAGCTGCCATCGTAGGCGTCTAACACTATGCTCCGTTGCCCTCGGCTGCAAGCTTATTTTACACTGGCAGATTTTTGCTGGAAAAACATACATTCCTACACTCACAGGTATGTATTCATATATACATATATAACTGTCTAGATGTACATACACATAAACATATTAACATTTACGATATATATTTTTTCACTTTTTAACTTGTTTGCTTATAAATTTTCAATCTCTCTGATTCAACCTCTGACCAAGTTGGCATTTGCTTCACCTAAATTTATTTATTCATATTAGTTGTGGTTTGACTTGCATACGCAGTTATGTGAGGCGACAAAATCGGCATTTGAAAAAAACTTAAATAAAAGTAAGGAAATATATATGAAAATAAAAAAATAGTGTATATAATACAATCAAAAAATTAAAAAAGAGATAAAAAACATGAACTTCTTTCCAATGGTTTACCAAAGCTAGAATAGCTATATGATATAGTGATCCGATCTAGATTAAAACTCCTTCAAATATTGTAAAGTCGCGCTAGAAATAATCGATGCCAAATTACGTAAAGATATCTTGTTCCAGAAAATAAGTTTTCCATATACTTAATTTTGATCCTCCTTCGTGAAGTTATTTTGTCAATTGAAAATTATTTCCATACAATAACTCTGTATGTAACTACATACATGCTATAATAATCCGATCTGAACAATTTTTGCGGAGATTATATCTTGGACCTTACCTTGCCTTGTACAAAATCTGTGCCAAATTCTGGAAAGATATATTATCCAACAAAAAATTTTCCATACAAGAGCTTGAATTTGATCGGTCCGTTTTAATATACCATAGTGATCCAAGTGGAGAAGGACCTGGTTTCGCTTGGAATATCCAATTGGCGCTACGTAGCGAAGAGAAGAAACGACTGGCGCGCTGTTGTTGACTCGGCTGTAAACGCGTAAGCGGTATCTACGCCAGTAAAGAAAAAGAAGTGGTCCGATAGCGGCGTTTCGAACCAATGAGTATCTTATTCGTAAGCAAAGGACGTGCCCAAACATTGCCACAAAAAAGTAAAAGAAAATTGCAATTTAAATTCTATGTTGGCAGGACTGTCCTTAATGACTATGACAAATATGAGCACGATCTGTCTACCAGTTTGTTTATAACAGCTGCTTAAGTCGGCACACCTCAGTAGCGTTATGATTTTTAATTGTACAATGGATAAAAATATCGAACAAATAATTTGTTTCAAGTTTTGTATTTCTAACCAAAATTCATATGCGGAATCGTTTCGAATATTGGAAAAGGCTTACGGTGATTCAGTTTTATCAAAACCACAAGTAAACGAGTAGTACAAAGCCTTTGAAGACGGTCGAGACATCGTTGAAGACATTCCTCGTATATGGTGCTTGAAAATCGTCAGGCAATTGCTAAAGAGATGGCAAGAGCGATCGGCATCTTTCGCAAGTTCATTAGCATGATTTTAAACAACACTTTGGATATGAAACGCCTTTTTGCTCGACTCGTCCCTATAAAGCCGAATTTAATCGAAAAGAGTACCGTAAACAGGTCTTTTGATGCGTGGGAATTCTAATTTCACATTCATGATGAGCATTACAACTGCCGATGAGACATCCATTTATGGGTTTGACATGCAAAAAAGTCAACAACAAACGAGCCGAGGCAAAAAGCTCATTATTGTTTTCGGTGTTCGTGGTTTGGGACATCATTTGTTCCAGCGGGACATACGGTCAATAAGGAGTGATATCTGACAGTATTGAGACGTTTGCGTTAGAACATCTGTTGAATACTGCCGGAATTGTAGAAGAACAATTGATCATTGATTTTACAAGATGATAATGCAACATCAATCAACCACCGTATTCATTGTGTGACTTATTCGTGTTCTTGTGTTCTTTTCTTGTGATTTATTTGTGTGCAAAATTATTGAAATTCAAGTATATATAGTAAGTTTGGAATTGAAAAAAGACCATCAAGAAAATAGCCGAACTTTTAATACTGTGGTTCCATGAGAAGAAGAATGGATAAGTGGGTTTGTGGTTGACAATATTCAGCGATGGATCAATGATTTTTGTTCACAGGCCGAATTTGTTGACAAAGCAGAAGACACCAAGAAAGCTGCTGTTCTAACCCGCAAGTCCATTAACTTTCTAATGAATAGTACAGCGGCAATAAAGTTTAAAGGGCCAACACTAAGACACACTGACTTAGGTTACGCATGATATGCCACCTTTTACATAGTGGAAAACTCGATCAAAATCATCAATTTACTCAGTCAAAAGAGGTTAGAAGGAAGGTAAAAGATAAACGAGCTAAACTGCGCGGAGATAGTCGTGAAAACAATTCGCCTAAGCTTCCCTTGACTATTTCGCTCCTTGAAGAGAACAGAGGAATCGCTTGAAGCAATAAGTACTAGAGCAACACCTCAGCTTTTGGAACACTAGCAACACAGGGCATACCACAAAAGTGTTTTTGGATAGTGATTATGTCGGATATAAGAAAAGTCTTCTACCTTTAGGCAAGCATATTGTTAGAGAGCTCACAACCAGCCATTTACATCTTAGATCTGATCTACAGTAACTTGATAAGGTGCGATCGGTAAAATGCAGAGCATGTACGGGGGATGATACGACGCAGGAACATTTTTTTTTGTAAATACCCAACCTTCAGCCGGTTGAGACAAGATATCTCCACGACTTAAATGTTCGGGTTTAAAAGCTATTGGGCGGCTGTGGTGGAAAAAATCAGGTAGTGTACATAACCCACTAAGTTGGTGTTAGTTAATAATTAGTTATCATTTGTGAGGAAAATGGGCCTAATGATGATGTTCGCCGTCCGCATCCCGGATCTCCTGTGTCTCCTTTTTCAATCAACCAACCATATGTTTGGGATATTAATCAGATACATTCCATGTCCTAACTCCGGGAAGGTTCAAAATCAAAAATTAATATATAGTATAACGAAAGCATAAAATTTCAATTAAGCTTTGATCAGCACAAAAGCTCTATGAGATACTAAGATGATATATAATCTATATATGATTCTTGAATAGTTTTTATTAAAAGAAATCAAGTATGTTTGAAGAGACTTGCCTATATCCCGAGAAAGAAATTTTTTGCCCCTCAATAACAACGATCCTACTAACCACTCCACACACATAAAAATAAAAAAAAGTATCAAAATGCTTCTGCTTGCCAAACACACACACCCCCACACATATGTATGTGTGCATAAACAAATGCTTGTGTACAAAACTGAGCGCGTTAGCATGTAGGTCATGGTACCGGCGTGGCGCTTGGCGAGGCGTGAAAATTTACATAAAAAAGAATGCAAACAAATAGAAAAAACTAATAATTTACACTTGCAACAACATACAATTACATAAAAACACTTTCATACACACATACACGAAAAATGCGTTAGAAGGAAAAAATGGCATGTGAGCAGTCATATTGTTGGCAATGCTTGCGTTCATACATACTTATTAGTCCCACAAAAGTGCAACTCAGCACTAGATGACTTGACTTAATGACGCAGAGGAATAAATATATGTTGCACATATTTCTATTAAAGTAATTGGTTTGAGTTGAAAAAAACGAAAACAAGAAGCGCAAATAAATATAATTACCATATTAGCTGGCGATAAGTAATTATATGTTAATTGTGAATATTTACGGTTATTAAAGTATATTTCTGTTATATTGATCGTGGCTGTTGGAAATACTTATTAAGATTTGCCATTGAGATGCCTCATTTAATACAAATAATCCCTGTAAGACTAACTAACTAGACATAAAACCATACAATCATATGGAAATATGAACTTTTGTAAACATAAGTTATATCTAAAAAAAACTCTCCATAGAATTTTCTTTTCTCTAAGAGTACTTTGACGATGCTGGCTTCACTAGAAGATATTCTTGGTATGGTTTTTGGCAAGTTCAACGTTCCATTTTTATTGAGAGATCTGTTTTTTCTTATAATACGAGTATATACAAACGGTCTCACATTTTCACAAACTTCGTTGGTTCAGAAGAAAAACATAGTTTCTTCCTTTTCCCACCGCAGTTCGTTTAAAATTACACTAGTTTTTTTTCGACTGTGATGTTAGAAGCTGTTTCTTGCCAATTTTGATTTTGGGTTGCTAGAACCGAAAATAATAGCAAAAACTTCATAACAAGTAAGATCTTTTATGTTGCAGTCAAGGGAGTAGGGTTCAAATCACTACCATTTACTATAAAAATAAAAATAGCTGATTAGTGATGGAAAATTTTTGCACTAAGATTCGTAATCAGGACGCATACTTGTTAACATTTTAGTCGCGAATTTTTACTTTGGAGGAGGACTGCTTTTTTCCCTTAATATTTGTTATCTTATCTTTCGATTCCGATGAGCTTTATCCAACTATGACTTGCCAGCTGTCGGGACATTAGTTCATGCGTTATATCATTTTGAGTGAAGCTACTTTTACTATTGTAAACAAAAATAGATCAAAAGAAATTTCGCGTGTTGATAAAATATTTCTCCTTGAAGGGAAAAAATACAGTTGAACCAAAACTTTGCTTGATAAGGAGTTTCCCGATACGCCACCAGGAAAATAAACCATCATTCAACCATTGCTATGATAAGTTTAGACGTGGTGAAATGAGCACCGAAGACGATGGACGCCCAAAAGAAATGCAAATGGGGGATACAAAATAAAAGACTGTCTCCATATTGGAATATAAATAATGCTAAGATACCAATGAAGTTACAAAGCAATGTACACTAGGTTGATTCAAAATTTTTTTTTTTTTTTCGTTTGGTACTCGGAAAGATAGGTTCCTAGACACCTCTAAGAAAGACTTACCCCATTATTTATAGTTTTATTCGCATATTCTGCACACTTCTTGCGAAGAATTCGAACTCGGAATGCTATTTTTCGACACTTCGCCACATGAAAACGTGGCTGAGAATGAACATAACTTGAAGTCACTGCAGAAGCTTTCGAAAGATTCTCAATACTTGGCCCACATGGTTTTACATGCCGTTTAAACAAGACAATACACCATATTCTCCAGATTTAACCTTTAGTGACTTTTTGCTTTTCTCAGATGTTAATGTTCATCAAATGAAGAGGTGATCGCCGAAACTGAGGCCTATTTTGAAGTAAAGTATAAATCATACTACAAAAATGGTATCAAAAATTTGGAGAGTCGCTATAATCGGAGAACTAAGTTGAATAAAACACGAATTTTGCCTCATTTTGCAAGGACTTTTCATTTTGTTTATATAAATATATCAGCTAACTGATATTCGGTCGTGTACGTCAATAATTTTGCTGCTTGGTACTGAATAAAGAATTGACGAAAACACATACGGTTTAAATTGCATCTAGCACTAGTGTAGCAAATTCAAAATCAGATCTTTCAAAAAGTTGAGAGAAAGGAATGATCGAAAAAGAAAATGTTTAAGCTAATAATCGGATCACGACAGTTCAATACGAAGATTTTGAGTTCCTCTTCCCACAGGAGCTATTGGTTTTTTCTTCCAGTTAATTTGGAATTGAGGTTGAGAATAGTCAATAAAATGTGATATACTAAAGCATAGACTTTCACCACATATATTCTACTATTTCGATAGCATATTATCTATTCCTTTACCTATGGGTTGTCAATATACCAAGAATTCGAAGATAAAAATATAGAACTCCATTAAGCACATTCATCATTTTCTTTTTAATTTCTAAGGAAAAATTTTTTACAATTTTAACACCTTAATACACATTTTGTAATTATCCTTCAAAACAAGGTCTCATTTCCACACAGTTTCTTTGCTCTTTCAACAGAATGCTATCGGAAAGGTAAAAAAGAATGGCACATTCCTTTACGTCTAAAAACCTTGCCTGAAATGAGGGGCGAAAATGAAAACTGAGACTGCCAAATCGCAGCTCGTTTGTTGCCACTACTATTACACGTGTTTTACACTACTTTTGCTTGCATACATTTAGGAGCGGTGCCATTAAAATGCTGCCACTTTACTCGGAAACTGCAAGGCATTAGCATGTCAGTTACTGTTGTCCATGATAGCGAATGTGATGATAATGATGTGTATATATTTTTGCGCATATTTACATTAACAACTGTATGTACATATGTGTGTGCGGTGTATACAAGTGCTGCTGCGCCCTAAAATTAGCTTCGTTTTCCAGTGACGCATATGCAATTGCAAATAATAAGCACAGCAGCGAGTAAAAAGATAGCAAAATGGCTACAAAACTTTTTTGGGGGTGTCGCCGTGTGTGCGATGTTATTGTTGTTGGTGTTGTAGGTGAATGTGGTGAAGTAAAGCAAATTAGAGGGACTGTTCTGCTTCTGTTCTGTTTATACTATATGTGTGTGCGTTCGTTGTAGGAGAAATGAGCAATAGTTATAAGAAGGGAGAACGGAGAGAATACTAAAAAGCATGGAAGAGCTCAAAGCAGGTATAGAAAAGCTGAAATAATGGCAACACTATCAACCCGATGCTATAATCTAAGCATATTTAGGTAGACTTTTGAGTGAAGATTTTGCCAGGTTTCACATCTCTCATTATTAAAATAATTTAGAGGAACTTTGCAATGACACTCTTCAGGAGTATCGAGAGGATCGAAGTGAATAGAGAGATAGACAGCCAGAGGCAAAAATAGATCTACAGAGTTTGAAGTTAAAATTAAAGGTAAAGTTAAAGTTGAAGTAAAAGTAAATAATGATAATGATAATGATAATGATAATGATAATGATAATGATAATGATAATGATAATGATAATGATAATGATAATGATAATGATAATGATAATGATAATGATAATGATAATGATAATGATAATGATAATGATAATGATAATGATAATGATAATGATAATGATAATGATAATGATAATGATAATGATAATGATAATGATAATGATAATGATAATGATAATGATGATGATAATGATAATGATAATGATAAAGATAAAGATAAAGATAAAGGTAAAGATGGAAACCGAGACACAGATAGCACTAGAGAGAAACAACTGGAAATTGATAGAGGCGAAACGGAGTTATGCTGGAGTTAATGACTGCGATTGCAATGGAAAAAAGATATAATTTAAATAAAATTCAAATAAATAATTTAATAAAATATGAAATTCGACCACCCAGCGCTAACTTGCCTACTAATCTATTTTTCTACCCGAAAATTGCATTCAATCTACGCGCTAACTTAAAAAATCTCGAAAGGTATAAATGGTAAAGCAAATATTACAGCTTTTACTTTTGCTTTTACTGCATACTTTTTGGCGCACTAACGACGTAAAATTGTGCCAGTGCTTTGTAATAGGAACATAAAAGTATAGATATGGCCAAGTGGCATACATACAGCACATGTCCCTACACAAACACGTTATAATTTTTTCTGAGGCACACTTTCAGGCGTTTCGCATGTATTCATGGGTTGCATGCACTCCAGTAGGGGACTAGCTATAGTTCTGCGGTAGCTCTCATATCTGAACTGCAATGTATTTTTATAGCAACGAGCTCGTGAAAGTGAAAACAGCTGGCGGTCGTTAGGTATATAAATATTCGCAAATAAAATATTTTTTAATGATATTGCATAGCTTTAGGGTGCCAGCAGTTAATTTTTTTATACTTTTACGTTTTGAATAAATGTGCATTTTTAGCACTAACTCCATGCAGTAGCATAAAAAGCGCGAAAAAGAATAGCGAATTTCGCGGAAAACAGCAGCAGCTGCGATGCCCTACGGCATTGCGCCTAAAACTATACATAATTGGAGAAGGAATCGCATGTGCACATGCATTATTCCGCCATTACCGCTTATAATGCATATTTAATGATTTCTAAATAAAATTAACATACTACTATTTGCATGTATAAGTTATTTCTATAATTTATTTCTTGCTTATTTTCGCTCGCTTCTCCTCTGCGCTTTCTTTCATGTCGCCCGAGGCGGTGGCAGCCTTTTCATGCTCGCAGCACATTTGTAGGCTTTAACAGCTGGCATAAATTATTACTAAATGTGACTGCAACAGCCTTCAAGTATGTTGGCCCTTATATTTGTTGGATTTTTTACTGCGCCTAAAGTTGTATATGTGTGTGTATGTATTGGTAGTGTAAGTAGTTTTATCCTGAAGTTATGCTGTTTTATGTGCTTGTGTGTGTGTTGTTGTGCCGCCGTTGTGTGGTAAAAGGTGAACTATTTATTTGCGAAACGCGGAAGTGTGTCAGCACAAAGATTACCGCTACACGGAATGCTACGCCGCAAAGTAGGCTACGTGAAAATGAGAGTTTGGCGAGTGGCATTTTGTAAAAGAAAAACATGAGTTTACAAAAACGAAAGGAAAAAAGACCGCATTTAATTAGAAAATGTTATTTGCTTACATGCGGTGAAATTTTGCATGCAAGCAATAAATTTGTCAAAAGAATTGGGGAAACATAAAAAGTCGAACTATATGCTTTCGTGTTCCGAAATCGCTCTATAATTGCGAGAGTGTGTGTCGAAGGATTTAAGTATACGTACAGCATGGCTCAGGTGAAAAAAGTAAAAGTGTATGAAATTGCACGACGCTAAGCTAAGTTTGCTGAAGCTTTAGTGAGAACTTTTTAGAGTTATAGAATTTCTCGAGGGTTCTGAAATTAGCTGTCAAGATATGACAAAATATCAATATACATATATTTTGTAATTAATTGAATTTCCTAGAGGGATAGCTGTCAAATTAACTGTCAAAGTATGACAAAACTTTGACACTTGTTATCAGTAGACTTGTTACAAGGCCCACTTCGAAGCGATGTCTAAAGGCGGTTGTGCAAGTAGCTGTCAAGAAATGACAAAATGTCGACATTTATAGACAGAAGAATTTCCTAGAGGTGTAGCTGTCAAGGTATGACAAAAAGTTGACACTTGTTATCAGTAGACTTGAAAACTTACATACAATGCTCACTAATCAACTAATGATGCATAAAAATCCTACATTCTGAATATCGTAAATGGAAATTACTACAGTAAAGTTACTTTTGGGAATACAGTTTTGTTTCCTCTATTAATATCTATCTCAAATATGTGGTGAATGATTCCATTCTGGTAATAATTGTAGTAGATGAACCGTTTTATAAGGTTTTTAGAGCACTTTTCAGATTCATTGAATTTCCTAGTCAAGTTATGACAAAATGTTGACATTTATGGTAAATATAAATTGACTTTAAGAATCAGTAGATTTTGTGTAATTATCATTTAAGGCTCTCTTCGAAGCGGTATTAAGGTTTTAACATTTAAGGTTGGTACAAATTAGGTAAATTTTAGAATTCATGCCTTTTCCTATAGAGATGTATGCCGAACAAGCTGTCAAATTTTGACAAATAATATAATTTTGCAAGACTATCCTAAAAACGACTTAAAGTAAGTAAGCTCTGTTCAAGCATAGTAGCGTAACAAGTCATTCAGAGCGTGAAGTCATTGCTTTATTGAAACGAATTTTTGGTCATTGCAATGTGTACAAAGATACGGAGTAGGTAATTAACCAGTTAGGTCATGTGGCTTGACTCTATTAGACCACTTTTTACAAGCAAATGTTTACGCAATGATTTCTCTCCATAGAAAAGCGACTTGTTGGAAAACAAAATTTGACATGATAAGATGGATTCTTTTAGAAAAAGTGGTGTCAAATTGGAAATTGGTAAATTGGTGAAAAATTATTTTGATATTCTAGATAATGGTATACTTATGGTGTTCTTACCTTGAAAAGCTGTGATAAGTACTCCTTTTGTTCTAATACTATGGATGTATCAATATTTCTAGTAATTTTCTTGGTGGCGCTATTTATATGTAGACTGGTGCGTTAGAATCTGCTATCTTTATCGATTGTCCAGTGACATTTCATAGATTGGAAGTGAAGTTATTGCGTCTTAAGTGTCAGTATGTTTGTGTTATCGGTGTGAAAATGAGCTTCGAACAAAGCCAACATTAAGTTTTGTTTTAAAATTGGTAAGACTTTTACCGAAACGTTCCAATTGATAAAACAAGTTTATGGCGATGATTGCCTATCCCGTGGTTGAGTGCACGAGTGGTTTTGTGGGCCAAACAAAATCCGTGATCACCGGAAATTCGATCGAAACTGTGCGTGAATTCATCTAAAATCAGCCGAAATAATCATTGAAATTCATGGAAACGGAATTGAACATCTCCAAAACATCGATTAATCGCATTTTGACCGAACATTTGAGCTCACCAAAAATTACTCAGAATCCAACATTAGAAGGACGATTATTTGACCAAAAATCACATTTTAACCATTAGCCACTCCCCGTTCAAGGACATTTTCTTTCCAAAAATTTTAAATTTGGAAGAGAAGTTAGTACGTAGCATCAGATGTCACAACCTAGTTTCATATCAAATCGTTCAAATAAAAAACTCACTAATAATATAATCTTTCATTAAATCAAGTCAGGAGATACAATATAAGTTAGCACTCCACACATTTAAAAACTATCATATAAAGCATTAACATCATAAGATAAAAAGTAATACAATACGATATTTTAACTTATACTATATTTAAAACCTTTAAAGATTATATGTCATTATCATTCCTATCTACCTTATATTAGTATAACATTGCCATGTATGACATTCATTTATGATCCCTCACATCACGTAATACTTGAATGCGTTTGCTTTTCTTATGTCATATCGTATTTAGTTACGACATTTCCCATCACCTTCTTAAGTTATCACATCACATATGATTACACATCACATCATTTCGCTTTGTATAACCTCGTTTAACAAATAATATAACATCACGTGCACATTTTGATACATTATGTATATCACTTCATTTCAAAACCACCAATAAATAACATCTCATCTCGCATAGTATTTCATAACATCAAATCGTGCATATCATGATATCACATTCTCATCACATTAGATATCTCTTGCTATTTCAACACATCATATTAGAGATACTACATCAGCTTAGGGAATATTTTGTCACATACCACATCACATTATATAACATCATATTAGTATAAATGGTCACACACGCTATCTTTTCAAGTAATATCTCATTATTTATGTCAATACATCCCATCATATCTCATACAAAACATCCAAATAGACAATATCATACCCCATATTCAGAACATATATTAATAAATAATATCAAATCATATTAAATCGATCTCATAATATACATATCACGCCATTTCAAATGAAATCACATCACACAACAATATAAAAAAACCTAACACATGACATACCCATATATAACACAAGCAAAATTTTATATGCACGTCATATCATTTAGACCACGGAGTCGGACATATTATCTCATTAAATCATATCCCAAATATTAATACATCACTTCCTATGCCACACACCCTTAACATGCCATCATATCCATGTTCCATTTGTAGAATATCATATTTAGATCATAATATATCATATCAAATCATGTTAAATTATATCAAACATTAGATTACACTCACATCGTACGTATATTAGTCGCGCATAGGGTCCCTACTTCTATATCATCAAACCATAGCATATGTTTTATCACAATCATTGGGCATACTCGGAAGATCATATCAATCATTCTTTCAATCACAACCACATCACATTGTGTCATCAAATCATGTCTTATATTGTGACATCACATAAACTTTCTTAAAATCATACCTCGAACTCATCATAAAAAAAAGCAAATCATAATTTGTATATCAAAAACTGACAAAATTATATCACACGTATCATTAAACGACATCACATCATAGTCCTGGAAACGGTACCTAATTCTATATCATGAAATCTTATCATATGTGTCATCACATCATAATACCACAAAAAACATGTAATGTACGAACTAGCCCCTCAGTTTTTAAGATATCCTTTTGAAATTTTGAAAAGCTCATTTTCTCTTCAATAAGCTGCTCATTTGTCAGAACTACCGATATCGGACCACTATAACATATAGCTGCCATACAAACTGAACGATCGGAATCAAGTTCTTGTATGGAAAACTTCCGCATTTGACAAGATATATTCACGAAAATTGGTATAGAATATTTTTTAAAGCAACAATGTAATCTCCGAAGAAATTGTTCAGATCGGTTGACTATAGCATATAGCTGCCATACAAACTGAACACATAGTTACTAACATAAAATTATTTCAAAACCATTTACATTGCTACAATATTTAACCCATTTTTTTTACTAAAGAACTTTCCTAACGACAAAAAATTAATAAACCGCTTATATAAATACTTTTTAATTTTTGCACACACCAATAAAGCCAACTTTTCTACACTTTAACGTCATCTCCAGCTCGCTTACGAACTCTCTGCGCACATTGTGCTTCGTAGAGTCATCATTTACCCTTTAATTGTTTAATATTTTCCGTTCATTCAACCTGCCTCAGCCACTCTCCGACGACTACCTTTAACGCTGTTGAGTGACTTTAACCAGCAACTTCCTAGAGGCGGCTTAGAAGGCCAAAATTTCCTGCTAACATTTTCTTTGCCACTTACACATGGCGGTAAGTAAGCTTTCATTGTTATTGTTGGCTTTGTTGGTATTGTTTTAATTTCAAGCCACTTTTCATCTTCCACTTCTGCTATTTTGTAAGCATACAGCACCTACGCGTGCAAATAAGAAAGAAATACGTGAAAATAATAAACGAAAAATTTACAAAACGAGTAGCTGCTGTCGTCAGTTAAATGCTGGCGGGATTTTTTAATTAAAATTTTCAGTTTGTATGCTTAGGGTTTTCATATTCTATATGTATATTGGTGTACACGTGTGTGTGCGTATTGGTGCATGTTTTTATTGATTCTCTATACGCGTGTGTGTGTGTGTTTGGATGTGCGCGTGTGGCAAGCCAACGAGGTGCTCCTTTCATTGGCATTGGTGGCTGCTTTCAGTCCGCATCCTGACGTTATTGAAAATTTTGTGGCGCCATTTGGCATCAATGGCTTCTTTACCCTTTACGTTTCGGCGCTAAGTATCAATTCTTTTACACATTTCGCGCACTTAAAGGGTTCAGATGGCAGACATAGCTCGTTTGTTTTACGCACAGCTGCTTAAGATGTCAAATTTTGTGTTTTAATGCGCGAGTAAAATATTGCAACAAATGTAGCAGTGTATGTATGTATGCGCCATAATTTGATTTTAAGCTTTTTTACTTTTTTTATTAATACTCTTGCTTTAAAAAGGAAGAGAGCGTCAAGAAAGAGGTTTACTCCGATGTATAAACAGCCTAAATGGCTCCATTTATCGTTTTTAGCATATTATATAACTACTAGAGTTTTGTATAAGAGTCGCAGACTCTTCGATTTGTTAAGTCGTCTGAACACGACATGAATAAAAAGGCGAAGAAAAAAAGGAAACCAGAGAAAAACGTTAAATTCAGTTGTCCTTCACAAATACAAAAGGTTCAGTGTTTGAACTTGGATTTTTTTGACGGCTATATGCTATATTGATCCGATATAAACAATTTCTTGTGAGATTGTACCTTTGCCTAAGTAGTATTCCATGCCAAATTTCAAGAAAATATCTCGTTAAATGAAAAGACTTTCCATACAAACACTTGAGTGGTTCGATGTCGGCAGCTCTGATAAATATGCAGCTTCTTGGCAAAAAAAAGGAAGTATGCAAAATTTCAGATCGATATCTCAAAAAACTAAGTGACTAGTTCACTTATGTCGCGCCGGTCTCTTAAGCATAGAACGAATGTGAAGAACTTCGAAGTATAAAGTACAAATTTTACAGTTCTAAGCTCAGCAATATAGACAGAAAATACGTATGAAGTTTCATAACTGGCATTTTAGAGGTTTAGAACCCAGCGAGGGCCTTTAAAAAGAATTTAAATCCAATTCCATGAAAGAACTAACTGAAATTATCCCTATTGGTGGTAAGAAGCCTATGGTGGATGACAAAAGGAGCTTACTAGATTGAAGTATGAAAAAACGCAGACATGAGTATTCATTGGACAAATGAAAAAATCGCTAGTGTACTGTAAGATTTTTACAGAACGTTGTTCGAACAACATTGTTTTTGGACAGAAGATTTAATGATCTTTTCATGATAAGCTATACAAGGCGATAGGTCAGGTAACAATTTGATAAAGAATTATATAAAAATATCATTTTTAAGTCAAATCCTTATATTAAATGAATAGAATTCTGCTAATTATATTCTCCTATAACCGAGACGATAGCCTTTTTTTACAACAATTACTTTCTTGCTCAATGAATTGTTACTGAATATACATTATCTATATAAATACATAGTATATTATTAACCTTAAAAATATTAGTAATCGTGATAGAAATCAGTTGTTACCCAACTAAGTGCAAGCTTATCTTAAAATTTTTCTGTTAACAATTATAATATCGAACAAGTTATAGAAGCATGTTGGCATTAGAGAGAGAGGCAGGAGATCTCACACACTCTTTTGAATTCAAAAACAAGCTGAAAATATCGCCGAACCGTGCCGAAGTTTATAACAAGTTGAAGAAAATTAAGGGTTAGCATGCCGCATTGTCTCCTTGGCTTACTTTGAAGGCGATAATAGTGATTTGTATAAAAAAATGATTAAAAAGTATAGTAGTACTATGTTTTTCTAAATTGTAAAGAGAGCTTACTTTTAAGTTGTAAAAGATATAAGAGTTTTGCGATTCAATATACATAAATTTCATAATAATAAAACAAACTCAATTAGAACTGACCTTAACCAAAACATGGATCGACGATCGATCGAGAGGTTGTTGTAGCTGATAGGGTATAATTGATTGATTGAAAATTGTTAGAGAATAACAGTCGGCATGTGAGTGAGTTCAGCATCTGCTAACACATCATTTTCCATCTACATACTCTGTTCTAGATGCTTAAAATTTATCAATTTCCAAGGAAATTTCTTATCCAGTATACGTATTACCCTCAATTATCATGGATTCTTTATTTAATGCCATCATCATCAATATCAGAGTACCTGAACCTATGCATCGACTAAGAATAAAAGTCTATGTGCTCGCTTAAGAGAAGTGATAAATATACTTCCTGGACCCTGTGAATAGTAATGGTAAGATGTAAACTCAAAATAAGAAAAAAATAAGTATCGTGGTTATCACTACCCTAAACTGTTGAAAAAGTTCTAATAAGCTCTAAAAAATAGTTTTCTTCATTATTTTAGAAATGTATAGAGAAAAGCAACTGAGCATACAATTTACTGAGATTTTATTGAGCCTATATATAGGGCGTTTTTTCAGTAGTCATTTGTTTGAAGCAAAAACAACAATCATCTTTTCACTTACTCAAATACCTGCATATAAGTATGTATGTTTATATATTTATGTGCATGAAAAATGGCTTTTGAGCAGATTCCTCTTTACCACCATAATGTGAAGAAAGCCTCAGCCGAAAGTCATCATATTTTGACGGAAGTTTACGGTGCTCTAGCTGAATGAATGTGTCAAAAATAGTGTGTATGATTCAAAAGAGGTGATTTGGAAGGCCAGGAACGTCCTGGTGTATTAACGTGGACTGGAAGCATTGACCGTTGAAAATTGTTGCCAAATACAAAAAAGCTCGTACAACCTTTGGGAATCATTCAAGTAACTCTTTCGAAACATTTAAAAGCTTACGGATACAATCTAAAGCAAGACAATTGGTTACCATATAAAATTTAATGACGATTTTGTATGTTAGAAATACTGCTGGCAAAAATTTATCTAATATGATGACTCAAAATCAAAAAAATCATATGGGAAACCTCGCCAACCAGCCAAACTAACAAAGAAGTGGAGTACTCGTATTATTGACGCCATACCGTGCATTTGGGCGTGTTGTATGGTATTGTCAGCTTCTAAAGCCGAGTGAAACCATTAATGTGGAACTTTATTGCCGAAAAATGCATGGAATTTACAACGGGACGCACAGCAATATTTTCAATCATGATGATGCTCAGCTTCATGTTGCTAGACAGGTTAAAACCGATTTGGACAGGGAAGTTTTGCCTCATCTCCTTTTTAGTCTAGACCTTGCCTTTTCAGACTACTATTTATTCGAGTCATTGCAGAGCACTCTCACTCGATTAAGGTTCACATCGTAATAGAACATCAATGTATTGATTCATTCTTGGCTGCAACGTCGGCCCATTTATTTTGGAATGAGATTCGCAAATTACCAGAAATAAGGGAAAATTTAAGGGCTTACATAGGTTTACGGATTTAAAAAAGTCGAATTTTTTTATAGTCTTATTAAATTTTATAGATACCTCTTATACCTCTAGAATATTGTCCTAAACTTACATGTTAATCCCAGTAATAGTTTCGGAGATACATTCTTGAGAACTTGTGCGCTCGAGGTTACCTAGGCTAAGTGCGCCGTCTTTAAACGCCTTTTTCTCGAAACTGTGTGTTTTCAAGTCGATTGACAAAATTTCAGAATTTCTTTTTTAATAGTGTATGTTTCTAAAAATAAAAAGTTCTTATAAAATATTTCATTTCTTTATGACAAAGAAAGTTTTTGAAAAAAAACCCATAAAACCCATGTAACTCCTTAAAAGCTTCAGATGAGCAATACATTGAATAATATTATTTTGTTCAACTGCTGCTTAAACAACTGTTCAATGACTTGCTATGTAGCAGTCATGTCGATAGTAAAAAGTATCAGATTAAGCAATGATGTTTAATTTGCAAGAAAAGCAACTTAAAGAGATATTGTTCATCGTTTGCAATTCATGAAATATAAGAGCAGATTTATAATAGTATCTGTAAAATTAAATGAATTGGTAATCTTTTCATAGCTACGGAATATTATGAAAAGCCTTAACTTGGTCCAATTGGGTTGCTGCCATGGTTTGAGTATTATAACTGATTCCTTTTATGCCTTTTCAAAATTTAATAAGCTCATATTTTATCCTGCTATTTAAAGGTTAAAAATCAAAGTTGAATACGCCGTTAGACCAATTAGTTGAACAAAATCGCTTGAAATGTTATTAAAGCATATTTTCAGGCGCTTAAACGTATAATTAGTAACAACAGATCTGCGCTGGCTTTGAATACACACAATATGACGACTGCTTAATGTGAAATTGAACAAAAACAATGAGACGAGGCAAATGCTGGGGTGCTACGAGAAAGATGGCATGAAAAACACTTTGAAGTATGGCGCTGGCTGAGCGCTGTTGGCGGTCCACAAATGCGGCGCAGTGAAAGCTACAAAATATTAAATCAATTCTTCGTTTCTGAGCGGATATTATTTTAAAATAAATTCTATGCTTTTGTCTCAGTGCTGTGCCACTTCAAAACAAAGAAAGAAAAAAAAAACAAAAACAAAAATAATAATAATAAGTAAAATAAAATTGGGTGGAAGAGACAAAACAGAATTAAGATGCCAAATAAAGACAAGAGAGTTAAGCACAGACTTATTTGTAAACATGCCACATACTGGCAGGCACACATACATACATATATGAATACATATAGACATCTTTTTGTATATATTAATACGTTTGAGACAATATAAGTAAGTATAGAACAATTTAATCCGCTTAAAATGCAGACAAACATGTCGACAAGAAATGAAAAGCGAAAGAAGAAATGAAAAAAATAAGAGAAAACAACATAACTGTAAGCCAACGAACGTATGAAAGTGCTCGAGTGAGTTGAATGAGTTTTTAAAAGAAAATAGAACGGATGGGGAAAATCCTAAAATCATCGCATGAAGTATGGGTGTATGGATTTTGAAGCATGACAGCGTGTGTGAGTGTCTGTCTGTGTGTGTTTACCATTTCGCCAAGCATAACTGTTGCTCCACATTTTATTCCGCGTTGTCGGCGCTAAGCTGTAAGATGTGGAGCAAATATGCCGCGACGCATAAATGCTCAGCGCACCGCCCTCTGTCAGTCGTGCCCTCGCCAATGGCATGTCGGTTGCCGCTGTTCAGTCAAACGATTGCAACGCAGCAGCTGTGCAGTCGCAGCCGCAGCTTGAAGTCTTGCACTGTCTGTCGGACTGTCTGTCAGTCAGTTTGCGCGTTTGACTCCAGTGTTACTGCTGAGACTGATTTGGCAGCGTGTGTGTGATGAGCAAAGCGAATAGAGATATTTTATATGCATTAGGGTGGTTCTCATAGAATTAAATTACATTACTTTTTAAAATTTCACTGCTGTAGGCATAACTATCACATATAAAAATTTATTTTGTTCGGCTTGAGTTAGGGTGTGTACTATTTCTTGTTACGTTGTTAGATTAAAAATAACTGAATCAGTACTAATTGATATCATGTATGTATGTATATTTTCAATATCCGCTAGTATCGTCTTCGTGAAAGATTTTTTAAAACTTTTTTCACAATTTTTAACTACCCTAATGTTAATAGTTAAAAAAATGTAACGGTACCAAAATTTGTGTACAATTATATAAGTTGTTTACATTGGTATCATCGTGGATTTTAGAATTTTTTCTTTGAACTACCCTAATGCATGTACATATTTAAGCAAAAGTTTCAGGTCCAATTTCTATATATCAGAAACTAGCCTGTATGTATAAGTATAAGAACATTGGTAGTTTTGAACATTTATTGTATACTTTTTCGAGATTTAAAAACCACCCTAATATGCTTTTTTTGGAAAAAACATGGATTGGTTTATATATTTTTATATTGTACAATTGCCTTTAAACATTAATATCGATGGCAGTTGATTATCGCACATTTTGAAAACGTTTTTGCACCACCCTAATACCATATACTTAATTAGAAAACAGGTATTGGTCTTCAAATTTATTTTTACTATATATTTGTATAGCAGTAAACTACCCATTTTGTGTTTGCTTTTTTTGAAATTGTAAACTATTTATTTTTCAGTAAATTTAGGAACTACCCTAATATACATGGTTTGAAAAAGCGTTTCGGAATCCATATTTATCAAATACTCATATGATGTATACCATTAACATGCTTGTTGCTCTTTCGAAACAATTTAATTTTTTTTTAGTAAATTTAGGAACCACCCTAACCCACCCACATGGTGAGAAAACACATTTTATGGAATAAATTTTTATCAAATACTGATATAGTATACTTTTAACACGATTTTTCGAAACAATTTAATTATTTTTTCGAAAATTTAAGAACTACCCTAATATACATATAAATAGAAACCATATTTTGGGATTCATGTTTATCAAATACTTATATAGTGGTATACAAGCCAAAGGAGTTGTAATCTTTCGAAATTGTTTGTAAAATTTTTTCCTTAATTTTGGCGCCACCCTAATATAGACGTATAAAAAATCAAGTTTTAGTGTCTATATTTATTTATCGTATACTTACTTACATATATAGCAATACATAGAACTATCGACTTGGCTCTTTCAATTTAAAAATATTCTCTAAAAAATTTACAAAAATAAGTACCACCCTAATATATGCTTATCTAATACATAAGCAGATGTGAGTGCCGCTGACAGCTTACATTTTATATTTACTGGAAGAATTGGGGCACACATGCTTATCTGCACGCATACACAAGCACTTAAATGCGGCAACCACGCACACATACACACACACACATATTATTCACATATTTCCACAAGTCTAACACTTAAAAAATAAAATATGATATATGCTATGCTACAACCAACAAATATAGGTTAGTTGAGCCGCGTTTTGCGTCTTTGCAATTGCCGCAGATATAGTTGAATTTCATTTTTGTGTTTTTGTAAATACCGTTTGTGCGTGCGTGTTTGCGTGTATGACTTTTTCGCTCCACTTACATTTTCATAAGCATACTCTCAGGGGTTTCTTAAAATATTCTAATACCGCGTCGAGTTCATTGCGTGGAAAAAATCCGGTATTGACTGCGATTGAGGTGAAGCAAAGCTGAGCTGTTGAACGCTGCTGAATGCGAATCGCGCGTGTGTGTGTGTGTGTGTGCGAAAGTAAGTATGCGTATGAGCTGGAATTAAGTCGTAGTTGTGGTAAGGATGATGAAAAATGGAAGCTATTGAAGTAATGATAGGAAAAAGTACTTTTTGGTTGGAGCAGCTGTAACTCCATGCGTAATTAAAGGATAATTGCTGCTCTAGGAATTAAAGGCTATAGAATACTTTTGATCTCTCTGAGATCTCTTACATATTTTATAGACAAAATCTTAAGTCAGATATCTGGACTATATCTAATATTTGTACAGAAGAGATATATAAATATACATATAATCCACATAAAATGACATGAGTAATCGATTTATATTAGTTTCTGCTCGTACACTTACCCTCCCTACAGAGCTAAACCTAAACTCGGTACCTTCCTTTACCTTCCTTTCGAGAGAAGAGTGGGAAGGTGGAGAGGTAGGCATAGACGTAGGGATTACCATCTTTTTGGATCAATGAAATCACCTCAGACCACTGCAGTGTTTTCCAAGCGTAGATCACAGGAAGCAAAGAAAGTATTATTGTTCTGACAAGGAGTGTTCTCCCAACAAGGAATATATTATATTTATATATACAGATGGCCAGGCGGCTTTGAGATCACTAAAATCTTTTAAGCTTTCGTCTAAGTTAGTGAAATAATGCCTTGAGTTTTTAATGTATCTAACATCCTATTCCATGACAAACCTGAAATGGGTTCAAGCGAACTGTGAAGCAGATGAACTAGCCAGAAAAGGCAGCAGCCTACAATTAGACTTCGGTCACGAGGGAATTTATATGCTTCTGGCTACTTATAAATATTAAGTCGACAAATATGTTATAAACATAGCTGAGCCTTGGTGGAAACAATCCCTGACTTGCCCAACAGGCAAGCAAGCAAATATGCATAAATTCATTTTCGTACTGATGAACTTCATTAACAACGAGGTGGTTCAGCGAAGAGTCCATTGAGGGAGGAAGCTTTAGCTCCAGTGCTATCACAATGACTAATGGATTTCGGTATAAACCTTTTCATATCGGAACTACTACAGAACGTTTCCCAAATTAATAAAACTGCATAAAGCCTTAAGAATAAGAAAAATATAAAATATCGAGGAAATATTGCTGTCTCCTCAAGCTTCTATGGAATAGATATCTCGTGAGCAAGATCCTAGAACTGCTGATAACTCGTAAATGTTGTAGGAACAAGTACTTGGTTTTCCCTGTTAGGGGGAGAAGAATAAGATTTACTGTCATCAAAGCCTCTCAGCAGTAGCTCCACAAAGCGGACTGTTTCGATACGGTTCAAACATAAGGAAAAGGGAGCTAAGTGAAGGGGTTTGAGGGGCTAAAAAGGTGGTTAGTATTTATTTATTGTATGTGGGACATACATAGTTTTAAGATCTTGGAGCTGATACTATATATGAACGATTTAACTTGTTATAGTATTCAGAACGAAGCTACGCAAGGGTCACTCTGATTTCAAGTGGTAAGGCGACCTCACGATTGGCGTTCAGTACATGTCTAAAGTTGCTTCCGAAATTACTTCAGTGTATTGTTCTAGATCGTTGGCGTTAAGTATTTAGGAACCTTCTTTGGATGTTCCCGGAAGATGATTCTATTTGAAACAGTTGGCTGGAAAGATAATTTCTGCGAAAACATCACAGCAAAAAATTCTTAAAGAGGATGTTCCTTAACTGAATGCAAGCGGCCTTTGCTACATATGTAGATGTTCGATAGGGAATATCAAAAGATAACTTGTAATACAATATTGTTCGAAGTGTGGTATTTTGGCAGGTATATATCTCCTTCAACTACATTCCGATACATCAAGGTGACCATATTTAAGCTGCATACTTTACTATTGCCTTGTAATGGAGAATCAAAGTTTCTTTGTCCTTGTCCCAAGTACTGCTGGCTAGAGACGTGGGTATCATCTTGAATCTTTGTACTATGCTACTGATTGGCGTACGTGTACTATGTGAGGGACTACATACTATCAAACGTCTACCCAAGAAGTTGACGTTTTTGACCATCGGAAATCGTACATAATCAGTAAAATGTTGTAGACCTCAATACCTACGTACTTTTGCGAAATATGGTTACTGTGGATTTAGAAAGTTAGAGTTTTATGGATTAATGAATCCTCCAGAGTTAAATTTCCATTAGTTAGTACGCAAAATTAGTTTCAAAATTTTTCTGCTACCCAACACTGTAGTTTAGTATAAATAATATAATGTCTGCCCTGCTTTTTTACATTGTAGAACAGAAGGGCAAAATTCAATATAAGGAGTAGGCTTCAATACAAAAAACGAAATATTTGAAAGCCTTGGATGGCGCCCAAACCAAAAGAGTAGTATAAGAAGCAAAAGATTTGTCTATACCTTGGGTAAATAACTGTTATATGAGCGAGAAAGGAAAGAGGCTAATTACGACGGCTACAAAAAGCAAGGATCCGACTTATCGCCTGAAGTTTAGGGTAGAATATAGCTGAAAATAATCAATAATAATAATAATCAAAACATAATTTTATTCACTTAACAAACACATCAACAAATTACTTTTTCGAATACTGAATAGCCACGAAGGTGCTGGTCTTTGATAGGCTCGATCTTTTTAGGAAGTGTTCTCATTCAAGCTCCATAAGCGAACTGCGATTTATAGCACTGATTTCCAATTTAAAATAATCCTGAGGATATTATAAGTGCCTGTTCTAAAGAACAGTTTGAACATAAACCAAAAATACCTTAAAAATTCTCGAAATACCTGTAACACCGCTTTTATGGACAAAGCATCCCTTTAAAGTCGCAAACTATCCACAAAGCTATGACAATATTGATTAGAAAGTATGCCATAAACGATTCGAGAAGTGCTAAGTGATGTTTATGGATTTATGTAGATGCCTAAACGAAGAGCAAGCAAACGACCGTACATAACCTCAAAAGCACAGAAGAGATACGAGTTGAAAAAAAAAATGTACACAGAACAACAAAAACTGACTGTTGCGCATAGCTGTGAGGGCGAAAAAATCACAACAAATTATAATCACAATGGCGCAGTGTGAAAGGCGATAAAGCAAGAGTGAGTAGTGTTGCTGCAGGATAATAGGAGAAAAGCTGGAAGAATGAAGCACGATAATAAATAAAAAATGGAAGAGTGATAGGAAAAAAGTCAGCAAAGTGCTGGATTTTAAGGCAAACGGGTTAAAAAGCGGAGAAGCAAGTAGTGAAGTAAGCAAAGTAGTGAAGTAGTATGTATGTATGCATGATGACGGATGAATGCGATGCATGTTGTTAAGTGCGACGCCTTGCCTTTGCCTTGCCGCTGGCGTCTCCTAATCTTGTAGCGTTTATGCGTTCGCGCCGAGCCATTGTTAGCATAAAATCGAATATGACATGCAAAGGACATTTGTACAGCTCAGGTTCGAATTTTTGTTGCGTCACCTTTTTTATCCTGCGCAGTTGTTGTTTGCGTTTTATTTTTGTTCCTTGCATATCATTGTTGTTGTTGCTTTTTGTTTGTGTTATGTTGGCGTTAGTTTATTGACTTTTCTGGATTTGCACTGCATTTATGTGCCATTGTGTCAAGTGGGTGGCTATGCAACGAGGTTATAAATGTTGGCGAAAGATTGGCAACGTAAACGCGGCAAAGAAAGCGTTTATACACATTCCCACACATATGTACAAATTTCATGTGTATACTTTGAGAATGTTGATGTTTGCAAATCGAGTGACAGGAAGAAAAAAGTGTCTCGAAGGCATAAACTTTAATGTGCAAACTTGCAGCTAGCAGCTAAAAAAGCGATTAGAGCGGCAAATAAGAGAGCGCTGGAACGCATCGGCAGCGGTGATGTAGAAAAATGCTGCGGAGCTTGTGATGACAGTGAAACGTGAGTGCCTATTTTTATATATGTATATACATCATATTTATATACCATTTATGGTATTAAAAACGGACCTCCCGCAAAGGAATTTTTCTTTCTATCAGAGACATAACTATTTCCAACATTACAACATTACGAGGATTCCTACCAGAGTGAGAACTATCCCTGGGGTCAGGTCTGTATGATCTGTCGGGTCATAAGAGAGATGATGTAACCTCTCTTCGCGTCGGTGATACTCTGTTATCGTCGTGGAGAGAGTATGCGGGGGCTCTGTTCTTTCGCGTTCTTTCCCAGGTCGGAGGTCCACGTTCGTCAAGCATAAGGCGTACCTGTTCCCTTAAGTGATGGGGAGTTGGAATACGCCTTTGGCCTGGTTAGGTCTAAACTAAGTTCATACCGGACTACCTGGAGGTCATTTATAATATTTATAATATGTGCGTCTGGGAGAGATACTTTCCACACGAGTGGAAAGGTGCTAGGGTTGTTCCCCTTCTGAAGTTCTCTAATAAGATTAGGAGAATCCTCGTTCTTATTGGAGCATCAGTCTCCTTCCAGTACTTGGAAAAGTGCTGAAAAGAGTTATGACGGTATGTCAACAAGAGCTAACAAGAGGGTCCAGAATGTCATTAGGGAGAATGTCCTTGACATATTTGTTGACTTCAAGGGGATCTTTGACTACCTAAGCTGGGATCGAGTGGTGCAATAGTCTTAGGAGCTTAGCTGTGTGGAAATTACTCTTTGGCGGAGTTACTTTTAGAACATAAAGGCCTCTCTAGTCGGAATGAATGGGAATGTGGAGATTGGAGTGGTTCGTGTCTGCCTGCAGGGTTCCATCTGTGGTTCATACATTTCGAACTTAATGATGGACTCTCTGCTTGGGCAGCTCGAGTTATTCTGTACCTATTTTGGGTATGCGGATGACCTTCTTCTTCTTCTGGTCGAAGGTTGCTCGCGGTCTGAGCTAGTGCGGGCGGGAGAACGTCTCTTACAGATTGTAAATACTTGGGGCTTAGGTGAGGAGGTGGGCATATCGGTGGAAGAAACGGTGATAATGCTGCTTAAGGTCAGATTGTCTCCGGTTCGTTCACCGATTATTTGGGTGAACGGGGTCAGCAACAGGTATGTGAAGCAAGTCATATCCGTGAGTGAGAATGTGTTTTACACCGTACTTGGCGAATGTGAAGGAAAATAATATAAGACGCAGGAGTGCTTGGGGTCCGGAACGTTGTGTTGTGCCGCACCAGATATCGTGGCTTGTTTGTAGCCTGTGTCACTTATGGAGCCGCTGTATGGTGGGAAGCAGCGACAGTCTTGGGGACCCAAAAACTTCTCTCAATACAGTGCTGTATGATACTTGCCTGTTTGCTTGTATGGCGCACTGTCTCAATGACTGCTTTGCAGGTTCTGTTAGGTGCACCCCCTTTGGACCAGATTGTCAAGTCGTACCCGTGCTGTTGCATTCAAGTTAAGAAGGGCTTGAGTGTCCGTTGTACTTTTGAGCGCCGTCGGGTAAGGCTGTCAGAAAGAACTTACGTTAAACATACCGGACGTTGATCGATCAAACAAATCAATACATACTTTTACAGAAAGCTGCTTTAATATTCATAGTCAAAAAACATGCAGATGGAATGAATATATTCAAGAAGGTCGCTGATATTGTCTTTGGACTTTTCCAGAAATATGTAGTGACATTAAACTCTTTAACTCTCTTGATACGGGGAGATTATGGTGAAAAACTCTTTTAGCTCAAAACATATCACTATTTAACAATTTAAAGGTTATGAGCTCAGTATATTGCCAACATACTAGGACTGCATTACTTATGGCAACAGTATCCACAACCAACACCAACGAAAGCGAGTAGCTACCCTGTTGCCTACAACAACCAAAGCAAACAATCTAAATAAATAGCGAAAGTGCTGTATGAATAATTTAGTTTTTCACATTTTCATGGCCACAACAATACACAATAACATATTGCTGCAGCAGCCAAAGCAGCAACAACAAACAGAGCTTGGTTAGCATTTTGCTGCAATGCCGCTGTCATAGACTATCTATCACTCTTGGTTTGTTTGCTATATTGCGGTTTGTCAACCAGCCTGTCAACAATGCAGCGAGATCTGGTACATTTATATATACACCATATATGTATATAAAGGGTGATTTTTTAAGAGCTTGATAACTTTTTTTTAAAAAAAACGCATAAAATTTGCAAAATCTCATCGGTTCTTTATTTGAAACGTTAGATTGGTTCATGACATTTACTTTTTGAAGATAATTTCATTTAAATGTTGACCGCGGCTGCGTCTTAGGTGGTCCATTCGGAAAGTCCAATTTTGGGCAACTTTTTCGAGCATTTCGGCCGGAATAGCCCGAATTTCTTCGGAAATGTTGTCTTCCAAAGCTGGAATAGTTGCTGGCTTATTTCTGTAGACTTTAGACTTGACGTAGCCCCACAAAAAATAGTCTAAAGGCGTTAAATCGCATGATCTTGGTGGCCAACTTACGGGTCCATTTCTTGAGATGAATTGTTGTCCGAAGTTTTCCCTCAAAATGGCCATAGAATCGCGAGCTGTGTGGCATGTAGCGCCATCTTGTTGAAACCACATGTCAACCAAGTTCAGTTCTTCCATTTTTGGCAACAAAAAGTTTGTTAGCATCGAACGATAGCGATCGCCATTCACCGTAACGTTGCGTCCAACAGCATCTTTGAAAAAATACGGTCCAATGATTCCACCAGCGTACAAACCACACCAAACAGTGCATTTTTCGGGATGCATGGGCAGTTCTTGAACGGCTTCTGGTTGCTCTTCACCCCAAATGCGGCAATTTTGCTTATTTACGTAGCCATTCAACCAGAAATGAGCCTCACCGCTGAACAAAATTTGTCGATAAAAAAGCGCGAAACACATTTCGAACCGAACACTGATTTTGGTAATAAAATTCAATGATTTGCAAGCGTTGCTCGTTAGTAAGTCTATTCATGATGAAATGTCAAAGCATACTGAGCATCTTTCTCTTTGACACCATGTCTGAAATCCCACGTGATCTGTCAAATACTAATGCATGAAAATCCTAACCTCAAAAAAATCACCCGTTAGATATGTATGTATATGCAACTATTGCAGAAATATACTATATACATATATACTATACGTAAGTAATGCTACCAACAAAGCAATAATAACAGCAAGGGCGTATGAGCTGTCGCTTTTCTACTGTTTACTATGATTGCTGGTTACAATACTACCACATATACATAGAAATGTACTTTGTACTATATTCACACACACACATACATATATTCAACTGAGTACAACATATTGTTGCTGCGTCTGCTGTTGCAGTTGCAGTTGCATTTGCCGCCACTTCAACGTGTTGTTTACCTTTCAATTATGCTGCGCAAACAATGGCGGTAATGGTAACGGTAGCTGCAGCAGCAGCGGTATCATCAGCATCAAAATTCACATATTTCATTACACGCCGGCCTCGTCGTTGTTGCAGTGGGATATTGGCGCAGTCTTGCATTTGCACTTTCAATTTGAAAAATTCACTTAGCAAACAACAAATAAAATTTCATAAAAATTCAAAACAAGCTGGCGTTTTTTGTTAAAAATTAAAAACAATAAAATTGTATGGGATAGCGCTATTAAATCGGTTATTCGCTTGAGCAAACTTTGTTCAATAATCTCCAGCAGCGATAAGGGTTCTCATTCGTTCAGCTGTCCATTTGTTGAATAATTTCATGCCTTTAGGAGATAATTGCAATAATTTCATAATGTCACTCTCATAGAAACCCATATCCCCCATAACCCATCCATTTCTATATTACATACATACTTTTTAAAGAAAAAAACACAGACACAAATTTAATGGGGGAACGTTTATTATCGGTCGAAGAACGTTCTTTCCCATTTATTAAAGGTTAGCTACGTCTCAGATGATCCATCCGTTGAGTCCAGTTTTCTACGACTCGTTCGAGCATTTCGACATTTCGACTGTTTCGACTGACACGCGTGATGTTTTGCTCCGAGACTTAAATCGAAGCGGGATTGTCCGCATATACTGTAGACTGTATATATAATATTACCACAGGAAAAACTCTAACGGTGTGATATCACACGATCTTAGTGACCACTCGACCAGCCCAAACCATAAAGATATCTGCTCAGCGTAGTGTTCTCTCAATAAATCATTTGATTGGAAAGTGAAAGCCTTCAAATTGAAAGAAAATTTGGAAATAGTGAGACGTTGCACTAGATTTAGAAACATTAACTAAACTGTGACTGTTTGGGCCTATAACAATGTTATACGAGCTGGCAGCAACTTCAGTGAAATATCTTTATACATATTTCTTCTGTTCATGTGTATGTAACTAAACTCCTCCTAAACGGCCCGATTTTGATGAAATTTTTTGTGTGTGTTCAAGGGAATTCGAGAGTGGTTTAGATTTACAATTTGGTCCACTAGAATACATTATCCGCCGATTGTTCATCAACTTTTATATTCTATCGTTTTTTATGCACACTTAAAAACTCTTCGAATTAGCACACGCCTTGAAAGAACAGAAAAATAACACAAAATTACGAAATATTTTTCTCAAGCTACACAAATATGTACATTATCCGCCGAGTGTTCTTCAACTGTTCTATTCAATTGACGATCATGCACCAATTGCGAGCTCTGAGTACATCGACAAATATTTTTTGCTCTTGCGAAGACGTGGAACAATTAAAAGTTTGGTATCACCAGAAGTATAAAGGAAGTACTGAAGCGATTCTGTATTTAGTAATATTCAAAAGAGTGCAACCGTAGGTGCTGTGATTTTTAAAAAGTTCGAGAAAATGTATGCTATCTTAAGGAAAGAATCATACTAGAAAGCAAATGTCTTGAATGCAGTGGTTGTCACGTTACTAAAGTCTCGAATCATGCACTCTTTTATAATGAATTTGAATAACTGCTTAAGTTTCTGCTGTCAATTTAGATTAGATTCGCAGATGCCTCCAATCTGTGAAATATATATGTATGTTGTCCACTACAAATTTCTCAATTGCGAAAGTTGACAATTTCGGAGCATGAAAAAGTGGATTTCAGGGTTGCCAGCTGATTTATATGTTGATGTTATATACATGTGGAATATGTGTAAGAGCTTTTAGTAAGAGATACACATACTTTAATTAACTCAGAAGCCATAATTCAGCTTATTCACAAACCCTAGAGAAGACAAGAGTCACTTACATTTATGAGTATTCTTAAAACTTTCTCATGTTTGAGGTCTAGGACGGTTTAAGTAAAGTTTTCTAGCAAAAATCTGAATAAAGAATGCCGAATTTAATTAATGTCAGACATACTCGAAAATATCGTGTGGTTGTCTCACTTCTTCGGAGGAGCGACCAAACGACGTAGTTGTAGATGGTCTACCAAAGTTGTGAATAGAGGCAGTTATTTGACGGATATTCGATAAATTCATATATGTTTAAAAAGATTCTTATGCACGATGAACCCACCCCAAAGGCGTGGAACAACTCAATGGTCGGCTGGCAAGGTTATGGCTTCTGTATTTTGGGATGCGCGTGGAATAGTTTTTATTGACTACCTTGAAAAAGAAAGGACCACCAAGAGTGTTTAACATTTGAAGAACGAAATCACCGAAAAACGACCACAGTTGAAGAAAACGGAAATTCTGCTTTAACAAGACAATCTACAGTATCACAAATCAGTGAAAACGATGGAAGAAATCCATAAATTGAGCTTCAAACTGCTTTCACATCCCCCATATGCTTCAGATCTGGATTTCAGCGACTATTTACTGTCGTAAAATCTGAAAAGAATGTTGTCTGGAAAGAATTTGTCATCGAATGAAGAAGTGATCGCCGAAATCGAGACCTACAAGTATTTTGAGGTAAGGGACAAATCGTACTACAAAAATGATATTGAAAAGTTGGAGGGTCGCTAGAAGAAGTGCATCACGCTTGAGGGGAACTACAAGTATGTTGAATGAAAGAAACGAATTTTGCAAAAAACAAGAAAATGTGTTCTGATAGCTTGCCGGAGACTTTTCAATTGACCTATTATATATATCTCGATAATTTTTAGGTGATACAAAAACCCTTAGACGAATAAAACTATAAAAAACTGTAGCAATATGTTGCAAGAGTATAAAAAGTGAGGCTATTAAACATGAAAACCGAAAACAATCTAAGATACTTGAATTTCGAAAGACAATAAACTAACACTTTAACATACTAAATTTATTTACTCTTTCAATAAAAGTATTTTTTTTAAATAAATGTTTTAATTTCCACATAATTGCAGAAAATATTTTCATAATTCCAAAGTTTCGCTTTACATTAGAATGCGTGCACTCACATACAACAAGCATTAATGTAATGTAATATTATAAATATTATATAAACATTACTTCGTACTCATGAATTATGAAATTACAGCTCATATGCCACATGCACACACATATGTAGATACACAATTAGATACATACATCTCCATGCCCGCATGCGTGCTTAATCGTACAAAAGTGTGCTGCTGGTGCTCGAAGAAAGAAATGCACTCGACTGCTGTGAATTTTTTATTGTACTCTACTTAATCTAATAAAATTCCCAACTTTATTTAATAAAATTCACTTCAGTCAGACATAAATGTGGAGATTCATTGCATTGTTGCTGTTGCTGCTTGTGTACCACGTGTTCTTTTTTCATATGCATAAAGTACTTTGCTTAGTCGTTTATCACGTGCATGTGTGTTTGTATGTGTGTCATCACTTTATATGTACATTTGTGTGTGTGTGTGGAGTAATATGCTTTATTAATTCTATTTATTAAAAGGCATAGCAAGCATGTATGGCTACAGGTAAAAAGGCAGTGAGCGGATCTTTAAAGAACGATAGAAATACTTATAAGTATCAACACACTCTTCATATGTATGTATGTGCAGGAGAGGCAGTTGTGTTGGAAATTAAAGCTACCAAAGAGATGTCTAGAAATACAGTCTTAAATGTGTTATATCTCGTCGGTCTGTAACATATTCAATTTTTAACAACATGCTGTGTTAATAATGAATATAGAAATATGGCTATTTTAGGTCTAGCGTGGGAAAAGGTAATATTTCACTTCAATTGAGGTTATTTAAGATCTTCCAAAATGTGTTTAAAATAACTTCTAAAAGGCTCGATGACACCAAAATGGTTAGTGAAATTCTATATGAAAACCCTCGATAAAGCATTTGAGGTAGGGATCTTAACTTTATGTTGGTGAACTTTGCTATACTATATATTGTGCATGACGTGATCTCTGCGAAACTAAGTAGATATTCTTACCAAAAAAGCAGACTTTGTCAAATATCTCCCTTCCGCTTTTTTGCTCTTTATTCAATGCTTCATAAAAAGTGTTACAGTGATCGGATCGGAGTTCAAATATGCGCCGTTTTGTTCGATAATCTGTTTCCGTCTAGACGACAACTTCATATTTTCCCTCTCGTAGAAGCCCACCTCCTACGAAGCGAAAAACTCGGACAGCCACTCTTCACAAGCCTCTTTTGAGTTCAACTTTACACCTACAAGGGCGTTCGCAATGGACAGGCACAGGTGGTAATCACTTGGTGCTACGTCCGGGCTATATGGTGGATGTGACAAAACCTCCCATCTGAGCTCCCGTAGCTTCTGACGAGTCATCAACGAAGTGAGTGGTCTGGCGTTATCCTGGTGGAACACTTCACCCTTCCTTTTGGCCAATTCTGGACGCTTCTGGCCGATCGCCTGCTTCAAGCGGTCCAGTTGTTTGCAGTAGATGGTAGAATTAAGCGTCTCGCCATATGGGAGCAGCTCAAAGTGGATGATTCCCTTCCAATGAGACCAAACACTTAGCAAAACCTTCCTGGCCGTCAATCCCGGCTTGGTCACTGTTTGGAATGATTCACTGGCCTTCGACCACGACCGTTTTCGCCTGATATTGACGTATATGATCCATCTTTCGTCGGCAGTCACCATCCGCTTCAAAAGTGGGTCGAGTTCGTTCGGTCCAGAAGGTTTTTTTGCGTCAAATCATGCGGCACCCAAACATCAAGATATTTTGTGTATCCAGTCTTTTGCAGATGGTTTAAAATGGCTTGGTGACTAACTCTCATCTTCTGTGCGATGCCACGAGATGCCACATGCCGGTCTAACTCGTATGTAATAAAAAATCTATGAAAATTCCATACAGCCTTACTAAAAAGCCGAATATCTCGAGAAGTATAAATGATAGCGATTTTGACCTTGGATCCTTTTTGTAGCAAATGCAATTTCCTACAAGTTTTTCATGTGCATTTTTTCGATAACTCGTGTCATTTACGAGATATGTACAAAAAAAATGAGAATTTCGTGGAAAAATCAGGTTTAGAGCCACGTACTACCTCGCCGGTGTGAGTTTCGCCTTTGTCGCACTGGGCACATTTGTAGAGTGTTCAATTCTGAGGAATATGTGTTTAAAGTCAAAGCGATGCCTTAAAATGCCTGTAAGCTATAGAAATTTAAAGATACAAAATCATGATTCCCGTGTATTTTCAATGGCAAATTTTTACAAGCCTTGGTCCAGTCCTTAATGTTAATATTAAAGGCTGAAATTTTCATGTAATTTTTTTAGGATATTTCCACGGTAACTTCATGATGGGATTGAAAAAAATTAATGCTTAAAAAAAAACATCCTAATATATATATGTATATATATATTTCTATGTAGGTATATCTTAACTTACTAATTTCCCAGAATACAGCGCACCCTTTTTTGCTTCTTAGACGCTCCTTCGTACTACACGGGTTACGAAGACGAGCGCCGTTCCGCTGTCGCGCCATATTTTCCACGCAAGCATATCGAAATTAAATTGCGTAGGTGCAATTTCTCTCAGCAATATGCTCCCTCCAATACTTCCTCACAACCACACCTACACCCACACTCCAGCAGCCGCACATACACACACACAAAAGCAGTGTACATTGAACTTATGCCTTCTATCTGCGTTTCCACATCCTTTTGTTTGCTTTTCATATGCTCGGTTGCGCATGCATACGCGCGTGTGTCTGTGTGTGCCTGTGTGTGCGTGCGTTGACAGCAATTTGCCGGAAAATTCACTTGAATGGGAATTAAAATCAACTTGCTTCTCGCTTTTCTTTGTTTGGCATTTGCTGCGCTTGCTTATGGAGTGTAAGTGCTGGTTGTTGGCTTTATTAAAGGGTGATTTTTTAAGAGCTTGATAACTTTTTTAAAAAAAAAACGCATAAAATTTGCAAAATCTCATCGGTTCTTTATTTGAAACGTTAGATTGGTTCATGACATTTACTTTTTGAAGATAATTTCATTTAAATGTTGACCGCGGCTGCGTCTTAGGTGGTCCATTCGGAAAGTCCAATTTTGGGCAACTTTTTCGAGCATTTCGGCCGGAATAGCCCGAATTTCTTCGGAAATGTTGTCTTCCAAAGCTGGAATAGTTGCTGGCTTATTTCTGTAGACGTAGCCCCACAAAAAATAGTCTAAAGGCGTTAAATCGCATGATCTTGGTGGCCAACTTACGGGTCCATTTCTTGAGATGAATTGTTGTCCGAAGTTTTCCCTCAAAATGACCATAGAATCGCGAGCTGTGTGGCATGTAGCGCCATCTTGTTGAAACCACATGTCAACCAAGTTCAGTTCTTCCATTTTTGGCAACAAAAAGTTTGTTAGCATCGAACGATAGCGATCGCCATTCACCGTAACGTTGCGTCCAACAGCATCTTTGAAAAAATACGGTCCAATGATTCCACCAGCGTACAAACCACACCAAACAGTGCATTTTTCGGGATGCATGGGCAGTTCTTGAACGGCTTCTGGTTGCTCTTCACCCCAAATGCGGCAATTTTGCTTATTTACGTAGCCATTCAACCAGAAATGAGCCTCATCGCTGAACAAAATTTGTCGATAAAACACATTTCGAGCCGAACACTGATTTTGGTAATAAAATTCAATGATTTGCAAGCGTTGCTCGTTAGTAAGTCTATTCATGATGAAATGTCAAAGCATACTGAGCATCTTTCTCTTTGACACCATGTCTGAAATCCCACGTGATCTGTCAAATACTAATGCATGAAAATCCTAACCTCAAAAAAATCACCCGTTATTATCGGCATTCTTATTGTTACGACTGATTTTGCATTGTGTCTTAATGGCTGATTGCCTGCATGTTTGCGTAAACTCTGTACAATAATTTCATTTCTTTGAATTTCCATTTCATTTATAAAATTCTTTTTGCCTTCATATTTTCCTTCTGGATTTTCTTTTTAAATGCCATAAAGTGTTTAGTCGATCGTGAATCGGGTTAAGGTAGTATTAATAATCATGAATATTTCCTCGATTTCATCGCACTTGTATTGCGAATTGTTATGCTTCATTATTGTAAATAAAACGCACAAAATATTGGCTTTGTTATCGGTTTACGAGTCAGTGGAGCAGATTTTCTAAGTATATGTAAATACACAAATTTTTAAGAAGTTTGATTTTTGATTTAATAACGCAGCTTTTGCTTCTTGAAATATTTGTACTTGACGGTCAAATTTGAACCAGACTGGTCGATTTAAACTGCGTGCTGAAACCAATTCAATAAAAAGCTTCCTTCCAAGATTGATACAACCTTTTTTATGTCAAAATGAGATTAACCCACATGTGGATTAGTATCATTTTGGCAACTGTTTGCTTAAAAAGCGAAAGGTTTGCTTGGCGTTTGATGGCAGAAATTGATTAATTGGTTAGAATTTTGTATCTCCAATAGAAGCAGAAATCGTTGAAAGTATATAAGAATCTTATTTCTGACGAACACAAGTAATTGCGTGGCACAAAGTATTCAGTGAAGATCTCGAAGTCAACACTATCTTATGCACTACCTTTGCTAATGACAATAACTTCGAAAACCTTAACGAATCAGTGCTTGAAAATAATTTTATTGAAACCTGAGAGATAGCGGAGGGTTTCCACAACTCTTATGGCTTGACTCCTCACAATTTGACTATTAAACATGTCTATATCTAAAATACCAGAATTTTTTCAAAAACGACGTCGCAAAAGACATCAAATGCATTACAACTGGTGTACTCATCATGGATTAAGTCATATATGCGCAATAGCCGATGTGTTCTTGTTGTCGATGAGGTGTCTTTCGATTCATTCATTGCGTCTTGGGGAGTGCCACAAGGTAGCGTCTTAGGTCATCTTCTCTTTTTGCTGTTTATCAATGAAATTTTCTGTTGTTTCTCTTTTGCTAGCTTTTTGCTGTATGCAGATGACTTAAAAACTTTCACAATAAACAAAAACTCCGAAGATGTAACTCAATTTCAATGTGTTATTCATAATTTTTATGAGTGGTGGCTGAAATCGAAGTTTTTTCTGAATCTAGGTAATGTTCTCAAATCTCGTATGGTAGGGGCCGTAGCATCTTCTTCTATTTTCAATATTTCAATTAGCGTCCTAAAATGCGTAACTGAAATCAAAGATCTTGGGGTAATCTTTGAAAATAGATTTTCTTTCATTAGTCACATCAACTATATCACATAATTCTCTGTGCTTGGCTTTGTCCGTCGAAATGCTTCTAATTTTTCCGACCCCTATACTACATACGTTAAAATTATTGCACACATCTTTTGTTCGATCTATCTTGGAGTATGCTGTATAATAAATCGTCTTCCGAAAGTTGAATTCTGAGCAATTTTTGGTCGTCAGTCAATTTGTGTGCAACAAACCGTGCACACAGCTTTCGTAAGCTCAAATGTTCGATCAAGATGCGATAAATCGATGTTTTGAAGATGTTCAATTCCATTTCCATGAATTTCAATGATGATTTCGGCTGATTTTTGATGAATTCACGCACAGTTTCGATGGCATTTCCGGAGGCATGGATTTTGATTGGCCCACATGCTGATCCTCATTTATGTCCTCAGGATCACTTTAAAAACGTTGAAACCAGATAGGGATAGTCAATCATCGCCATAAACATGTTGCATCAATAGAAACGTTTCAGTCAAAATTTTACCAATTTTAAAAATGCTGGCTCTTTGTTCGTAGCTCATTTTCACACCGATAACACAAACATACTGACACTTAAAACGCAATAACTTTACTTTCAATCAATGAAATGTCATGAAATTCTCACTGGACAATCGATAAAAAGAACAGATTCTAACACATCAGTCGATATATAGATGGCGCCTCCAGGGGGCGTTAGATTCAAAAAGATTCGTGTTTACTTCAGAACGCTTTTTGTATACCACTCTCCATTTACAGTACCAGTGTCACCAGCTTCATTTCGAAAGACCGAACTGTCATTTTAGGTGAATTTAATGGTGAATCTTGAATAATTTGTGGATTTTCTTTGCTCTTTGTTTTTATTTACCACAACACTCAGATGGAAGTGAGCTGCTTGGTAGAAGATGATTTTCTCTGTAGAATTGTTATCGTTTTCAACTTGCTCCACCATATTGGAAGATATTGCCCAAATCGGACAACTATAGGTTTCTGTTGTCATACAAACTGATCGATCGAAATCATCATGAACAACTTTTTTAGCCTTTTATGCTATACAAAAGATGAGTCTGATGTGAATTATAACTGCGGTGTAGACGAAGTTAAATTTTTTCCTGTTCAAGCAATCTTTACTATTGTAAATATCTCCTTTGTCTAATATAAGTCGAAAGCTTGAGTATTAACTGATTTTAATTGTTAAATAAATGAAATAATTTTTTTGCACACCTAAGGCATAGACGCTGCTACTTAAATATCCTCGTCTAAAGAAAAAATTATCCACCAAAGAGAGAAGCTCTATGAATCTAAGACTACGTGTTTAAGATCATGTTAGCGGAAGGTTGCATAATAACAGCTTATTTCACAATTTATTCATGTACGTTAATATATAAACACATTAGAGCTTAATGTCAAATGTCTCAAATATAAACGTTTTTTACCACTTAAAGCATTACCTTTCGTTTTCCGAACCATTATGCAAACAAATATGCTTGCACTGATTAACACGAATACCAGCCATACTTATATTAAACATGTAGATTGGGATTTACATGCAGAGTTATGCATGAGTATACATATATAAATCTGTGTGTTTTTGTGCGCATAGAACGCTCTGCGCATTTCGTAAAGCACGTGCGCCCAAGAACCATAATAAATTCAACTCTGCGGTGGAGAACGAATTAAATATATCTCGATTTGTAGTTATTGCTGCTGCTAGCGGCGTATCAAACATATATAATCATATATATATATATACATTTATATATATAAATATATATAATATATGTAATACGTGTATTTGTGTGCTGCGGCAGTTATGCTGCAACTGATTGCCTCTAATCGAAACTAATCACTGCAAGGACACACATAAACAGGATAGCAGTCAGACGCTCACATAAAACTTGTTATATAAGCCAGCAAAACATATGCTTATGCTATAGTTATATGTATGTATGCATGTAATTGTGTGCGCATACATCTCCCATCACGATAATCGCAAATGGTTGCCACATTAAGGCCACAGCACACAGCGGCAACGATGCGCCCAGCCAATTGACCCATTTGCCAGTCGGAGTGGAAAGAGTCAGCAGTCAGACTAAATAGGTATGCCGCCATTGACCAAATCGACTTGATTTGTTGTACGAGTAGTAATGAAATTGCGCTCAGCTGAGAAAATCGAATAAAGAACAAACAAGCAAAAAAAGAAAACAAAAAAGCAAACAACAAACAAACCAAATTAATTGCAAATCGAAGCGTCTGAAATGCGAAAGAGAGAAAAAATTGTGCAAATAAATATAATAAAATTGCGATAGTCGCAAGGTTAATGGCGAAATAATGCTAGGCATGCTTGCAAGTAGCTGGGGCGACCTACCCGATAGCCAATATTTAGTCATTATATCAACAAGAGGCGAGTAGACACGTTGCTCAGGTCATAGGCGGCCAATAGTGTTGTTATTTGGAGTGGTGAGGCAGATAAATACTACATCAATTACTCACAGACACACACTTACATATACATATATAAATATATACTATATAAATGTCTGCTGCTTTCGATCGTAATCGCGGCAATAATGGTTGAAATCATTGAGTCACAAATAATTTGTGGCAAAGGTGTTTGTGCTTAACTGGAAGGGAGTTGCTGGGAGCATGTGGTGCAGATAAAGCTAGCCTTTGATGGCGCTGAGAAAAATTGCGGCTGACAAAAGGACCTTTAGTTGAATAGACTCTTTCTGCCAGAGTTGTAGAAGGTCGATCTAGTTCGCTAATATCTAATGACTCCACTCTTTGAGCTACAGCTTAGGGATAGTACAATCAAGTGGTACACCGACGGTTCGAAAACATAGGAGGGAATTGGTGCCGAAGTCGGAAAAGCACGCACCAAACCCTCCATACGTATGAGAGGTTTTCCGAACATTTTTCAAACAGAAGTCTTTGCCCTAAGTCGGCGCTTAGAGACAATTCTCCAACACAACTATCGCAATGAACATATAACATACGTTCTACATACTTAGATAGTCAAGCGGCACTTAAAGTAATCTCTGCCTCGCCCGCTCCGCAGCATCCATTAACATGGTAAGACCTGAACCCTTCTTCGTGGTCGGGTCCTCATACCATAAAGGAGCTGCTCCGCAAGGGAGAAGGAGTAGGCAGAGAGAGGTGAGGGTTCAAGGCATGTGCCACGCCAAGTGGGCAGTTATAACCTCACCTTGTCCTTAGGGACCACTTCAGAGCTTCTTGCCGCATTCTACACTGGCCTTAGACCACGTTAGACTTCAGTAGATCACGAAAGCGAACATAAAATTTGCCTCTCTCCCAGTTATGATCCAGAGCTTGGCATGTGTTAATTGCTAAAGTGTTGCCAACATTGTGGGGATGGGGCGAAGAACCTGGAGAAGAGAAGCGAATTGAACTTCTTCACGAATGGGTCGAAACGTTCTTTGGAATGAATATTGGACTTTTAGCCGAGAGAATAATACTCTATGAACTGGTGGGACACACAGTTAGAGCAGCGCTTAATAATAATTAATAAGCTTTAGTGGGAGAAATCAAAGTTAGGTTAGGTTCAAAGAGCAATCCCAATACGAAGTAAGTGGGACGAGGGTGCCCCCTATTGTGAACTTATTGAGTTTACTGTTTTCAGCGATTCTGTTATATCCAGGCACCGATGCGAGTTCGATAATGAAGGAGCTTGATGATAATGATAGTGAGCACAGACGGTAGTTGACTAATTTTGGCGCACAGTGATCGAGCTCTACGCAGATATTTTCACTCTGCTGTCGGAATTAATGCTCACCATCCTGAAAGAGCTGCTGCCTGTTGCTTTAAGCCAATGATCCTATTGTTTAAGTTTGATATAGAACCTCTTACTGAAATTTTTCTCTCCAATCTTTCTTTTTAGCTTCGACCCAAGCGTGAAAAAGCCCCAATCCACATAGCAGGCAGGTGCATCACTGCTAGGATCGCTCTGTACTCAATATCATGCCATACATAGCATTCATGTATATATGTAGCAGGCCTGCCTTCTTTTGCTAGTTTTGATGACAAGTTCCATCCAAACTACCGTAGCTGAAGAGAGCAGAACTTTAGTTGACCTTTATAAATCAATCAGAATTAGTAATTAGTTTTTCGTGTCATGGTAATTAAGGTCAATTAAATTGTATGACTTTGTCTATTAGATTTCTATCCAGTCTACAGCTGTGTAGCAGCCTTCGACTTATAGTTTTCTGAATGCCTCATTTTAGTTCTTGAACTGCTTGCCTCTTTCGCAGCTAATAATTAAAGTTAAAGAGAGCCACCTGTCAGTTTTTGAATATAACGAAAATAATCTTTCACCCCAGTTAATTAAAGCTTTGAGTTTCCTTAGGTTATACTTATACGTAAATATACACTAAAGACCATATATACAAGGTGAGTCGTATTATATAAAATAAATTTTAACTGCAAGTTAATCTGTACTATGAAAATATGTATTCTACCTAAGCATAAAGAAACTAGAAAATAATTTCAAGGCGCTTGTTCCATCGCTATGTATAAAAAAGTTGGCGTGTTCTTTGAGCATGCAGAAACCGATTGTTGAAATTTTCAAACGTTTTCGATGCCTTTTCGCTGCATTAGATTATAAGCTCCGTGAAAATGTTTAAGAAGCTATGTTCGGATTTTTCTTCGAAGCATCGAACCATCTTGGTATTGTAAATTATTTAACGTTGGAACGAAGAGCACAAACCATAAGTCGCAGTGAATTCATCAACCTTTAATCTATAATGTACAAAGTTGAAAGTTTCAATCGTTAGCTGATAGCCAACGAAAAAATTGAAAGCCACTTTGAGATTGTATTCGCGCTCTCATTGAAGCAACTGACTCAGCCAATTTTATGAATCGGTCATGTTTTTTCATAAGCATTTTTTACTGAACTTTGCTACTGCCTTACTTGAACAGCTGTAGTTTGGTTATACTAGATGTTTTAATTGCACAGTTCAGCCATTCTTTAAGCCACACCCTATAGGGCAAATTGCCCTCAGGGTCATCAGATAAAAGGCGCAACCACAAACAGAAAAAGCAAATAAGAAACACGAAACCAAAGCGCACAAAATAAACAAAGTAAGTAAGTATATATGCCAGTATATGTGTAAAGAGGTGTATGTGAAACTTTATATAGCTGTGTGAATATATATTTGAGGCATGCTAATCGATAAAATCACGCAAATGCAACATAGTCATCAGCAATCAAATGTCAATGTCAGCGGTCAGCGTTTAGTAACGAGGAATTTCTAAGTTATATACTATGTAGATACCATATATTCTATATCTATATATAGATATATATACCTATATGTGTATGTATGTATTTATAGTGTATGTATGTATCTAAAAAAAATAAATAACATATCACGAAGCTGCCAATTTTGAACACAAGCCAGCAAAGTAAACAGTTTGCTGAGAAATATATTGCCTACTTTGCGGCGTCCAAACATTAAGTAATGCATGTTAAAGCCGGCGCATGTGTTAGTGTATATGCTAGTATGTAAAAAATTACAAAAACTAATCGAAATACAGTTTTCATGTATTTAGCACAATTTTTGTGGAAAGCGAAAGCATTGGCGCGCGCGAAAAAAGAATTTCACAAAATATCCTTGAGCTTAACGGACTTCAGCAAGTATTTAGAAAACCACTTAAACTTAGCAAGCGCTGAGATTTTGGCGGAATTTCTAACAGCTGTGTGAATGCAATGTTGTTAAAATTCTTACTTCACTTGTTTTTCGAACTTTCTCAGAAACTTTGCCGGCCATGTAGTTAAGTGAAAGTGTTTGTGGTGTTGAAGTTTTTTTTTTTTGAAATTTTCGATTTCCTTTCATTAACTACTTTTTAATACCCTGAAGAGGATGTTTTTAACACACTTAAAGAAATGTCGGAAAGGTTATAACTATACATACTAATATATATAAATAATCAGCTTCACGAGCAGAGTTGATTTAGCCAGTCCATCTGTTGGTCTGTATATATATACGCGAACAGGTCTCTAAGTTTTTGAGTTATAGCACTGAAATTTTGCATACATCTTTTTTTCTTTAAGAGGCCGCTCACTTGTCGAAACTACCGATTTCGGACTACTATAGCATATAGCTGCCGAACAAACTGATCGATTGGAATCAAGTACTTGTATGGAGAGATAGTTATTTTACTTTGGAGAGATATTTTATTTGGCAAGATATCTTTACGAAATTCAGTATGTATTATTGCCTTAACCAACAGTATAATATCCGAAGAAATTGTTCAGATCGGTTCATTTTTGCGTATAGTTGCCATACAAACTGAACGATTAAACTTAAGTTCTTATATGGAAAACTTTTTTATTTGGCGAGATAACTTAACGAAATTTGGCATGAATAATTGGTTAAAGCAATTTTATAATCTCAGAAGAAACTGTTCAGATCGGATCACTTTAACATATAGCTGTCATACAAACTGACCGATCAAACTCAAGTCCTTGTACGGAATAATCCTGTATTTGACGAGATATCTTAATGAAATTTGGCAGAAATAATTTTTTAAAGTAACTTTAAAATCTCTGAAGAAAATATTGTTATCCAATCAATATAGCATATAGCTGTCATACAAACTGACCGATAAAACTCAAGTCCTTATATGGAAAACTTTTTTACATGGTGAGATATGAAGTGATTATACACGTCCTTGTACGTCTTGTATTTGACGAGATATCTTAACGAAATTTGGCAGGAATAATAACTCAAAGCAACTCTATAATATCCGAAGAAATTGTTCCAATCAAATCAACATAGTATATAGCTGTCATACAAACTGACCGATCAAACTCAAATCCTTATATGAACAAACTTTTTATTTGATGAGATATTCTCATAAAATATTTGAAGTAATTATACACCAAGGCAAATCTACAAATTCTGAGAAAATTTTTATTATTGGAGTACTATATCACATAGCTGCCATACAAACTGAGTGTCCGAACTCAATTGCTCGTCTAAAAACTTTTCATTCGTGAATGGCATTTTAGCTTCAGTGCAACCAAAATCATCGTTTTTTCTTGTTATTTTTTATCAAAATTTCGATTTCCTTACGTTAACTACTTTTTCTAATACAATTTCATGCTGCTTGAGTTAATTCGTGTAACCGTGTAGAAAGTTTATATTTGATTCGCCATGATTTTGGGCATTTTTCGTTTTCATTCTGTGTTCTCACTGTTACGCGCTTCAACTCCCGCTCAATTTATTTATCGCCTACCGCGCCTTTTCACTAGCAAATTCACACTCCAATCACTTGTGGAATTGTGTTAATGCGTTTACCATTTTATTGCATTAATGTTTGATTTTTTGCTTTACTATTACTTCGTTCGGCAAGTGTGCGTTTCGCAATCCTTGCGCTACGGCATAGCCTGAATGTACCAAATATACACATATACATACATACATATAGCACTCTCTCCATTTACTATATATTTTCTTAACTCGCGGCAATATTTTCACAACTTTCGGCTTTTAGTCTGGCATTCCGACAACGCTTTGCGGCTGTACGTGTGTGTATGTGTTGTGAAAAGGTCGTTCTGTGTGCTGGCACTTTCATTCCTTATTTCATCCAATTCCGTTTCCTTTCTATATCTATATATATATATATTTCTGTATCATTTGCGTGTGTGTTTGTGTGCGCATAAGCGAAATTCTTCCGTCGTCCTTTGATTTGGCGTAATGTGTTAATGCGCTTTCTATGTTACAAATGAGTCAATTTTTATGATTTAATGTTTTCACTTTGCCCTCTCTGCACCCCCACTTAGTGCGCTAAATTCATTGCCATTTCGTTTGCGAATTTTATTAGTTGTTTGTGGCATATTTTTTGGTGATTTCTTTTTTTCTCCAATATTTCTCAAATTTGTTAGGCGCGCGTCATAATATTGCGTCTTTACTTGTGTGAAAATAATATTATTCCTGCGAAACCAAACAAAAAGAATAACAAAACAAAAAAACATCAACAAAACAATTTTTAGACTTATTTCCGTGATTTGTTTGGCCGTTATTGAATTTGCTTGGCTTGTGTTTGCTGGTTGATTGCATTTTGGGCGGTAGGAAACCTTGTAGGAAATATGATTCCTATGAATTAATGACCGTCAAATTTAGTAGTCAAGCACTGATACTGCTTTTGACACTTTATAGCGTTGTCTTGCCCAGTAATCCATACTAAGTTTCTTAAAGATATCGTCAACTTAGAAATTTTCCATGCAAGCGCTTGATTCCGATCGTTTAGTTTATATTGTAGCTATAGCTATGGTGGTCTGATACCAGCGGTTACACCAAAGCTCGTTGGGAAGAAAATTACGTGAGAAAATTTTCAGAGCGGCAGCTTAAAAATTCAGGGACATCCGGTCTTATACCAAGTATTCTCTGAGTAGCCAAAAAACATCCATTTAAAGTGAGAGAGTGAATAATCCCTCCTGGGGGTTGTGTGCTGGGTTTGGAACCCGTAAAAAACACACTTCAAATGAAAAGGACACAGCAGACTTGGATGAGAGATCCCCGCCAAACTAATACGTCTGCCTAAGGTGACGTAGAGCTATACCAAAAGCTCTGTCAATATTGGGGAGTACCTCTTCGAGCCGTTCGACAGACGCTAGATAATTATCTGATAGTCGAAGATTATGGGTTTTGGAAAATCAATTCAAACTCCTTCATGTGTTCTCTCTCCACAGCGTATAAAATTTGTCTAATATTTACTACTTTTTGGCAATCCCATTCATTGTTTTGTATATCGAGGGATCTTTGAGTTTCTGTAGTTAAGAATTTAGAGTTAAAGTTGACCTTATTCGAAAGACCTATTTTCAAGTGCTTCAATTATTGCAAAAACTCAGTAGTCAGCGTATTACAACTAACTCTATAAGAGACCGCCTGAAATAAATTCGGTGCATTCTAAAATCGTCACTTCTTTACAAGATCAGCTATAGGAGAAAATTGATAGAGGCGAAACAGAACCGACCGCCAATTGGTACACATATTTTCTCTCACAAAGTAATTTTGCTTTATGTGCATTACCATTTCGTTGGAATTTGGTTTATTCAAAAAAATAATAAATTATTTCCACCAATATTTGTATTCTATTGAAGAATTATTTCAAATTTCTGAATTCTTGAGAAAATGAGAGGTACAAAATGGAAAAAGGTTGGCTCAAAACTCATAGCGTTTTTCACAGTATGAAGAAAGGCTTGGTAAAAAATTTAGAAAGGGTGGAAATGCAATCCCTACAATTATGCAAGTTTGTATGTGTATCGGACTGAAAGTGACTAAAACTCTTTGACAAGCAATGTCAATCTTCTTGCAAATGCTTTAGATATTTACTGACGGCCTATTGCTGTAGATCACATAGTTTCTCATATATTTCAACACAACATAAGCTGTGTCGTGCACCAAGTCCAGTTTTATTTAAGCAATAATCTTCCACTTCTTCTTTTAGCACTCTAAAAGTTTCTTTTTATCAAAAATTAATAGTATAGGAGCAATTAGATCCACTTGAATGTGCTTCATTTCATTGATTTGTACTGATATCTTTGGTTGGTTGGTTGGTTGGTGGCAGGAGTATATTTCTGCGGGCATTCGCACTTAGGAGTGTGAGGCTCATTGTGATCCCGGCTGGTAAGCAATTTGAGCTTTATGTAGCAACTTGGTAGATTTGCTAAAATAAACTGATACCTTTCCACCCCAGCTTGCCAAGATCTCTTAAGTTGGAGCATTGGGTGCCGTGGAATATACCTCATCTCATAAGGGAGAAGGTTGGGCATTCACATAGTTAATGGTTGAAAACTATAAGTTTCCCACGGCTATAGCTATATGTATATATTCTGGATATGGAGAACCTACGCTATCCCACCATACCCATTTTATTCCCAAAATTATGGAACGGTATTCGAAAGCCAATCCAAATAACCCTTTTCGTTCCAACACCGGGGTGTTCCGAGTTCTTTCACGTCGTACTATTTGCTGCATTGATTTTCTGAAGTTGAACTCAGAAGGGTAGGTGCCCAGTGATGTCGCCTTCTATACTATTAAGTTATATAATTGCGCTTATATTTATTTTTATTATTATATTTATTATTATTATTATTATTTGTTTTTATTCTAATAATGTTATACAAGTAGTGTATTAAACTACTAAATTTTTGCTTCAAAGTAACAATCTAGAAGACTGAAATTATTTGCTCCAAGCATAAAGAGCAAGCAAGACTTGGTATAAGTTCTGATCGGTAGTTCGGAAAAGTCCGTAACACTGCTAATATAAACGTCAAAATTGGACCGTTTGCCGACACGCTTTTGAACATGGAAAGGAAATTCTTTCTGGTGGCTAAGGGAGTTTCGAGAGGGCCATCGCATCTTCTAGAAAATTCTATAGTATACGAAAATAAGCTCTCCGATTCGGTGGCATTATACATTTATTCTAGTATTGTTTAATTTCATTGATTTGTTAACTTAAAAAATTTTAAAAATCTATGTCTAAATCTAAATTTGCTGAAGCTGTAGATTCCTCAACCACAAAAGCCATCACCTTTTCAAATAATATCAAATATTTATTGGATATTGACATATAATTCTGGTAACAGCAATACATCTACATGTTTCTAGTGATCTTCTATTAACATGAATGCAAAGCATTTAAAGTTAGGCAAGTAGGATCCCTATGGTATTTATAAGTCTTTGTAGTAATTGGATCTATCAATATGGTACTTCAAGGTGGTTTGACTTGTTTCGAGGGGAGCAATAAAATATGTAAGACCAAAGTTATTTAGTGAAAGGTTTCTAATGGGTGAATTTGTGCGGCTTCGAAAGAAGCAACACCTTTTTCGAGGTAGGTCGTTTTCAAAGAGCTGTTATTTTATCTATACTCAACTTGATTTGCCATTTCATATTGCACAGACCTACTTTGGTATAACTCTTGCAAATCGTGTAGACTTATTGCCGAAATAATTGTTCAGTTCATACGAGCGTCGAATATACGCTCGACATAATTGCCTAACAGAGTCGGTTATTTCAGCAACCATGAATCGGTTTCCCACCACGTTTGCTCTATTGGACAATGTTCATCCTCTCACACGCCGTTCAGTGGGCAATGAAGATGATACTGCTGTGGAGCAGAGTATCGTAGAAGAACCGAATGAGTTCATGCGCCATCGCACGCAGCAATTGGGTTTTGTTGGAAGGATCTTGGTTTGCGGGCTTACAAATCCCAACTCGTGAAAAACTGAAAGCGCTTCCCACGTTCGGTGAATAAGTCGAAAAAGCGAGCCATTATCTGGACTTTCAGAGGAAAATGTTGTTCAGCGATGAAGCTCAATTCAGGTTTAATGTGTACATCCTTAAGAAGTCACTGGTTGGTGTTCTCTATAGGCAAAAGGAATCAATGTCTCCTATATCTTCAAAAATTAAGCCCACCAATGTCTGTGAGAATATTTATTTTTATGAAACCTAAAATTTAGTTTCACAGAAAGCTCTACCCACTTGGTACGATCTCTTAAAGTGATTATACTCGTGCTACGTAAGTCCGCTCTGGGTGGCAGTTTGTCTTACAATTAAAATCGGAAAATCAAATCAGTCTGGCAGCACTGTTTTTATCATAAAAAAATTAGTCTACAGGGTTGCTTATATATATATATATACTCATACATATATACCAACATTCGCTTCATTTGTTATGTGCTCACATTTATCACTATTCAAATTCTAAGCTTCCATGTTACTCTCTCCGTTTGTGTGTGTGTGTGTGCGTTTGCGCGCCTTCTGGCAATATTTCATTTCTCGCATAAATTGCCTGTTATTGAATTATTTATTTGTGTATTTGATTGCTACGAGTATATTTCGTTTTTGCTTAATTTTTTTGAGCTTAGTCCACGCCATGCACCAGCACTCGAACGTACGCTTTTATTGAAGAAAAAAACACAACAACAACAACAGCAACAAATCTGGCACGCTCATGTTTCATTTTGATTTGTTCGTTCCCAGTTTACTGTATAGCGTTGTTGATGTTGTTGTTATATTTATTTCATTTGTGGTCACTTGTTCTGATTATTAAATATGGTTTACAATAATTGGTTGCTATTTTCGTTTTTATTTCGTGCTTCGTACGCTATGGAGTGAGGAAACGAATAATAATAAATTAGTCATGTTAATCTCGTATTTTATTGCGACGTGCTTTAAAGGTTTAAGATCGTACTGGGTTCGATGGAAAAGGTAAATTTCTTTTTAGATTTAAGTACTTAGTAGCGTCTTCTACAAGTTATTGCTTTAGAGATTGCCCCGTTTAACAAAAAGATATATCTTCACTGAGAAAGCATGCATTACTCAACATATAACTATTTTTTCGATCGAATAATGTATACATTGTGACAAAGAAGTAATCATTTATCAATATTTATTTTGCCGGCTGAAAACGGGTTCCACGGAGGGGCATTTTTAGATTGGGTAAAAGAAGAAATCACACGGAGCAAACGCCTCAATGCAGCTAAATAGAACCCCTTATTGACCGTCTATCCCTCCGACGAGTATCGAAAGCAACAATCAGCTCCTTCATTTTCGAGCAGGTTTGGCGTGTTTTTGTGGTTTCGGTTCGTTTTTTCCCTCCATTCCGAAAATTGTTGACTTGTTTGCATGTCAAACTCATACACCCATATCTCATTGGCAGTTATAACGTCTCTATGAATGTGGGATCGGATTCAAGTATGTCCAAACGGTACTCTTTTTGAAAAAAAAATCAACCTTATTGGGATGATTAAATTGTTGTCATTTTAGCGGATGTCTAGGTCCTATTTGATTTTCTAGTATTTGTTCGAAATGCGGTGTTCTGGCAAGTCTTGCTGATCTCCTTACTTATAAGCAAAATGTTTTGCTCTGTCCTAGGAGCTGCCGGCTAGCGGCTTAACAATCTTGTTGTGGCTTTTTACCTCGGTAATATGCGCAGATCAGCGGAGAGGACACTACTCTGAGGAATCCTCTGTTTAATTCCTTGAAACCTTGAATGTCGACTTCAAAATCTCTAGATACCTGATATTTCTCTGGAATTCTCATCATTTTATCGTCATTATTCGTCCGAATGGAGCTGACTAATTTTCAATTGCCGAATAATAATCATCGAATAAGTAACGTTTTTCATACTAATCCACAATAACTTATTCAGGCCAATGAAAAGAATGAAGCATGTAAATTGAATGAAATTAAAATTTCAGAATTGGAAAAACCATCAGCATTGACAAAAGTCATCTACAGTTAAGTAGATAATTAAAGAGAGTTCATGGAAACCTTCAATAGATGACTACTTAAGCGCCAGTTAATGTATAGGTGATGCCATTTATTTTTCATCACAAAACCTCCATAAAATTTTTTATGAAAATAGTAATGGTGGCTAGTTAAGTTAAATTTTCTCTCAACGCACGACACTGAACGCCAATACACTACACCAACGCGATCCACTCATGAAGACACCATAAGCTAATACACTAAAATATAATCCACACACTCAGGTATCACACACTTCTACACAAAGGAGACTACACATCGTAATTGTGCATGAAGAAGTCGTCGAGGCATTATTTCCCGACGCACGCCCTGATTTCTGTATCACTGTATCACGCATTTTTGTATCACTGGACTCTGCAGCAGCGCTTCCAAAAGCTCTTCTGAATCATCATTATTATCATTAGGAACTCCTGAGTGAAGTAGAACTTTTTGGTCAGAAGTCTAAAAGTTTTAACGAAAATTCCTTTATAGGTATCTGAGATAAATCATTCTCCCAAGACTTGTTGTGCAAATTTGCACCAAGCATCATCCTTCCAAAACTTGTTGTGTAAAGTCCCACCAGGCATCCTCAAATTAAACCAAATGGAATGAGATATATAATTTGGGTAAACCTTAGTATTTTATATACTGAAATTTCTTTGATCTCCTCACTTTAAGGTTATCATGATGAAGTATCGGGATTAAGGTGTATATAGAAGAATCCGAAGAACTTCAATAATAAAATCCTGAAAACTACTGATATAATGTTACTTTAAGCGAGTTCACTATAGCTTTTTTCGACTAAGTGTTAATAAGGCTATAAAAAGTGAGTTCGATAAACCCATTGAGAATTGCAGAGATGTCACTAAAGCATGAGAGAAATGAAATACGTTTACTCTACTCTTAACATTAAATTTATATTTTGCTTGATTTATTTTCAACTTTTAGGCACATTTACCGCTCCAGTCACTCGTTCTCCACTGTCTCTCAATTAATTTAATATTCGCGTAATTAAGATAATTAATATCGCGCCACAAAGTTGGCAAACAACTTTTATTACGCGCGCACAAGCGAGCGCCGGAAAGAGAGAGGCAATCAGAGGGATTACGGAATATTTATTCTCGGAACATCATCATATTTTATGGGGTCATCATAAAAGCCCACGTAAATAAAAGTACATAACAAAAGGTCGTATATAAAGTAGATGCGTGTACTCGTGTGCCTTATATAACAGCAAGTGGAAGTAAGTAAAATCTAACGTGGAATCAGCTACAAACTTCTGCTGCTTTTATTTACGATTATTTATTTACGACCTGTACACACAAAGGCCGTTGTCATTTCGGCAAAGGATATTTGGAAACTTTGAGGAAGAAGGAAAAGCGTTTTTTGCTGGCGTTTGCAAAGTTTTATAAGACTTTGAAGGGCACTTGTGTGTCTATGCATGTGTGTGTATATCATTTTATTGGCATAATAATATATTTATTATATTGTTCCCGTATTTTTATATACATACGTATGTACATGTGTATAGATCTAATCCCCAGCGTATTAACTACACAAAAAATCCCAAATAGCCATCATTAAAATATGAAAGGATGCAGCAAGTATGCGAGGACGAGTTGTTTTGACACGGAAAAGCAAAGTAAAACTTGGGTATGGTAATAAAGACCTTTTATGGCAGTACATGGTAAGCGTACGCCTTATATGCTTCTACCAGTATGCTCTTGAAATCATATATAAGCGAAGTGAACCACACAGTAAAGTGAAAGTTTAGAAGCCCAATTTGCTGAACTACTGTCTATATGGCAACAATTTCGGAACTAGTTCTAGAATGTTGCTTTTCAGGAGAACTGGATGCCTGTTTGCATGAATAGCTCTTATCAATCCATACATTATTGCAGATTGAAATCAACAGTGATTCGTGATTGGCATCAAAATGTTATACTTTTGACAATGAGACTAAAGAAATTAGAGATTCCAAGCGAAGCCATGTTCTTGGTTGGTCTTTACAACGGAGTGAAGTTCTTAATCTTCCTTTGCTTTCCCCGGGCGGGTACTGCGGCGAGTACTTTCAGAGCTGCAGTGTTTTCATCCATTCGGACAACATGACCTAGAAGGGCCGCTGGCTTTTAATTCGCTGAACTATGTCAATGTCGTCATATATCTCTGATATGATGCATGCTTTTTATCAGTCCTTCCCCGCCGTGTTTGAATTGCTCGGCCGGCAATCCAACGGCCGCCTCCGCTTTGTTGTTCTTCACATGAGTAATTGCTATTCGAACTACTTCATGTTCGGACAATGGAACGTCTGTTCCATCGTCATCGATGGGGGAATCGGGTTCGCCTTCTCCCGGTGTTAATCTTTCACTGCTATTCAGTAGGCTGGAAGAGTGTTCCCTTCATAGTTTTAGTATGCTCTGGGATCACCTTGGGGGGTTCTACAGGAGTATGCTCCGGTCTTGAAACTTCTGTTAGTCGCCGCATTTTTTCGTGGACTTTTCGAGCATTACCCCTGTCGACCACCTTGTCAACTTCTTCATACTCACACATTTCTCTTTTCAGCTCTCGGTATCTACCCCATCCCGCAAGCGTTGTGGTCGATCGTAACGTTGCAAACACTAGAGATATGTCTTCCGTCTATCACAACATGATCGATCTGGTTGGTAGTTTTTCGATCCGGAGACAGCCAGGTAGCTTGATGTATTTTCTTGTACTGGAATCTAGTACTTCAGATAACCATATTTCGGACCCCGGCGAAGTCGATCAGCCTCAACCCATTTGGGGATGTTTCGTCGTGGAGGCTGAATTTACCGATCGTAGTGCCAATAATATCTTCTTTGCTTACCCTTGTGTTAAAGTCGCAAAGCACGATTTTTACATCACGGCGGGGGCAGCTCTCATAAGTGTGTTTCAAGCGCTCATTGAAGGCATCTTTGGTCACATCGTTCTTCTCTTCCGTCGGGGCAAATATACGATAAGTTGAAGACCTTCGCTCAGTCCTTGTCCCGTCCATCGCATTTTTTGGACGGCAGTGATGTCAACCTTCACTCTAACGAGGACATTAATCAGCTGTGCAACGGCACCTTCTCAATTAAGGGACCGAACATACCAGGTGCATGCCCTCAAATCCTAAGCCTTAATGCGTTTGCTATGGGCATCATTAAAAAGGGGGGTCTCTCATCGGAGGCTGTTTAAACTTTTTCATTGGGGATGTTTTTTTTACGTGGCGGGTCCCAAACCCAGCGCACAGCCCTATGCAGGGGATGTTTCGCCTTCTCTCTTTAGCTCGCCTTCAAACGGATGTTCTTAGGCTACCTATAGGAGAAACTTGATCAAAGACCGAACGTCGATATGCTTGAGCCATATGTAAAAGAATCGTTTCTGGCCACTTCCAAGTGAATGGCGATCAGAGAACTTTCCTCACTTGAGTGAACTTTTAAACATGACTACATACTGCTTATTGGTCCCCGAAAAGTTGTCGGTATCTTGCTTGCATCCACTCTGAGATTGTTTATTCCTTGTCTTACATATGTATGTATATGAAGAGTTAATAGTAAAAATCTTTGAATTTAAATCCATACTTTATAATACTTTCCCGTCCAAATATCGATTTCGAAGATTTTCGTTACAACTGTTTTGTTACTTGCTTGAAGGCGTACTACAGTAAGTCCGTAGGTGTCTCTTTTACTATCCTTAACCGTAAAGCGGCCTACCGTGTTTACATTGTTCAGAAATTCTATAAAGTATACACTTTTAAAATGAAAAAAAAAGAAATTCCAACCCTACCACGCCCATTATGCTTTAGCCGCCGTGCGACACGCGTCCTGCATACCATTAACATTCTTTTATGCGACTTCTTTTATAATATTATGACATTTGCGCCATTCCAATGCGAGCAAATACATATGTGTCGCCAAAATGTTTGAACATTTATATGGCCTTCGCCGTCAACAGCAACAGCATCAATAACATTCAAAGTAACAGCATAATATCCACATAAAAATAAACATTCGGCTTTACGGCCATCAAGCGACGCCTGCACCGAAATCCCTATACTTTAAAGAAAAAATTACTGAAATTGGTGGCGTTGTTCCAAATTCGGTATTTGCCGGCAGCAATGGCAACATCAACTTTGACATCAAAATCAATAAGCGACTGTCATTTAGAATTTGTCGCCACCGCCGCCGTCGCCTCAGCCCTAATGTGTTGCCTGTCTGACTGTCTGCCAGTTTATTTATTTGTATTTGTGTTTACCCAGCCCAACTGTCCGTCTGATTGTCTGTCCGCCTGTCTCTTTGCTATTGCTTTGCATTTGTTTGCCTGCCCATCTGTCTGTTTGCTTGTTTATTTATTTGAACTCACTATTCTATTTGGCCTACGGCTTCCTTGTCTCACACACATTGTGCTGGCGTCGTCTTTCGTACTCAGCTTTGGCGGCTTTATGCTTTGAATTCTCTTACCTATATTGTATTTCCTGCCCGACACCACCTCCTTTAATGTATTATTTTCACGCCCACTTCCTGCCCACGTTGCGTCGCACACAGTTCAACTGTCATTTAGATTGTCTGCCTGTGATTTCCGTGCCGTTCCGGGTCTCTGCAGCCTTACGGCGTGTAACCCCGGGCCCGCCCTGTCGTTGTCGTGTTGACCTTTTCCTCAATTGGTCACTTGTGTGGTCATTCATCTGGCTGACGCTTTTTCTTTCACTTTTTACCATCTTTAACTTTTTCGTGTCCGTTTTTGTATGTTTGTCATTTTTTTATGACCCGCTCTCTGTCGCTCTCTTTTTACCTCCACTTGTAAATGAAATATTACATTTGGGTCCAAGTAGCGTATTCGAAATTACTCTAAACGCATATTTTATTAGTTTGCTACGTTTTATTATGCATTTTGCTATTTTATGTGCCTTTTTATTTGCATTTCTGCTTTGGCAAAAAAAGGGTTCGTGTCCCCGATCGCTGACCTCATTATGTCATAAAATATTTGTTTGCTTTCAAATTCAAATAACTTTTCTATTGGGACTGCATTGGGGAATGCTATTTGGAATTTAATTATATGCCTTGAATAATTCACTTACTTACCATATGTATTTGGTGGAGATAGAACGGATTAATTATTTATAGATTTTATGGGTTGATTGATAGATAGATATTGAAGGAAGGGCTGAAATGGGAATGCTAAGTCTCATAGATTTAACATTTCAAAAAACTTTTAGTGAAATTTTCCACACTATACATCTATCTAAAGTAAAATTATAAGGTTACAAGAAATACTTAATGTGGTTTCGTACTTTATAACTGAAAAAAATCAGTCGAGCTTTAATTATAATACTTTCAGAGGTGGAGTATTTTTATCCATTTGTATGAAGGACTTAGCCAGCGTAACCGCTGTCCTTTGAGACGACTGCGGTACTGGCCGTTGTCAATGCGTAAAGAACCATAAGTCTTCCTTTCTCTCGAAAACTCGTTACGCCAGCTCATCAGATGTTGTCATCGTTCATGCCTCTGCACCATAGAGCAGGTGCAAATAGAGTTTGTTTGGTCTTTGTTTGTCGATAGAGAACTTTATTTCTCAATTAACTACTCAGTTCGAAGTAGCACCTGTTGGTAAGAGTTATTCTACGTTTGTATTCGAGACTGACATTGTTGTTGGTGTTAATACTGTTTCAAAGATTAATGAAATTATCTACGTTTTCGAAGTTACGACCGTCAACAGTGACGTGAGAGCCTAGTCGAGAGTTCGCCGACTGTTTGTTTGACAACAGGAGATATTTCATTTTCATTTCAGACTCATTTGCTTCGCTTCCTTATGCACCCTTACGGAGCTTATGGTATTGCTCAAGGTCAGTTTATTTTAGTCCTTTGCACAGCACGTTCGATAGAACTTTATGTGTGATGTTGTGGGGGCTTACCCCACGGCAGATTGTGGGTCTCCCTTTGTGTAGATTAAGCAGAGCACACTTAAATTCCATCGTCCGGCCATATTCTACAAAGAACTGATGCATGCTCTTTATCAGTTCTTCGCCGCCGTATTTAAATAACTCGGTGGGCAAACATTCAGCCCCGCCGCTTTGTTGTTCTTCAGACGGATAATTGTTATTCGATTGGGGAATCGGATTCACTATCTCCTGGTGCTATACTTTCACGGCCATTCAGTAGGCAGAAGAAGTGCTCCCTCCATAATTGTAGTATGCTCTGGGCATCAATCACTTGTTCGCTTCTGGGGGTTCTACAAAAGTATGCTCCGGACTTGAATACTTATGTTAGTCGCCGGATCTTTTCGTTGAATTTTTGAGCTTTACCCCTATTGCCAGCTCAAGCTCTTTGTGCTCACGCATATCAGCCTCTCTTTCGTTTTGTATTAGGTTTATATCGATTAGAGGCTTATAGAACTCTGAATTTAACTGAATACATATATAATTTTGTTCAACGTACTTTTTGTAATATTGTAGAAAAGCGATCGGCTTAGGCTAATTGACGTTAGAAAGATAATTATGCATAGTAAAAAGAAGTTGACAGACATTTTTGTGACTGTGTGGCTTAGAATTCATAGTCAAAGGTGGACGTTTTTCTTTGAGAAATGGTCATTGTTTCGATTGCCCATGAATTAAATATTGCACAAAGCAAATTTAGAGCCATTTATATAAGGTTGGATACAACATCAAGCCAAAAGCGTTCGTGCCACACGCGTTAACCCTAAAAACCTCGCGGACCGAGTTTTCATCGCGAATCGCAAAGCCAGGATTGACGCCACAAAAGGTTATGCTGAGAATGCTAGGGATTGGAAAGGAATCATCCACTATGATTTGTTCCAGCCTGGTCGAACGATTGATTCTACATTTTACTGTCAACATGCTGATGAGATTAAAGCAAGCAATCGAAAAAAACGGTCAGAACTGTTCAACAAAAAGGGCTTCGTCTTCCATCAAGACAACGCTAGACCACATACATCTTTGATGACTCGGCAAAACTGGGAGAGCTTGGCTGGGAAGTTTTAATGCATCCACGACATAGCCCTGACCTTCCACCACATAGCTCTGAGCTTGTCGCAGTTTTTCGCCAAGAAACTAAACAAGTTTTACCCTGATGGAATAATGTCTCTAGCGGAAAGATGGCAAAAAGTGGTCGACCAAAATTATACATATTTGGTTCACTTAATTTCATTATAAATATAAAAAATAAGTTGTACTCGTAGTTTGATTAGAAATACGAAAAGAATCATATACTTACCTATGTTAACATAAGTTAAAAGAAGCCAGAAAAGCACTGCCTAATAGCTACGAATATTCGATCAAATTTCACTACGGAAAAGTTAAATATACGAAATGCTGCTTGCTAAGGGAATCGAAAAGTACTATAGTTGAAGATAGCGCATATTAAACCAAACATCTCAAAAGGAAAATCTTGCAAATTTATATTTTATAATTTTTTAATAAAAATTACGAGCCAAATTGTACTGGTAGAGATCTTTTCATGCTCCAATAGAGTTTAAAATTGGAATTAGAAAAAGAAAATTTATTTTTTTTTTGGTAAAATAATTAACATAATAAAATATATGTTTCTTTAGTCGTTTAAAACATTTTCATATTTCAATCCTTTCATTCCGAATACTCTCAAAGCCATTTGTGGTGCACTGCGTATACGTAACACAACATACCGCCTATACATTGTAGGTACACACATAAGAACGGTATGTATGATTATACTCGTGTTCTGTGATATGAATTAGGCTATAAAATACTCGAATATATCCAGCTGAACACACACAAAGTACGAGCACAAGAGTTGGTGTTACGCGCAAATGAAAACGAAAATACTTTTTTACAGGACAAAAAGGTCACCAGTTGCCTAATTCATCAGAGAATACAGAAAACCAGCTAAATGCGTGAAAATGTGCACAAGCACATGACAGCAAAAGCAAAAAATAATAAAACATGGAAAGTAAAAGACTAGAAAAACACGAAAAGTCCATAGTCATGCGTAAATTTTGATGAATGTGGCAGAAAATTAAGTGACATGCTGCCAGCGAATATTTGTTTGAACTAATATAATATACCTCTACAAGAATTTATGTATATACATATATTCACATGTTATATTTTCGTCTGCTTTGTAGGTACACATAATCCATTTTGCATATAAGGATACATATTTGTATGAATATATGTATGTATGTATGTAAAATGGTTTTATTTATAGGCCTATGAGTTCTAATAGCAGTATATGTGCTGATGTATGTTAGTATTTGATCAATAATAATACTGATGGATGGATTTATATGTGCATATATGTCGTCATATACGTTTGACACACTTTATTACAGGCAAATCGGTTGGCGCATTTCTTTGGGAGGTCACAATTACAGTACCATAAAAATGGTTTCGCATAATCCTCTATGTAGAAAACTGCAGAGTGGTTCTGTGATGTCTAAGAATTTTATATAATATTTTTATAAATTTTTTCGAACACTTTTTTTTAGTAAAATTTGAACAAAATTAAAAAAATTATAACGGGTGATTTTTTTGAGGTTAGGATTTTCATGCATTAGTATTTGACAGATCACGTGGGATTTCAGACATGGTGTCAAAGAGAAAGATGCTCAGTATGCTTTGACATTTCATCATCAATAGACTTACTAACGAGCAACGCTTGCAAATCATTGAATTTTATTACCAAAATCAGTGTTCGGTTCGAAATGCTTTTTTATCGACAAATTTTGTTCAGCGATGAGGCTCATTTCTGGTTGAATGGCTACGTAAATAAGCAAAATTGCCGCATTTGGGGTGAAGAGCAACCAGAAGCCGTTCAAGAACTGCCCATGCATCCCGAAAAATGCACTGTTTGGTGTGGTTTGTACGCTGGTGGAATCATTGGACCGTATTTTTTCAAAGATGCTGTTGGACGCAACGTTACCGTGAATGGCGATCGCTATCGTTCGATGCTAACAAACTTTCTGTTGCCAAAAATGGAAGAACTGAACTTGGTTGACATGTGGTTTCAACAAGATGGCGCTACATGCCACACAGCTCGCGATTCTATGGCCATTTTGAGGGAAAACTTCGGACAACAATTCATCTCAAGAAATGGACCCGTAAGTTGGCCACCAAGATCATGCGATTTAACGCCTTTAGACTATTTTTTGTGGGGCTACGTCAAGTCTAAAGTCTACAGAAATAAGCCAGCAACTATTCCAGCTTTGGAAGACAACATTTCCGAAGAAATTCGGGCTATTCCGGCCGAAATGCTCGAAAAAGTTGCCCAAAATTCGACTTTCCGAATGGACCACCTAAGACGCAGCCGCGGTCAACATTTAAATGAAATTATCTTCAAAAAGTAAATGTCATGAACCAATCTAACGTTTCAAATAAAGAACCGATGAGATTTTGCAAATTTTATGCGTTTTTTTTTAAAAAAAGTTATCAAGCTCTTAAAAAATCACCCTTTATATGGTATATTCACCTTAAATGGAAAATAACGTATCACAAAAAAAAAAATGAAAATCTTTATCAGATATAATAACCAATATATAACCATTTTATAACCGAAACAATTTTTTTTGCAATATGAGTCTATGATAACCAATACGATAACCAATATATAACCACTTTATAACCAAAACTAATTTTTTTCATTATGAGGGTATAGTAACCCATATATAACCATTTTATAACCAATTTTTTTTCAATATGAGTGTATGGTAACCAATATATAACCATATTATAACCTAAGCTCAAATTTTTTTTGAACATGAGTTTTTATAACCAAAATCTTGCAATATGAGTGTATGGTAACCAATACATAACCATTTTATAACCAAAACCATTTTTTTCGATATGAGTGTATGTTAATCAATATATAACCATTTCATAATCAAAATTAAAATTTTCTTTGAATATGAGTTTTTATAACCAAAACCCTTTTTTTCCAATATGAGTTTATAGTAACTTATATATAACCATTTTATAACCAATTTTTTTTTCAATATGAGTGTATGGTAACCAATACATAACCATTTTATAACCAATACTAAAATTTTCTTTGAATATGAGTTTTTATAACCAAAACCATTTCTTTTAATATGAGTGTATGGTAACCAATACATAACCATTTTGTAATCAAAACTAAAATTTTCTTTGAATATGAGTTTTTTAACCAAAACCATTTCTTGCAATATGAGTGTATGGTAACCAATACATAACCATTTTATAACCAAAACTAAAATTTTCTTTGAATATGTAAACACTCAAGAAAATAAATACCGAAATCATTTCTTGCAATATGAGTGTATGGTAACCAATACATAACCATTTCATAACCAAAACTAAAATTTTCTTTGAATATGAGTTTTTTAACCAAAACTATTTCTTGCAAAATGAGTGTATGGTAACCAATATATAACCATTTTATAACCAAAACTAAAATTTTCTTTGAATATGAGTTTTTATAGCCAAACCAGTTCTTGCAATATGAGTGTATGGTAACCAATACATAACCATTTCATAACCAAAACTAAAATTTTCTTTGAATATGAGTTTTTTTAACCAAAACGATTTTTTTCAATATGAGTGCATGGTAACCAATACATAACCATTTTATAACCAAAACTCAAATTTTTCTTTGAATATGAGTGGTTACTATTATATCGTTTTACCTCGCCTGTGAACTTATGAATGAAGGGAAGTGATGTTACTTTAATAATTATTATTGGTTATCTTACCTTACTTAAGTGGCAGTAAAGTTGAGGCATTACATCTAAAAATATACTTATGAATTTGTTATACGCAGAACTCTGATTAATACCTTCAATACTTTGTAGAAAATGCAATAAAATGTCTTTCCTTTACATCACAGGCGGTCACACGCCTATCATGCGCCTCAAAGCATACTTCCCATATACTACTCATTGTGCGCTTAAACGAGTATAGGTTCCTATATCCATCACATAAATATGTCCCACATATGAGCCCAACAACAGCTCACCCGCTGTGCCACTAAACGGTTCAAATAACTGGTGCCATTAGACAGAAACATGCCTCACACAATTGTAATTTTGTTTTTGCTTGTCCCAGAACTTTCGCTACACGCCGACTGTCGACTGCCAACATGCCGCGTGTACCATTTTATGACCTTTTGATTTACACGCACTGACATTTTATGTTGTAAAAATGTCACTGCTTTCTAAATAATTACAATTTTATTTTTGAAATACACTCGTCGTTACACAGTTTGACTTTCATTTCTTTGTTTTTTTTTTGCATACTTTTATGCGCGCACGATAAATCAGTGGAATGCGAACGAGAAATAACAGACGCAGCGTTGTTGCTGGTTAGCAAGTGACGCACGAATGCGAAGATAGCTGGAAATAAAATACTGTTTGCTTTGTTTTTGTTTTTGCAAAGGAAATGCGAACGCGAAAAAAGCATAATAAATAAATGAAAGTGTCAAAGGTTTAAGGCTCGCGGCTCTGTCGAAGCTGGCATTGCACGGTACGCGCTTTGTCATTTCACTTTCAGCCTAGTGACATGCCAGCTTTCGATTGTCAACATTTGACTTTTAGTGTCGCCTCGCTCCTTTCGCTTGATTGCGAAATTTTAGCTGCGTCGATGTACGCCGATGATGACGATGTATATGGCTTGGGCGAATTTTAAATTTAATTTTCACGATATGTGTTGAGTTGGAAGAGATGAGATATGGGTTTAAGAAGCAGGTAATGTACGAATATGGTTATATATTTCTTTGGTATTTCATTGAAAATTAATATTCTTAAGCACTACAACTTGAATGCCTTTCACAAATACAAAGATTCCTTAAAAGAACTTGCATCCGATCGTTCAATTTCTATGACAGCTACTATACATGCTATGGTGATACGATCCGAACAATTTCTTTGGTAAGAAACTTTGTCAAGATTAATAAGTTTTCCCTACAGCCACTTGATTCTTCACTGTTTACCTTATATCAGCTGTTCCGACAAAAGAGTAGCTTCTTGGACAGAAAAAGCAAGGGACAAATTTCATATTGACATCTCTTAAACTGAAGAATTCGCGATATATCCTGAATAACGCCAAATAATTTTCATGGATTTTTGGAACTTCTATGAACCATTCACCTCTGACCGACTCCGATTATGCTTAGAATGACTTCTTTGAATTTGGTTGAACCGTGGGCTGAGGGCCAAGGTATTCCGCCACCTGAGCACGTATGAGTGAGACTCTGCAGAAACTGCTAATGGATAAATTTCATGTCATCACATTCGTACTTTTATGAGTTCCAACTGGATACTATGCTAAAATTTTTGGAAGACAGTACCAAAACTGTAGGGAGAATTTCTCCTCCACTATCAAGTTCTCGGTAGACCATAGTTTAAGTATCACGGTAGTCATACTTTCTACAAACCCTACAAATTGGCTGGAATTGATATTAGCTGCCTCAATAAGTTTGTGGAGCGCTCGAAGCGCTTTGTCGATTTATGATAGTATCTTCACTCTCTCATAAAATGACATTCTAGAGCTGAAAAGAGATAGTACATAGAAAAAGAGACATAGATACTACTGGGAAATTTCAATGCAAGGAAATAATATAAAATAATCGCAACTTTCACTGGAGTTTCTCGACGATATCTCAGAAGTTGCACATATGAAACCTTGTGTATAGATGCACTTCAACAGTAAGATAACGTTGTGCTGTTGGGACATAATAGAGTGAGACGATTTTTGTACCGATTGGTTTACAATGAGCCCTTTAAAGACCTTAGTACATGTACTTTTTTCAATGTACTTTTTTTAATGGCCTTTTTTGACAGATCACGCGTAAGTCGTTTCATGTTATTAGGGAACACGTCGAGGGATCATGTCAAGATCTTAATTGAAAAGCATACAAAATACAGATTGTGCAAAAACTGAACCCAAGCGGCATCTCTTTACTAATGGACTCTTGAAAAGTTTCAACAAGATATTCGAGCCCAATTTTGTTCAGCGATGTGGTCCATTTCCGGCTCAAAAGGTATGTAAATGAATGAAATTGCCACATTTAGGACAAAGATTCAAGAGCTGTCATTTTATTCAGAAAACAACAGTTTGGTGTAGTTTGTGGACCGGTGGAATCGTCGGTCCACATTTATTCAAAAATAATTATTTGATGCCTGAAATTGAAGCCGATGATCCCGGCGACATCTGGTTTCAACAAGACGGCGCCACTTCCCACACATCGCATAATTCAATGATTTATTGAGAGAACCCTTCGATGTGCAGATAATTTCACGTTTTGGACTGGTTAGTTCGTCACCAAGATCGTGTGAAAATATTGTATGTAAAGTTTGTGCTAACAATCCTGCTTCAACTCAGGCTATGAAGCAAAACATCGCGGGTAACATTAACCAATTACCAGTCGAAATGCTGGATCGAATCATCGAAAATTGGACTCATTTGAGGGACCATCTGAGACTTAGCCGCGGCCAAGATTTGCAAGTTAATCTTAAAAAACTAATTGCCAAGTAATCATCTTCGGAATGATCATAAACATTTCTCATTAAATTTCAAGTATTTTGAGCATGTTTTTTCTTTAAAAAAAAAGTAGGGAACCTTGAAGTGGATCAATCTTTATAGCTACGTTCCAAAAATGTTTCAAATGAGATCGTAAATTATTCAGTTATTTTACTCAATAAAGAAGTAATATTTAGAAAAAGAAAAAACAGGCACGCCAAACCTAGAGCTGACCTCGGTTTCGAAAATTTTCGACTTTTCAAGAAGAAGTTTTCTATTTATCCGAGAAATCTTTTAAGCATAAGAATGAAGTACGAATTCCATCTCTCTTAAAATAACTCATTTAGTCATTAGAAACTTTTGAAATAGTCAAAACAAAAATCATTCATAAAAAGACATTAAAGGGGTGGATAGTTATTACACCTGATTTATCTACGTGTAACTTCTGGCTATTCAGGAAATTCACATGACAACTCAAAGGAGAATTGAGGATATAAAAGTTGAATCGAAAAAGGCTTTGATGGCCATTATGACGGACGATTTTTCCAAGTGCTATACTATAATGACTGGAAAATTCGTTGTCATACATGTATGGCAGCGGGAGAGGATTACTTTGAAGTAGATAAAATGGGAAAAAATCACCTTTAAATTTGATCACAGTAGTATGTGTTGGAGATTACTTGTGCCTATAGTACTAGGTTTCGAGCGTGTTAGTTATGTAAGTAGGAAGAAGATGAATATACATAGGACGTGGAAAGCAACATCCAAAAATATACTGGATTTTGCTTGACCTAGGTTTTTATAGTCACATTAGCAATATTGTCGAGAGTGAATTAAGAGTTGTGTTCTAGTCCCACAAAATGCCGAAGCCCGCTAATTTAAAATTTTTAAAGATTCTTGTGAGCTATGACTGTGTGATTATTTATAGCATAAAATATTTGAGTTTCAAACCCATGACTTGACCATGCAGGAGTCACGCACTTAGCCAATTTCTATCTCTTTTTTTCTCTTCTTGTATCATTATTGTTTTTCTCTCATCAGTTTTTTTATTTATCGTTTCATTTTACATTTCGCTTGAGCACCACACGCGATGTACGGTACGGTGGGGAATACCGGCAAATGACATACATGAAAAAGCATTTGAACATGCCATAAAATAATTCATATTAATTTCAACTGTCTCATATCATTTAATGTGTTTATGTGCCTTTTATGTTGTTGTAATTGCTGCTTTGTCTACTGTGTGTACCACTTGTTGTTGTTGCAAATGTGCACAGCTAGCACAACAAAAAACCCACGCAGACACATAAGCATTCGCATGCAGGCAAGGAATTTGTCAAAGGCACAGAAGAACAAACAAACAAGTTGCAACAACAAAGCGGCAGCGGAATGAGCATGTGAATATTTGTTTGCCTTCCTGCGCCTATGATGATGCTTCCTGTTGCGAAAAAGGAAGCGCGTAGGGACGCGCATTTCAAATTACCTTTAATGTGTGTGTATATGTAATTATGTGGGTGTGAGTGCTCGCATTTTTGTCATTTCACCTTGTATGTGCTGTCACAATGGCTCAGCGGTTTTGTTTACTTTCTTGTATTATTTTTTGCTTTTGTCAATACACTTATATGTAAATGTGTGTGTGTGCGCGAAACAATTTGAAGTAAGAATTGACTTTTCATGTCCTTTGTTACTCACCTGGCATGTTGTGGGCCCACATTGCCCATGTCGTGCGCCGAGCTAGCGGTAATTTGCGTATCAGCAATGGCACCGGATTCCATGCCGAGCGGCTGCTTGCAAGTGCCTGTAAGTATGCAATGGTACACAGAGTTAAAAAAGCAGACAGTGGAGGGAAATAAGCGTTTGTGTGTTGGTTTTCTTTTTCTATTTTATTCTTATTCTTACAGTAATATTTACATATGCTGTTTGATAGCATTGTTTGCAGTTTACTTTTGTGCTCTTTTGTTGGTTTCTTCACTTTTTGGTGTCATTAAAAGACTGAACAGTAAATAAAACGTTAAAGCGCCTGAAAGTAGGCTTTATAATTAGAATTTACTATAATTTGACAAGCTGAGCATACAATGATGCCGTGATAAGGATTTTAGGTGACTCTAAATTGGCTTATTTGATATTATAAAAATATTGGCTTTGAAAAAATGAACTGCTAACCAAATTGGAATTATAACAAGAAAAAACGTGTTCAGTTTGTATGGAAGCTATATGCTATAGTAATCCGATCTGAACAATTTTTTCAGAAATTGTATTATTAGCTTAAGCAGTAATCCATGTAAAAATTTGTGATGATACCAGGTCAAATGCAGAAATTTTCCATACAAGAACTTGATTCCGATCGTTCAGTTTGTATGGCAGCTATGTATATGCTATAGCAAGCCGATCTGAAGAATTTCTTCGGAGGTTACATTGTTGCCTTAGAAAATAATCTATACCAAATTTTGTGAATATATCTTGTCAAATGCAGAAATTTTCCATACAAGAACTTGATTCCGATCGTTCAGTTTGTATGGCAGCTATATGTTACAGTGGTCCTATATCAGCAGTTCCAACAAATGAGCAGCCTCTTGAAGAGAAAATGAAGTTTGCGAAATTTCAAAACGATATCACTAAGAAAGCATTATTTGTTAAGGAGGTTTAATGTGAATTGCACGAAAAACGTATCTAAGATACCGTTCAACCTTAGCACACTTAGTGGTGTGTCATTTGGAACAGTCACATTGCAAACACCAATGCCAATAAAATCTCCAACGATGCCACTAAGATCTCTGACTGTCAATCGTCCATTCTCAAACACCAATTATTTTATTTTATTGATGTGCTAATCATCAGTTGATGGCCGTTCTGTACTTGGTTCGTCGTCAATGCGTTATGGTCGAGAATAATTTATTCCAATCAAGAACACGGATGAGGTACATTTCTGGCTCAATAGCTATCTAAACAAGCAAAATTGCCGCATTTATGACGAACATTAGCCTTAGAGATTCAAGAGCTGCACTTTCAATCTAAAAAAAAAAAACGGTTTGGTGTGGTTGGAGGGCCGGCGGATTTATTTAAAAGTGATACTGGTGAGACTATTTGATGCCTTAAATTGAATCTTGAGATCTCGGCGACATTTGGTTTGGTGTTTTTTCTTTAAAAAAGTAGTAAACCTCGAAATGGATCACCCTTTATATAAACGTTTTCCACTTACGTTGGCTGCTATGTATATTTCTGAACATTTTCGTGCGATCATTTTTCACAACTTTCGACGTGGATTATCAGGACAAGAGTGCGTCGATGAACTAAACTCTTTGTATGGCTATGAAGCACCATCCTATAGTACTGGCCGTAAACAAGGTTTGTTCTCGTTGGATCCCGCACAATTTGACAATCGCTCAAAAAAGGCTCGTGTGGATTGGTGTAAAGAAATGCTGAAAAAATACGATTGCGGTGCTTCAAAAGACGTTTATAAGATCGTCACAGGTGACGAATCATGGATCTATGCCTATGAGCCCGAAACAAAACAGAACAGCAATCGACCGTGTGGGTCTTCCATGACCAGCCAAATCCAACGAAAGTTGTTCGTGGAAGAAGCACTTCGAAGCAAATGGTCGCCTGTTTCTTCGGTAAAACTGGTCATGTGGCGACTGTTCCGCTTGAGCAACGTAGGACCGTCACTTCTGAGTCGTACACCACCATTTGTTTGCCTGAAGTCTTCGGAGAAATTCGAAAAACGAACAAGAGAGGACGAATCATTGTGCACAATGACAATGCGAGCTCTCACACATCGGCTCAAACCAGCGCCTTTTTGACGGGCCAAAACTTCGAATTGATGGGTCATCCGCCGTGTAGCCCTGACTTGGCACCCAATGACTTCTTTTTATTCCCACACATCAAGAAAATAATGCGTGGTCAACGATTTTCGTCGCCAGAAGATGTTGTTGAAGCATTCAAAAACCATGTTTTGGAGGTGTCTCAATCGGAGTGGAAAAAGTGCTTCGAAAATTGGTTTGAGCGCATGCAAAAGTGTATAAATCTTGATGGAGAATATTTTGAAAAACAATAAAACCATTTTCGTTGATAAATATTCCTATTTTCATTATTAGGCCAGAAATATATGTATATAGCAGCCTACGTATTCACTCATAAAATGTGAGCATATATTATTTTCAAAATCAATCAATCGAAAATACGCTCACGTTGCTTTCTGAAGCTTATATAAAAGTGTGTATGTTTTTTTTTGGTTTCATTAAGCCACATCAATTTCTAATATTGTACACTGTTTAGTTACCTAATCCAGCAACTTCAATTTGCTATCAATTACAATTTTTTCCAAATATCGTAATCCATATAATTCAAGGACTTGAAATTGTTGAATAGTCATTCAATGGCAGAGCATTTATTGTAAGCCGCTGCAATGAAGCAATACAAAAATGGAAAGGCTTCGAATGAAAAGCGCTGTTCAAGTGCAACTATGCGATTTGAACTTTATAATTCACTAAATTGTTAGTTTTTATATCGTGTATAAAACATATTTTTTATTTGTGTATATTTTTTGCACTGCACTCAGAATGGCAATTCATCAAATTGCTTTTAGCAATGAAAATGCATTGAAATGTTATTGCGAAAAAACGGAGATAATAACGGTAAGAGCAAAATAGAAAATACTGCGAGTGAAGAGTAATATGCGCATTGTATGGGCGATTGGAAAAAAAGACTGAAAAATATTTATATAAAAATGAAATCGTTATATGAATTTGGAGTCGAGTTTTTAATAGAAAAAACTGGAAAATATTTTCTTTTCACACCTTTGTAACGTGTTGCAGCAGAGAAGAGCAGTTTTATGCAGCAAAATTTTTTGAAAATCTTTAAAGCGTAGGCAGAGGCCTGCTTATATTATTATATAATAAGGAATCGGTGTAAAAATTGTATAAGAGGTTATTACGTTGATATCTCATATCTCGGGACCCGACAGACCGATTTCGACTAAACTTATTGTAGACATTTTTCTCATATGCCTTTGTCACAATGGGAAAATGGGCGAAATCGGACCACAACCACGCCTACTTTCCATATAACACAATTTAAAATTCCATTTGATTCTTTTACTATCCAGTACACAAATCAAGAAGTAATTAATATAACAGAATACAATTTCGGACTAAGAATGCCTTTAAAGTATGCCACCTTATGACAAAAATTATTAAATCCAAGCAAAATTGTTCCAGCCCCTGGTACCGAATATGTGGCCACAGTATTTAAACCTTAAGACCGAAAGTAATGGTCAATGTATAGGAAATCCTCTTCTGATAATACTATCTCTGTGTATCAAAAATGGTTTGAATCTGATCAATGCTTCCTGCGTGCTCATTAGGGTGTTTTTTTTTAACTATTAATTTTTTTCAATCACATCATGAAATTTCCTTGGAAATACCCTAAAACAAATCCCCCGAAAATTTTAGCTCTTAATATTAACATTAAGGACTGGACCAAATCATGTAAAAATTTTCCATTGAAACTACAGGACAATCGTGATTTTTATTTTTATATTGGCATAGCTCAGAGGCATTTTATGGCATCGCTTCGACTTTAGACACATATTCCTCAGATTTGAACACTCTACAAAAGTGCCCATTGCCACAAAGTCGAAACTCACACCGGCGAGGTAGTACGGAGCCTGACTTTTCCACGAAATTGTGCCCAAAAAATAAGGTGATATTGTATTTATTTTCAAAATTCTTTATTTCTTCTTCCAAATCAATTTCATCCCCTTCAAAGTAATCCCTTTCCGATGCAATGCACTTATGCCAACGGATTTTCCAATCTTCGAAACACTGGTTGTAGTCACTTTCCGGGATGGCTTTCAGTTCCGCCTTCGCCGTGGCTTGAATCTCCTTTGACGTATAAAAACGGTGTCCCCGGAGCGGTCTTTTGAGCTTGGTGAACAGTCAGATGTCGCACGGCGCCAGATCAGGTGAATACGGTGGTTGTGGAACGATATGGGCTGAGTTTTTGGTGAAATGATCACGAATTTTTTCCAAAAAATTCAATGTTTTCGGTACCAGTCGAGATTTGACGCGCTTGAAGCCCAAAACATCCTTCAAAATGGTATATTGTTAATCGAAGGTTTTTCAATACCAAATCTTTGATTTGTTGAACGTGAGCTCGTCGGTTTAGGTTGATGGTCGCCCTGGACGCTCTTCGTCTTCGACACGTTCACGGCCGGCTTGAAACTCACTATACCACTTGTAAACATTTTTTTTAGACAAAGCCTCATCAGCAAAGGCTCTCGGCACCATCCTCAACGTATTCGCAGCAGAAAATTGATAAACTACCAACCTAAAAAAAATAATTCTCCAAATCCTTCGACGCGCGCAGCTTAAATTCAAATGTCCTTATTTTTTGGACACAGTAGTATCTCGTAAATGACAAGAGCTATAGAAAAACTGTACTTGACAAACTTGTAGGAAATTTTATTTACTACAAAAAAGGTCCAAGGTCAAAACCGCTATCATTAATACCTCTTGAGATATTCGTCTTTTTAAGTAAGGCTGTATGGAATTTTCATAGATTTTTTAATACATACCAACTATGCAATGGTATGCCACCTGCCTTTGAGCCTAACATGAATAAAACTGGAAGAAAATTTAACCTAGACTCCATATAACAAATATTAGGATTTTCGAAAATTCGGCCAACTTTACTCCATATGATTGGTGATTGTACGAGAAGTACTTTGTGAAAGCCTGTGAGCATTTTATAAGTATGTGGCATGATAATATGTAGTTAATAGAAAAAATCGTATCGATACTACAACTTCCATATACAACATATAATGGTTTTCGTTTTTCTAACACAGCTTATGTCTGTCAGTGTATGAGTTATATGTAGTACATGTACTATATACATAAAATTGTGTGGATTCAGATCTTCTGGTTGTCATTTTACATCTTAAATTATTTTCCTGTCTTTCATCCTTGGAATTTGCAAGAGTATAAAGTATGTCAGTTATTTTGGTATAATATGTTCGGTTATACTCGCACTTAGCACTTCCTTACTTGCTTCATATTTTATTTTATTTTTTCATAATAAATACAAAATATTATTTCTAAAAAATTCCGAATTGCATTTCACTCTTGAGTGCGCGCATTGTCAGCTACAAAGCTTTGCTGTGTTCATATTTATCATTTTTTCCATAAAAAAAAAATTATTTTTTTGAGTGTGCACTGTAATCTAAAACAAAAAATGTATATGGTTTAACTGTTTGTTGTTTTCGAAATCCATTAATGCGAATTGCTAGTTCACAGTTCAGTGCGCATTCAAATGCCGCGTCTAATACAGCTACTCTTTCCATGACCTTTTTACTTTTTATGAATTTTACACTTTTTTTATTGTGAAGCTACTTTTTCACAGCACGAATTTACGTGTGAATTCAAATACTGCGTTTATAAATTTTAAAAATTAAATTTAGAAAGCTGCATAAAAACTAACCATTTAGCAAGTCAACAGCCAACTAACTACATATGAGTTGTAACAAAAACCTCTATTAATCCCTTTACAATTACTAAAATGCAATAAATATTTATCTCACTGTAGCCATTATTCGACGTTTAAATTTTTTTTCAAGTTAAAAGTGCTTGTTGAGCTTAAATAGTTTAGCCAAAGTTATGTTTGGTATTTAGCAAAATTTTAAAATACAATTTTGCGCTCATGTTCACTTAGGTCCACTCCCTAATCGGTGTGTTTACATGCAAGCGCTCACAAATAGTTTGTGTTAGTATTAGCTTTATCTCTGGCTGACAAGTCTCACTAATTGGTCTTTTTAGTATGATGAAGCGTTGCCAAGTTTTTTTTTTTTCAAAATTATTTTATTTATTGAATCTGCTTTTTCTTAAAGCCTAACAATAAGTTATAAATCTTAAATCTATTTAAAAACAGGCTCAAGCAAGTGATTGAGCTGTGTTGGTAATACGTCGCTCTTTTATATGCAGACATATCTCTTATTTTAAGTCGTGTTTGATCGCAGGGCATTAGCCAAAGGGTTTGGGTGATCTCGGAGTTTAGATATATATTTTATTCTGCTGTCTTCTACTTCTTTCTGGACCACGATTTTCAATTTCGGGCATCAAAATGTCGTGTATTATGGCTCAATAACGATCGCCATTGACTGTTACGTTCTCAACGGCATTACTTTTGGATTTTATTTAATTCCACCGACCCACAAACTACACAAAATTTTTTTTCTGAATGAAATGGTAACTCTTAAATCTCTACAGGTTGCTCTTTGTTCCAAATGCGGTAATTTAGCTTGTTTTGCTGAATAAAATTTGGCTCCAAACGTGGAATAATCTTGCAACGTTTTAAGAAACAATAGAGCTAAGCGATGTGGTTTGGAAAGATCGAGCGGCTTCAGTTCTTACATAAGCTGTAATTTATAAGCATTGACTTTTAGATCTCCATGTAAAAAGCGCCCAGTTGGTTCACATGTCAAGCCGAGTTTCTGCGAACGATGCCGAATCTTCGCAGTCTTCACGGTTTTCACTGTGTATTGACCGATGAATCAAAGATTTACGTGAGCAGCCTTCTTCTGCAGTGATCCATACTCAGGAGATAGCATTAAACTTAATGACTTCAGTCTTTCTCACCTAAGTTGTTGAAATAAGAGAAGGCGCGAAGTGGGCAGTAAAGTCTATAAAGGAGTCTCAATGCGTTAGATTGCGTAAGGAGGCAATAATAAGACTTGCAGTAAAAAAACTCTGTGAATATCGTCTCGGTATCCAGTCCTTCAACGGTTGTTTGAAGCAATTCTGAAGGAACGCCTCATGTCTGGGAACACAAGCAGCACAAGCATAGCACAAAAGTATTTTGACGAAGTGTTGATAGAATATATACTAAGCAATTTAAATTTTTCGATACGATTTTGTATAAGAGAGTCATCACAGAGCATCTAACTCTAAGATCCCATCTTCAGAAACTGGACAAAGTGGGTCCTGCAGAAGGCAGAGAATAAGCGGAGCACGATGTGTCATTAGAACATTTACCTGAGGTGAATGCCCAGCCCTCAGTAGGTGGAAACGGGATATATTTCACATCTCCCAGTGTTCCAACTAAATCGATATTGGACAGGCAGGTTAAAAAAATCAAATATCTCGTTAAGTCCCACAGTTGCTTAACAAGGCTGGTTACAATTTGGGCCTAATGTTGGCCTAGTTACGGTCGCCTGCGGTCGAGCGCTGCTGTGCCGTCCTTTTCAAGCAACCAACCAACTGTTAATCTATATTGGAAGTATATAAGAATTAGAAGGATATCGGTTTCAACATCTTTTGTGAGTATTTCACTGTTAGCAATATTTGATACTATGATTATGAATTCTCATATGGTAGAATCTATATGAGGACTCCTCGGTTCAAAATATGCTAAGACTCTCATAAGGTCTCGGGTTTGGCGGTGGCATTAAGAGTGTTAAAAATACAAATTTCTTTGATTTCGTTCACTTTGTGGATTAGTATAGGTTACTTTTTCGGTTACCTTTTCTGATCTGTGGATTTACATAAAATATTTGTTACACAGAAAATATATCTTGCGCGCTTAAATAATTGTTATGATTTGCATTGCAAAACGTGGCATAAATTATGTCCTGTTTTACTACTCTTTATCATAATTGACGGCACCATTTAAGGAGCTTTAATAAAGTTGCTCAAGAAAGAAATCAACTTTGCACAACTGAGACCACACGCAAGGCAAAGAAAGAAGAGGCCAAGCGGAGTATACAGCATACTCCATCATACTGACTGATTAACTGGCCGACAAACGCATTGATTGACTAAAGTTATTGCTTTTATTGATTGACTACAGCGACAACAACAACAAACGGAGTGACTTAAATGGCCTGATTGGTTGGGCTAGTGATGACCAAAAACAGCTGAATTACTTAGCTCATACACACAACGGCCTAACGAGTGACACAAACGAGTGTCAGGGTGGCCGACTGATTGGTTGACTGACTGACTGACTGCAGGCAGCATCGACCGAGTGGCACGGTAGTGATGGTTACAGCGGTGGATTGACTGTTTGACTGCCACAATTTACTGCCGCTACGCCTAAACGGACTGATTAAATGCCTTTTGGAGATATTCAAGTGAACTTGCAGAAATTATGGGTGTGTATATGTGTGTCACAGAGTTTGACCGAAATTCGAAAGCTGGCCTCGAAAGAGAACGCTGGAGTACGGATAAACTAAAGCGTTCTTAACACGCAGACGCTTCATCATATGGAGGCCACGAAATCCTTCACAAACAACTTTAAGGCTCTGGCAATGGACAAAGTCTCATAAGCTACAACAACAATGCGTTAACGTTCTGCAGGCAATTGTTGTATATGAATAACAGCAGTCGTAACTTGGCCCTACAACCTCACATACCAACACACACACACAAATTTGCAGCGGACCACAGAAGATTTAGACCTTTTGCGCTCATGTTTATTAATGAACGCGTTCCGAACCAAAAGGATGTCAGTCGGCTGGACTACTGTTGCTGCCACATTGGCTAAATTTGCGGCTGCTACCGAGCGTGTATGTGTATGTTTGTGTGTCTGTATATATTTACATTGGCCACTTCTCTACCTCCCAACATTATCAACACTATCAGCAACATCATCTTGGTCAAAGTCATTTGATATTCTATTTGGCAGCGTCCAAACCAAGTGCGCGCTGTATGGCTAGTGGCACAACTAAGTAGCATTGTTGTTGTAGTTGCTTTCCACAGCTACTATAAATGCCGCTGTCGCCTTTATTATGAATGCTTGCTGCTGTTGCGGCAATTGACCGCGGTCGAGTGGCTGCGCTGCCACAAACGCAGATAGACTTTTGGAAGCATACACATTCCCATTTATATATACACTCACGTATCTTTACTGGCACACACACATACCTATATATGTACACAAAACATGCATTTATTCGTCAATTTACTCGTGGCAGCCACTCAGTGGTTCTCATTGCTGCCACACATTGTTCAATAGCCGCCAATCGCCTCTGCGGCCGTTCACTGGTGCGCGTCCACCATGTGGCCAGGATGTTGCTAATGGTTGTGAGTTGATGAGTTGGCGGTCGTTTAGTTGCGGCTGATTGATTTGTTCGCTAATTTATTATGAGAATATTAAATGAAGGAGTGTATAAGTTGGATAAGTTTAAGTAAGCAAATATTGTTGATTGTTCTTTTCTTCGCCCTGTTGGTGTGACTAATTTATAGGTTGAAAAAAATGCGGAAGTAAATTTCGTGTGAATATTTGAGAGTAAATTGTTTGGCATTGCTTTGACTTCTTCAACCATAAAATAGGGGACTTTGATCAGTAGGCTGACCTTCAACACCGCAGCATTATACCTGATCGATTTTAAGGAATATGACCTTTGAATTATTCTTCCCCTCTTCATCTGCAAACTGGAGGAAGTAGTTTCTTTCCAACTTGCCAAAAGATTATCACAAAACAGCTATCTCATTACTAGGTACTAAATCAAATCTGAGAGCACTTGGAGGAATCCAGAGAATATCAATACCACTTTGATACCTCGGCTATCATTGCAGAGATGATGCGCTAATAGAAGGGCAATCGTATTCCATCAGGCCAGCGCTAGGCCACACACATTACTGGAACCTCCTTGACTTTTTTTCGGAGGTTCTTACACATACAACTTTCTATATAGGAACAGGCATCAAGTGTTTACTACCTGTGCGTGCCTATGGTGCCTTATTTTGCAGGTGGAAAATTCGCCTCAAGAAAAGATTGTCAAAAATGACTGTCGACTATGTTTGGGAAGCTGTATGCATAAGTGGTTCCGAGCAGAGATATTCCGAAAACCCTCATTACCTCGATTGCACCTGAACCACTGCATCGCGTGACCAACTCCTAGTGGTTTCTTATCTGCGCTTTTAAATATGAGAAAAAATTAGGTGGGATCAAGTCGGTGGTGAAAACGTGTAGTGAGCTTGTTTACGACTCAGGAGCTTTTCTAAAAGTCTCACTTCAGACTACAATGCCATTGCAGTGTCTTTGAGACGGAAGTGACTACCAGAGAAAGTAGTAGATGTACTACTCCGAAATGTAGCGATTTTTAGAAAGGCGTTCATTTCGAAAGTACAAAACTGGCTTTGAAAACGCTGACAAGTGTTCAATACTAACCAAGGCGTGTCTAACCAATTTATCGATAGCATTAAGCTATCCTACAAGTCACTCATCATCTCCGTTCTGTCATATAGGGCAAAGGCACGGACAATGACAACATTTGATGAGTTGACGTTACGAGTTTTCGAGAGAAAGGTGTTTGCCGAATACCGAAGTCAATGGAAAGATGAGCTTTACGAGATATACGATATTAATATAGTTCCGTGAATTAAGAGACAGCGCCTACGCTGAGGAGATCATGTAGTCCGGAGAGAAGAGACCACTGCAGCTTTGAAAGTATTCGACGCAGTACCCGCCAGGGGAAGCAGAGGAAGAGAAAGATCTCTACTGCGTCAGAAAGACTAGGTGAAGAAGAACCTGGCTACACTTTGCGCCAAACGGCGACAATGAAGAACGACTGTGCGCTGTTGTGATCGCGGCTATAACGGCGGAAGCCGTTCAAAGCCAATAAAGAGAGAGTTAACCTACTTAGTTATTCACCGTTTTGGGTGCCTAGCTACAACGGAATCGCCGGAAGCTGCAAGAAGACCGAAAAGCTTGAGAGAGAGAGAGAGAGCAGTCTTAACCCAATTTCATTAGATTAGGAACGAGTTGATATCCCGTGGTCCGTTTGGGTTTTAGCGTTAAAGTCGACAAACTTTTGTCAATAACTTGTTCGGCTGCGAGAAAACTCTGGCCCAGACTGAAACATAATAAGTCTTCTGAGTTACTTCCTCTTACTTCCCCACAACCGCAATTGTAGATGTTCTGACTGCCCACTATCCAATAGAGTCATACGAGGTGAGACTTATCGGATGCAAATTGATAAAGTTGTATAGAGGAAGGCGAGTAGGTGGGATTAATATCAGCCTGCTTAAGAAATTGGTAGGCTCAGAGTGCTTCGTCGATTTATAAAGGCCTAGGGATCCATGTCTAGGAATTTTTGGAATCACAAGGGTTCAGTCATGAGGACTTCAGTAATTCTCGGGCGATCACTCGATACGGATCTAGCAGAAAGTTAATAATGGTGCACTTTGATGACCGACAGTTCGATGAACAAAAAAGTAAGGTAGTGGAAACGTCATGGGAGACATGATATTGAGTTATTATGTGCACAAGTGACGACTGAGACAATTATTTCACGTAATCCACTAGGTCCACTGATCCTTTTGTGACAAGAACTTGCGATGCGGATATGGCATACTCAGAAAGGCCACTTAAGAGTGCTTATTCCTGAATAAACTTGTATATAGTTGAAGATCTATGAATTGTTGGACCTTGTGCAGTCAAGGGGTGTAGGTGTCAAACCACTACCATTTACTAAAATGACAATAGAAGATGGACGTGATGGAAACTTTTTGAACTCAAATTCGTAGTCAGCACACCTTAGATATACCACAGACCTTTTAGCCCATCGGTCGCAAATTTTTTCTTCAGATAGGCTGAGTGGTGTTATCAACTTAAATTAGTCCTATTGCCAGTGCCATAAATTTAGAAAATGGTACTGGCAAGCAATTGCATTCAAACTCAAAATATTTTCGCGTCCATTAACTAGCTAATAAAAATCAAAAACCAGTCTCTAAAATTTGTTCTTTCTAAATCGAAAATTCTCATTCCAAATTTTAAATTTGCCAATGTTTCAATCCCCCGACCAATGACAACAACTACCCTCTAACTCCTCAACGGTTGCAACAGCATTTTTCAGTACCAACTGTTGCTGGCTGACTGCCTTGTTGCCCATTGTTGTTGTTGCATGCATAAAGCCAATGAGCCGTGCAACATGCTGGCGCTTTATATATGCTGCAATACCAACAACAATTACAAACATAATAGCAACAAAAATAAGCATCAACAGTAGCGCTAATAAACGAAATTTGAAGGGAGAGCGCCGAAAGCAATAACAAACAACAACGGACAGCAACAAAAATATCCACTAGCGTTGCTAAGTATTTACTGAGAGAAATGGCAGCGCCAACAACAAATAGTAAAGCAAATTGCGGCGGCAACAGCGGCAGCATCATGCGCAGCCAACTTCATTAGCAGCTGTGTTGTTATTAGTGCTTCGCGTTTTGTTGCCACGCTGGTGCCTTTGCAGTCATAAAGTACGCGTTGTTAACTTTGGCTGTTATTTGGCTGTTGCCATTTATGTTGCCACGCGTCATTGCATCACACAGCTCCGTCATAATTCACATCATTTAAACTTTGGCGCTGTGCTATACGCGAATTAGTTGCTGTATTTGTAGAGAACTTCGCATTTGCAGCCATTATTATATAGATTTATATTAATTGTATAAAAACTTGTAATGCTTTAAGAAATGGGAATCGCTCTGATGCTCTGACAAGAGATTACTGCGGATTCATTCCTACGGATTTATTTTTTTCTGGTTGGTTTTTCTTGTAATTCGAGTATGAATCATTTCAATTTACCTGCACGAATTTTTTTTGTTGAGAACATTCTTAGACCTTGTTAAAAGAATTTTTAATAATATGAACAAAAAAGACATCGATTGCCTGGTACTGTTGCAGAGAACGATTGGCTAAAAGTGGGGTCTCTCACCGAAAGTAGTTCTCTGGACTGGGACTTTACGTAGTGTAGCGCTCTAGAAAATTCCACACTTGCAAAGCAACTAGAGAGTGTTCAACAAGCGCTAGTCCACTCCAACCAAGACACTTAACGCCATCTTGCACATGGCTGCAGAAGTTGTCGTCAGACTCAGAGAATCTGGGTTCTGAAAGAACACCTGTCTGAACACTCGGAAATCCAAACCGGATCACTTGAATCATGTAGACGCCAAACAGAGCTCTGGCTGCTCTTTCTCTACCCATATACCGGCGAGGGATTTGGCTGGTAGTCCTACCAGACGCCATTCAACACTTCCTTCCTGACTGTTCCGTATTTGGAAAGTCAAGACTTACATACTCGGTAGCACATACTTTTAGACATCCCACCGAGCTGGCGGCTACGGAAATTAAACGGCTGCGCAGGTTTGTATTGGCTACTAGGTGTTTTGCTAATTTTTAAGTTCAAACACAGGGGCCTTCTAACCTAACCTAATATCAACCTTTGGTTCAGCAGTCTTCAGGTTGCAAACTACCGAAACTCAGCCGAACTCATGGTCATGCTTTGTGATCTAAACCCTTTCTGTTTCAAAATTACGTCAACTGCTTCAAGCTAATGAAGCTTTTCTATATTAGAAGAATACTCTATGAAGTCACCACGATGAATTAAACTTGCTTCAATCATAATCGATATAATTGATCGAATAATGATTCAGTAATTATACAAAAATATCTTTTGAAAAGTAACAAACACTGTTTTAGACTAAGAAAAGCTGGACATGAGGGGACCCAAGCTAGGACATTCTGAAATCCCCCTTTACATTACTTGCATCCCTGAAAATTTGAATCACTGCACCACGATACCGTATGTTTGCAAGTCCTTCTTTTCGAACATGTACCTGAAGTAGATAAGTTGGCGAAGTCAATGTAAAATTGGTGAAGTGAGCTTTATCACCAATGGATCGAAACTAAGAAGAAAGGTGTACAAAGAAGTCTTCTGTAGAGAGTTCTCCATAAACTCTACCTTAAGGCAACGATATCACTGTAGTGCCTTTCGACCATCAAAGTCGTATCAGATATAGTGTTCCGAAGTATAGATTCCTTCAGAATGGTACGGACCTACTTCGATAGCAGAGAGGCAATATTGGCCTTTAGTCCACTGGTAGGTCGCTGACTCAAAGACAAGCTTTGATCAGTTCGGATGAAAACGAGATCGGCGGAAACCGCAAAGTCGATAAACTTGCTAGAGGTGGCACTTATATACAATTTCATCAGATTGAGGACATGTCGACACTTCCTATCCTTTCTTCCGGATTATAGACCACACGTGAAAATGACAAACACTGTTCAACAGCCATAACTTGTGCAGCTGCAACCTTCTTTCGCAGAATGGAACGCAAAAGGTCTTCTGAATAACTTGATTTTATCATTTTTTATCTGCAAGGTTAGGTGTTCTAACTATATACTGGATAAGCTTAAATATCTTGTCGGATGCAAATAACCAAAGCTTTATGTAGAAAAATGACGTGGAATCATCTAGGCACTTTCTTCACAACTGTCCAGCTTTTGTCAGCCCAAGGTGAAAACCTCTCTGCAGAGATACCTATGTCGAGTCTGATGAGCTGGCTGCAATTGTTATTAGCTGTCATACCAAATTTGTGGAAAACTCAGGATGCTTCATCCACCTTTAAATGCCGGGTGATTTATATCAGGATCAATGTTCACTGCTGCTGAACTGTCATCCTGCCTTAATTTCAGTGCGAGGATCAGCCTTTCGACCTAACCTAACTCCATACTTTTTTTCTAGTCAATTTCATTTCAGATCCGATGACTTGCCTCTACATGGATACCTTAGATGTAACGCCTAAGGGTAGTTGAGTCTTATATGAGCATTTCTTTCCAATAATTTGAAACTCTAAATACATAACCTTCTGGAAGAAAAGAGCGCTAAGAAATACCAAACGTGGGCAAGTGTGTTACTTCTTTTATATATTTGAATACCGTATTGAGTCACGATGGTAATAAAAATAATAAAGTAAGTTGAGCTATCTTAAGAAATTCTGTGTGAAAGGCAGGAATCGGCAGGCGGATTTTAAAAAAGTTTTCCTTTTGTTTGAGATCAACACAAGTTGGCTTAAAATGAAGTCTTCTCATAATAGATATGATACATATATACTGCAGGGTCATGCGGCCTAGTATTGCGATCCACAAAATATCGCTAAAACTTTGAACCAAGCAACTTCCCAAATTTGTCTTAATTAAAGAAAATTCAGCCAAACAGTTATATTTTCATTAGAACATGTTGCATATGAAAACTCCACATGCAAATATTATCCTCAACGGCACATATTACACCATATGAACAAAAAATTTGGCAGTATCAATTAACGCCAAATAATTACAAAGCAGAGCAACTGGGTACCAAACGAAAATTTATTGTGCAAATGTGGACAAAAATACCAAAAAACAACTAACTCCGCCAGCTTCCATTCCGGTAATGAATATTAAGAGCAAAGCAACTGCTAATAACAGCAAAAATAATACGCGAGACACAACTAATAGAGAGCAAACTCAATAATGAGCGTTTCATGGCCCACACCAGACACCAGCATACCAGATTACATTGGGTTTAATTAATATTTCGAGTTACCAAAAGCTCTGCAGCAAGTGCAAAATGCCAAAAGCGGCGAACAGCGATTACACACATCACTGGCATGAAACAACAACAAATAAGAAACAACCGAACCGAAAAAGCAACAACCACAACAGCAACAAATTGAAAACAATAAGTAACCTGGAGCAGCAAAGGCAACACCGGTGTAAATTCACGTCAATTAGAAATGAAAATGGAGATTTAGCCGCAAGAGTCGAGGTAAGGAAGCGAATGGCAGCGCAAAAGGACTGCAACGCGATGGGGACGAGCGAGTTGTGCGGAAAGCGCTTGGGAGTAATTGGAGAGAAGGACCAAGCGGCCAAAACAACGGAAATGTAGCGGATCCAGTTACACTTTTGGGAGGTAAAAGATACAAAAAATTCACGTATAAACAACAACAAAAGCAAAAAGTGGCGGAAAATGAAAACTCGCCATAAGGTAACTTTACCTTATTATTCTTGTTGCTTTCGCCTTCCCGCTGTTGTAACTGGATCGGCAACAGCAACGGAGCTCATACATCAATTAGGCAACTTTGTTTTGAACAAGTTGGTGGGTAGTGGGCGTGCGCGCCCGCGCCCCCTCGCCAACGTAAGCTCGCGCCAGTTCGCGCTAAAGCTTGCCTGCTCGTTTGCTGACTTTTTCATTTGCTGCGAATATGCGCAAATCGAATTGGCAAGCAACAGTGGAATTGCAAACCAAAAGCACAGACGAACAACAACAACAATAATAACAACAACTGGCAGGAATGCAAATTTGTTGAAGCACACACACACACACGTACCATGTATATGGTACACACAACTGCATAAAGTATTGAACGTTATTGAACAATGCCAAAACACAATACAAAGTAAGCTAACTGAAGGCGCGGGGGTGGAGCGGGGGCGAAAAAGTTTGCGTAAAAATACCGAAAAACGAAACAATTCAATTTGAAATGGCAAAACAACACAGCTTGCACAACAAAACACAACAACAAGAAAGCAGCGCTAGCACCTACGACTACAGAAACACACACACATACATACAAACGAAATATTGGCAAAATCGTTAATTTAATTAACTGCACAAACACGCGGAAAAGTATTTTCATTTCGAGCATATGGCCGATTTGTGTGTATTTTCGTTTGTGGAGGTGGCTTGCTTTCGATTTAGCCGCGGCCGCCGGCTGCGGAAAATCAAGCGTATCGGTGCTGCGCGCATCGCTGATTATAAGGAAAACGAATTAAAAAGAACAAACAACAACAAAATCATTAAAAGCGCTTTAATAAATAAAGTTTGAAAAGCGCTGAAATTAATGCGAAAATATGGCAGCACTACTTTTTTGCTATGCACTCCTCAAGGATATGAAAAAACGCACATGCGGTGAAGTTTTAAATTGGAAGTGCGTTTTTGTACTTATTGTATATGTACATACATATGTATATTTGAAGGTCAAACACTTTAAGCGATTTAATAACTTGATGGAATTTAAAACCGCCTTCGTCATTGCTTACACCCAACATAAGTCTGTGCTAAAGTGGTGTTAAAGGCTTGTATTTCAAAGACTAGTGACTTGTTTTGCCATTGTCGAAAAGCTATTATAACGATCAGTACGCAGTGAAAAAACTATAGAAATCATAGCTGAGAGTATACACGAAGACCGTGGATAGTCGATTAGGCGCCGTTCGCAGGAAGTCGGACTGACGTACGAAACGATTTGGCGCATCTTACGTCGAGATCTTAAATTGAGAGCGACAACTTGAGAGAATACAACTTGTGCGAGAACTAAAGCCGCTAGACCTTTCCCAAGCGAAATCGCTTCGCTCTATGGGCTCTTGAAAAGCTCCAAGAAGGTCCAATGTTTTCGAGCGAAATTTTGTTCAGCTATGTAGCCCATTTCTGGCTCAATCGGTAAATAAACAAGCAAAATTGCCACATTTGGGATAAAGAACAGCCGGAAAAGATTCAAGAGCTGCCATTTCATCCAGAAGAAACAACGGTTTGGTGTGGTGTGTCGTCCTGTGGAAAAATTGGTTTATATATCTCATGATCTCGTCGACATTTTATATCAACAGGATGGTACGAATTCCTACGCATCGCATCAAGCAATAGATTTATTAAGACAACACTTCGATGAGCAGATAATTTCCCATTTTGGGCCGGTCGATTGGCCAATAAGATCGTGTGACATCACACCGCTAAACTCGAAATGTATTACCCTTTATTTATCAGGTTTAGTAAGCTTCTTTTCAATATATACCTCAGGATTCTAAATTTTGCGTTGCATATATGCTATCAGGGTTTTCCTTTTGAAGTAGCAAATACACGTTTGCGTTCTAACTAGCTCTTGTAGAACCTCCAGAGGTGATTTAGTGACCCTTGCCCAGAGCATACTAAAATTATGGAGGGAAAACCATAATAACGCCAGAAGAAGGCGAACTCGATTCCCCAATCGAAGATGATAAAGCAGACGTTCCACTTCCCGACCATGAAGAAGTTCGAATAGCAATTACCCGTCTGAAGAACAACAAAGTGGCGGGGGCCGATGGATTGCCGGCCGAGCTATTCAAACACGGCGGCGAAGAACTGGTAAGAAGCATGCATTAGATTCGTAGTTTTTATCGTGAAAACACTTACGTTGGTCAAGATCAAGGTCCAAACCTCATATTTTTAATACACAAGTAGAACTCCACTGTTTTTTCTTTTAAGTCCTGTTTACGTTGGAACACACCTTGTAATGTAATGTAATGGCATCCATTTATAGGATTAAGGCTACTATACAACTTTATGGCTTCACTTATCCTACAATTGAAAACTCTAAAGCGATTGAAATATCTACTTAATGTTGAATTGAAATTACTTACATAAATGAACATTAACATAGTCCAAAGCAACTTTATTAGCGACAACTACAGTAAACTAAATCGCGGCTAAATAAATCAAAACGAACGACACTAAGCGCAAAATCCACAGCATAAAACAAAAATAAATAATAAAATATAAAGGCTGCAAGTAAAAGCCGCAATAATGTCAATATATTATGCCAGGAAATGCCATTAATTTGCGTGCGAAGTCCGTAAACCCCAAAACCCACTGGTTGCGATTTGTATCTTAAATGCATGTCAGCAACAACATGCTGCCACAATCGCACACTAACGGCACATATGCTCATAAATATCTTTATGCGATTGTGCGCATGTGAAATAGCGCGCAGAGCCATGCCAGCTGTCAAATGCCAACTGGCGGCTAAGCGTTATCAGCGAATCGCGCATATGAAATTTATCGCTTACATTACGCTACACACACACACATACACACATTGTAGACCAAAAAGCAACAACCGCAACAGTAACAACAGCAATCGCAGCAGAATAGCGCTCGTATTTTCTAAATTAATAGCGCGCGCATGCGCAATGCGATTTTCTGCTACAACAACTATTAATTGTTATTTAATTTTTTCAACACTTTGTCGAGCAACGATCGCAAGCGCGGCGTGTATGGCCTGGCAAAGCCTTACATGGCGCACACTCGCGCATTTTGATATGTGTTCGCTTTGAGCGACGCGAAAAAGCTTGAGAAATTTATTAACACTGATTTGTTGATATCGGTGAATGGCATCTTAGAGGAAAAATTGCACGCGGATTAATAGAGAAACTTGTTTGGCTGTTGGTTGCGGCAGCGACTAACCTATTGCGGTGGACGACGCATATTCGCTATTACGTATAGTACTTACAGGGTGCATGGTGGTCCGCAAGCTTAATTCTTAGCTCACTCTCCATTATCTTCGGTTCAATTTGAACGTATTGAAAAAGGAAACGTGTTCGGCTTTAGAGTTTATGATCGTACTAGAGCTTAATTCTTAGCTCTCTCGAGATTGATACGGACGATTGTAAAAAGAAATTGGTATACAAGTATGACACAGCAGTCAGATTATGTGGAGAGCCTTACAAAGGTTATAACTATTGGCCGCAAACAACGCACTAGGTGAGAACCTCCACTTAGCGAAACTCAATCTATACCGACAGATCCAAAACGAACTGCGAAGTAGGAACAGACGTATGCACCAGTGATGTTATAACATCCATATCTCCATCCATCTACCAAACTCAGCTAGCATCTTCCAAGTAGAAGTTCAAATCATATAAAACGCCTGTGGAGTGGAGTTCCATTAAATAACTAAAGACGTGTACAGGTAAATTTGCCTTGTTGTCACTAAAGCTTAAATCCAGCGTAGTTAACAAATGGTGGAAGGCTTTAAGCTCACTGGCAGGTTAACTTCACTTATCCATAATCTGGGTTCGCAGTCTCACAAACATTTTCGGTAACGAAAAAGCAGACCAGTTGGCTCAATGAATAGCTTCTCCAGACGAAACCGAAACAGAGATAATGCTATGCCAGAGGAACGATCAAGAGGCAGCTTAATACACACTTTAATAAAAAGGCTCAGAGCAGATGGAAATCTATAACCGTACTCGTATTCAAATCAAGAACTAAAAACTGATTAAAAAGGTACAGAAAATGTTTATACAGTCTTACAGCTACCATAACGGAACATTTTCCATTTGGAGAATATGCGTTAATAATACAAATGCCTTATAACTATATTTTTGTCGCAGCTGCGAACTCGAAGGAATTAGACAACCGTTCTACACTTTCTCTGTGAGTACCCGGCTATATCGCAAGCCCAACATTGAACATTTGGAAACCATCAAATACCACACCTTGAATGATTGTCCACAAAAAGCATGCCGGATATAAATGGTTTCTAAGAGCATTGATCCAAACGACGAAATGAGACAACAAAACTATTTTAGTCGTCCATGATGAGGATAAGCATCCTCAACATTTCATATATCGTTCTGTCGGGCGTATAAGAAAGATTAAAGCTCACCGTCAACAAACTGATTGAGCCAAATGGGTCTGGTAATGAATGAGGGCAAGACGAAATATCTTCTGTCATCAAACGAACAGTCGTCGTACTCGCGACTAGGCACCCACGTCACTGTTGGCAGTCATAACTTCGAAGTCGTAGATAACTTCGTTTATCTTGGAACTAGTCTTAACAGCAACAATAATGTCAGCCTCGAAATCCAACGCAGAATAACGCTTGCCAAGAGGTGTTACTTCGGACTGAGTAGGCAGTCGACGTTACGAGTTTTCGAGAAAAAGATTCTGCTTCTCATATTTGTAACGACGAATACCGCAGTAGATGGAGGAGGAAGACCTTCACTTCGTCGAAACGACCAAGTAAAGAAAGACCTGGCTACACTTGGAATCTCCAATTCGCGCCAAATAGCGAAAAGGAAGAAAGACTGTCGTCATGTTTTCTAATGAAATTCACGAATCTGTAGCGAAGGGTCTGTTGAAGAACCCCGTGAAGTATGATTGACCAATTTACTTCAGAAACTCAATATTTTGTTCTGAGCAAGCAAAAAATCTAGCATATTTAATCCGAATATCATTCATGAACCACCACAAAGAATTCCTGAGAAATATCTAATGAAGTTTTATAGATTGAGTCTGATCTAAAATCACTTATGTATTCTATCCTGAACAAACAAAAAGCATAGCTAATGAATCTATAAAGTAGAAGTCGATGAGATCTCAAATAAAAATCGTACATTTTTGCTCTGGACTCTGAACTCAGCGGAAAACTATCGTATATTAGTTTTGGATTTTGACTTGCAGAGAGAGTAACGATTTAGCGTCCCAGCAGCTGTGTTAAAAGAAGTGGAACTAACCTAAAAATCTAGACATTAAATGGACCTTCCATTCAGCAACAATATATTAAGTATGAAGGAAGACCTTTTGGGATGCTGCATTCATTACAACTTATGGAATAGGAAAGTCTTAGATTTCCGCTTTGGACTGACAAATTTGAAGAAATACCCCTCCATCAGCAGGGGGAGTCAATCTAAACGAATCCATATACTAAGCGTCTTGCAAAGCAAAAGCTTCAGATTCAATAGAATAAGAGCATGTATGAACCATGAGAAACCAAAAATGGCAATCCGAGAACTACAAGTTTGTGGAATTCATTGCGAAAGCACTAACTTTCTAGAAACATTTTTCAACTTCTTTCAAATTATAAGAAACTAAAGCAAAATTGTATTAAAATTCATGCCACTTATCAGATTTTTTAAGTCTAACTCAAATACGTTCTTGTTTTTGTATCACCCGTTACAAATACATATCCATATGTGGCATGTGACCGGCGATACATTGCAATCACGATAAACTCATTTAAATAACGTCACTTGAATGGGGCGTAAATATATGATATGGCCAATATCTCATGTGACTATATGGTTATATGTTCGTTACATATTCCTCCGCTGCGGCACACACAACTTTTGCTCTTGGCCAACTGTCAATTCTGTCCGTCAGTCAACGACCGCCACTCTATTATTTGACAGCCGCGCGCGCCACTGCACTTTTTACACCTCAACACCTTTGTTGCCGTGGTACTTCACGCTTTTTTCTTCCGCTATTAATCCGCGCTTCTCCTACTTCTATTAACCTCACTTTTCCTCAACGCTCCAAGGCCTGATTGTTGGACATTTACGCGGCTGCCACTGTGGCGTGGTTACGCCGCGTACAACTGAGTTCATATGTGTACTCTCGCCTGGCCTAAATAGTGGCCGCTTAGTCGGAATGTCGTGCATATGTTGTTGCATTAGCCAATCACTACAGCTTGTGTGCCTAAAGGCTATTTTAATCTATCATTTACCAGTTGCCTGAGTTTAATATGCTGTTGTGATCGTTTTAAGTTGGCCATAAATTCTTACAAATCCCGGTAAGCTGATTTGATTAAAGCAATCAATGTAGCGGCGCGGAGAGATTTAGTTGGTAATTATTGTTGTTGTAGAGATACGCTTACAGAGTTGCTATATCCGTTCACATAACTTAATCATAACTTAATTGTGGTCTGTTATGTAATGGTAGATGGTGTGGATGGGGTTTTGTGGAATGTGGAATGAATAAAGCAGTGAAGTAGAGATCAATAGATAGTGGTGCATACAGTAATGTAGAGAGAAAACCGGGGCTCAGAGGTGATTTTGGAGAATTTTTGGAGAACAAATTAGCAAAAAACTGTTGCAGGGTATCAGGCTCTCGGCTCTTCGGCCCTCCCTTCGGCAAAAACTGGCAGAGCTTGGCTGAGAAGTTTCAATGCGCTCACCACATAGCCTTGACCTTGCACCATCGGACTACCATTTGTTTCGGTCAATGCAGAACTCTCTTTATGGAGTAAAGTTGGTTTCAAGAGAAGTCTATGAAAATTACTTGTTGAAGTTTTTCACCGAGAAACCAGAAAAGTTTAACACAGATGGAATAATGTCTCCAACGGAAAAATGGCAAAACTTTTTCGACTTCCCTGAATGAGAGTGCGTCGAAAACTGCCGAAGAGCTGAGTAGAAATTGATATAAGTCAAACATTTGAAGTGATTCCCGCTGATTTCGTCGCTTTTAATATATCTCTGATTTACTTTAGTTATTTTCTTTAAATATTAAATTTAGAAGAGCTGCCAGAGTCTTCAAACTAAGAGAAGCGTTCATAAAGTACTCACAAGTCTCTGTTCTTATGTCTCAGCTTACTTAAGTTTTATTTTTTTATCTTAATTGCCCTTTTTATTGCTTTCGGCTCGCACATCAACGAGCGAAAATATTATCATTAAGTGAATAATTATAAGCAATCATTCAGTGTTTAAGCGCCATAAGTCAAAGCATAAAATGCGAGACCGCCAACAGAAAAAAGTGAAACGGAAATACTCGTAATGAATATGCTGAGGAATATAAATGAACACGAGAAAAGATTGTGGAGTGAAGGCACAACTTTAGTGTGATAAATAGAGCGGGGTGGTGAGCGGCGGGTTAAGGGCAGTGGCACTTGCAGTGCAAGAGAATGCGTGAAATGAAACTGAAAATCAACTAAAATACTACAGCTCACAAATTATTTGGCGCGCTCAGCTGAGCTGCCAAGTATATTCGCGCAACATGTGGCACAAGCTGTGGCAGCAATATGCCGTTAAGAGAGGAAGACGAGGAAAAAAGTTACCGAAGTTCAAATACCCTTCATAGGTGCAATTCATTTAGAGCAAAGGGGTATAAAAAGATCTGAAACTTAATTTTAATTAGTCAGCTTATATGGCAGCTGTATGTTATAGTGGTCCGATCCAAGCAATTTATTTATGGGGTTGTAGTATTGTTTTGGGAACTAACCTGTGCCAAATTTCGTGCAGATATCTCGTAAAATAAGAAAGTTGTCTTTGGAACGACTGGATTTTGAGGGATCCATTTGTATGACAGCTATATGTTGTAGTAGTTCAATCGGAATAATTTCTTCAGAGATTGTACTGTTACCTCAGAAAATAGTTCGAGCCAAATTTCGTGCAGATATCTTGTCAAACAAAAAAGGTTTCCATACAACAACTGTATTTAACCCGATAATTTTGTATGGTAGCTATATGTTATAGTGGTCCGATATCAGCAATTCCGACATATAAGCATTATTTTCAGGAAAGAGGGCCGTGTGCAAAATTTCAGATCGATACCTCAAAAACTGAGACTCTAGTTTCAGTATATACAAATCCACGGACTGACGATAGCTGGAAGGATATGGCTAAATCAACTCAGGAATTAACGCTGATTATAAATATATATAGAAAGATCTATGTATACAAGTATATATAGCGTCCCTGACGTTTTCTTCGCGGTTTTATATACTTCTAGGCAAACTTAAATCATGTTCAGGGTATAAAAGCGACGCACCCTCTTAGTGGTCATGCCGCGTAGTGTTGAAAATAATTTTTGTTTTTGAAATAAAAAATACTAAAGAACGAAAATTGAAATAAGAAAATCTGCTGGCCGTCAGCGGCCCACTTAATCAGCATCCTCACGTCTGACTGGGGGGCCAAGGCGAGCCCCAACTCAGCACATAAAATCATAAATACAAAATAAACAAGTTTAGTGAAAGGCCGCAAGAAGCTATGTGCATGTTTGTATGTGTGTTTGTCTTGATGTACAAGCCGAAAAACTCATTTACAAAACGCAATTACTTAATTATATGCTTTATAGCACACAAACAAACAAATAATTAGATAAATACGGACACACACTCTCGTATATATAAACAAATAAATATAATTATTGCAATCACTCACTCATACACTTACAAAGCAACATACATACAAGTATAGTATTTGGTTGGTTTCCAACTTTTCATCATTCATTTGGCCCCAACTCAACAAACTGTTGTCCGCGCGTTGCTTTCAAATCACACGCGCATACAAATATGCATTCAAATATACATACAAATATATATATCAACATACAAATGCACATCTGTCTGTTTGGTACAGTTCCCAGCTGTATTGCATATTGATGAACGCTGTGCATGACAGATTGCTGGTAATGAATTATATTTAATTATGAAAATCAATTTAGTCTTTTTCGGCCGCTGTGCGTCCTCTTTTTCCTCCTCTTTGATGTCATTGGGCGGTCTGCTTGTGTGCCTTGGAGATTTATGTGGGAAGTGGGTCAGCGAGTTTGCGGCTAATGCTTGTGTAATACTTAGGGAATATCAGCACTTTCTCTTCGAATGTGCATACAATTGAATTTGTGTTATTGTTATTGTGTACAAGACTTTCATAAGTATGTTATACATAATCCATTTAAAGATTTCAAATATTTTATTTTTTATAAACTTATTTTCGCTCAAATTTTCATACACTTTTTTTTTTAATATACATTATCTAAGGAAAATAGGTTTTTTTAATGTAGAGGAAAGCATCGAAAGCTGGCTTGCGGAACTTTAATTCGCTAAACCTAACCTACTCCCTACTCAAGACTCCTCCCACGGAATCACCAGCTAAGGTATTACTACATGGGAGTGACAAGACATTTTACGTATCCTCTTTAGCTCGAACGGACTGACGCCTATTCTGCTATAACTGTCTTAATCTAGGCATGATGGAAGTTACAACTTCGCGAACAGCTTTCCACTTAACAGAAGACTGTCACATAAATGTAGTCAAGTTTTCCACCGTTAAACTACCTCTTAGTGCAGTGTTTAAATTTTCCTTTATGTTTCGAAACCGAGGACAATCAAAAACACGTGTTTAGAGTCTACTATGGACTCATCGAACAATAAAGACATTTTGAAATTTGTAAAGGTAGCCTCTGAAACACCCATACCCGCTAAATATTTGTCTAGTTATCGACGTATGGATGCCAGGTATATGTAAGTCTGTGGGTCCACCGTCCTTTGGTTGAGGTTTGCCAACGTTGCTGCCATATAATTATACTTTTCTTTCTTTGATTTCTGTAATTAGCGCTCATATAATTTCGTAAATTCTTCACCCTGGATGGCTATGGGCGGCATACTAGCTAGTACTTCAGCTGCTATATATGTAGTTCGAAAATCACTTGTTACACTTATTGCCGTGAGTCTATGCACCGCATTTATTGGGTCTGGCATAGGCTTTTATGTCTAGTGTCAATATCCTAACTGAAAACGGGTTCCATTTCGGTGATTCTTGAGTTGTTTGCACGGAAAACTCATAAACCCATGTCTCATCGGCAATCATAATGCTCTCCATGAATGTGCGATCGGAAATCGCGCGATCAAGAATGGCTAAGGAGACCTATTTACGGTACAAAAACGCGTTTCATGACCAAAATATCCTAAAAAAATCATTCGAACTCTAGAGAGATTTCAGGCTCTCTTGTCATCTCTCTCATCCTTGTTTGACGATTTTCAAGCATATATCCTTCATATTTTAAATATTTTCATGAGTGGAAAAGTTCGAAGGCCGTCGAGAACGAAGCATGTCTTTAACGATTTCTCGACCAGCTTTGAGGGCTTTGTAGAACTCGTAGGCTTGTGTTTTTGAATCACCGTAAACCTTTTACAAGGTTCGCACCAGCTCCGCACACGAAATTTTATTTAAAATGCAAAATTTGAAACAAATTCTTTGTTCGAAATTTGTATCCATTGTAAAAATTGAACTTCGATAAGTGTGGCAATTTGGAAGAGGTATGTAAGTTTCAAACCCAATGATGATTTTTAGCACTGAACCAATGCAAACTTTGTGCAGCCAGGGTAAATAAATGAACGTCTTGTCTGGATATCTAAAATTCCTTTTGAAGGTTTCAGTTATAAGCAATGAAACGCAGCTTTTTTCAGGGACGTATATGTTCCCATAGTACGAGTAAAGGCGGAATGCAGGTCTTGCATCCGCTGACAGTGTGTTCAAAGCTAGTCAAAGTATGTATGACCTCGTTATACTTCCATATTATATTTCTGTGGAAACCTAGTCACACGATGGAAACGATGAACCAAAAGTCTTCAAATTGTAAATACTTACTATGAGTATGCAGGAAAGAACACCCTTTCTCACAACACTTTAGTATGGGAACAATCTTAAGTATCCCTGTCGTTTTCCTTCCTAAATTACTTGCTTTAGCAACATTCATCTTTTCGCAATGATGAGAGTTCTTTACAGACGCTGGTTGAAGATTTTGAAAGACGAAAATTGCGAAAGTAGCATGAAGAACGGTAAGCTGGAAACATTTGGACACTTTTTTCTCTACTATTTAACTTCAACTTGACAACGATTGAGGCACTAGGTTGTTCTACGAAGCTCTCAAATCAGACAGAATTAATATTAGTCGTCGGAAAAAATATGTAGCTCAATAAATTTGCGTTTTGCCACCGTCTTTTTGACCCATACGTAAGAGTCCTACTCATCAGAACGAACTCATGCTTATAGCTTTGCAAGTGGTATTTTTCGTAGCAAGACCATTATCGGTCTGAGATTCTGCGACAAGTAGCTCGTGAGATGTTGCATTTTGACTGTTGCATGCCTTGGGTACTATGGACGAATTCGATGCGCAAGTTTGTTTTTGGTAGAAAAATTTTGCTGTTGCATTAAAATGCCAAGAGAATGTCTCTAACTGAGGAGAAGTAATTATCCGTAAGTGATGTGAGAGGTTCCGCACAGGTCAGTTAATCATTGAAGACAAGAAACCTTATGTCTGATACGGACAAACCTTTTCTATAATAATTTTGAATTACTAATAGAGTTTAAGAAAAGACAATCCTTTTTTTCATAAAGGGAGAAGCTTTTCACCATATTTTATGTCCAGTATCAACGACTAGTATTTGCCGAGGCAAGAGGCGATGTGAACTAGAACCATCGTTAATTTTTCGAAATTTGATTTTAAAGGCATAAAAGACTCTTTTAAATATATTGACTTAATTCCATGCAGAACAAAATCTGGTTCAAACTCTGACATTTCCAGCTCCACTTGCATTTGCACTAAAATATTTATATACACACTTGTTCAAACTTTCCTGCTGCCTCTATCACACCACCTAGCACATTTTATACGCCAATTGAGATCATCACACATCATTCACTTCCAATTACCAGGTAATTGATTATGTAATTAAATAAACACAAAACAGCTACAAAACTTCAACATAAACTTGCAGCTATAAGCGCCGAAAGTATCGAAATTATTATACGCAATTTGAATACAATTTGTTGGCAATTGAAATGTTGCATAAAATGTTGCCGTCATTGTGTGTGGAGTATGCACCTGATGGCTCTAAAAATTGCTACAAAATAGCGGCAGCAGCAATAAAATTGCGCACAAAAAGGGTGTTGAAAACGGCGGCAGCAGCAATTAAACGCAAATTTTGCAGAGTCAAAAGGGGATTAGCAGATGAGGGGAGTCGAGGCTATTGGTATGTATTTTTATACCCTGCATAGATTGCAACGAAGTTTATAGCACACACAAAGAAACTGAACGATCGGAATCAGGTACATTTAAAGATAAATCCTAATGAAAATTGGCCTGGATTATTGTATTAGGTCGAACTAGGATATAGCTGCTGACCCTTCAAAGTCAAATTCGTGTATGGAAAACTTCTGTACTTGACGAGATATCTTCACGAAATTTTACATAGATTATTGCCTAGCGCAATAATGTAATCGCCTAGGAAATTGTTTAGATTGGATCCCAATAACATATAGCTGCCATACAAACTGAACGATCATAATAAAGTGCTTGTATGGAAAACTTTTTCATTCAACGAGATATCTTCACGAACTTTGACAAAAACTATTTTCAAAGGCATTGCTACAATCTCTCAAGAAATTGTTCAGATAGAAGGACTATAGCATATAGCTGTCATACAAACTAACACATCAAAAACAAATTCTTGTATGGAAAACTTTTTCATTCAACGAGATATCTTCACGAAATTTGGCATGGGTTATTGCCGAAGTCAATACTATAATCCCCCAAGAAATTGTTCAGATCGAAGCACTATAGCATATAGCTGCCATACAAACTGACCGATCGAAATCAAGTAATCGTAAGAAATATTTCGTATTAATCGTGAAGGGTATTTCAGTATGTTTGTGTGTATTTATGTAAATTTTGTTAGCACTTACCGATATCGAGCGCATAACAGAACGCACCGCCGCCACCACGTCCGCCGCGCCGTCCATGCCAACTGCTGCAGCTCAATAAAATCAAAGTCAATGTCAGCCAACATAAAGTTTTATTTTTATTAACACCATGACGCTTAATGCGGCAATAACTTTTCAAATAATTTGTTGCGCAATACGAACAACGGCTAAACAGCAAAGCGAATGCGCCGCGGCAGTTGGCTTTCGGCAACTCCTCCTGCTGCTGCTGTTGCAATTTAAATGAATTCAATTGTCGAATTTTTATTGCAGCCATTTTATGATATTTTCCGTTTTCGTTTGACTTTCCGCATTCACTGTTCGCTGAACTTTAGTTTTTTTTTTGGTTTTTGTTTTTGCGCCACCTTCTCTATTTGGCGTTTTTATGCGCGCACACTTTGTAGTTAGTTGTCCAGCAAAAGGTTGCCACCCAATTGTTTTTGTATATTGAATGTGGCATGAACGAATGCAAAAGGTTGATTGCTTAGTTGTTGTTGTTATTGTTTTTTGCTGATTTTATGATTATTATTATTATTGTTGTTATTTTTGTTTACTGTTGTTGTTTTTATTTTTGCTGATTTTGTTGTTGTTGTTGTTGTTATTTTTGTAGTTGCTGTCCCCGCTGTCCGAGGCCAATGTCAATGTTGCGTATATTTTTGTTACGGCTACCACAGCTGCTTCTGTTGCTGTTGTTGTCCCAGCCCTGCACGTAGTTTTCGCTTGAACGGTTGCAGTAACATTTAAAATAACGGCACGCTAGCGGCATAACGCTGGCAACTAGTAAGTATGCTATGGCAATTCGTTCGTCGATTTTCAGCGTGAACTTTGCACAAATGTCGAATTAATTTAATTAGATTGTGTATTGGTACATTAAGGTGGGCGGGTGGTATGCAAAACGCTTAACACAAGTAGCTTATTTTAATCTAAAGCGCTACGAATTGTTGTTATGTGATTACTGCGGCATGTTGCATGCGAATGTCTGAAAGTAAAGAGAAAGAGAGACAATGTTTATTTTCGAATATTATAATCAACTGAGACTTTTGCACATATAATTGTATAAGCAATCGATAATAAAAGGTTAGGTTAGGAGAGATTAAATGGTCTCATTTGAACAATTTATAATAATAATGTTAACTAACAAAACCTGTACTTAATTATAAAGTTTGAAATAATATTTCGAGAATAGTAATCAGTTCCAAAAACTCAACTTTCCTGGGATTTCTGTAGTTATAGTTCTTTTCGACCATACTCTCAAAAATCTACGAAGCTCTTTGATTTTGCCACTAACTCGTTGAGGTGCCTAATATCAATTCTGACCATTTCCCCAGGCTTCGCCGAATATATGTACTTATGTACACATGACTGCCGTCAGATTTCAAACTCGCTCTGACTAAAGCTTGATAATTGCCTGTATGTTCCCATCAACTTTGATGTTAAGCATCCGATTAGACTCCTTACGGCATGTTATTCTATTGGACAACGACCAGTAATAACTGCCTCGATTGCATCAAGATAGATCATATTTTAGCCAAGTAGTTCAGTGGATCTCTTGCGTTTTACACTAACCAGAAGTATCTCGCAGTTGCACAGGATGTCGTTGTTAACCAACACCTGTTAAAATCTATTCTATCTAAATGGCAGTCACCTCTGATAGAAAAAAATCTACATTGATCCAGTTCCTTGAGCAGCGAGTTTCGCAATTATACACCTGCTTCTATAAAATATTACTGGCTTGTATATGGTTTCATGTAGCCAATCTTAAAGGGTATTTAAACTTGCTCTGAATTCAAGAAAACACAGAAAATTATTTTCATTGGAATATCTTACAAATTGGCCGATGCATTTCATATACCAAGTGCACCGGTATGCGTTTTTAAAATGAAATACTGATTTTTAACGGGAAAGTATAAAAAAAAATAAAATATTCAAAGTGTTGACCATTGTTTTCGTTTTACACATTGAGACCACCTTTCTGGCAATTTGTGGATACCATGGCAATAAAAATATTGGTCTTTTGAAGCAAACCACCCAGTTTTCGACTTCTGCGTAGGAATCGAGGTGCTGCTCTGCCAATGTTTGCCCCATCGATGATAACAAATGGTAATCGAAAGCAGTCAAGTCTGCTAAAAAAAGGCGGGTGGGGTAGCAGCAGCCAAGTATTTTGATTATATCCTGAAAAGATCTTTTGCTTTGTCTGCAGGTGCATTGTCATGTAACAAAATTACTTTGCCGTGTCTTCGTCGTTTTTCGATCAATTGATAATTTGTTGTCTGTACCGATTAGTATTAACAGTTTCACCAACTTTTAGATGCCCATGAGATACCACATCCTTCTGATCCCACCAAGCACAGAGCTTTGCCTTCTTAGCGAATCGTTCTGTTTTTGCAGTCGATATTGATGTTGTACCGGATTAACCCATGATTTTTTCCGTTTAGGATTCAGTTGGTTCTTTTCCTGTCATATGTTGACCATAATTGTTTCGTTATGAAGCATTTTCGTAATGTTTTTGCAACTCTTATTTGCAACTTGTTGAAATTGTCTTTTGATCTCTCTTTTGATCGATCCGTGCTTGGTATTAGCTCCGCCTCGGATTCGTTGAGGAAAGCTCCTGCCTTTGCCAACTCGTCTGCTTTTTCGTTACCGAAAATGTTCCTGTGAGCGGGAACCCAGATCATGTCTAGTTGGAGCTTGTCTTTTATTGAGCTTAGTGCTTTCTTGCAGTTATGAACTATACTGGAATTTGTCATGGGTGAGGACAAGGCCAGGAGCGCCGCCTGGCTATCCGTAAATATAGTTGCTTTATTTATATTCCCGCGGCTTTCTAATAGAGCTTCGCAGGCCTTTTCTATACCTAGTACTTCTGCTTGGAAGATGCAGATATTGATATAGTATATAACTCTGTATTATTTAAAAGATTTAAGGAGAGGTGCACATATATTTTCTGTTTAGACAATTTCACTTCAGTAAATATGTAACATCGATACAAAAAAGCAACTACCCATTACCATACCATACACTCTTTAATATATATGAATATACATACATACATATGTAAAACAAGCAATCATACTTTCTTGTAAAACATCCAAAGTGACCCCTTCTACCAGCATTTTTGCATAGTGTTGATTAAATTCCACAACTGGCCGGCCACATGGCCTATGTTAAGACTTTTCATATTGTGCCATTACGGCGTTGAGTGTGGCGTCCGAAGTGTGTAATCCACACCGCCCAACAAGCGACAGCCGGCTAATAGCAGCCATTCATTGCGCCATTCATACAGTCATTCATACGCTTTCCTAATTTATAAAAATGCGCCTACACCAAGCAGCCCGTTTGTGGCTAGCGTTAGAGCCTCGTCTTTGCAGTGCTATCAGCGGTTAAATTACAAGCGGAAATGAAAAAAAGTATTTTCCAAAAATAACAAAAATCATATGAAAAGCAAGTAGCATTGAAAAGTAGACGCTTTGAAAAAAAAGAATATTAAAAGCGTCTATGAAAAAAATGGGCCACAAGAAATTTCGGAATGAAAAGAAAACAGTTGGCGGCTCTAGCCATTTTTGCCGAGTGCATAGAAAATATGAGACTTCAAAAGGCGTTTGGTTTCTACAACTTTTTGTGCTGCAATTACACCAATGCCATTGCCACTATCAATAACATGACATGGAAATATGACAGTACTAGTGGCGAGTTAAAACGCACAGTTGTCGACAGTGTTTGCAGTTGGGTGAAATAAGGTACAGAAATCAAGCTCTTGAAGATCTTCCAAGAAGATCCAACGTTTTTGAGCCAAATTTTTTCAGCGATGAGGCTCGTTTTTGTTCTAATGGGTATGTAAAGACGAAGAGCAACCTTAAGAAATTCAAGAGCTGCCATTTCATACAGAAAATCCAACGGTTGGTGTGGTGCGTGGGTCGATGGAGTCATTGGTCCATATTTCTTCAAAAATGATGTCGGTGAGCACGTATCGCACCATTACAACCAACTATTTGATGCCTGAAATTGAAGCTTGTGACCTCGGCGATATTTGGTTTCAACAAGACGGCGCCACTTTCCACAGGTGAGTAGATAATTTCAGGTTTAGCGCCCATAAATTTGCCACTAAGTGCATATCACACTCTTATATTCTTTCCTGTGGAGATATGTAAAGTCTAAAGTCTATGCGGACAATCCCGCTTCGATTCAGGCCTTGGAGCAAATCATCACGCTTTTCATTCACCAGTTACCAATCTCGAACGAGTCATCGAAAATTGGACTCAGCGGATGGGCCATCTGAAGCGTAGCCGCGGACAATATTTGAAAGAGATAAGCTTCAAAAAATAAATGCCGAATAGAAATACTTTCAGAAATCACTTATAAGAATTTCAGAGTACCAGAGAGTGTGAGAGAGAGGGAGAGAGAGAGACAAATATTGAAGCTTTTTTAGATACGAGTAGTTATGATTTCAAATTATTACTTTAAGCAGTTTGAGGACCAATCAGAAACCACGTCTCAATAAGTAATACGATGCAGTCATGGATATCTAGTATATATTTAATTTTCTTTAATAAGTAATAATTTTATGTGAGACTGTACTGTAAACAGAAAGTTTTGAACGCGAACCTGACTTCTTTAGACTCAAGATAGACAACTGAAATGGTCTGGGTATAATAACAGCTCCTTATAAACTTTCTTTCCTACCTAACCTCACTTAACTATCATCTAACAAATAGCTTGCTTCTTTTGCCTAAGTGCGATCCGCTGCAGTACGACCATCACAAACTCAATCTAATAATATAAATCACGAATATCAAGTATGAGTTAACCTCAAAATAAATGACACACCGTACTGCCGGTTCCACAAAACTGTAAAAAAATTCAATATGAATATTTGCCGTGCCAAAAAATGAACATCTGTACTTTACCGCTAAAATTGGCTAAATGAATGGAGGAGTAGAAATATTTTGCTGTTTGTGCCCACAAATAGACAATCAACAAAGCCGTTGCCACAAGCGCGAAATTCATGTGTATGCTTGTTTGTATGTTTGTGCGGGCAAGTAGACAGTCAAGCCGACTTCTGAGCAAATAATTGTATGCATATTCACTTGCAACAGCATATGCTTGCGGACATGCACAATTTATAAAAGGCGACAATAGACAGAGGCAGATCCTGGTCAATGCATGAATGTACAGACATATGTTTGCTTGTTTGTATATGTGTTTGTGTAGTTGTATGGTTATGGGCTGTGGATTGTGCGGCGCGCAAATTAATATTATGCCATTTGGCTGAATAGCGGACCCAAGGCGGCTTTTACGCCGGCAAAAGCACAAAAACAAACTAACATTGCCGCACAAAAAAGTAGAAACCGCGCAAAAAAGTGGCAGACAAGCCGCCTACATTGCCACCTTTGTGCCGCGTTGGCACTTTCTTTGCCGAAAAAAAGAGAGTAATAATTGCACTACGGGACTTTGTTTCATTTTTGGTGGTACAGAGTCATATTTGCTATATTTTTTAAAGCATTTTTATTATTACTTAAAATTTTTTATTTTTGTTGGATTTTTGGGTTTTTATACCAGGAGCAGGTTGATTTAACAAAAAGTTTTAACTCATATAAAAACCTAATTTATCATAAAATCAACTACGAAAAAAAACTTTGAGGAACACATATTAGACCCCATAAGGAATACGCTCTTCGAGCATTCCTGGACATTTCTGGGGTGGTCAACAAGATCTCTACGGAATAGTATCCAGTCAATAGATGTTGATCTTGCTATACAATGATTAATCAGACGCCTTTTTTAACCTTTAGACAGATAAGAACAGAAAGTAACGATGCTAAAAAGAGCAAAAAAGTTTGTAGAGGTACTCCTCAAAATGGAGTGCTATCTCCGCTTCTGTGTTGAATAAAATGCTAAGGAACTTAGAAGACAAGGCCCCTAAGATAATGGTATATGCATGTATACAAACCATTAGCAGTATTATGACCACCACTCTCAATAAAGTTCGGAACTGAGCACCGCATGCGGATGTGGGGTTGAACCCGAAGAAAACTGTTTTCACAAGAAAAGAAAAAATTTCTGTACGGAGATTCCCTTCGATAAATGGGACACAACTCTCTCCCAAGGATCGCATCAATACCTTGAGGCAGTTTTGAAAAGCAAACTGCTGTGGAAGCACAAATTGAAAGAAAGAGTGCGAAAAGCTAGCAATGCGTTATTTGCGTGTAGGCAGTCGATCGGCACAACCTCGGTGCTCTCTCCCTCTCTCTTGCACTGGTGCTGCACAGCTATTTATAAATCAATTCTCCTTTACGGTGCAGTAGATGTGGAGCTTTACGAACAACTCTAACGGCGACATTTGAACTGGTACTAACCCTGCGACCTTTGGACTTCTCCGCTGAAAACTGCATAGAAAAATCGACAGACGGACTACTGGTTGCAAAAGAATGTACATAAAGAACATTCGGGCATAGCTCGGCGGGTAAAGGCAGTGATGCAAACACGTACTACATGACCACACTTTTCAACTGGGAAAATAGAAAAAGATGGCTGGCTTAAAGGTACCTTATCTATGCGCAACACTCTAAACAACTACAACGTGAAGTTTTTGCTATTCGCGGAGCTGGCCTACAATGCATGTGCAGGCAATTCCAAACAGTAACTTCGTATCGCATATCGGTCAGAAGTATCTTGGGAGAAGTATCAGGGCAACAGTGGAAGTGTTGTCACTTCTACTGGGTACCAGGCCACAACGGCATCGAGGGCAATGAAATAGTGGACGAGATTATCAAGAATGGTGTACGGCTAACATCCTGATAACATTGGGAAATGCATGCATTGTTTATACGACGATCTTGACAGAAGCATGATAAGAAAAATCAAAACACGATGGAACGAGCTTCCTGCTTACAAAATTGCAAAGCAGTAGATCGGAAGTATACAAAATTCCTATTAGCACTTAATAGAGAAGACTGTAAGAAAATCATCGGAATACTAACTGGTTACTGTCAGGTGTTGGCACACGCCCGCAGAATGGGACTGACAGATCGAGAAGACTGTAAAAAATGTTTAGATCAGGGCACCAGGGAAATAAATGGGCATCTCTTATGCACTTGTTCCGTATTGGCAACACTACGATGGAGTCCCCACGGTTTGATGTACTGGAGGAGGTATCAATAGTCAGACCGCAGAGTGTGTTCAAATTCACGTCAAACGAAGGCATCCTAAAGGTTGACTACTCCTTTTGGGCTTTGCAACTGAATTCCATTTGGTATCGCAAAGCACCAAAAGTGGTGTTTGCGTGGCTTATTGATTCACCCGATTAATCTAATCTAACCTATAATAGACCCCAATATATATACAAATGATCTACGTGGTGTGCTTAGTCGATTTCGCTATCTCCATCTGCTCTGCACATATCGATCAATATTTAATTCTTATATGAAAAGCTTTTTTATTTGACAATATATCTTCACGAAAACTGGAACTGGTATTACCCAAGGCAGAGTTCCAATATCTGAATATATCATTTAGATCGAGCCGCGATAGCTTATAGCTGTCCTACCAATTGAATATTTTTCGTTCAGTTCAGAAATCTTCACGGAATATGGTATGGATTTTTGCCTAAGGCAATAACATCATTTCTGAGCAAATTGTTTTGATCCTACAATATAACAGGATACAACCTGACCGATCAGACTCAAATCCTTGTCGGTATGTCTTCGTCAAATTTGGCACTACAATTCCGAACATATAATTCAGATCGGACCACGATAGCCTATAGCTGCCATACAAACTGACCGATCTTAATCGAGATAAAAAAAACATAAAGACCTTTTTATGACATGAGAAACTCTTCTGTGAAGGGTGCTATAGCTTCGAAGCAGACCGAGCTAAATTTTTTTGTTTTTTTTTTTAATTTTTAGTTTCTCCAACACCAATTTGTTCCCTTTGCAATAACGGCTGCGCGCCTGTGTTTTGTCTGTCAAATTGCATGTTGCCTTTTTTGTTATTATTGTTATTACTGTTGCTTGCGCTGATGTCTGTCACGTGTCTTCTTCTTATTCTGTTTACTTTCAGTTAGCCACATGCAGCCTACAAATTAGTATTCTTTCTCTAGCGCGCTTGTTGCACATTGCCTACAAACGCGTCTGTCATTTAATATTTCTACATGCCCATTTACGTATATACATGTAATACATGTATGTATGTATACACAAATGTAACTGCAAATGTGCATACTCTCGTATAAAATCATATGCAACGTCTGCTGCATTACTTTCGCCGTAATAGGCGCGCACTTGCAACACTTTGCCTCTTCGTTTGCTTTTCTAATTAGTTATATACAAACAAACACACATTCATACACACACAGTGTATATGCACTTCGACATCCATTGTTGTTGTTGTTCCGCTTCCTTTACTTTGTCGCTAAAACTGACAGGCCACACAGCGTCTGGCGCGTTTCCTTCAATTAATTTATGCTACGCATTCCAGGAATGACGGCGGCGGCTGCGGCTGTGGCTGTTGCTCCCACTGCGACTGCGGCTTCAGTAGCGACAATTGATTGGTGGCACGTTGCGAAGGTGTCGGCACGACGTTTATGAAGTTATTCGTGAAACTTGCGTAAAATTAGCCGCCTGTGATTTGCATGCTTCGTTTGCGAAGCGCAGACATTGCAGAGCTACATATGTACTTAACATATATTGGTTTAGAGAAAACAGTTTATACATTCCATTGACTGAAGCTTTGTGTGATCTTTATACTAAACTAATATATTCACCGTGGTTCTATTGAACGACGTCTCAGATCCGTTGAATCCAAATTTTCGATGACTCGTTCGAACATTTGGACTGCTAACCGACGAATGACGTGCATGCTGTTTTGCTCCAAGGCCAGAATAGAAGCGGGATTGTCCGCATAGACTTTGTATAATCTCGTAGGAAAGGGTCAAACGGTGTGATATCACATGATCTTGGTGGTCAATTGACCAGCCCAAAACGTGAAATTATCTGCTAACCGAAGTAGTCTATCAATAAATCTATTGATTGATGTGATGTGTAGAAAGTGGCGCCGTCTTGTTCATATCAAATGTCGCTTAGACCACGAGCTTCAATTTCAGGCAACAAATAGTTGGTTATTATGGCGCTACAGTTTCTCACCGGCATCATTTTTGAAGAAATATGGACCGATAATGCCATCAACACCCGAACCACTTCAAACCGTTATTTTTTCTGTCTGAAATGGCAGCTCTTGAATCTCTTCAGATTTCTCTTCTTCTCAAATGCGGCAAATGTGTTTGTTTACATACTCACTGAGAGAGAAATGGACCTCCTCGCTGAACTAAATTTGGCTCGAAAACGTTGGATCTAATTAAGATATGATCCAAGTCGTTTCATACGTCAGTCCGAGTTTTCGTCTACACTCTCAGGTACGGCTGCTTTATTTTATTTTCTTCACTGCGTACTAGGCATGATATGCATATTTGTCCGAGTACGGTCGAATGTTATGCAATCATGAATGCTGGACCTAAAGATGGGTGATGTTGTTGCCAATAGTATACTCAGTAGGCCGATTATGCTGACCATTAGTTGAGCGAAGTGCGCCAAACATATTCTTTATATAACGTAAGTTTTTGTAAGTAATTGAGTTGAACGAAGGCTACGTTTGGGTGCATCCGAACATTGTATACTCATACAAATTACAAAAATCAAATGCAGGAAAATGCCTTACGGTTCAAAATGTTTGTAAAAGTATAAAATGTTGGGTGATTGTGGTCGTATGTTAGCAATAAAGCGCCGAATATTATATTCCAAGGCGTCAATCGCCTCGGTTTTAGTTGTGTAGTGAAGCGACTTCTCATAGCCTCACAAAACATAGGCCAGCGCTGTCTCATTCTCTTGTCACAAGCCTACGCCGCGTGATTATCCACGAAATCATCATATGGACCGTTGATTCCCTCTACTTATAGGTCCCATCAAACAGTGACTTTTCGAGGTTGTAACGACGTTACTTCGTCTTTGTTGTTGAAAAAATTCTTATTTTTTCCGGTCCACTATTTTCGTAATAAATTCGCATAATTCGCTAATCTTGTTCCGAAGTAAGGCTGTTCATTATAAAATGGCAAACTAAATGCAGTAAAATGAAGCAACAGTCATCAAAAAGATCAACTTCGTAAATTGTATTGTCTCATTGAAAACAACACGTCTAAAACAACACCCGTTAGAAGGAAGAATATTCTAAGCTATTCGAATTCGCCAATTTGCAAAGCTAAGCAGTCTGGGGCGAAGTATCTGCCATTGGTAACATAACGATCAACACCGATATGTTAAAATTTCAAGAATGAGCAGGAACAACATTAATCAACTTTCAAATTGGAAAAAATCATATAAGGATTGACACAACTTTAGGTCTGAGCGACTTCTTCAGAATAATAATGAGAGAAACCAAAAGATTGTCTCTTATAAATCACTTAGAATAAAATAGAGGAATGGACTGTAACTTATAGTCTACGTAGGTAGGTAGGTGGGAGTGCTTACACTTTGGACTCAATTACCGCTGGATGCATCGACTCGATGTACTATCGTATGACCTTCACTTGGTCACTTGGCGATGAAAATACAACAACTTAGATCGGCTATTCTTTTTTTTTTTTTGAGTTCACAATGTGGACAGCCATTCAAAGTTGGTGATTGACGGCTTCCAAGTATTCTGTTTCTGATTGCATATACGGTGAAAGTGCAAGTGAAATCTTACAGCTGCGGCAAATATGCATTGTTAAAGGACATTCCCATTATCAGCGTGTGTTCTTTGGAAATGCTGAGCACGTTATAGTAGCTGTAAGCTAGCAAATTCCTGGATTTATGCACCAAGTTTTGAGCTCTAGTCGAACTTAGGTTATATCATCTGTTCGGAACTATTTCTTCAAAGTGAGTGCAAAACACTCTTTTAATCGCTCCTGGTGGACATGGTATTAACTCTTCACCGGATTCGTCTAAAAGGCAACTAGTTTTACCAACCAAGCTGCAGCCGTCGAAGCCATCACGACTTGGCTTCCACGTCGCTGTTTACAGTCATAACTTCGAAGTCGTAGATGATTTCGTCTTTTTTGGAACCAGCATTAACTCCAACAATAATGCCACACTCGAAATTGAGAAGTAAAATTGTCTCTCGACGAAGAAAGACCGAAATTTATAAGTCACTCATCCCCCGTCCACAGATCAGAGAGTGTTCGATCCAACACCCGCCGGCGGAAGCAGAGGAAAAGGAAGACCATCAGTCCGTTGGTAAGACCAAGTGGAGAAGGACCCGGCTTCGCTTGGAATCTCCAATTGGCGCCACGTTGCGAAAAGAAGAAACGACTGACGCGCTGATGTAAACTCGGCTATAATCGTAAGCGAAGTCTACGCTAATAAAGGAGTTAACTTGCCAGTGAGCTTTAAGCTCTCCTGCAATATTTGACTAAGCTGGTAAGATCACCTACGTTCCGCGTATGAAGTTGCTTACAGTATCCTTCGAAGTTATTCAATGGAACTCCATAAGTTTTCTCTATACCCAGTAGTTCCGCTTGGAAGATGCAGTCAGAGTATAGTAGCCGGATAGAGAGAGATTTCAAGATCATTCGTGGACATAACTGCCCCTACTTCTCTGTTCATTTTCGACCTTTTGATATAGATAGAGGTTATATCATCCACTTCTACAAAATCTCTTCTCCCTTCACCTCGAAATCTATCAAGCTAAACTAGATTTTCTCAAACCTCGTTTGCAATCAAGGTTAAAAACTGAAAAAGTTTTTTTGGTTTTTTAGGATTTTTTTATGGCATACCTGCATAATTTCTATACAGTCGCCCCTAACCTAGAAAATCTTGCAATCTGTAGTAAAACATTGTTTTATGCAAACAAATATAGCTCAACAATGGAAATATTTCCATATTGTTTATTTCAACAAACAACAACAACTACAAACAGCAATTGATGTGTTAGAATAAGCAAATCCATTGAAAAAATTAAAATGGAAATAGACAAAAACAATCAAACAGAAAAGTAGAAAAACTGTAAATTGCTAAGTGGTGGTGAGGGGAATGCGCTGTCAGCACTCTAGGTTTAACCACGAGAAAATAGAATGTCCAACATAGAGCGGTAAGCAACAACACCACTGTAAATTGCTTGCCAGCCAACACAGACAGTGTCTTTGGATTTGTTAATTGGATACTTTGCGGCAATGGCGGGAAAACTTTTCAACAACTCAAATAAATACGAACAAAAACTAAACAATGGTTAGTTGAATAAATGTGGGTGTGTTGTGCGCGTTGGCGGGGAAAGCGCACGGCGAGTGGCAGTGCGGCAGGCACTCAGCTGAGCTCATTGTATAAATGCCAGCACATTCACTCATTTATTCATACCCATTCAGTCAATCCTGCCGGCCGGTCAGCTGGTGCGCCAGCAAACTGCACTTCAACTCATGCAGCGGGTGGCGGGGTGAGCAACTACTTGCTATTGTACGGCGACTGCTATTGATGGCGTAAACTGACCGACAGTTAGTTGTACGGCGACTGGCCACTATCAGTCAGCGAGGTAGTTGCTTGCAAGAAACTAGCATAAAAAGTAATGAAAAAGAATGCAGCAGCGAGACAAACGCAATGGCAGAAACGGAAGAAAAAAGAGCGTCGCCAGACTGTCGGCGCAATTTTCGCGTGGCAGCTACCGGAAAATGTCCAGGCGAAAAAAAAAACAAGTTCTAACAATAAGAGGCACCGAAGCGGTTGCACCGAAGCTGCAATACCTTTCACAAATGAAGGTGTTTTAGTACAATAATTTGATTTCACCGGTCAGATTGTATGACAGCTATATGCTATATTGATTCGATAATAATTTCTTCAGATGTTGTAGCGTTGCTTTGGATAATACTTCATGTCAAATTTCGTGAAGATATCTTGTAAAATATGAAAGTTTTCCATACAGGTACTTGAGTTTGATCTTACGGTCTATATGGTAGCTATAGGATATAAGTATCCGATCTCAATGATTTCTTCACAGATTATACCTTTGCTTTGGTCTATAAACTGTATTCAATTTCATTAAGATATTTTTAAAAATGAAAAAGTTTTCCTTACAGGAACTTGAGCTTGATCTTTCAGTTTGTATGGTAGCTATAAGATATAACGATCCGATCTGTACGATTTCTTCAGAGATTGTACCGCTGTTTTCCATACAGGGACTTGAGTTTGATCATTCCGTTTGTATGGTAGCTATTGGATAGAGTTATCCAATCTAAACGATTTCTTCAGAGATTGTACCGTTGCTTTGGTCTATTAAATATATGTAATTTCGTTAAGATATTTTTAAAACTGAAAAAGTTTTCCTTATAAGAACTAAATTTTTTTATTCAGTTTGTATGACAGCTATATACTATATAGATTCGATCTGAATGATTTCTTCGGAGATCATACCATTATCTTGGAAAATAATCTCTGTCAAATTTTGTGAAGATATCTTTTCAAATGAAAAAGTTTTCCATACAAAAACTTAATTTTTTTCGTTCAGCTTGTATGACAGCTATATGCTATAGTGGCCCGATAACGGCGGTTCCAACAAATTAGCAACTTCTTTTGGAGAAAATTACGTCTGCAAAATTTCAGCTCGATATAACAAAAGCTCGAACTCAAACTTCGGTGGCAATGTTAATTTAACCCGTTCAGGGTATAACAAGTTCCGAAAAGCATTCACTATTTTGAAGTAGTTTTTTTCTTTGCTGCTATTATTGTGTTAGTTGTTGCTGTTATTGTTGCAGTTGTAAAATAGTTTTTTCAAAGTGCAATTTTTTTTCCGCGCCGTCTGCCACTCAGCACATTCTCCACACACCGCTTTTACTACCGCATTTTCTGCCATGCAATTTCATGATTTGCTCCCACCTTCGCATGCGCGTCGCCTCCACCCGCTAGCATAACGTGTTTTTTCATTGTTTGCAAATACGTTTTGGTTTACGTGAAATTGTGTTGCGGCCGCATGAAGGTGAAGGTTCGTCGGTTTGTTGTCGCCTACAAAAGCCTTCAGCCGTTTTTCGCCTTCTTGTCGCTCCACCACTCCGCCATACATTTAGTTACTGTCCACTGTTGGCCCACATGCGAATTATCCAGACACTTTTTTCCGCATATATAGTAGATTCGCACGCATATGCTTTTTCTGTTTATTCACCGTTTTGTTTGTTCGTGCCTTCGCATTTGCCACGTCGATCCACGCTGCTTGCGACGCTGCCTTCGAAAGTGGCCCTGGCGTGTACGCCGTCGACGAAAAAATATTCTTGGTGAAAAAATATATGATTTGCGACACTGTAATTATGCGGCGTGGGATTTGTTAATGGAAATTATAGCCGAGTGTGTAATTGGTGGATTAGAGAAAGTGTAGGGCACATATACCCATATCCCGGTTCTTATACTCATCGTAAGTTCAGCGGTTGTAACGCATACTCATTCCTCTCATTTTATTATATGTATGCCTTTTGGATTATTATACGCAGACAAGGACATCAATTTGAGTTAGAGTAAACGAGCGTGATGGCATGGATGACGAAATGAATTTAGTATTACTCGGCAACTTTTCAGGAAAATGCTTTAATCATAGTGGTGTGGAGCGATTAATTTAACGATTTAAGTACAATTCTTCTACGAACACGAGAGGTTAGTTTAAGTTAGAATGTTGATGCAAAAGAGGATCCCAATTGAACAGCTCAGAATGGCGCTTCGTTGTGATACCTAAATACTTTTAAGTATGGATCAAAAAGACACTAATAAGTCAACAAAGCGTTTTGAGCCTGTAACAAAAATGTTGAGACGGCTGATATGAATTCTGGCTACGAAATTCATCCAAAGTATATCTACCGAGATGTTTCATTCAACAAATGAAGGATAAGGTCTATGGATATGAATTCTGGCTATTTTACGAGATTCGTCAAAAGTTTGTCTACCGAGATGTTTCAACTTCAGTCTTACAAAAGATGCTTAATGGAAGAGAAAGTGTTCGTATTTTTCCATCTCAACTTCCATCCATACAATTGTGTGAGTTATCGCTCAATATTTTCAGTGTTACCGCATGCACGTCTATTGGACAATATCCAGTAAGAAATGCAATGATTGTGGCATGATGAACCTTGATTAGAGTTTAATAAATTTACTTTCTACTATAGTCCAGAAGGATCTCATGCTAAGCTAACGTGAAATCCAAAGATAATGTGCTGCAATGCAAGAGCCAGAGAGTCAGCTCGTATTCAATTACTCACTGATCATGATCTTATGTAATACCCGATATTTTCTCAATTTTTTTCTTTTGTCAATATTGAATCTACTCTCGATAGCACAGAAATCAGTTTAATGTATTATTCCTATGTCTAAGTATAGTAAACGATGACTGAGGAAAAATATAAGCTTTCTCAAGCTTAGGATGACTGTCTACTAGCCGTTTGTTCCCAGACGACGTTACAGGCAGAAGGCTGAATGTAGATATACCACAAAAGTGATAGCGTAATGAACTGGAGAGCATTTTACCAGCAAAGTGTTAGACTATTGGTGAGAAAAGGTGGTAGAATGAACCAATTTTCATATCTCAACATTTTCAAAAATACTATGGAACTATTTGGGTTCAAATCGATGCCTGCGAATTAGATTTTTATGCATGACAATTTAAGATCCATTGTTGGATCTTAAATAGCTTCAAATGTAAAAATTGGCTCACTGCAGAACGTATTGACTCTTTGAGTTGGCCCACGTAAAGTACCGATTCAAACCCCAATTAAAATTTATGGAGCGATGTTAAGATCCAAATTGTTAAGAATAAATTCCCACTAGTGCTTATAAATGCCTCTTTCTCACAATAGGTCACACGATAATCTGGCGATATTAGTTTGTGCACAGCATCAATAGTTTTCGGAACAACAATTCATATTGGACGACCTTCACGTAATCCGTCTTGGAGTGATCTACGATTTCGATTGAATTCACTATAACATAGATAAACATTGGCCTTTGATGGATCCTCTTCGTCAAAAATTTAATTAAGTTCATCTATACACTCGTGTTGAGTAAATCCACTTCGGAAATTGAAAAATAAAATCTCACGAAAATGTTCGCGATTTAAATCCATTTTTTGGCCGATATGAATATTATAAGTTACTATAAATAGCAAAAATAGCGATTGTTTTGACATACAACATACGTGGTGAGTATGTTTCATCATCGAAAATGTTAAACTTTACGTTAAAGTTGTGAATTTCCATATTTCAGCATTAGGGTTGTCAAGTCCCGAAATATAAAAAGTCACATAAAATATATGCATCAAATACTAAGAAAAGTGAAATTATTTAAAAAATCTGTCGAGGTTGTTATTGGTGGTCTAGATATTCTAACACTAGAAGAAATGTTTGCCATTTAATATTATTAAAATAACTTTTGAACCTTTAAAGGCGATTACCTCTCGGGTAAAGGACGGTGGCTTCTAATCTAGATCCTTTTTTGATATTATTTACTCGTATAGTAAATGTAAATGCATGAGTTATCCATCCTCTGTTAAGTGGAAAGTCTCACAGAAGCGGAATCTTTACATGATAAAAAGCTAAAAACATGAGTTTCAACAACATTTAACGAAATAGCGAAACTTTCCGGCATCATAGAATTAGGAATGTGAGACCAGAGTATGTATTTAGAATAAGTATAATGTTGTAGATAAAGTACGAATTATAGAAAAGAGTTAATCATGTCTCGGTATAGTCTCCTATATGAAGAAATACTGGTAATATGGGACTCATACAGAAAAATTAACAAGAAACTGATCCTTAAGCTAGTGAAATATTCAATGCGGTGTAAGCTTGTGGTAGCCGGAAAAGTCGGCGGACTATACACAGTCGAAAAACTAAGTGCTGAAAGACTTATTGATATGATTGTAGTTTCAAGAATTAAGAGTTTCGAATATTATAACACCTTAAGCGTAGAAGCAAAAAGCTCAAAGGCGGCATACGGGAGTATGAAGAGCTCGAGAAGCTGGCCGATAAGGGAAATGACTGAAAATTAAACGAAAAGATGGGCCGACTAACAAAAGGTTTCAAAACCGGAGTATACGGACATTCCACTGCCGAAGAACAACAATGCGGCAAGTCTGTCGTTCCATACTGAATAAGGAAGCAAAGTGTATGGGTCTGGTTGTGAACCAGGACAAGACGAAATATCTCCTGTCACCATAAAAACATTCATCGCATTCGCGACTTGGATCCTATGTCACTGTTGACAGTCAAAACTTTGAAGTTGTCGATAATTTCGTCTATCTTGGAACCAGCAACAACACCAATAACAGCCTTTTATATGAAGATGCTTTTATATTAAAGGCATACAACGCAGAATCTTTCTTGACAACAGCTGATACTTTGGACTGAGTAGGCAATAGAAAAGTAAAGTCCTCTCTCGACGAATAAAGACCAAACTCTACAAGTCGCTCATCATTCCCGTCTTGGTGTACATATTTTGTTTGTAATCTTAGACTTAGTAACACCACGGTCTACCGACGAATGCTCTTGCTTAGAACACATTCAAATAAAACGACACGTTGTATCTGATGCCATAAATACTTTAAATTTCCTGCTACAAATCTCAAGAGTATCAACATTTGGCATAAATTGAAATATATTGCGCGCTTTTAGGCGCATTATCCCGCAAACAGCATATTTTAAGCAAACACCGGTGTGACTTTCATCATTTGCCATTTCGCGCATACCATTTTTCATTTGTCACCACACTTTGCGAAATTTCTATTTTCATTCGCACATATTTCATGTGATTTTATTTCGTCATATTTCACAAAATGTTTTTTATTTGTTTATTTTATTTCATTTTTTTGTTTGTTGTTGGGAAACTGACTATTGTAGTGGCGAAACATTTTCGTTTATGGACTTGAATTTACAACAGACGACATCCTTGAAAAGTTGCTAAAGTTGCTGCCAGTGTGCGGTTCGCTGCGCATATATGTATGTGTGTGTGTGTTGCCATTTTTTCGTGAAGGTATTTTTTCAACTTTTTTATGTTTTTTCTTGATTTTATTTTTTTGTTGCTTGCTGCTATCACCGAAATCATAATATTTTGTTGGCTTGCTTTCATTTTTGATTATTTATATTTTTTGCTGTTTGCTGGCTGACAATGCGCGCCACTGTCTGTGCCGGTTTTTTACACACATACACACACAGATGCACATGAGGAATTTGTGTGTGAAAGGAGAAAGATGAATTTATGTGCACGCTTATGTGCCGCGAAGTGCGATAAACTTTTGCTGTGCTGTAGTTTCCGCCAACGACACGCCAAATATCGTAATGCCACTTCACCTCCCTCAGAGCTCTCTCATGCTCTTACCAACAACAGGCTTGGCGGCAAAATTGTGGAAAAATATGAAAATTTCATAGCGGAAATGCATGCAGTGTAGCCAACAGCGTTGAATGTTGCAGTGGCAGAGGCAACAACAACAACAATGTAAGAAATTACAAAAACAAAAAAGTTTGAAATGGCAAATAGAAAGATTTTCATAAAAGAACTTGGTTTTGATCGGTTAGTTTGTATGAAAGCTATGTGATATAGTGTCTCGATCCGAACAATTTCTTCAGATATTGTAAAGCTGAATTGGGAAATACTCTACACCAAATTTTCTGAAAATATGTTGCCATATAAAAAAGTTTCCTATACAAAGACGAGGTTTTCAACGGTTAGTTTGTATGGTAGCTATATGCTATAGTTGCCCGATCTGAGCAATTTATTTGTAGTTCATAAGGCTTCTTGGGAAAATTCTTCACGCTGAATTTCAGGACGATAACTTCTCAAATAAAAAAGTTTTCCATACAAAAATTTGATTGTGAATGTTCACTTTGTATGGCAGCTATACGCTATTATTGTCTGATTTGAATGTTTTCTTCGGAGATAGTAGCGTTGTCTTTCAAAATAATCTGTGCCAAATTTCGTGAAGATATCTCTTCAAATAAAAAAGTGTTCCATACAAAAACTGAATTTTTAACGACCAGTTTATATGGCAGCTATATGCTATAGTTGTCAGATATTGGTGATTCCGACAAATGAGCTACTTCTTTAGTAGAAAATTGTATGCGCAAAATTTCAGATCGACATCTCTAAAACTGAGCGATTATTACGCGTATACTTCATAGGATCTCCGCAGTTTCCTTCCGTGTCTAGCAAACTCCGTTCCAAATATAATAAACCCTGTTCAGGCTATACCCCACGACAGCCACTATAACTATGCAAAATAAACATTAACGAAACATAAGTGAAAACTATTTTGCACCATCACCAACACCACCACTAACATTACCGGCAATAACAACAGCAGACCAGCAATGGCAGTTTTGATTCAAGTTCCTCGCAGTTTCGGCATTTTTTCCACTGCGCGCATACTCGTTTTTTGGTCAATGCCATTTGGGTGCATTGTTTCCCATTTTGTTGCCTCGTCCGACCATTATTGCGGCCATCTAAACACTTCATCATCATTGTTGCAACAACAACCAGCCATTACGGCTATCATATAGTAGCGGCAACGGCAACGCCAACGACAGTAATAAAAGTCTAACACCATCGTCTATGCTCATATAGGCATGTATGCGTGTACACTATGCATCTATGTGTATGTGTGTGATTGTGCATGTATTTGTATGAGGAAATGTTTTGCTGAGGTTTCAACACCATTCTCCACATCCATGCGTCTTTTTAGTGCTGGTGTATTTTTTAAGTGTTATTGCTGGCGCGAATTAAAAGTCCTGTGACCATTTGCCATATTTGTTCTTTTTTCAACATTTTTGCAATGTTTTTTTTTCCACCGCCAACTTTATCTGTCCACAATGAATAGCCACGCGACCAGCCCACGAAATGGGCCGACAAACGTCAACAGATGTGCGGCGGAAAAATGAAATGAAATTCGTTCGGTGAAAAATGGGTATTTGGCAAGTTTGGCAGTGGCAGGATTTCCATCACCCCCACTTTTTTTTGGTTGGTAGTGGTGTGAATATTACTTTTAGCGTAGGCGATGCGGTGACCAAGTGGTGGTGCTAAAATTTGAGGTTAACGCTCGCTTTTCGATATAGCGTGAGAACACATTCCCTTGAAATACTGCATCTAAACCTGGACTCTTTTTTTAGTTTTAAAAGTAAATTTGTACTTATAAATTTTCGTATTTAGATATACTATATATAGATATAATCGCTCGAACCAGAAGTACTTTTATCCTCATAATATTTTATTTTTTTTTTGATATTCTATAAATTTCTAGTCTTCCTCTTAAATATCAACCCTGGGATGAAGAGTTTCAAGTCTTTCGCTTAAATACCAACCTTAGAACGGAGGTATGTCTAATGTTCGGCCTTAGCCTCAAAAAGTTGAATGTGTGACGTTACCTGAGAACAGCTCGGAAGGTGAAGCTCCTCTAGTAGGCGATTTGCGCTAATCTTTTGCTTCATATATTACGTAAGGGCGTTCGAAACATAAGATCTTATACTGAGAAAAACTTTCGTAGGTTTGGTCCAGTATTGTTTGAATACGCGTCAATTTAAACAGAAAGAAAAAAAACAACAAACAGAAAATATGTACGTCATATTTAAAATTTTTTGATAAAAGTGGAATCTTTAGCCAAGCGACTGAAGCTGTGCATCATGTTTATGGTCCGGCAGACGAGCTTGCTAGTACAGGTCCTTCACTGTCAATAGCTGCGAAATGAGAACACCCAGGATCTCCGTTTGCTACTTATAATTTGCAATTGGACTTTTGGACTTCAGCCTAGCAAAATAAGCGCTGGTCAACTACTGTGATGCGCGATCGCAAGGTTTTTCTGCATAGCCCAATGTAATATTTGGAACAACATGAATCTCCCATATTAGAGAAGTCACGAACGTATTACCATAAACGAATCACTGCCAGAATTGTGATGTGTTTAGCGGGACTGGCAGGAGATTATCTACTATTAGCTTAGACTAACCTCCTAATTTGAATTCGTATTAATTGACCTTCAGACCTTCCATTCTTCAGATGGATCAATTCTTGACATAACGAGTCCAAATTAAGAGGAAGCAGAGGAGGATTGAGTCATGTGTAGAAGTTCACGCAAGTTAGGAATGTTCTCTGAATACAATTAACTCGGGAATTGGAACAACAGCCTCGGATGAGGGACTTTCTTTTTGCTGACGACCATGGCAAACGCATTAAGGATTACGATGTAAGGGCATGCAAGTGAAATCGGTTGATGTCCTCATAAAAATAAAGATTGACATCACCACCATCCGAAAAGTGCGAAGGACGGGATAAGGACTGAGGCGAGTAGATCCTTGTGGCATTTACTACAGTGGGCATATAAAAGACCGCAAGTTTGGTGTGGGATTCGTGGTGGAAGAGAGACTCCGTCGCCGAGTACTGTCATTCACCCTGGTGGATTAACGTCTAGCTGTAATCCGCATTAAAGCAATTTGCGCCCACGCCCTGACGGAAACGATGAACGATGTAACCGAAGGATTCTTCTATGAGTGCTTGGAGCGTACCTATGAAAACTGCCACCTCCACGATGTCAAAATCGTGCTTGGCGACTTTAACACCAGGGTGGGCAAGGAAGTATCTTTGGCACCACAGTCGGTAAATTCAGCATCCATGAGGAAACATCTCCAAATGGGTTGAGGCTGATCGACCTCGCCGGGGCGCGAAATATGGTTATCTGTAGTACAAGATTTCAGCAAAGAAAATCTTATGAAGCTACCTGGCTGTCTCAGGATCGAAAAGTCATCAACCAGATCGATCATGCTGTGATAGACGAAAGACACGTCTCTAGTGTTTTAGACGTGCTTACGCTTCGAGGTCCTTCGCGCGGACCACTATCTTGTTGCAATCAAGATACGCACCCGCCTCTGTGCACTAAAAAATGTACATCAACAAACACAAGGTAGGTTCGACATCGAGAAGCTGCAATAACAACAGAGAGCCGAACGATTTTCTACTCGACTTACACTCCTGCTTTCTGAGAGCACTCATCAGCAGCTCCGTATAAAGGATCTGTATTTTCAAGCGGTTGTGTCCAATAAAGAACAAAAATAAGAGGAATTTTATTTCGTCAGAAGAACCTTATAACATACACTTTGAAAAGCAACTCGCTCCAGGAGGATGTTCTTAGGGATGCACTTTTTATTCTAGAGCTGACACCGTTTAGTAACTATTCATGTTTGTAGTGAATGATATTGACGGTGGAAAATTCGCCTTGAAAAAACCTTGTCAAAAGCGATAGTCCCAGTTTTTTTTGCTAATAGGCACAAGGGTTTCTATATAAGCATTATGAAATAACCTCCAATATTGCAACAATTTATCGAATAATGGCAATAAGATTGGACTTAAATCGTATAATTTTAATAATTCTTGATAAAACTTTCAATGTGATGCAAAAATAGTGGATTTCCTTTTACTAGCCCCTTTTAGTACAAAAAATAGTAGATGTTGTCAGCTCCAGCTAGAACTAAGAAATATACACTATTGGCTACCTACAATGGCGAACCAATTTGGCATTGTTGGCTGAAGTACTATGAATCAACAGTGCTTTTATTCAATTTCAGCTTTGAAGATAATGTCATAAGTCTGTTGATGTCAAGTTAGAATCCTTACTGGTACTGTCGGCAGATGACAAATGAAGATGAACCCACGAGTTTTGGCATTAAACCGAAAAAGCTCAGTTAACAATTCTACAGTTTGCTGTGCTCAGTAGTAAAAGTCTCACTGTAGTTAAAGCTGTTCTAACAGGCCGCTGTTGGAGTTGACAGCCTAACTTTTGCATGAATTACGCTCTCGAAGATATTTAGTTGATGACGAAGAGGAATAATCTTAGCACTAACTACTAATTATCTAAATTTGTGGGCCTAAGGCTTAACAGCTTGATTACTAGTGCTAAGCGGTCCGAATTATCATAAGCTTTTGTTTTCGAATCGGGTCGTGTAATATTATTGGCTGAGTTTATATTGTATTAAAATGGAATTTAAGGTTGGCATTGGAATTGTCATAGAATTATAATATGTGAAGTACGTAGACCAATAGGTATTACAAGCAGGACTATGCTAAGTCTAAATTAGTGAAAACGTGTTGAGTAAAACTTCGTCCGCCAGCAGAGCCAGTAACAGTCTCTCAGGGAGGAATATAAGCTATAAAATCGCCATTTTGGATATCTTTGATGACTGACATGATTTCTCTGAGAAAATGCTCATACAAGGGCTTAGAACCTATTGAAAAGGAATTGATTTGAATTTAAATAATAATTATTTACTAAATGCTATTCAGTCGCTAATTACTTCTTGCTTTTCAATAGGCTCACAAATTTGATTTTCAGCATAAGTGCGCCTAAATTTACTCTTCAAATGCTATACACAAGCCAAGTATCTAACTGGGAAAAATCACTAGTTCATATTGCACTCTATTCAAACACTTGCATGACCTTCTACAACATTTACCTTCGCCCACTTTTTTTTTTAGAGATTTTTGAGCACACTTTTATGTCAAGCCACCAACAATGCCAACAACTTTTAACAACCAATTTTTCAATGCTTGACGCTATGCGTTTACATACAGCGCACACCGCGCCAGCGCTCATATTTTGAGCCTACGGCAACTCAAACACACATACAAGCGCACACAGACTTTATGTTCGGCCATTCATCTAATCTTCACACCTCGCACGCCATTTTGTACGAGGCTAAGTAGCTAATAAATTTTCAAGCACTGCTATTGCAGCATACACTTAGGCGCTTACGAGTGCCTAAGCGGGCAATCAACTGGCAGCTGTGTGCGAATGCGGCGAGCTAGGCGGAAATATGAAGAGTGGCCGGGGCGTAGAAGATGTGCGGGAAAATAAAGCAAATTATTGGTTAGGCAAGTCTATTCAATGCCAAAGTTTTCACGCGCTGGCTGGATGACATTTTTATTTTCAGCGCCAGCATTGTCAGCGCAAATTTTCCTGCTAAACGTTTTCGTTATGCGTTCGAGCTTCCTCTTTGCGTTGAAGGCTGCAGTTCGTTGTTGGTGTTTTTTTTTTCAATTCTGCTTTAGTGTACTCATTTTTTGTGACTTCCTCAATGTGCTTAAAGTTTGCTATTTTTCTCAACGCTGGGTTACCTACCGTTATTGGCGTTGACAACGCCACTCTGTACATTTAATGAGCTCTCTGGGGCGAACCGCCCACTCGTGTACACCCATCAAGACTGAAAAAAAAACACAGTTGCACAAATTGCCCATAAAAGTGTCGCTTAATGTATACATGTGCTTGCGGCTGAAGGTGTGTGTGAACGTTCTTCCTCACGAGGGTGGCCTAGTAAGTATTTCGTCCCACCAACCGATGGCACCGGTTTTGAATGCGTACGAGAGCTTTAGACTATAGAAAAGTCTTCACTTTGATAGGGAAATCTTCTTTATGAGTTACACCATAGTCGTTCGCCCGTCTTTGAAGAACAACGCGCAGGTTACCATATAGTAGTTACCACAAAGTGGATTCCTTGGAGGAAAACGTGGGTAATACCCAAGATCTTGTATTAGCAGAGCGCTGATTGAAGCTATGCTAGACAGCTGACTAAGCAGATCGCAGAAGACTGGATATCGACACGAAGTCTGACCTGTTTAGTTATTTCGGATGACAAGTGAAACCATGAGACCACTTCTCAGCTGTATTTGACGCTATTTAGGCAAAGTCCGAAGAAGTTTCTGTAACACTTTCGCCATCGACGAACTTTTGGGTACCCGATTTAATGCCGAAGTACCGAGCTTCACCCCGCGAACTCGGCCCGAGGCAAGCGAGACTGTCGTACCAAATGTATTCAACATTCTCTTGGATTCAAAATGTGAAATTTACATAGTCTGCGTTTTCTGGGACTCAAAATGTGTAACTAACAGCCGAATTAAACTATGAACTTCCGCTCCAGATGTGGATTCATAACACTTCTTTTAGTTTCCAAACATGAAAAAGGTAACTCATCACACTGAAATATAAGTTGCATTAAAAGCTTATCGCCACTACGGAGACCTAATTCGCAAACCCTCAGAAAACCGGTTATAGCAACTCCTTCTCCACCCGGTCTTTCCTACGGAGCGGAGGTCTTTCTCTTCCTCTGCTTTCCGCAGTGGGTACTGCGTCGAGTACTCTCAGAGCTGAAGTGGTGTCATCAAGTCAGTTGACATGACTTAGCCGCTGTCTGAGTCACTATAAGGACTTTTCATGTTCCAACATTTTCGTTCTTATTTTGTGGACTAATACTTATTGTACCGCCCTCGTATTTAAGTGTGTTGCACGTATATGTGGTTTTCCGTCTGTTATTTTGCGATGCTAGACGCGTCGCGTCTTCATCAACAGCCTCATATATGTTGACAACGTCTCGGCTCACTGTCAGCTCTGTGACCATAGCGCCATCTAGACGTTGTTTCGACTGCCTGCTTGCCATTCAAAGCCTGTCAGCCGGGTTGCGCCTGAGGCTGTACGAGGCGTCGTATGCTGCTGGCACGCCTTCGTAATCATTTTTGGCGTTGACACTTGACACTCTCGGGACGCGCACATGCCGACACACGCTGTGCACTTCTACATAAGTATATGTATATATGTGTGTGTGTGATTTGTATATGTGTGATACATTTATTTGGTCATGTTTCCGTCGGCTTGCGTCTGCTTATCGAAATTTGTTGCACGAATTTGTGTTGACTCGCATTCTCATGATTCCTCTTCAATTTGCTGGATCACACTTTAGACGCCAGAGTTGTGCAATTTTCTTGGAGTTCCAACAGTATTTTTTTTTGGCTTATTTTTATTTTCTTTTTCGTACGAGTTTTCTCATGCTCTACAACGCGCCAGCCTTCTATGTTGTTGGCTTTGTTTGGGTTTTCTTTTTATTTCTTTTATTTCCATTCGCCTTATTGCCGTTGTTGTGGGTGTGTTTCTTGACTTTGAACGATTTCGTTCGCCTTAAACTAACGCGGGTGGCATGGGTTATCCAGACTTTGTCATTTTTCACTCTCACCCACTCTCTCAGCTATTATGACGTTACTTACCTTGTTTGCCCCACGTTATAGTCACTCTAGCCCCTAGCTCACCAACTTTCTAGCGTCTAGTGTCACCTCCTCTTCCTCTCACCTGTCAATCGCATATCGATATGCTTCTTGCGGCTGTGTTGCTTCCGCCTTCTTCTCGTTTGCCGCAACACGTGCGACCGTCGTCGTTTGCTTTAGCTAACTTTAGATTTTCTCATTCTTGCCACGCTTGCTGCAACAATTTTTCTTAACATCTCGTCTGCCATTTTTACTTTTCAACCGCTTTCTTGTTATTGTTGCTCTATTGCTTGAGTTGTTTGCTGTTTGCTAGCTTTAGCCTGCCCACTTCGAGCGTAATTGATTTGTGTGCGTTTAATGGCGCCGCATTTTGTTGCAATAAATTATGTTGTTTAATTCTTTTTTTCTTTTGATTGTACGACCTGCAGTTGCTGTGTTGTTGCACGACATTTGTGGTAATTTTTATAATGAAAATGTTGAAAAATGTTGGTGAAAATTGCCAAAGCTGCGCTTCAAGCGGTCGGCCAGCAATACTTTTTCATAATACTGCGTTCTGACAATCTTTACTTTTGCTGTATTTTTCTTCTTCCTTTTTCTACTTTCTTTCTTCTACATTGTGTCTTCTCTCCGCCTCTGCCTTGTGCTCGCCACAAATGTTATGAAAATCATTATTAAAGTGGTAATAATCATAACCGTTGCTTCGGGATTGCTGGTAATTTATTAAAAGTCACCAGTCTGCCGCAGCAGTCGGCGAAAATGTCTCAGCGTCTTAATTCTTGATATTGCAAAATTTATGATAGCCAACATGGCAAATAAGTTAAAGTGGTATGTGGTACATAGAAATTATATATAGCACTTTTGCTACAAATTGCCGACTTAAGGGATGACTATTACACTTGAGGCGAAAATGATTAGTAATTGTGAAGATACTTGTAGGAAGCTGGAGTTAAGTTAGGAAGATTGCCAGAAATCATAAACTCATCCCTAATGCAGAGTAATAACTGTTAGATGTTTTTCAATAGGTTCCTTTTTGTGAGAACGTTGCATATGACCTTTATCAAGAACGACTACGTTTGAGGAAGGTAGTGTGGGGAATTTATAAGATGTGTGACCGAGGGTTACTTATCCGAGGCTGTTTTCTTCTTTTCATTGGTAAAGTTTTTACGTGGCGGGTCCAAAAGCCAGCGCGCAACCCTGCGGAGGGGATGTTTCGCCTTCTCACTTTAAAAGGTAGTTTTTTGACTACAACTAAGGATACTTGGTGTAATACCAGAAATCGTGAGCTGCTTGAGGCATATGTAAAATAATAGTTTTTGGCCACTCCCAAGTGAATGACACTCAGAGAACTTTCCTCACTTACTTGAACTTCTATGGTATATATGGCACCATCTTCTTAGTAGAAGAAAAAGTATGGGTGACTGGTCATAGCGGAAGTACAGAAAAGCAGACGAACTAGCAAACAAAAAAGCATCCCAGGCGCGCTATTGGTAAAATGAGACTGGGTCGATAGTCTGCTCTCTCCGTGCGTTCTACTACTGGTCTGGAAACTTGGACAGCGCACGGTTATCATTAGCTTTTGGTCCGAGTTGCAAAAGTTCAGAAGGGACGCTACAAAATAGATCAATAGGGACCGCAAACGACGCCATATTTTTTTTCCTCCATTTCAACATTTTTCATCAGTAAGATATGTTATTTCATCATGGAAAGATATACGATCCAACAACGAATTGAAAGGATTGAAATTTACAACCGAAATTCGGAGTCAGTGGCCTCAACTTTAAGAGCACTACGTCCTATCAGATCAACAAATGAGCGTCTGGTGGAGAAATTTGAATTCACAGTCACAGTACAAAATGATCCCGTGCCAGTGAGATAAATGAGTGCCCGTAGTGTCGATAATATATCTGCCGCTGGCACATCAATTGAGGTAGACCCAAATCAGTCTCTCTCACGTCGTTCTCAAGCGTTGGGCATCTGCCCATTCATTTAGCGAAAAGATTTTGTTCTACACCCCTTCAAGATCAGATTTTCCTAAAAACTGATGCTTGAATTGATCACTAGAATCGTCGTATGTTCTTGAAATGGGCTGAGCAACAACTTGAAAATGATCGGGATTTTCATCGAAAAATCATTTTCTGCGATGTGGCTCATTTCAAGCTGAATGGCCATGAGCCACCATTGCATCCTGAAAAAATCACGGTTTGACGCGGTTTTTGGGTTGGCCGTACTTCTTCAGTGATGATAATGACCGGCACGTTACAGTGAATGAGAATCGCTACTGCTGATTTATAACCGAATATTTTTGGCCCGAATTGGATGATATGAACTTGAACAATATGTAGTTCCAACAGGCGCCATAAGCCACGCAGTGAAAACCAAGTTTGGTGAACGTGTTATCTCACGAAATGGCGCAGTCAATAGGCCGCTTCGATCGTGCGATTGAACTCGTTTGATTGTTTCCTGTGGGGCCACATCAAGTTTATGATCTATGCAAGCTAGCCACCCACTTTTGAAGAACTTCGTACAAATATCGACCGTGAAATTGCAGAAGTATTTAGGCTTGAAAACCGTCGAAAATTTGGTTGGTGGTCTGGGCTTCTATAAGCGTGCCAGGGGTGACCATGCAAAAGAAGTCGAGTTCCATACATCGAATGGAAACAGAATTTTATTGATATCCAAACCGTTTTTTATAAAAACTCTCTCAATCTGTTCAAGATATAGAAATTAGAGTAAGATGATGAAAACCATACAGAAGAGTTCCTCTTCATTAGTGTACCAAACTTTGAACAGTTCATACAGTACTTGAGATTATTATAACACAATTTAGATCATTCGAAACATAATAAAGCATAAAAAGAAGTGATTCTTATTTGGGCTCGTTAGTCAAGGAGTGTCCGTCTTCACTCTCGATAGCATCATGCTTTTTCATTATCAAAATTATTTGGGTGCTTGGGCATAACGTAATCGCTGGAAACTACAAAGCTGATGAACTATAAGGGAAACCTTTGCCGTAGAAATGGGAATGAGATCGGTCTCCGTTGTTCTCCTGTATTGTAGAGTTGGACTTTTTGCACTTCGCGCTAGATTACTGGACTAACAGATAGCTCCTGTGCAACTACGGTCGATCGGATCGATCTTTTAACCTATAGGACCACAGAGTCTAGAAACTCGGGTCAATCGCAGGCAACGTAAACAATGAGTACTCCTCGTCGACTTCATAACGGAAATGCATAAGGTATCTCAAAGAACCGAAACTGGTCTATGCTTGGTTCATAAGTCTGTCAAACTAATCTAATCTAACTTGGTTCCCGTCACGATTCTCTCGACTCAGTTTGTGTTAGAAAATATGTAGAACCGCTGGCATTAAGGATTATGTCTCAAGTGCTGATGGTGCGATATATCATTCATTGCCAAACCAGTGAATCGAACACAACAGGAGAGCTTCACTACACATTTTTAAGCTCGGTTAGGAAAGAGAATTTCGTATCTACCGCTTGGTGTTCTCAAATTACGAAAAGCGAAATGCCGCGGAATAGCAGTAAAGCGGCAAAGTCATAATTTATGAACGCATAAAAATTTAAATTTAAACATTTTTACAAAGCAATGACATTCGGTCCTGCCCACATTTGCTACTCCGCCCACGCCATCGACTGGAATGTGTTTTGCCAGTAATCATCACTTTGTCAGCCTATTTTCCTGTCGGTCTGTCTGTCTGTCTTACTGTCCGTTGGAATATTTGCTTTTCAACTTGTTTGTAATTTTATAGTTATGCTTCGTTTATTTTCTAACATCCCATTAAAATGGCAACTATTTTATTACACATTTTCGCATGTGCGGCATGTTGCATGTGTGGCAAATACAGCCGACATTTTTTGTGGCATGCTTCGTTTGATATTTCTTTTCGTTGTCGTTTGATATTTCTCCTCGTTTTGTGCTTTTTTTCGTACACTTTTAAGTGTTTATTGTGGATACTTCGTTTTGCTAAAATTTTATGTCTTAATTTTTACTCGACGTGGCAAGTGAAAGGCGTTGCTGCCTGTACATGCTGCTGTTGTTGATGGTGTGTTGAACATTTGCAGGAAATGTTGCACGATTGTAGTGTGATGTGTGCAACAAGCGGCACCTGCATGGAGTGTTGGTTGCATGTTTACAAATATATTTGTGAAGTAGACATTTCTAGTAAATATGTATGTATATACACATATTAAGTTGTAATTTGGTTGTTGTTCTCCTTAAGTCAAAGTAAGGAGTGCTGGCAGTCTTGTAGTTGACAGCGTTAATGTTGCTTTTGCTGGTTTGCTCTAGGTGTTGACACTCATGCCTTACTTGGTGTTGCACATGCCACATGTCGCACTGTTGCGCTTGTTAGCGGCACTTTTCTGCGAATTCCTTCATTGTAGCGCCTATAAACACCTCCCACAATTTCAAAGCACAAGTAATGTTAAAATGTTTTAATGCTTTGTTGATTACAGTCCGGCGCATATAAATATTTTATTGATGTGCTTTACGCGCATGAATTCTTAACAGGTTTATGTTGCAAGTGACAAGTGTATCCGGAACAACAAAAACTTGGAAAAGTTGGATATGTCTCAATTAACAAAGGAACTCAAGACTACTGCTTCTGGACAATGAAACGAAGCCACATGTTTGATATCGACTACATCTAGAGGTACATGCCGATAAGGCGGTTATAGCACACTTAACAAGGAGGTATAAAATCTCGACATCGAAATCCCTGAAGCTCAACGGGGTTCAGTTATTATCGCATTTGGGGCAAAGAGCAACCAAAATAGGTTCAAGAGCTGCCATTTCATCCAGAAAAATCAACGGTTTTTTTGTTGGTTTGTGGACTGGTCGAATCATCCGCCTATATTTCTTCAAAAATTATGCCAGTGAGAACTATGGCGACCATGTTAACAGACTATTTGATGCCAGAATTTGAAGCTCCTGGTCTCGGCGGCACTTGGTTTCAACAAGACGGCGCCACTTTCTACACATGGTACCCATTTTGCATGTGGAAGAAGCTGCTCAGCCCACCGAGTAAACTTTTCAGTGCAGGAGTTACAGTTCTTCTTCGCGCTGGTTTTCTGTATTAGATTTTGCTGACAGCGGCTCAGCAGACTGTAGCGCCGTAAAGTAAGATTGGCTTGACTGCCGCTGTATAATACCAATGTCTGACAATATAGGTACCACTAGGGTACTACTGGTCTTTTTCACTCTTTCATCCATATTGAACTCTCTCTTCCGACCAACTACAATTCTCCTTTTGTTTGCCAAGAAAGGACTTTACTTTTCATTTGCCCATTCAGTCCGAAGTAGTACCTGTTGGCAAGAGTTATAGCAGTAGCAAAATGCACAAAAGCAAAGAGTTCGTAGACAAAATAGTGAAGTCACAATAAAAGAGGGCAGATAGCGCAGCAGTATGCGAATCGTGAGCGGAACTTGGAACATCTATACATGATATAGCTGACAACGTAGGAAGTAACTTAAAGAAGATCGGTAAGGTAATCGGCAATTAAGGCAATAATCTCACATCATATTATTCTGAAGGAAGCAAAAAGACGGTGTATATATCGGCGGAAAGGTATATATATGTATGTATATAGAGTCCCAGGTCGGAATTGAAATGAAATTGCTGATGAGATCACCAAAAGTGTCATACATCTAGCTACAGAAGCTGTACAGGAAATACATAAGTTACTAATCAAAGTCATAAGTCGCAGTGAAACCTTCGGATAGACTGAAAGGCGGATCAGGTTATAAGAGAAGGACTTAAGGACATACAGGATCGCTAGAGCATGTGCAAGGGCCACGAAGAAAACTAAGCATGCTTTTGGCTCATAGGGTTTGAAAAGTGGGCATGACAGTTATTGCTCTAATGACATGTTAAGACCAACTAACATCACATGAAAGCCGAATGGGCATTAGTAACGACGATACATGCACAGTGCATTGAAGTAGGCATAAGAGATAAGCTGATACACCTCCTTTCCTTCTGTTTAGCCTTGTCGGGAAATAATCTTAGATAACCAGGAGATTCTAAGTTCATTTAGGTATATGAAGTATTAAAATTATATATCAAGTCCTTCTTAAAGTTCTCAAAAACTGTTATTTCCTATATGACAATTTTTTAGTTTTAAAAAAGACCCTTAACAGTTCAAGTATAATTCAATCCTAGGGATCAGACATATAATATAACTTAAACTAGTTGCAATCAGCATAGATTAGGTTAAGTTAAGTTGTTCTGGTAAGCCAATGAGCCATGCATGGATCAGTTTTGGTCCTTTTCGACACAAGATGGAGTTCAGTTACTATTAGGTCCATGAGGAGTAACTATCATTTAGGATGCATCTCTTTGTTCTCGCTATATATACATCTTCAAGTGTAACGTACTGTGGGGACCGCAGATTATTATAGCTTAGTCTTGCCAATGCAGGTCATGTGCACAAGGGATGATCCATTGTTTCCCTGCTGCCTCGCTCGACATTTTCTGCAGGCTTGTCGATCTGTCAGCCCTATTATATGGGCGGGTGTCGCCACCAGACACTGACCAGTTGGTTAGTATTCCGATAATGTTCTTCTTCTTCTATCGAGAGCCATTAGAAATTTTGAGAACTTCCTAACGGCAATAACAGGAGCTCAAGAAGACGCAATAAAATATAGTTTAAAGATAAACTAGTTTCACTTTCATTCATGTATAGTCCTGTTCCCTTCTCGAGCGAGACGAAGTCTTAACTTATAGCGATTTTCGAGAATATTTGCATAAGTTGGAAGCTTTCAAAATTATTCCCTCTTCCTAATAATGTATTTTTGTGTAAGAAAGTGAATACATTACTCAAATTTAAAGCCAAGAATTTTTCCCCCCAAAAATTATTTCAAATTCAAATTTGTATAAGCACCTTCCTCAACTCCAAAACTGCATATTTTAAAAAATGTTACACCCTTAAGCAATTCAATAAATCTTCTAATCCCCGTTACGTATGATAAATTGAGAGCAACCAAACATATGAGCCGACATTGTCAAGCAGTATTGGTATTAAGTAAGAAGAAGCAGACAAATCCATTCAAAAGTAATAAAAGATTGGCAGAGAAATCATTGGAATACAAATCACGTAGATGTCCACAAAATTACCGACAATCAATGTTACCTTAGCCGCAAACAGAGCAAAACTCTGTATGCATGTGAGTCCGATGCTTGAAGGGGATTCGAGTACAGTCAAGCAAAAATTTGAAGGCAAACGTAATGGAGGAAAAAGAAACTGTCATGTCATTGGATTTAACAGATTTAAAATCTATTTTCGACCAATACAAATATCATAGAAGCTTACACTCTTATATAGTATACATACATACATATGGAAAAAAGATAAATGTGTATAAATAGTGCAAATACCAAGACAAACTGTCAGTTACGTTCTTTGGCTGCCTCCACAGCGCACAGCTGTCTGAGAGAAAGGCAACTTGAAAACAGAAGGAAATGTAAAATTCTATTATCAAACATTTCGATATTTCAATGTTACAAATAAACAATGAAAACAAAAAAACAATATCCATACAAAACTTGACTAAGCTGAACGGCCAGTTGCAGTGCCTCATCCTTGTAGAGTACACCCGACATTACTACGAACGCACACGCCGCTGAGAGAGCTTTTTTCGGTCACACTTTTAGTTACAGGGCGTAGCAGCTGCTTCGACATTCAACCACTTAGCCTCCGTAGCGCACACTTGGACTTGAGTGGACATGCGATGGAGGTGAGCGTACAGGGAAGCTGTGCAGAGCGGGTGCTGTGCAAATATTTATCGATTGTCAGTGACAAGACGCAATTTGCAGTATGACCGGCCATTGAAAGAGGAACAAATAAAATTCATACAGGCAATAAAATTAGATGCGCAAACAAGTGAGGGAAACGTATGCATAAAATAGGCAGAGAAGAAGATATTTTTTATGCCCAACAAACATTTTCACGTTTATAACATTTTCCTACTGAGCTGACACCTTATTTGAGGCGCAACATAACCTAAAAATATTCGAGGTTATGAAATATGCTTCGGGCCTGTTATAAACAGTTGAAAGGTCTGTAGGTTCAGAAATAAATTCCTTGTAAGATTCTTCCTTTTTATCGGAGCGGAGGTTATGTCCGAAGAATTTTCCTTTTTTTAAATTGAAGTCTAACCTAACCTAAAAATATTCGGAGTTCCGAAACATGAGTCGGGTTTGTTATACACGACTATCCAGTAACATCTAACTTAGGAACAGATGATAGGTCTGATACTTTTGACTCTCTCCTACAAATGCTTGACCGAAATTTTGATAAAGCAGTGCCATTCACATAATTCCTCTCAATGCGAGCTCAGTGCAGACGCTGGGTATAAAACAGACAACAATCCAGTGGTCAAAATGACATGAGGACAATGCCAAAAGGTCGTTGAGGCAAATTTATTTATTATAGCAGTTGTTCGGGCCGGGCGATTAGAATCATTGTTATCGCAAGGTGAGTTTGAAATACAACTATAATAAATGACTTTGAGGTAACCACGTATTCATACGACGTCCCTACGTATTTGTCTTTCATTGCAACGAAGAAATAGTTTATTTATAGAAATAAGGATACCTAAATGAAGAAGCATATGTGGTCCAAAGTAATATTACCTCAAACGTCAGCTCTCAGCTGTCAATAAAATTATACCGTAATACTTAAAGTTTGTTAGTTTGAAGGTTAGATTAAGTTACTAAGGTAGGCTCGTGAGCCACTTATAGACCAGTTTCGATACTTAGCGATGCCAGAAGGAGTGCTGTTAAGTAGCAAAGTAGTCATCTTCGGGATGTCAGTGCTTGACGCAATTCTCAATAAGTTCTGTGGCCTCACTATCGATACGTGTTCTAGTGTCTCATACCTGTTTCAATGTCTCATACCCGATCTAGTGTCTCATACATCCTCCAGTGTCTCATAGTTCTTCACGTCTATCATACTGTGGGGCCACCAAACGTCTTAAACTTTGCCATGCTATTACGGTACAAGTGCACGAGAGATGCTTCATTATTTTCCTGGTCATCTCGACCTATCAGCCTCATTCTGTAAGCGTGTGCCGCCACCATACTGCAACAAGTGAGTATTCTAAACATCTTCCTACAGTATCTTCTATCAAGAGAGTGAGTAGGCACTGTGTGTACTTTTGATCTACCGCTTTGCATATGATTTTTGCATTCCATCGAATTGTAACCTTCCTTGTCATGCTCTTGTCTAGATCTTTGTAAAGACATTACATGGGTTTACCAATGTCGGTGACGTTATCGGTTAGCAGCCGTACACTCTTTAAAATCCACTCCACCATCTCATTGTCATCGATGATTTTTTGACTACGTCTGGTTGCAGAACTAGAAGTTTTCAGAAGAAATTAGTCCCATATTAAATAAGTACTGCTTGAGCTTACAATGGCCAGTGTAGAAGACGACAAATAGCCTGAGTTTTTCACTTGGGAAGAATATTATATATTTAGACCTTTTAAGGTTTTATCCACTCATTCGCACCTCGGCATGGTGCATGTCTATGAGTTGTTGCAAATGCTTCTCCCTACCCACTGCTTCATCCTTGCGGAGCAGCTCCTTTATGGTGTGGGGACCAATCGCAATGAATGGTTCCAATCCTATCATGTTGGTGGACGCTGCGGAGCTTGCAAGCTCATGAGCCAGGTTTTTCCTGGCTATACCTTTGTGACCTGGCCCAAATAAGTTACACTTGGTTACTGGATCTGAGAGACTAATCAGTCGTTCTATACACTTCTACACCAGTAGCGGTGTGATCTCTTTCGCAGGGATCGCTGCGGTTAGAGGTTTAACTCTACAAATCTCTGCTTAGAGTATTCTCGGTAAACTACCTATAGGTATGGAGAGTTTTGTGCATGATCCTGCGACCCTTGCGCCAATTCCCTCCCACGTTTTCGAGCCATCGGTGTACCATTGATTGTACAGTCCCTAAACGGTAGCTAGAGAGCGGAATCGTTCCATTCGACCTTACTGTTGGAGGTAACTTTAAATTTCCTAGGTAGTTAACCTTTTTGGGAATGCTATCCCTTGGGAGAAGAAGGACTTAAGAGAACACTAAGTAGTGAGACGGAGATTATAAAGGTGAGTTAAAATATTCGGAAGAGTTACACTTCGTAAAGTATGGAGTCCTCAGCTATTTCGACGACTGTTTTTATATACCGAAAGCTGACTTTCTCCACCCTTTCTCAGCACTGCCAACAAAATATTGCGGAATTTTTTAATTCAGGAAAGTATCGGGTTAAGCCGTATAAAATCTTTTTCCCCCACGAGCACGTTAAAATTTTCCACTTAAGCCAACATTTCTGCTCCTTTTGCTTCGGCTGTTTCTTGTTTTTTTTTTGTTTTTTTGCGACGCTCAATCAGGTCAAGTGGATAAAAGGGTGAACAAGTAGAGCCACCTAGAAAGTAGTTGTAACGGCTAATGCGCAGTTACAAACGCTCAGCTGTCTGGCGCTGGATAAAGTGTTGAGCTGACCAATTCACTGAAGCGGCCGAAGCAGTAAGTGGAACTAACACCCCCAACTATTTGGGAAGCGGCAGCGCGCTTCTTTGCTTTATTTGCACACGAACGGCTAACAGGCAACTAGCGTGTGTGTATGTGTGTGTGTGTATATGGGTATTGCCGGCTTAATTCTTTTTGCTGTTCGACGCTATTTGCGCAAGCATCGTAGATCAATAAGGATTTCCGGTTCAATTCGTGTGCCGTCCGTTTACATTTTCGTTTACTTTTCGGCGTTTTTGCACAATTTTGCCTTTAAACGAACTTGGTGGGAGACAAAATAGCACAGTTGTTTCCTGTGCTTTTTCTAAATGCCTTGTCCTTGCTGTTCCGTAAGTGTATAGCTTTGTTTGGGGACATGCTTGTGTGTATAGCTTGCTTTTAGGCGTAAGCGCCTGTGTTACAGTTTTTAACAAATTTTAGCACTTTTTCCACCACTTTCGACAGCTACGCATTCTTTTTTTCTCATTTTTTCATAGTTGTCGCTGTTCTTTACTTTTACTCTCTTACACTCGCTGCATGCAGTCTTCGGCCGTCTTCAATGTTATGCTTATGTCATTGTTCATTTTTATACCATGTACAGGGTATATTAAGTTTATCACGAAGTTTGTTAAGTCTAGTAGGGAACGTCGAAGACTTTATAATATATACATATAAATATAAATCAATAGCATGACGAGTTGAGTTGATATAGTCATGCCCGTCTTTTTGTTCGACTATCCACCAGTCTGTATGTACTATGCTAACTAGGTCCTCAGTGTTCGTCATATCGATCTGAAATTTGGCATACGTCTTTTTCTCTCAAAGAAGCTGCTGATTTGTTAGCGTCATCGATATTCGACCACTATAGCATATAACTGCCATACAAACTGAACAATCGGCATTAAGCACTCGTATGGAAAACTTTTGTATTTGACGAGATATCTTCACAAAATTTAACATGGGTCATTAACCTAAGATAATAGTGCAATCTGCGAAGAATTTGTTCGGATCGAACTACTATAGCATATAGCTGTCATACAAACTGACGCATCCAAATAAAACTTTTGTATGGAAAACTTTTCCATTTAACGAGATATCGTGAAGAAGTTTGGCACGAATTGTTGCCTAAAGCAATAGTGTAATCTCCAAAAAAATTATTGAGATCGGACTACTATAACATATAGCTGCCATACAAACTGGACGCTCAAAATCAAGAAAAGGATATTTGAATATAATTTTCTGCGATAAAACGTGCACCTGTGAAGGGTATAACATTTAAGTTAACATTTGTTTTTGTCCCTTGCTTTGTTTTTACCAGCCTGTCCACTTGTCAGTTGTATTGCCGGATTTAGTATGCCATTTGATTTTTGTTTCAACCGCATTTACACACTTTTGCTTTTTACCCATCTTACGTCTTTTTTATTTTTGTTATTGTATTATTTGTATTTGATTTCTTATTCCGTATACTTAGTTGTCTACATATCTTTATATGTAGTGCACTTTTCTTACTGGCGTTTTGCTTAAGGCCACTTCAGCCGTCGCGCTACTCTCTTATTTTCTTGATTTTCCTGCTTGATTTCTTTTCCAATTTTCGAAGTGTCACTTTATTCGCAATGCCATTAATCAAAAATTGCTTAAACAAGCGTGATTGCGTAAATGCGTATGGAGTAAAAGGATTCGCTTTTAAGCTTGTCTGTGTGTAGCGTTGTGAATGTGTGCGAAAGTGATACACAAGGACAAGACCTAATGTGCTACGTTTAAAGTGCTTTTATATGAATTAAATATGAGCTTTTAAAACAAATATTCTGACACAAGGGAAAGAAATTGATTTCCAAATATTTATGTATGTGGACGCATACATATATATTTAGGCACACTGACATGCATACGTTTTTCATACAAAAAAGGTTAAAGATTTTTATTGAAGCGCATCTACTTACGGTTCAGAAATGCTTAGCTATTGCGTCCTGGGAACTATGTCTTTGTCAGCAGCTATAAATTTGCGCAGTGACGGACCTTGTTCACCTCGGAACTAGTATAAATTTCAACAAAAATCTATGCCTTAACGGAATAATCTTTACCGATAGGTGATACTTTGGAATCGGTGGGCAATTGTGAAGCAGACCCGTCTCGACGAACACAAATTACGCTCCATAAGTCTCTTATCATTTCGGTCACAGCAGAATCCCATATAACTATAAAGTTGATGATATGGCGAGGCCTATTAGTTGAATGGGAACTGTAGTAGTAGAACGCATAAGGCGAGGGGAGTACCAACCTTAGCCCGGCTATCAGCAGAATGGGACCAGATCGGTGCCTCTTGTGTTCTACTACTGGCTTTGCGGGAATGTGGCCTGCGCTGGTCTACCATCGGTTCATGCGTTATTGATTCAAGATCAATGATAAGAGATACAGTGATCTCTGCCCTCAGTAAGGTTAGCCTCTCCGTAGTGGTCGGGGTAGGTCTTTAGGGTACGTGTAAGGCAATGGCCTGTACTATCGGCGCTCATGCTGTGTGGTTGAGCATCTTACAGGACGCCAGCTGTAGAAGCTGGATGGAAGAAGACGAGGTAGAAATATTTCAATACTTCATCATTGATTGACTTGGGAGCTCACGCTTTTAGATATCCCAGCAAACTGGTGGCAATATCAAATGAAACGCCTCAGCAAATTTGAATTGGCCACAAGCCATTATTCTGACTTATGAAATGGAATACAGAAATTCTATATTTAAGGCTTCACAAAGGTCTGCATACAGTAGTCAAAGTGCGTTCTCTGGATCAGGCATCAAAAATAAAGCAACCTTGACATTACAGTCCTGCTTAGCAAGGCAGAAAAATGGTCGATGACGAACCGAGATGAGAAAGCACTTGGAGCATTCGACAGAACTGTTCTTCGCAAGGTCTTTGGGACCGTGAAAAAAGATGGAACGCAGAACTGTATGAGCTCTATGGCGGCATGGTTCAGTGCATAAAATTCCAACGCTTACACTAGAAAGGCCATGTCGTATGACTGAAAAATTATGCTCGAGTGAAAAGCTTTTCGTTAGAAGACCCATGTGGGGAATAACGGAAGCATTTGGGATGTACGACTGGCATGGCCTCGCAAAGGATGGAAGCAACTGACTAAATTTTATGTTATTGACCCAGTCCGCCCCAGAGTTGTAATGTCCCAAAAGAAAAATATAATAACTGTTGGAATGGTTCTGTAATGGTACTCGTACTTGCTTTAGTAATGGTGTTTTTAATAGTAATTTTCGTGATATAATTTTAGTTACGGTAATGAGATTTTCAATGGTAACTGATAATAATTATTAGTAAGATTTGGTAATGGTACTTATAATGGTAATGGTATTTGGTAATACCTCAACCTCAATACCTCAAATAGTAAATGTAGATGGCATTAAATGGTACGCCATCTCCATTTAATACTATTTGGTAATGGTAATTGTATTTGGTAATACTTCCAATGATAATGGTATCAGTAATGTTATGATAATGCCATCTGCAATAGTGATATTAATTGTAGTAGTAATTAGAAAAGATTCTGTAATAATTATTATAATGGCGATAGAATCTATAATGGCAATTTTCGTGACAAGTAATAATGAATGAAATACAATTAGTACTGGTAATGTAATGGGTAGGGCATTTGTTATGATAATGTTTGTGGTATAGATATTTTTTAAAAGGCGTTAACAAAATTGGAAAATGATATTAATAATGATAATGAATAAAATACAGATAGTGGTAATGGTAATGGTAATAGTAATGGTAATGATAATAATATTGAAAGTGATAATAATTACCAATTTATGCTTTCTTGAGCTAATACAAGTAGCTAAAGTGATTAATTTTACCTAACGAGATATTAGTAATGATTATGGTTAAAATACAGATAATGGTAATGATAATAACACTGAGAGTTATTACTAATTTATACATAATACCTAAAATTATTATTTTTCCCTAAAAACAGTAATTAATTACTTACTTACCTAAGCCAAAAATGCTAGTGATTCAATTAGTTCTTCAGTTGCCTGCAAGAAAAAGAATTACCATTATTTCAATTTATTTAGAAAAATTACTATAATGACCAATTAGTGCAATAATAATACTTCTATTATTTCAGCCAAAGACATTAGTGTAATCACAAACACTTTAAGCTACAAATGTCTTCACATAACAATTTAAATAAATACATTCAAATGCTAACGATCTCATAAGATAATTTAAGAATATCTCAATTTCCTATGTAACTGTGTCAGCGAGCTAATCAGCTGTTGCTAATAAACCAATCTGGTTTCAACTAGATTGAAAAAAAAGTAATGAATAATAAACAGAAATGTAATAAACTGCGAATTTTTTAATGTCTCGCACAAATCGTTTACGATCTGCTCGCATCAAGTATGCTGCTTCGTGTCCGTAAGCGAGCGTGCGATCAAGTAACAGCAGAAGATCGAAATTATGGGTGTAATAAAAAAGCAGCGATCGTTAAAATGAGTGTGTAAAAGTAGAGCAAGAAAAATGCGCGCAAAATAAAAAAAGAGCCAATGCACAAAATGAAGAGTGTGTATTGCTTGGAGGGTGGTACAAAAGTAATTAATTTTAATTAGTAAATACTAAAATACTTAAAAGAAATGTGATTATTGGAGACTTTATTTTTTCCACAAAGAAGATTAAGGCTTTCTATTAAAGCACTTATTTTTTGGTTTGTATTATACTGGAAGAGATTTCGTAATAACCGTAATTATAATTGTAATTGTAATGGTAATGGTATTTGTAATAATAATAGAATAGTAAATGAAATTATAATGGTAATGATAATAATTGTCATGGTAGTAGATTAAATAAAGGTGTTATATTTCTAAAGGTAATATTAGTAGGATTGTAGGGGTAATGGTGTTTGTAATTCTACTTATCATGGTAACATACTAGGTAATGGGATTCCATTTTGATGGAAGTAATAGTTGTTTAGTTAGTAATGGTAACTATGGTAATGATAATGATATTTGTAATGTTAATTGGCAACGTAACATATTAGATAAAGGTATCGTTATTTTATAGGTGGTAATAATAGAGTTGTAATGGTAATTCTAATTGTATTGATTTTTGTAATTCTAATTATGATGGTACCAGACTGGGTTATAGAATTACATTTTGATGAAAATAAAGATAGTAATGATAATTATAATGGTAATGGTAATTATAGTTGTAATGGTATTTGTAATGGTAATGGAAATTATATTGGTAATGGTATTTGTAATGGTAATGATAATTATATTGGTAATGGTATTTATACGATATTTGTAATGCTAATTGGCAACGTAAAAGATTAGATAAAGGTGTCATTATTTGAAAGGCGGTAATAGTAGAGTTGAAATGGTAATTCTAATGGTATTTGTTTTTGTAATTCGACTTATCATGGTACCAGTCGGGGTTATGGAATTACATTTTGATGAAAATAGTAGTAGATTAGGTAGTAATTGTAATGGTGTTTGCTAATCTGCAAAATGCAAGTACTAAATTGACTCTGCTCTTGACGCCGATTATCTGCATATATACCATATTTTTTAGAGTCACCTACGATTCCCTCGGAGTGCTAAAAATATTGAAGAAACTTGCATCTGAACAACCCAATACATGCTATTACTAAGCAGTCTTCTATATTAGTGCAAGTATAGAGTTATATAGCGCGAGTGCTAGAATTTTTAACTACCCACAAAGTCTTCATTAGCTGTAATTAAAATACAGCGACCACCAAGTAAATAGCAGCCATAAAACTAGCAAAGAAGAGATGAGCAGCAGCGAAAAATCCAACAAAAGTTGTGATACGAATCGAAATTCGTACTTTTATGGCTGGTCATAAAGTGCAAATTTTTTTAAATAGCCACAGATAATATTCTGCCGTGAGATTTATTGCGCTCAGCAGCAACACAAAGCAACAGCAATGTGCATAGAAATATATTATCAACATTCTTACAACAACTTTTTGTAGATAGTTCAACGTTTTTGTGTTAAAAAATTGCTACTAAACTTAACATACTTTCCAATCTGATGTAGCAAACTTTCTTTGAAGTTCTTTATATATTTAAATGCTTAAAGCACAGTTAGAAAATAACTGTTTAGCGAATTTTGAAACTAATTTGTTGCACCAGAAATTTGAATATAAAAACCTAAACATCAAACACTGACAACTCAATAGACGCCGAGTAAAACGAGATGAAGTTTGTGCTGACGCTAATCGCTCTATGCGCCCTGCTCAATGGGCTGGCAGCTGAAGATGTGAAGGAGTCGCGTTACATTGATGAAAATGGTAATAATTTATTCACTATAAATTCAAATAATTCAATATTTACTAAAAAATTCTTAACTTGCAGCACTTAAGGCTATTTTGGATTTCACACGCCAAACGAAGACCACAAATCCCGCGGTTGGACCAAAGTCTCAATATCCCTACCTCTCGCAGAAGGAGAAGTTAACGCTGCAAGGCGAAAGACAAACGCACTATCCATTGCAACCGCTAAACGTTGAGTTTTCATTGCTGCCACAAACAGTCGTGACGCAACAACCGCGTCCCATTACGCATAGCAAAGATAAACTCGTCGATGTGAAACCCATCTATATACCATATGCCTTGAAAAACCAACCAGCATTTACGCAAGCCGCCTTGGAAGCGTTGGCTGGTGGCTTGCAAGCCCACGCCGAACCACCGAAACCGAACTATGTGACGAGCTATCCGTTAGGCCATTCCTCGGCCGAACAAACAAAAGTGGCCGCATTTTATGCCGCTTATCCAACAATTCAAGAACACAAGCCGACTTCGTTGCAAAGCAGTATTGCTTTAGAGCCTAAGCAGCCCGCCTACCAGACGTTCCCTAATCTCTTCGCATACGCTAGTCAAGCGCCCAGTCAGTTTGCATATCAGCAACCCTATCAACGTTATGCCGCCCCCGCCAACTCGCCTTCCTTCATCATTATCAATCCAACGAATTATCCGAGCTATCATTATTACACCGCTTCCAATTATACCTTCCCACGTGATGAAGCAATGGAGCTCGTAGAGACTGAAGAGAATGCGCCAGATTTCATCAAAGATTTACGCTTGGAAAATGTACATCATGTCCAGCCATCCAGCGACGGTTCGTCTGCTGAAACTGAAGCCGTTATGAACAATTTGCCACACACGCTTACCAATGACGAACGCCTTTTGGCGCAGGCTCTGTTGGAGCAGTCGCGTCAACCTGACAACTCGAATGCTTTGTTGGAGTTGCTGAAACGTGAGCAACTGAAGCGTCGCATGCAGGAACAGGTGGCAGCTTTTTATTTCAGAAACTATAATCTTAATAAAAAGTAAGAATATTCAGAAGTCATGCAAAGAGTAATAAAAAATATTGAACACAAATCGCAAGTCTTGTACGTTTTGTGAAATTTGGTGCTGAAAGGTTGGTTCAGTCTTCTGTCAAAGTTCTGAGTGAACAAAATGTGTTATGTATGAGAATCTTTTCTATACAATGAGAAATAGAACTCCGAAGGTTACTTCTGAAAATTTATTCACTCCTTCTACACGATGTTCCGAGGTACGAAAATGTGGAAGAGTTGATGGTATATTGTGTTAGAAAACATTACATCTGTGATTGTCAAATAAAATTATACTAGGACTTAATGTCAGATCAGAAGGTACCTTCCTTGAGGTATATGAATTTCTTTAGGCTTGGGAGCTTGGGTATTCTTGAAAGCCTTTCTGTTCAGTTGGAACAGATATTCTCATTGGAGTTTTTACGAAGATATAAAATATTGAGATTTTCTTTCCTTTAAACATTCCCTTAAATGTTGTCGATAACTTGCAAAAAACTTAAATAGCATCTTTTCGGAACTTCGTTCATATTCCACGGACTGAGACGTTCAAAAGATTTTGTCTTGTTTGTTCTGGTCTTCGAAACTGAAACGTTCTGAACTTTAATCCGGTTAAGGACTGTGATCTTGGTAGCAAAATGAAAGGTTGAAGTCATTATCATCCACTATTTATTCTGCGGATTCAAACCATGGGCGCACCCGGATTTATTTAGGATCAATGGTTCAATCCGACAACATTACCAAAGCTCTAAGTCATTATCTTTTTTTATTGTACCTGGAAGACGGGATTCATTTAGACCATGCAACCAGCAGTATTTCTAACCTTTAATTGCATGCTGCATTGAATTGGGGCTGAAAAATCTTTTTATTTTCATTGAAAGATAAATTTTCAACAAATAGAAAACGGGCGAACGGATAATACTTAGGCTGTTGGATCTGTCTATATATGATCTCCTGTAATGGAATACCAGGAACATTATTTATACTTTCTCTATCATGGATGCCTAAAACTGAAAAGGCCGAGTTTTTTTTTAATCGGACCGTGTCCAGTTAGGACTCCTGCAGGTGGACGTTGCTGAGAGCGATGACCTCGGAATACCGCGGAAATTTCTTACAACTTACCCAGGCTCAGAAGGATTTAGCGACGGCACGGATGCTGGTAGTTCATCAACGGTGGCTGAGGTCTACAATTCAGTACTGAACCACAAGGTTCCAACAGAGCTCCTACCCGTTCCCATTCCGCAGTTATTGAGACTGAAGTATCTCTCTAATTAAGCTCATTCCTGCAACACCACTGTAGCCAGACGCGCTAACCAAACTAAACGAGTAGTAACTCGGTAGGGTGTAAATGGATAGAAACTCTATCAGTTCCTATGACAGTTGAGTATACGTAACTCGAACGAACTCGGATTTTTATCCGGCCAAGGACTTTCAACTCGGCAGAATTCTTTCGCTGCGACAACAACAATAGCAACTCGTTGCTAGAAATAAAAAATTCCAGATATCCCCTCACAATTCTTCAGCGATCCACTCACTACTGTGAAGAAGGCTGCGATCCGAAACACTAGGTAAACTGCTGAATTTATGGTAGCCACTTCCTCTAAGAAGACGCTGCAGCGGTCAGAAAGCCTAAAGTCCAGTCAAGAGGCGTACCTTGTTTCAATATTCTGCCAGAGATTATATTCCTTCATCCCTGTTAATTAAAATAGCAGAAGTTGGTGTTATATTAACATGATTTTGATTCATCTCGGAACATAAAGGAAGATAACCTTTATATGATTTTGTATGGATAGAGTTTTTTCTACAGAGTTCCTTGGCTATACATGGTATATAATGCTTTTGATGATCTAAAGCTATAAGTGGTTTGCATCAGGCTTCATCCGGAATTTTTTTTTTGGTTAAATGAGGCTGCATTTGGAGTTTATTGAACGGACTCCGCTCCCCATAAGCATATCTGCACCTGGCTCACGCGGTACTTTTTTGTACAAATGAGGCTCCAAATATGCGAACGAAACCCGTGACCCTTTCGAATAAGAGTTTGATGATCGCATCATACTCCCCATAAGCGCATTTTTTTGGTAAAAGGACTGTCCAAATAAGTGAGTGAGACGTGCGACGCTTTCGAACGTTAGTTTTACCCTGGTGGTGGTCTTCATAACCTAGAAACGGCAGATCTCGAAAGAAGCACCAACTATATAGTTCAGTCAAGAGTACCTGACTTTTTCGCTTTCAATTGCTTTAAAAGCGAACGCCATAGATTTAGTTTTATTATCAGTGGACCAAAAATGTAGTATTTGCATTAAAACCAACTTCTAAATAAATGGCTTCTGATATTTCAGCATTCAACATTAATATTCGAGTATTATTATTACTCTATGCATTGGCCGCGGTATGCAGTTGGCTATAGCTACCAGCTTAAATACACAGGTATTGTTTGTAATATATGTTAGAGTAGTTAAAAATATGTCTGATTTCAGTCGACGACCCAGCGGAAACGCGAAAAGTTGCACACAAGTAATACGAATCCAACTCACTGGGACCGCGTTGGCTGGCAACGGTGGAATGTGCAGAGCGTTGTACGTACAACGCAGAGCTGGCGTTGTTTTACAGCTGTTGCTGTGCTGCTTGCTTTCAAGTCCCGTGAGAAATTTACTGTAATATTTGCTGCTCCAAACGGCAAACGAATATGTGTAGGTTGTATTTAGTTGTAGCCGCTCATGCAATCACACTCCACTTGGCCATTTATCCTGTTGCATTTTTCTGCTAATTTTCTGCTGGTTATTTTTCCTTTTTTTAATTCCACTCTTCTTCCACTTCTGTTGCATACAGCATATAATAATCTACAACTGCAGATGAAATATTTATTTGCAATTCCCTAAACTAATGTGCGCAAAGCATGAAACTATATGCGCCGGCTCTAACATGCCACACCAACGCAGCGCCAACACCATACACTCTGCGAGCTTCCTTCAGCGACATGAACGCCCGCACAGCTTCATTGTTCCAGCAGTAATGTGTGAACGCCTGTAAACCTGGTGAGTTGGTTGTTGTTGTTGCTGTTGTTAAAACAACTAGCCAGGCAGGCAGCTAGCTAGTCAACCAAGCTGGCAACCACCAAGACCGCCCACCCATTCATCTTACTAGTTGGACGTGTTACATTGCGAGCTTGCCGACAGACTGGGCTTATAACCGGGCAGACAGCCGGGCAGCTAGGCAAGCATGCAGCCTAGACTCGTAGAGTCAACCAGTCAGTCATTCATTCAGCCTCTGTTAGCTAAGTGTTGTATGCACTGGCTGGTGCTTGAAGACTAACTGGTCGGCTATAGTGGTAGACTATGCTGGAAATCGTACGAAATGAAATGAAACACCTGCTGCTGTGTATGTTTTTCTCATTTTTGTTTTTAATTTGCCATTCTTTATCACAAGAGCGCCACAATAGCGGAGCCTGCTGACATACCATACATGAGTACAGTGTTGGTTTGGTTCAAGAACAAGTTTGGTACAGTGGAACAAGTTGTGTTAAAATTCGGATGTTACCCGAGTTCGCTATGCTGCGAGTTTCTTGATTTATTTAGTACGAAACTCAGAGCTTTTCAATGTTTGATTTAATTGCTTCTAGGTAATACCATACTTAAATTACCTCCGTCTTTTTTTTTTTGTTGATGTCGCAGTCTTAACATCATATCAAAGTCTTTAAGGTCCACCTGCTATCTGTGTGGCGAAATGTGTTTTTTTTATTGAAAATATGAATCCATTCCGACATTCGTTAACATGTTGATCGTGAGCTCAAAGCTAATAATGGTGTACATGACCTCACTAGCTGTAGCATCCAGCTACTTTCATATCAAAATTCTCTCTATACGAGTACCTCAGCGGAACCGCCTGAGACTATAAAGCTGCTGATCTTACAAGACATTACACCCTAACCTAAGTCCCATTAGAATACGAACGAGCAGTTGCTCTACTGTCCTCGTGCATTCAGCCGTCAGATATGTATATGGACCTCGCATGAGCTCAGTAAGTGTTCATCAGCAAGCAGCACTTGTGGGGTTGCGAAATCTTTTAAGCCAGAATGGAACATAAATGTCCACAGAACTACAAGCTCTTAGCAAGGACCACATGGTGGAATGATAGGTGTCCTAACTGGACACTTTTTGAAGGTAGAAGCATCTAGATTCTCCTTCACCGTCCAGCTTTCGCTTGGCTAAGGTTGAAGTTTGTCATTTGCCCTACTTTTAACGTACACAGGGAATGGGTTGGAATAGAAGTCAGCCGCCTCAATGAATTTTTTGCTGGCTCTAGGCGCTCTTCGATATGCGACGGTCTTCAAATCAATACCTGGGAGTCACAACGCACTGGCGTTTCTAGCTGTCCTTTTGGAAGTATTCTTGGTCTCACGAGAAATCAATCTTTTTATTCGACCTATCTTAACCAGAGGTCCATCGGAGCAATATTTTACATATCGTGATTTTTCCATATTCTGAATAAATTCCGAAGCGGAAACGAAAGTCAACAATCTTTGGAATGTAAAGCATCCAATAATTTTTTACGATTAATTAAGTTCCGAACGTCTTTTAAGGACTACTACTGGCATTCTAAATTCATGATCCAAAAATGCTATAAAGCACTTTGGATTTGATTTTTATCCTTATTTCACCCTATGAGCAAGACTTTCTCAGATACCCTAGCCAAAGTAGGGTTACAATTCCAAATCGCTGTTGCATTGACCATCAGGTCATTCTTTTGATTATACTGGGCTAATCAATGGCTTTATTCTTCTGAGATATGTCAATATCGAGATTGATTGAAGATATTCCAGTTAAACCTCTTCGTACTGCATACACTGTTCTATACTTCTGAGAGGAAAATGCATTGCATGCGTCGAATACTCTCGGAGCTGGTGTGTTTTCATCTATTCGGACGACATGACCTAGTCAGTGTAGCCGCTGTCTTTTAATTCGCTGAACTATGTATGTGCCATCTTTTATCTCGTACAGCTCATCGTTTCATCGACTGCGGTATTTGTCGTTGCCATAAGTCTGCCGCAGAACCTTTCTCTCGAAATCTCGTAACGTCAATTCATCAAGCCATCGTCCATACCTCTGCATCATACAAGTATAGTAGGACGAGGAATGGGGTCTTTGTTCGTCGAGGGAGGACTATACTTCTCAATTGCCTAGTTGCCTGGGAGCCAAGATGCGAGTATGACGACTGTTTGTTTGGTGACAGGAGATATTTCTTATTGTCCTCGTTCACTACCAGATTACTTATATACACTCCAACTTACTTTGGGACCTTGTTACTAGTGGCGACATTTTGGCAAGATTCTAGTTGATAGTTTGACTCGGAAAATAAAACTCGACTTATCCTGCATTCTTTACCTTCGTTAGACCACTGTTCAGAGTTATTTCCTTACATCTGCACCTTCCACCAGTTCCTAGAGCCACGGAGCTTCAGCCACCACACAAATATCTGTAGCTGGGCATTGTTAAATGAAACTGTATGACTGTTATTATTGTGCAGCAATTGAAGTATGTATGTGCCACATGTGTAGATATGTATGTAGTTTGCAGCTAAGGTTCTTTTACAAAACGGCAGTAATTTCAGTGTTTAGTTTTGTGTTTTGTTAAGGATGTCGGTGAATTTGATTCGATGCCTTCGCAGCACACCAAGAGTTTCAGAGTGCACGAGCGAAACTATGGACACTGCTTGGACATGATAAACTATGTTCCTATGTAGGTATGCTAGTGCCACATATGCCACAAAATATGTATGAGTATGTGTGGTAATGTTTGCACATAATTTGTTTGTAATGAAGTTCACCTGCCCCGAGTTGATGAGTAGTCGTCTGCAATGTAACTTAACTCACCGCACTCAATCACTCATTCCCATGTACTAGACACAGAGTATATGGTGTATGCGAACTCCTACAACTCACTACGGTGTTGTTAGTAAGATTTTATGTGGCAAGCAGCGGTTGCTTTTGTTCAACCTCTGGACGCTGGATTTTAATTTGCTGTTGCTGTGCATTCTTTTAGTTACCTTATTGCGATATATTTCATAATTTCTTTGGTTTTAATTAAAGCTTTTCCGAGAAGGTGGAAACATGCTGTGGAATATTGTTTACGTAAACATAATTATAAGGAATATTTAACTAAAATTTAGTAAATATTTCTTTCGCATTCCAAATGTGTTTAAAATCGAAACGTCTGCAGTATTTCCGCTTTAAATTCCACATGCTTTCGGTTAGCGGTACGGCTTAAGGTTTATTACCAAAACATCTCGTACAGGCTGAGCTTTTGAAATTGAAAGAAGTATAAAAATTAAAATCCTGTTTTCTTTGCAGTGTTACGAACTCAATCCTAAGAATTCTTTATATATGTTTAGTTGAGTTTAATGGTTGTATGCGGCCACGGTATAGGATTTAATAGTTTCAAAAAACTCTTTGCTCTTGCAAGCAAAAACTTCAATCAAACTTTGGACGATCGGATATTGTTATCTCACAACCAAAATTTATGTTATGTTCTATAGTAGTACTTGTATAAAATTATGGTCAAAATTGAGAAAAACTGGTTAGGACTTTTATCTTCACTCCACCTAGTTTCCAGAGGCGTCTAAAGACGTGAGGAATCTGAAAACGTTTCAGCTTTGACCATGCAAAAGAAGGATAGTCCTTAAGTAGCTTCGAGATAATTCTACTTTGTTATTTCCAAAACAACATCAATGACTGGTACTCAGTAAGATTTTTTACCTCACTCTATGGCAATGTTTAAACTTGAGTGAAAAAGTTTGCAAGTCGTGCGATTTACCTCTGGTTAGAAGTATATTGTCACTACGTAAATACTTGCACTTACCCAGTTCTCGTCAAGTTCTCGTGAAGATCAAACTTCTAACAAAAAACCACAAGTAAAGTGTGGTGCTTCTCATCTTGAAAGCTATTATCCCTAAAATGTTTTTTTTTCAAAATCGGTATCGAAATTGATTAATGTCTAGGCATTATCTCCTTATCTTGAGGATGACCAGTAAAGTCCAGACTAATATTGACGTCTTTTTCTTAAATTTTTTCAGTGAATGTCGTGAAATTATGGAAAAATTTGCCTGATAGACGACTCGCATCAGAACAATTTTCATGACTAACTAATAATCTTCGTGTTGACAGCAGGATCCTCTGAAATATCTCAAAACATCACCTGCATTGATTAGATGCCTGACAATGTGGCACCATGCATTCATCATTCGCTAGGAAAATCAACTGAAAAGAAAGGAAAGTGCTTTGTTAAGTCTGAACGAGGAGAAATGAGCACCGTGGACGATGAAGGCAGTGGATCACCATGGATGAAGCTTCGCACATCATTTCACACCGGAGTGCAATCGACCACAAAGCGTGGAAAACCTAAAAGTAGGCTGGCAAGGTTAGAGGCGTCAGTATTTTGAGCTTTACGTGGTATAATATGCATCGCTTATACTTAAAATGGCAAACCATTCACATTCAACTATTAAATTGTATTGATGGAGTGTTGGAAGCACGAAATCGCAAACATTTGCGAAGAAACATTTGAAGAAGAAAAGCAATGTTCTGTGCCATCAAGACAACGCACAGTTACAAAAAAATAAATACGAAGTAAAAATTTTATGAATTGGGGCTTCGAGTTGCTTCCGCATCCACTGTATTATCCAAAACTGTCTCACAGTGACTATTTTCTTTCCCTCAGACCTCAAGAGAATTCTCGCGGAAAAAAATTCAGCTAATATAAAGAGATAGTCGCAGAAACTGAGATCATTAAGGTATTTAAAAATTTTTTTACTATTTTTTTTAAACATTGTATCGCCTCGAAAGATAACTGCAATTGAATAATAAGTTCAAATTTTTGTCTAAATTTTTTTTCTATGCTAGTTGATGAACTTTTCAACCCACCTGTTACGTGAAAATCATTAAGAAACCTGACACATAGGCCCAATATGTATGTTATGAAGTCCGGAAGTTTCACATTATGAATATAGGGGGTAAGGGAAGTGTTTAAGCAAGTCATTTTTGACACAAGAACACATCATTATCAGTAAAGAATTTTCTCCGAAATTCCATATTTACATATTACATATTTAAACTTTTAGGGTTTTAGCCACCCATTAGCAACTTGGCATGTCGCATGCCTTGGAGTTATTGCCAATACCCGCTCTCTGTTACACTCCTTCATCATTATTGAGCAGCTCTCTTATGGTATGGGAACCAAAACGCACTGAAAGGTTCGGGTCCTACCATGCATTAAGTGTCGCTTGATGTCGCTGAGTATAACTATACTTTCAGTCCGATAGTTGCGTTAGAGACCTCTATGGACGACACAATAGCAAAGACCTGTACTTGGAATATGTGCAACAATGTTCCCATAGGTATTGATAGTTTGGTACGTGGTCCTGCGACTCCTGCTCCAATTCCCTTCGACGTTTTCGAGTCGGCGGTGTTCCACTTGAGAGCGGAATCAATTCCATTTATCCTCAATGCTAAGGGTAAAGTTGAACTTCTTAATGTAGTTTACACTATGACAATGCTGTCCCTTGTGAGAAAACCCAGTGGTATTTCTACGTATAAGTCCTTCATGCGCTTATGAAGAGACCACCTTACCTCTGCCACACCTCCTGCTATCATTTGGAGTAGTAGTGTTGGGTACCTGACCGATTACTAGTTGAAGCGGTGGCAGTTCCAGCATGACTTGAAGTGCCGCCGTCGGATAAATTCACATGGCTCCGACCACGCTTGTTAAAAACAATAAAATCTTTCTGAAAGAAAGGAAGAGTGCCTAAAAGCTACAGCATTAGAGAATATGGCTGGGAAACTGTAAAAAAATTGAGTACTGATTAAATAAATGTATTTAAGAAGCTCTTTTTGAAAAACTGAACTTGAATTCCTAAACTAGAACTCATAAGCTTTTAAAGAATTTTTAACTTGGCAAATCCTTTCCAACTTTTACCTACCGGAAACTGCACATAAATTCACATACATACATATTGAAAGACTAGCATATATTTTTTAGACAACCGAATACAAATTTAGTAATATATGCACTTGAATGTATGTATGTGTACTACATATGCGAAATTTCAAAAACAATCTGAATTTCCTCAACCACAAATCCCATAAAAGTCTTTTAACAAAACCGCAGCTTGGAAGTTTTGAGTGCCACAAACAAAACAAAACGCAAAAGTCATGACACATACAAGCAGCGGCGTGTCAAAGGACACATACAAACACCACAATGAGCATGCCACACAGCCACACACAAATGCATACGCACCCGTATATTAGCGAAGGCAAAGTGAAATGAAAATTCAAGACAAATAGACAAACTGAAGTAGAGAGAAAATGAGAAAAAGCTGTAAATGCGGCTGCACTGAAGCTATAATACCCTGCACAGGTGCATTTTTATACATATGCATATGTACTACAAACATATAAAACAAATCTTGAAAGCCAAGTAACGAGTTCATAGGTCTTCTAGCCACGTCGTTTAACACAACCTTCACGTCGAATTAAGGTTACTTCGTGTAGAAAAAATAATTTTATGAAGATTTACATATATGGCAGATATATCATTTAGTGGTCCGATCTGACCAATTTCTTATAAGATTATACTCTTGTCTTGGACCATAATCTATGCCAAATTTAATATTGTAGCTAGGCTTTGATTGATCGGTTGCTATGGCAGCTATATCTTATAGTCGTTGGAATGGTTCCCTTCGATAAATGGGACACAAGTCTCTATCAAGGACCACACCAAGTACCTTGGGATCTTGAGCAGCAAACTGCTGTGGACACACAACGTGGAAGAAGGAGTGAGAAATGCTAGCAATACTTTATATGCGTGTAGGCAGATACTCAGCACAACTTGGAGGCTCTCTTGCTTTCTCATGTTCTGCTGCCCGTATGGTGAACAGGCGTACGGAAATCACCCAATCGTAAGCCAACAGAAAGTTTTCAGAGGCTCGATGCGCTGTGCATAAAGGGAGCTTTAAGAATAACTCCAACGGCGGCTCTTGAACTAGTGCTAAACCTGTCACCCATAGACCTCTTTGCTGAAAACTTATCAGCAAAATCGTTTGACGACTACTGGTTGCATGAAAATGTTTCATATAGAACCTTCGGATTGGGCAAACTCCGACCACATGACCTCACCTTTCAAACTGGGAAAGAAGATTCAAAGTAAACATAGAAAAAGATGACTGGCATATGATAGCTTACGAGCAACTGCAGAGTCAACATCTACGAAGACAACCAAGCCGCAATCAAAGTAGGAACCTCGTATCGCATATCGGCCAGAAGTACCTTGGAAGCAGAACAGCAGGGGAAAGTGTTGCCAGAAGCGAACAACTTCATTCCACTGGGTGCCAGGCCGCAAAAGACATCGAAGGCAATGAAATTGCGGACGGACGATTTTGCCAAAGAATGGTGTTCGGCAAACATGCGAAATACTAAACTGGTCACTCTCTGGTGGAAACACATGCCAAGATGGGGCTGACAGATCGAGCAAAAACTACAGGAAAGGTCTAGAACAGGGCACCTGGGAAACAATGAAGCATCTGTTGAGTACTTGTCCCACATTGCCAAGACTATGCTGTAAACATCTGGAGTCCGCGCGGTATGATATACTAGAGGAGGTATGTATCGACAGTGAGGTTTGGTCGTCTCACAAAGGACCAAAACTGGTCAATGTGTGGCTATTGGCTTATCTGATTAATCTAACCTAACCTATTGTCGTTGAACTTAAACTATATTTTCTGAGATTGTGGCGCATACTTTTGACTATATTCTTTGCTGAATTCCGTTAAGATATTTTGCCTAATAAAAAAGTTTTACATACAAGCACTTGACTTGAATAAATGCTATAGTGGTCGATAGAGACGATTCTGGGAAAAGAGCAGCTTCTTAGATAGAAAGAGACGTATCAATATCAAAAAACTGAGAGACTAGCTTACATGTTGTATATACCGACAGATGGATATTTTTAAAGCTCAGCTCATCATTTCAAATAATACTATGTATATAACTTTATAGGCTTACCCATCCTTTTTCTGAAAAAATGTATTGTTTAGGGTATAAAAAGCCAGACAAAGTGCAGCGAAAAAGGAGTAAAGGGATAAGCGAGTTGCCAAGTGGAGTTAGCCGGGTTTGGCGGCATACATTTCAAAAATATTTTCATAACTGCGCTTTGTCTCACACTAACAAACATTGTGGGTGCTTGAATGCGTGTGTATTTGTATGTAATAGAATGCATATATATGTATATATACATATACATAATGTATATATACATTATATGTATTTCTAGTTATACATATGTATATATATTACATATGAAGGCGTTAGCTTCTACATTAGCGTATGTGTGGTTGATGACATGTGCAGGCACAAACTGGAAAAGTTTGTGAGCACGAATATATATGTATATACAGTTATATTGTTACTGAAAAAATACAATTTGTTGTTGTTGTATACAGGCACACAACTGACTGTTGCTTCGTTTGGCGGAAACATCTCGCTGGATATACGCTGAGCATGAAGCAAAAGCATCAGGTGCGCTGTGCGCTGACGTGCAAATGAAGGCGTACAAACGGGAGATTTTCTGCACTTGCACACACAAACAAACATATACATATGTATATACAAATGGAGCAGCAAACACACATATGCTGTAGGGGGTCTTATAGCACCCTCGCACCCACAAAATAGTTACACAGCCACACAGCTCTGCCTTGGTGCGCATTTTCATCAACAAATCCTGCAATTCTGTCGGTATATATGTATGTTTGTATATGTGTTTGTGCCTGACGAGTTTTATTACTACAAATCCATTTGTTAAATTACAAGCACACACGCGTTGCCAGCGTTTGCTGGTGTGAGTTGTTGCCTGTGGGAGGTCAGCGTTTGCTTTTCTGGCACTGGCGCTTCTCTTACTGGCATGCGCAATTTTCTGCTTTGCCTTTGCATTTCGGTTTCGTTTTTTGGCAGTTGTACCTGTTGGAAAATGAAAATTCGTTATGTTGCGCTATTGCTGTCATAAATCTTTATGCACATAAAAATAAACACACGTGTGCCTGTGTTCATGTGCATGTGTTTTTTAACCCATTGCAATTCATAAACCGAAATGTCTGCTCACTGGCTGCTCACAAACATTTGTCTTTACCGCATTGACGCGATTGCGGTTCTGCTTCAGATGCGTCCGACTGACAGTTCGTCGTTCATCTTTTAACTAGCACCGCCTGGCTTGGTTTTATTATGGTTTTTTTGTAGTGAAATGGAAATGGCGGCGCTTTCACACAACTTTCGCAAAATGAAAATATATTTTAGTTTGTGTAAAGTGTGTGTGAATCAGATATATGTACATATATATGAATAAAATACATATGTAAGCAAAAAAATAATGTATAATATATTCGAAAACAATAGGGAACTATGGCTGTATATTTATTTATGCATCGATATTTATTTCTACGCCTTCAAAGTAGTCCCCACCAGATGTAATACACTTATGCCAACGATTTTTCCAGTCCTCGAAACACTTTTCATAAGCATTCTTTGGGAGGGCCTTCAGCTCCTTACCGAATTTTATTTTTTTTTCTTTTCAATCGACAGAAAACGGGTTCCATTCCGACGATTGTAGACTTATTTTCATGGCAAACTCTCTGTCTCATCGGCTATGCTATCCATGAATATGGGATCGGAGTTCGCATCATCAAACATGTTCAAAGAGACCTGTTTACACATTGAAAAAAGTCAGTTTTAGCGGGACGAGTCGAACCAGAAAGTATTCTATACCCAAAATATCCACCAACATCATTCGCATGGACTTGCGAGATATGCCGAGCTATTTTGCCATCTCTCTAACACCTGACTGATGACTTTCAAGCACCATATCCTTCGAAGGGAAGGGAAAAAAGACAAAAAAAAAAAACATTATTTTTGCATTTCACTTCCCTATACAATTCTTCCCAGATCGTATCCAACTCCTCCCGGATCTTCAAATTGACTATATTTCTAAGACCTCGCAATTTACCGCTTAAATCTCATGGGTATAGCAACCATAGCATATATGAAAGGTAAATGTGAAGCTGTGAAGCCTCCTCAGTCCAGAACAATAAAACTGTCAGGTAAAATTTCAAGAAACTGCTACAGTAGAAATTTGAACTTAGAAATGATTTATGTAAACCCAAAAAATAAAAAGTATATTATTTTGGAAAAGATGGTTAGTAAACGTTTATCGGGTTTATATAAAGTGCTTTGTCAAAGATAAACCACATTCTGTGAAGCCAATTGTCGAAAACATCAACAAAAAATGGAATTCGTCGAGTCTGACGGTTGTACTAATTTGAAATCATGGAGTGAGGACTATATGAAAAGAAGCTCGACAGAATATAGAAATAACTCAGCAACCGAATTTCTGCGAAAATCTGCCAATCGCTGCCGGAACAAAATTGATCTATTTCTTACGAGAACGTTAAAACGCAAATAGTCGCGGTCGAAACGCGGGGGAGACAGCGCAAACGAATACAAAATAATATTGACGGACAGGAAGATTTTGCAAGAGTGTGTTCCAAATACAACTGAACTACAAAATATATATAGAATATGCAAAAGTTTATACCTAGCTTACACAGTTTTAAAAATTGGTGGTCAGGATTTAAATGACGGGCCACAAGCCAGGTTATTCAGAAGCTAGAAATCATGCTGAATTTTTGGAATAAGTCCGTGAAATTATTGTGATTAATACAACTTTTTCTATGAGAATGTTGACTGAGGGATTAGATATGAGAAAAAAATACTTTTTGGAGAATTTTAACTAAAGATTTGGATAAAAGAAAGACCTGTACCTGTAATGAGGACAAAAAAAGTCAACAAGTTTTTGGTGAAAAAACCGGATTTCTCGTATAAAACAAACTCTGTATTCATCTGATCTATCATCATGTGACTATTTTCTATTTCCGATAATATCCCAGCCACAGCGGCAGCCGTAACCGAGATGATCATTCGGTATTGAGTCTAATGGAAGCTATCTAAAGTTTTTTTAAAAAAAATATTTATTCATTTATCTACTTAATGCTGTCCTCTTTAGAATAGTCCCCATTCGATATTATGCAATGATGCCAGCGCTTCTTCCAATCGTCGACCACTTCTCAAACTCGATATTTGGAATAGCCTTTCGATATTTCAGCAATTTTCACAAATCTTGTAAAACCGCGCGATAATAAACAACTATTTGATGCCTGAAATTGCAGCTCGTGATCTCGGCGACATTTGGTTTCAACAAGACGGTGCCACATTGCATCAATCAAAAGATTTATTCAGAGAATACTTCGATCTACAGATAACTTCACGTTTTGCGCCGGTCGATTGGCCACCAAGATCATGTGATTTCACACCGTTATAAATACATTCTTTTGTGAGGATATGTAAAATATAAAGTTTTTGCGGAATTCAGAAATTCAATTCAGGCCTTGGAGAAAAACGTCACGCATATCGCGTCAGTTACTAGTCAAAATGCGGGAAGGAGTCATCGCAAATTTTACTCAATCGATGGACCATCTGAGACGCAGCCACGGCTAACATTTGAAAGAGATATTCTTCAAAAAATAAATGCCAAAGAAGGTTCTTTCTAGTGATAGAAAACATTTTCCATTAAATTTGAAGTTTCTGTATTTTTTCTTTAAAAAATTGGGGAAGCTCGAAATGAATATACTTTTATTTATATAACATATCAATTTTAATATAATTTGTATTTCCAACATTTTCAGTTAGAAATTTCTTAGCAGCTTTGTATGTATACAGCACTGCAAACATTTTGAAATATTTAATTGGATTTTGCATTTAGAGAACCATTTCCGTGAGTTAATTATTAATTTAATACCATTTTCAACATACTATATGTACATATACAAGTATATGCTTCTAGTTCAACGCGTTTCAGATAACTTCTAATTCAACACATATAATTACTGTAAACAAATACTTCAAACTAAAGCTTTATTATTTCCATTATAACGGTACAATTTCTAATTTTCTGCTCACTTGTAATTACACGCATTCGATTTGCCTAATTTAATAATGAAATTGAACTCAATAGCTCTTGGTTATTGTATCCACATTGTTTATGGACGAGCGTGAGCTTTAATTAAAATTTACAAAATTATAGCTATTTTAATACATTGGTGTGCATTTCCGGTGGCAGCATACATATATTTATTTGCATAGATTATAGCATATGTGGTTTTGAATATTTGCTGGCTTAAAATATATTGAACAAGTTTGAACTTCTTCACCCAAGCCGCTTTATTATATGTATATGTATGTATTAAGTGTATTGTTGTTGATTAACTGTTGTTTTGTAGGCCAACGAGTATTACGCGTGGCCATAATTATTTAGTTTATAATAACACAACCTACTATAACTGCTTTAGAATTAATTGCACATGAACAGGTCCATAAACAATTATTAAAATATCTTTAACGGTTTTGTAATGAACTTTAAGCTGAAATTAGTTATGGAAAGTAGAGATTTACTTATTAGTGAATTTTGAGGTGTAATTTCAATTTGTAGCCATATGTGTTGGTTTGCACTATTTCGTTCTATGTGCTATGAAAGCTTTTTATAAATAAAAGCTTTTTTCAGTACAAAGCTTTTTAAAATAAAAATTTACACTTGTTTTCTTGATGAGTGAATTGGTTATCATACTTATGAAAGCTCATACAAAAATGATTTTCGAATGAAAGCTTTTAAATTTCAAGCTTTTTTCCTTAGAAAAAGAACGGTGATAGGTCAAAATGAAGACTACGAGTGAATTACGTAGATGAGTAAATAAAAATGTTACTATTTAAAGCTCCATAAATCCATTTGGAGTGAAAGTTTTAAGGTACTAATAATAAGAATGAAGGTACATGTTCTAAATTAATGTTTTGTCTGAAGTACAAAACAGAGGTGATTTAAAGTTTACCTTTTGAAAACTCATCTAGGAATACTTTACAGAAGAAAGCTTGTGAGCTTCGAGATATTTCCACTAAGAATAAGCTTTAATTGCAAGATCGAAATAAAGACTACGAACACAGTACAAAACCCTAAAAAAGCTTCTTGGATAAAAACTGGTGAACTTTGAGGTATTCCGCTTTCGAGTAATCTGCAGTTGCAGGAATGAAAGTTATGAATGAAATAGGGGAAACGAAAATCATACTAACAACGCTTTTAGTGTGAAAGCTTATGCAGTTAAGATATTTCCGCTAAAAATATCGAAATGGTCAGGTTGAATAAAGACTATGAATTAAGTAAGAAAATGAGGAAGTCGAAAATCGTAGTAATGAAAGATCACCTAAAAAGACTTTGAGCGAAAGCTTCAAAGTAATTTCGTTATGTATGAGACAGAAGTTACGAAATCGAAATGAAGGCTACGAATAAAGTTCGAAAATGAACGAGTTGAAAATTATACTAATGAACGCTCATCTAAAAATTATTTTCTGGTTAAAGCTTATGAGCTTTCATGTATTTCCGCATGAAAGGTTGAAATGGCCAAAATGAATAAAGGATATGACTGAAGTAAGAAAATTAGTCGAAAATTAAATTATGGAAGCTCATCTAAAAGCGCTCTTGGTGAAAGCTTCAAAGTCTTATCGTTTTGTGTAAGGCAGAAGTTGAAAAATTTAAAAGAAAGCTGTGAATAAGGAACGAAAATGAAGGTGAAAGCTTGAACTCCGAAGTTTTACATTAAGAATAACCGTACAGTTGCAAGTTCAAAATGAATGTTGAGTATGACGTTAGACTGGAACTACTTTATAAGTGGTTTGGAGACTTCTGTATGAATGAAAGCTCGGCTAAATAATAAAGGATGGCGAAATGCAGAAATTATTAACTGAGTGAAATACGGTCATCTTTTAGGCAGTGAAATTTGGGTAGATTTTGGGTTCCAATGATGTACGATGTAGTCGAAAAAGTATAGTAAAAAGGGTATCTTAGTCCCGGGTATCTTAAGTAATTCAGTCTAACTTAGACTTTATTAATAGTTGTAGCTTGATAATTTAAATTAACATACACGATCTCAAGCTGATTGATGATGCTGTCATGATCATTTTATTTGGACTCAACTTAAGTCAAGTATTCATGACAAGCGGATCTGTGTATGAAAGAGCTTGCTAGGGTTATTAATTCATACTCTTAGCCTTCAACTGGGTGTCAAAGCACAAAATTGGGTACTTTAAGTACTCAAGTAGATTTTGTTGAGTAAAAAGCAATATTCTAACATATATTTTTTAGTCTGAGTAGCAAAATCTACGATACTGTCATTAAGCTTACTGAAAAATGTCGATTGAACCTGTTCTAGTTTGGGTCATTATCAGAAGTAGTGAAGCCATTATACTTAGGCTTTTTTCCACCATATGCTTCTGTACGAACTACCATTCCCTTGGCAGCTTACCACATTTATATATTAATATGAGCATATGTACCATTCTGAATTCGCTCTGACTGTTGTAGGCCGCTTGTGAAAACTAAAAGTAAGTACGAGGAGGTTTAACAATCCTGCTAAAACGACAAAATGAGCAATAGCAATGAAAGAAAAAAATTAGCAAAGCAACAAACGAAAATCGTTGAGGCAAACTAGCATACAAAAATGCATATGACTATTGGCTTTGAAGTACATTCATATATATGTATATGTATATATATATTTATGTATATATATGTATATGTATATGTGAAGCTTGTTTTCGCAGTTCGAGCAATCCATCACTTTTGTAAAATTTTTCTACTTTTCCAAAAGAAAAAAGTGGAAAAAAGTAAATAGCAGAGCGGAGAACAACATAATAATAAAAGCTTCCTGCCGGCCAGCAATGGCCCAAGGCGCCGTCTCATGCATGTTAGAAGCCCTCAGCAACTATTCGACTAAGCAACAATTTGCGAAACAACAAAATATACAACAAACAACTGAAGGTGCGAGTAGGGGGCAGCATATTTTGGCGAGATTTCAGTGGAGAAAAAGCATAAAATCGAAATTCAGTAACAGCAACAAGATGAGCGTATAACGTTTGAGGGATAACGCCGGACTGTAACATGTCAAATTTCCAACTTCCTGTGAAAAAAATCGCTAAAGTGGTGATGGAAAAAGGCCAGCAAAAATACGCGCCGAAAAACTGAAACCAGCGAGCCAAGGCACAAGCGCATAAAACAGCAATGAAGTATGACGAACGAAAAAAAAAAAAAAAACAAAATAAAAACAAGAGCACACACACATTCACATACTAAGCAACCAGGTTTGAGGAAAAAATTCAAGCAAAGCGGAAATCCATTTTTGCCGTTGGTATTGAAAATTCTACAATCTGCACGCCAGAGACTTGCAAGGATGCTGCAGCCATGGCATGCAATGAGCGGAAAGGAAATGTCGAAAAACAAGATAGTTGGTAGCTGCTGCTACATGACCGCTGGCGTTAAGGGACGCAACGCAAAGCAACAAAAAACAAATCGAAAAAAACATGCTATAGAAAAGCGAGTAGAAGAACTAAGCTGCGTTGGTAGTAAAACAAGTAAAATGCCCAGGTAATACAAAACTTGCCAAGAACAGGTGCTTGCTGCAGCAATAGCAATAGCAATAGCGAGCGCACACAGCCAAAAAGGAAGCCCATAATACAATACACTACACAATAGCCGCACTAGCGTGTAGTTGAAAGTTACTCATACGCCCGGGTGTGCACCACGCACATCGACCAACAGCACATGCACATTCCAAGGCTTCGGCTTGCGTTGGCAATGGCATTCGTGCCAGCAAAGTAGTATAAGTAAAAGTGCTGTGAGCTGACATGTAGGGAAAACTGGAATTAATGCAATTTTTAATAATAAAATTAATAAAGTTATAAAATATAAGCTAAAGCTCTCACTTCGATACCTTAAATATAATATATTGTTAGAAGTATGTGTGAGTGTTCATGAATTATTCTGAGTTATCCAAATTATGATGATGACTTGATAAAGATATAAAAGCGGTGATTAACGAACAATGGGACACAATTTCAGAGTATATTTATAGAACCAATAATAGGTGAAGGATGAAAAAATTTTCATTTATCCAATGATTTTAGCAAATGTTAGTGACTCAAGTCGTTAATTAAGTAATATCGGAATCATAAACTTAGAAATCATGACAGAAACAACTGCTAAAGTATTTTACGTTATCACAGTGTTTCGAGTTATGAGTGATGACTTTTGAATAAGGAGTGGGTTTGATAAAATCTAAATTAAAAATTTAATTAAAAAAATATTTTCTTTTGAAAAAAATATATTAATAATTTTGATTTCTTCGAACTTCTATAGTTCACTTATTTAAAGATATCCCCCTAAAATTTTAACCAGATGATTGACATTAAATTTAACACTAATATTTATTAAAAAATCTATCCGGTAATTAGCAAAATCTGAAATTGTCTAATTTTAAATATCAAAAACAATTAAAACAGTTAAACATTTTGTAAAATTTTACCTTAACTATTAAAACTAAAGCAACGAAAGCTTTTATATCAGCTTTTCAGGTGAAAGCTCGTGAACTTCAAGTTACCAGAATTAAGTACACAAATGAGAAAATCGAATCGAAATCGAAAAATCGACCTTAACTATTAAAAAAAAAAAACTTATGAAGGCTTTTGTTTCAGCTTTTTGGGTGAAAGCTCGTGAACTTTAAGTTATCAGATTGAAGTACAAAAATGAAAATCGAATCTATATATTGAAAGCTTTTATACCAGCTTTTCAGGTGAAGGCTCGTGAAATTTAAGTATCATAAATAAAAGCTCACCTAAAAATGCTTTTCGAGTGAAAGCTTATGATCTTCAAGGTGTTCAAGTTAAAAGGATCGAAATTTCATGGTTGAAATAAAAAATGTGAATGAGTATGAAATCAGGCTGGGAAAGCTCGAATTGCTTTATAAGTGGTTTGAGGACTAACTGAGTGAGTAAAAGCTCATCAAAAAATCAACGGATGGTGTAAAGCCCAACTTTATTAACATAACAAAGTACCTTGATGTTGAAAGTCCTAATACATAGACTTTGGTTCTTAGGGAGATGTGGTCGAGTAAAACGTGTATATGTTACGTGATATGCTGATCAATTTAGTTAAAATGGTCAAAAATTTAGATTTTTTTGGAGTAGCCGAAAATCGTAGTAATGAAAGCTCACCTTCAAATGCTTTCCGAGTGAAAGCTTATAACTTTCAAGTTATTTCCCCTAAAAAGTTTAAAATTTCATGATTGAAATAAATCATGAATGAAATCAAGAGTCCTTCATTCAGTTGTTTTTGTAATAAAAATAAGAAAATACGATAACTTCGGCTGCACAAAGCTAATATACCCTCCACAGGTGCACTTCTTTTAGTAACTTTGTGTCCAGTTTGTATGGCAACTACATGATATAGTGAGCTGATGTGAACTATTCCTTCCGATATTACATTATTTCTATGAACAATAACTCATACCAAATTTCGTGAAGATATATCGTCAAATGAGGAAGTTTCCCATGCAAGCAATTGATTCCGATCATTCAGTTTTTATGGCAGCTATATGATATAGTTAACCGATCTGAACAATTTCTTCGGAGCTTACATTGTTGCCTTAGAAAATAACCTGTGCCAACTTTTGTTTCCATAAAAGAACTAGACATTTTCTAACTTCTGGTGATGAAGTTCTTTACGTCTCAGAATTCACCACTTTCTCTGAACAATAGAGATCTGATCATCCTTTACAAATAAATAATACGAATCCATATACCAGCTTTGAAGTCATTTCCACGACATTCGGGTCTACGTAACCGGAACGGACCTGAGTTTTTTATCCGTCAAAGGACTGTTAACTCGGCAGAACTCTGCCGATTTTGGTAGCGGCTCAAATTATTTTTTTTAACGTCACTGCCCAGGAGTAATGTTAAAAATGATTGAAGAGCTTTTTTCTTCTTACCTACCGATATTCTTGAAACATTTCCTAATCATGAAGCAATATTTCCTACGCTGTACTAAATTTGAAACGCACACTTATGTATGTTCCAACTACAACTACCATAAGCACAATTACTCAGACAAAGCTACGCGTGTAGGATTCTTTGCTCGATGCCTTTGGTGATTTAAGTTAGCTACATGTTCCCTCTAATTTGTCGTTCCAATTCTGCAACCTCTGCTGCTGCTGGTGGTGCATGATGGTCAGCAACTAGATTGGATTACACTTAGCAAAATGCTGGCAGGCAACTGCGGGTATGCTGTTGGAGGGACGATGCAAAGGCATGTGTGTTGGGTAGAAATCTTTAAAGATTTCAAGAAGAAGTTGTAGTATTAAATAATTTTTGAGTAGAAGATGCAGGAATATACGTAAATTAATGTTATTTGCTATCTTGATGAGATGAGAGTTAATATATCCACTTGCTGTTTTAGAGTATATGTAATATTCTTTTCTTAATTCCAAAATTGATGTGACGATTGAGTTATCTAATTGATAACGCATTAAATGATCCACATTTTTATTTAGTTTTCTAGTATCCAGAAGAATACAATAATAATGCCGTTATCTTCCCCTGGTGGCCTTTATAGATGGAATTGTCGATTCATTTTGAGTAAGTTTTGATCACATATTTCAAATCGAACACTAATTTTGTATCGTCAAAAAAGCGATATTACTGGTCCTTGCGGAACATCATAAGGTTAGATTATATGGCTTATCCAAAGAGAGAAGCACTCTTGGACTATTCAGTTCTTTGTGAAGCCAGGAAAATAAATTCAGTATTTAAATTTTGAATGCACACAAAACGCCTTGTACTCAAATCAAATCGGCTCAGGGTTTTAAATTCTATCCTCATTTTGGTAACTTTTTTAAGCTTACCGAGTGGACACCACTGGGACAATGACCAGTTGTGCTGTACAGTAGTAACCCGACACATTCCCAATCCAACCACTGTGAGGCTGATGTGCGCTTTCTTGCCAACTTATCAACTTTGCGGTTGATTGCGATTTCCTTATGACCTGTTCCCCAAACTAGTGACATCCAGAAGTAACTGGATGTCGGTGAAAGTAAGGTTAGACATTATCTAACAAATATCAAGGGTGGATCTTAAGGCTAAGCCATTGGAGCCAACATATGTATATGAAAGAAAATTTCATAAAAGTTTTTTAAGAATTACGGGTTGTTCATAGCACTTTAGCTCTTCTCTTCTTTATGAATTAACTGACTTGGCTTGCTTTGAATTACTGCCAAGGCTTTGTCTAATCCAAAGAGACATGATGAACCGAGTTGAAATCCAATTCAATGCCCATGCCTATGCGCGAGCTTTTTTTTTTAGCCACCGGTGGACAAAGCCAATTGATGAGTTGCCCCACGGCTGAGCAAAATGAGTGGTGTCCTCACCCCGTTGCTTTTTAACTTCTACATCTTGAAACTCAACCGCCAGAGGGAATTTCTATTCTTATGACGTCATGCAATGGAATCGATGGCATATGCTCACAAGTAAACGGATATCTCTCCGAACTTTCTCGCTTCCTCGCTGCATGACACCTAACACTCTCTCCCACTAACTCCAAAGCGACTATATTCACTAACTGGACGAAGGAGTACAGACTTGACCTTAGTATTACAATCGATGGCTTTAAAATTCCGACTGCCGATAACACTAAAATTTTAGAAGTAACATTCGACAACCTGTGCTCCTCTACTCCCCAATCGACCGTGATTATTGTCAAAGTGCAGAACCGCAACAAAATCGTCAAGTTGCTAGCCGGCAGCACATGGCAAAAGGACAAGGAACGTTGTTGGCAACTTATAAGGCAATCGGTCGGCCGGCCTTTAACTTCGCCGTACAAATATGGTGGCTTGAATGCAGTCGGAGCGCTGCACTGCGGACTGCATTGCAAACGAAGAGCTCGAGTTGCCACGAGAATCGAGAGTGACACTAGCGCAGCTTTGTTCTGGATACTGCAGCAGGTTAAACTCCTACTTATCCAGAATCGACTTTGACATATTAAACATATGTCCAGCGTGCAACGAGTACCCGCGTGAGACTAAACATGTCCTGCTAACCCGACACATCTGGCATCCCTCTCCCTATGGTCCGACGCCGTTGAAATAGAACGTTTCCTGGCTTACCTTTGGATGATCTCGAGACAACTTATCTCTTCCTTACCATCCTAACGGCGACTAGGTAACCGTTACAGCAACAACATCATCAAGAGATTATTCTTTAATACCATCTTTATGCTTATACAGGCATAACTGGTCGGCTGGTAGTTATTATGTTCACTAGGAAGTGGCAGTGGGAGACATTCAACTTCAGCCTGGCAATAAGGTTAAGTATGTGTGGTACCTTACTGACGGAATTTATATTGGTATTTATGATGGCGCTCATCCAGATCGCTCTTTGGAAAAATGATGAGTGATAGTTGTTGTTACAAAACCTAGATTTTATAATTAGCAACCTTCTTCGCCTAGGTGGCTGGAGTCGATATTAATTTCTTTGACAGATTTCTGCTATGCTTACGGCGCTACGCAAATAAATGAGGGTTTTTTTCTAACCCTATAAGGATACTGTTGGATAAATTACCAATTTTTGGTGCAAATTTCCAAATCCGCTCTGCAGTGTAGTCTCAAATCTTCAAAAAGAACAACATTTTTAAAATATTACAAAAATTTTGAGTTGCAAATTGTGAACTGACACAGCAAAGTCGACAACACTCTTTCTTTGTTTGTCGCCGACAACACGAAAACATGAAAAACACAACTAAAGAATACGTAAATAACGGTACACGGTACACATGTGATTTTAAATTATGCAAACTGACAAAAATCAGAATGTTTATTTTTCTAAGCCTGCGAGCGAAATCAAGTGAAGTGAAGAGAGCATTGAAGGGCGCTGAAGGCGACAAGCAGACTAAGAATGGAAGGTACTGAGCAACGTGGAGGTGTGAATGGGGAAAATTCGAAAAAATATTGATAGGCATAATAAACAACTAAGCCCTGGAAATAACAGCAACAACAACAATAACAACATATACATTGGCGAACTGCCGTCGAACCGGTGAAGCGCACTGCCTCACAGGTCAAATGTCGGCAACAATATTTGGACGGGTCCGACAAGTGTACAACTGGTCGGTGTCACTGGCCCAGACCTTGCCAGACACATACACACATGCATACTTGTACACTTACACAGCTAACTAAATGCAACTGATTCGGCAAACGAGCTAAAAGTAGCCTAAAACAAGGCGTTCGAAGCAGAAACAAACATACAAACATGGATATATGTATATACATACATATATATAAATACATGCAAACAATAACGCTGTAGCTTTGTAGAACAAGTTTTCATTTCCGTACAAGCAATGCTGTTTCCAGCATTTAGACAAGAATATGGGCAGGATGCTTACGGTGTCTCAAGCAATCACACACACACACACACACACACTCAAAATCGCCCTTCTGATCCAGCCAGCCAGCTACTTAGGAATATTGACTGCCAGTTGAATGCTTGCCGTTGTTGTTGTTGTACATTTGTTTTACTTGATGATGTCTGTACAGCAGGCATATGCAATTGCATACAAATACCGGCAACCAGACAAGCATGTTACTTTTCCCCTTATTTGTTTATTTATGTTTATCACATACACACACATACACACATGTGCGCTGTCAGTTAGCTTGCAGTCAGCAGTTGTGCAGGATTTCACTTGTCGTTTTGCGTATGCATGTAAATTATGTTAAAGCTGTTGTTTGTTGTTGTTGTTATTGCTGTCGCTAGCTTGGCATTAAGTCGACTTTTCGACCAGACTTTCGAAAATTTTGCATAAACAATGAGCTTTTGTGGAGTTGCTTGCGCCGGGCAGCATTGCCTGGCAGTCTGGAGGCTTAGTCGAAGTCGAAATAAATGTCTTCGTATTTTTCGGTTTAATATTTTATTTAATGCGCAGCTGGTGTGTGTGAGGTGTTGCACAGCATTGCTGTTTGGTTTTTATGTTTTTTCCACTTGTTAAGTTTTGGTAAAACACAATTTACAGATATTTAAATTTTTTTCTGTTAGGTAAGGGGTGGAATAAGGGTGTGTGGGAGGTTAAATTTTCCAAATTGCAGACAAAAGATTTTTATGTGTTGTTTAAAATCCGTAGATGCAGCAAAACATGCCAATTGAAAAGTCACCAACATACCATGATAAGACACCTTTCTTTGACAAAGTGCAATTTTTTATTCAAAATAGTTCCCTTCAATGGTGGTACACTGTTTATAGCGACCCAATTTGGTAGTTCCCATTGTCCTTCTCTTTAAAATAGGCCTCAGTTTAAGCGATCATCTTTTTATTCAATGAACACTTCTTCCCCCCGAGCATTCTTTTGAGATCTGAGAACAGCATATAGTCACAGGGGCCCAGATCAGGAGAATACGGTAGAGGCGGAAGCAATTCGTGTCCTAATTCAAGGGGTGTATGAAATACGAGTAAAACGAATATGCGAGTACAATGCTCTTCTAGTTATATGTAAATACCTAAAAGTACTTTCGCCAACAACATTTTCTATAAACAACCCACTGCCTTAAAACTAACTATATCATTTGGTTTCAATTATTGGATTACACTAAACACCATTCCATTCACCAATATCAATTGGTCTAGTATACATTTATACCCCTACATCATTCAAAACATTTTTTTCCAGCGTAACCAACACGTCTCAATTTTCCAACTACGCTGCTAGACTTCAAAGCATTTCCGTTCCATTAAACCAAATCCGCGCATCTTTTGTGCAATAAGTTAATTTTCTAAATACGAAACTCTTTACATTTGTACGCGTTCTTTGTACTTCTCCAGTGATTCCTCGATTCGCTCATTGGCTATTCTCGCACAGTGATTAATGCAATTTTTATTCGCAATCTTTTATTTTTGTGCTCAGCTGCTTAGTGCTATAATGTAAAATGTGCAGTGGCGGAGTGAGCAAAGTTTATGGGAGGAGTATCACAATTTTAGAATAATAAATTTGTAATTAAGGAAGCTTATATAGATATGCACATCTTCTTTAAGTCATGTTTTGTAAAAGTCCCAAATTTGGGTCTATATGACTTACATGATTGTTTCAGTATAGTATGGACATATAAGTATCATCAAAAAGAAGAAAATATAGTTTCCTTCTTTTGTGGATGCTGTATTAATTACGGATTGCACTAAGTACTTTATAAGATAGTTTAAATAAAATTTTGACAAGACCAGTGGCTTTAAAGCCATGTTTGTTTCAGAAATACTTTCATCAGGAATATCAGCTTTTGTCAAAGGTTCTAAAAGTTGTATTGTAAATTCAGCAATAGCATTGTAAGAAGACCGCTTTTTATCTAACTTTACTATGAAGGTTTCATTTAACTTGGGTAAAAATTAGAATATCAAGTGCTTCTTTGAAAACTCATTTGAATCTTTAGAAACTAAAATAAAACAATTTTCGGTACTACATATTTTGCCAATATAAATCTGCTGGTTCACTCTCATTAAGTTTTTTTAAGGCGTACAGAGACCAACTGGCTGATAATTAATGTATTCATTGGAGTCTTATACCGTACTTGCTAAGATCCTAACTATCTGCAAAACGATTCAAGAATTTCATCTCGACCAACCAAAACCAATTAGATTAAAGTTGTACGAAAGGTTTTCGACTATAGAAGGTGCCAAGTTATGTATAAGAATATGATGTTTTTATGGTATTTTTCCAGTCCCTCTTCGATGTACCTCGTGCATTTTTATATTAAACATTTAATATATTGAAAACTGGAAGTACATTTCTACTGTTTTATCATTTTACCATTGCTTCAAATAATAACACATGCCAAATTTCTTAAAGAAACCTCATAAAGGTAAGAGTTTTCCATATTAGATTTTAATACCGATCGTTCTATTTAGCAGCTTCTTAGTGGGTAAAAGACGGGTGCACATTTCTACGCAGACATCTTAAAAACTGTGAGACTTATTCCTATGTATGCAGAAAGACAGACGGACGGGCAGATGGATAGATAAACAGACTGACACACGGACAGACGAACATGCTTAAGTCGTCTCATCTCATCGAGCTGATCATTTATATTCAAGTACATATTTTATAAGGCTTCGGAGGTTTCGTTTTGGGTGTTACAAACATCATAGCAACTTAATATAAGAGATCGCTTACTATTTATAATTAGCATATAATCATTAAGCAAAATGTATATTTATTTTATTATCGTCAACTAAAATGTAAAAAAACTTATCATCAAAAAAATCAAAAGTGAGTTTTTTATTGCTTACGATTCACTACATCATTTTATATATATAAAGGTAGCATAAAATTTTCAGCTTCCATTTTCAAATATAACCATTATATCCATTTTATAATCAAAACTTAAATTTTGTTTCAATATGAGTGGTTTCTACTACATATTATCGCTTTTCCTCGCCTGTAGTTTTATGGAAACTTTTTCTTAGGTGACGATATGGATAATAGGAATATTAAGGGGCACGCCTAATCTCCTAATCCTAAATTTTTAAATCGATATCTCAAATGATTTTTGAGTTAATACTTTTTAGAGTGTAATCCCTAAGTACAATCAGCTCCATAAAGCTATCGTTAAATGTGTTTTTCTCAAAACATCACTTTTAAAATTTGTTGTAGACAAATGTTCCCATAACTATCTGCAAGATCTGTATATAATAGTTCACCATACTATGACTTAGCAGTTTTTGATGACACAAAATCGAATAGAAAATCAGTGTGGAGGAAGTTTTTTTGCGTCATTTGGGATTCGATATTTGAAAAATTTTTATTTATGTAGTAGTATGTAGTATATATGCATTTAAAAAATTTGATGAAGCAGTTTTTTTTCAAATCGAAAAATATCGAATTTTTTCTAGTTGCCACGAAACTAAGCATCAAAGGTTGGTATGCTAAGTTTAGATGTAGAAATGACCACCGACGTTGCTCAACGTCCAGTGTGTTGCCCAAAAAAGTTTTTACCGCCGATAACATCAAAAAAGTCCCCAAAATAATTTTGAATTATCATAACTATTCGAGATAGCAGGCACTCTAAAGGAATCTACTGAATATAGACATCATCACATACGCGAATATTTGGGTATGAAAAAGTTCTGCGTAAAGTGCGTGCCGTGCGACCTCACTTTTGACCAAAAACACCGACGAGTTGATGATTCGGAGCAGTGTTTGGAGATGTTCACACCTAAGAAACACGAATTTTTGTATCGATATAAGTATGACAATGGATGAAACGTTCCTCCACCATTTCACTTCGAATTCCAACTGACAGTCATCTGAGTGGAGTGCACACGATCAACTCATTCCAAAATGTGGAAAAACGCAACAGCGACTATTTAAAAGAGTTATTGAACTGGTTGAAGGACGAAATCGCTGAAAAACCCTGATTCAAAGAAAGTGACAGGAAGTGAACAAACTGCACCGTCTCACAAGTCAGAACAAATCCATGAACAGTGCTTCGAACTGCTTTCGCACTATTGTATTCTCAAGACTTGGCCCCAGCGAATATTTTCTATTGTCAGATATCAAAAGAATGTTCGATGTTCGATCACCGAAATAGAGGCCTATTTTAAAGCAAAGAACAAAGCGTACTATGGAAATGGTATCGGAAAGTTGAAGGTTCGGTATAATCAATGTTTCAGCCTTGAAGCGAACTATGTTAAATAAATAAGAAAAAAACGAATTATGCCGAAAATATGTGTTTTGCTGTGGAAGACCGTTGACTTTTCAATGGAAGTATTATTAGAGTGAATATCTTGTTCAAAATTTTGCGTCTTCAGTCGAGAAATATTTTCAAAGAAACTAATGTAAGGCTATTTGAGATGATCTGAAAATATTAATCTTGCGTAGTTATGGAAACGCATTGTAAATAAAGTCTTCAAATTGTCGGCGAGAGATCAGACTTCGTATAAATTATTTTTGTACAAGTTTATTCGGGTTATTTAGGTCATACTAATGTGAGTTGACTTTAGTTATTATTTGCAATAATTACTTTAATTTCAAATAATTTAATTTATTATATACAATTTAAATTGCATTAAATTTTGAGCTTAAACTCAGCCATGTTGAGAGCGCGTAGTAACTTAAGTAATTAATTTATTACTATTTTGGAAAGCCCCTCTTGGTTTAAATTTCAGCTACTTCCTTGTGCATTTCTCTTCAACCCTACATCTACATCTGTAAGTTTGTACACTAAAATGACTTACTTCCCGAGTTAGTCAAGCAACAACTTCGCGCTCGTTTTACGTCCATTGGCTTCTATTAATTCAATTCAATTCAGCTCAATTGCAATTCAACTCAATTTCGAGAAGAGATTTCTCCTTTTACTATCGAACAATATATTGTGCTAACTAAAAATGTGCGAATGCCTGCATGCGCATGTTACAGTGAGTGTGTGTGTGTGTTCAAGCAGAAGAGTAGAAGAGCATCACTTAGCGCAAATGAATGCTGAATGCGTCGAATGTTGTTTGCTAGCAATCAGACATGATTTAAGCGCCTATTTAGATTAATTGAGTGCTGCAAAGTAGCAATGTTTAGCGCTTGGGCGGGCGGTGGGCGGTGTGTTGCAAGCATATTATTTGCAACAAATTGACAACTTTATGTTTATTGGTGTGCGCTGTAATGCGTTGGGTTACTGTGGAATTTGTGGAGAAAAAAATCATATTGTTGCATTTAAATGGAAATCACAATACTGTGTTACGCGGCTCGTCATGCTCGTCATTCTGTGGCGTGCATAATTCACTCAATTTATCTGCTTCAAATTATGCAATATCACACAAAGCAAGCGCCCTCACACGATTGGCGGTTGATTGGGCAATATTTGTTGTTGTTGTTGTTATTTTGGTTGTTTGTTGGTAGTCATGTGTGACCACTGGCGCTGAAGTGCGAATTTAGGACAGTGCTGTCGCAGAAAAATGTGCGTACACACAAATACTTATATACTCATATATGTTTATTTACATATGTATGTGTCTGTGCGTGTTTGTGAGTGTCGCACAAATGCCACAAACATTGGCGCGCCAGCTGTCGCCCATATTTGCTATGACATGCATAAATTTAATTGCCTAACCACGCAGCAACGCCTGGCAGTGTATGAATTATTTCGGTGTTGCATACTTTTTGGCGCGTAAGCGTGAATTTATTATCAACAATGCTGACGTATGTCGCCGCCACAATTTACCGATTGCTAAAAGCGCTTCCACATACACCCACACACGCAAATAGATGTGTGTGCGCATTACTGTCGCCATGCGTAGGCGTCGCTCGCTGTTGTTATCGTTGTTGTTGTTTTTGTGCTCGCTTTTATTCTGTACACTTTGTTTTCTATACAAATATTTAGTCCACAACATTCTAGGCTGTTTAGCTGTGCACCAAATATGCGCGGCAAATATTCTCAGTGTATTACAGTATGAAGGAATGTGTGTGTACCTGTGTATGTGAGCATAACCATCGCAATAAAATACGAGTTGCCAACTAAAATTATTGTTGCAGATTTTAGTTAGTAAAGATAATGCTTTGATATGCAGAAATGAGAAACAGTTTTAAATAGAATTTCTTGAGCTCAGGACTGTTTAATAACCCGGTGATCCAAGTAGAGGCACTTTTTTCAATAGACTTTTTGTGACAGATCACGTGAGTGTCGTGTCAAGCTGTCATGTTATTTTTGTTCTGAATTGTTTGGCATTTCATTATGGAAAGACTTTCGCCTGAGCAACATTTTGTTCAACTTTATTATAATGAAAATTCACGTTCTGTAAAGAAAATGTTTCTTGGGCTTCGCTCAACTTATGCACCATCATGCATCTTGAGGCCCGGCATAATGGATAATATTCGACCCAATAGGTCACGTCCAGCAACCAGTGAAGAAAATAAAGCCGTCGTAGCTAAGAGTGTATATAAAGACCGTGGTCTAGTCTTCACTCTTTTCTGCTCTATTTATCTAGACCAGCATTTATATTGCATGATATAAAAGTTTTGTTATATTTACTTGAACTGCCTACCTAAGATTCCTAAAAATGGCTGGATATTTAAATTTTATTGTCAATGTCAAGGAGCCCAGCAAGTTTGTTCTGCTGCTGCTGCCTCTGCTCCAGCTACTGGTGCTGGCGCTGCTGCCGAAAAGAAGGAAGAAGCCAAAAAGGAGGAGTCGGTGTCCGAGGAAGACGACGACATGAGTTCTGTCTCTTCGACTAAACAACTCAACGCTAAAGTAATGAATATAAGTCTTATTTACTATAACAATTAAGGATATTGGCGGTTGGAACAGAAAGAGTTATTAATAGAACAATATTGTACGGATAAATAAATCAGGCTACATATATAATCTCAAGTTGGGATTTCAGTAGCTCCTTCGGTGAGAACACTATCTAAAGTGAATGTGTTTTAGTAAGGGAGGAGAATACTACCTCAACATATACCAACGGATCGAAATGGACTCAGCTATAGAAAAGGGAATATACTCCGAGAATCTTGACATCTCTCTCTTTCATTTCGTCTAGCAAACTCAGCGAGTATCTTCCAAGCGAAAGTTCTAGGTAGAGAAGGCTTGTGGGGTTCTTTTGAATAACAATGGGATGATACAGAAAGCGACCACTTATAGAGATATATGAATATATTCAGAAAATATCATTTCTTGAGAAAAACTTAGACTTCAGACGGCTTGTCTCTTACTGGGAGAAATATCACAATGCGTTTGTGAAAGTACCAACATATTTTTATATGGAAAGAAACACAGTTCACATACTAGAGCAATGTTAGAAGTATTCGAAGGATAATGGAGTCTAATGTTCGGAAGGACAATAAGCTGATTTTTTCCGCTCTAATATGCGGGATTTCGTACTCTTAGACATGTTTTCTTGTTAAGTGTCAAAAAAGCGAATATTTAATTTAATTTTGTATTATTAAGCAAAGCCGTGTAGCTATATTTTATTAATGAGTATAACGAGCAGAATTCGGCAAATTTGATGATAACAGTTTCAATTTGAAGATTTGACTGAAACCTTAATTATAGTGCGAATAGTGCTGGAAGCTTTTAAAGTACCCGCTAGCTCTCGCGGATGGCTTAATATTTCGAGATGTTTCTAAGTGGTTGCAAAGTATTACCCCAACGTGATCAAATCTTTCAATATTTGTCAATTTTATGTAGGGTTTCATTGTCTCGAGATATTTCAAGTTGGTTAGTATGCTATTTTAATACTGCTGATTAGTATGTCAGCCCTTCAGTATACTGATAGTACCATTGATATAATTAGTGTAATTCATTGCGCTGTTGGACTCCGTATTAAAAGTCCAATATTGTTTTATAATCCCGTTTTAAAGACCAGTTGCGGGCTGTCTTTCAAAACTAATATTTCGCTAAGGATAATAACATTATCAATACGCCTTATGTTACTTTTTATTTTTCTCCTAAATTGATAAATTATTATCGGCTTGTGAATGAAGAAATATGAAATCGAGTTTTAAGTTTCTATGTTTAAGCTCACGGAGTAATATTTTTGGGTGCAGAAAGGAAAGTAAAATGCGATTTTCTGGAACTAAAAATAAAGATCCTTCACTGCTGCACTGATCCGGCTGATCTCCGGTTGATCTCAACTGAAAGAAGTTGCCCGTACAATGACCTACGGTTGAATAAAATCAAAAAAATTTGGCCGTTTTTGACCAGATAAAAATAAACTAATCAGTCATTGTATAGAAAACTAAGTATATACAGAACACGTAGACAATTTTGGGTTATGTTTTCTTAGAAAAGTTTTTGTAAGTATTTGAGTATGATATCTAATCACGTGCTGTGTTCTTAAACAAAAATAATACTTATTTTTTACAATTTTTTTTTATTTTTTTTTAATTTTCTAAGCCAAACATTTTCCTAGTTTTAAGGAAGTCCCACATAGAAACTTTCTCGTACAAATCCAATTCTCTATAATTGCATACGGCATACTGAGCTCGTTGAGCAAAACAGGAAAATAATTAAATGAAAATCAAAAGACCACACATGCTGTGACCTAAACTATGCACTTTGAATTTTCAACAGGTTCAAAGTTGGTACTTAATTAGCAGCATTTGAGGCATTCCAATGCTTACGGGTGGTAAGATATTACAACAACCAAAAATATTTGTTGCTTCATTAAAATTAGATAAACGTACAAGCATTCGTAGATATACACAAGTAAGTATACACACATGTGCGAGTATATATTTTATATATGTGCGTATTAGGGTGGTAACAAGATTGTTATTTTCACTTTATATTCCAAAAAATTGCTAGGTAAGTAGCTTAAAACAATTCTCTGCCAGTATGGGCTCTTAATATTAAGAGAAGTATACTGTTCATTTTAGCTTTCTATATTTTCCTTATTAAAATATAAGATAATTTATGCCTTAGTATCTACTATTTAAAAAAATATCGCGTCTCTCATCTTTGTCGGAAATCGAATTCTTTACACAAATAGTAAATTATTCCTTTTTTCGTAAGCCTCACCGATTTCTTGATATTTTCTGTTAGTGTCTTATCGAATTCATGAAAAAAGTAAAAAACTTCTTCAAACCACCCTAGTGTGTATATATACATAAATATATCATACATTACTTTCCGAGAAAAGGTAGCAATTTTACAATGAAAAATATGCCCATTTTTTTAACACAGTAAAATAAAAATAATTATTTCCCATTGCAGCGCATTTTCTCACTGTCTCCAGCCTGCTGGCGCTTACTTGATTGCATAATAATCATTTAAGCCAGACTTACGCTGTTTGTTGTAGGGGTGAGCGAGGCACTGAGCACTGAAGCGGTGAGTTCTTAAGTTTTTTTATACAGCGACATCTATACATATGTACAAACATATGTATAAGTACGTGTGTGATGACGCGGTAGGTAGGCATTTTGAGGCGTGTACGACGATATGTGCCACAATAACTCATAACTTCATCAACCGAAAACGTATAGAGAACAACAACAACTGCACTGGTGAGTAGAAGAGGTAATTAAGAAAATTAAGAAAAATAAAAAATAAACGAAAAAGGAAACCATAAATAAAGAGGTAGAGAAAATGTAAAGCCATAAAACTAACAACAAAAAGGCGTTGCTGAGAAAAGCAACAATTTACCGTAATCAATGGATTTCGTCCACTGGTCATTAAGACAAATTATGGTTTACATATGAACACAGCTACATAAACATAAATGTATATTAATTTGTAAGCCGGCATGAGATGTGTCTTATCCTAACAGCGTAGCTATAAAGCGATCGTAAAAGAAAATAACACAATGATCGTGTGTGGTTAAACACAGTTTAGGTTGGAGGTATTAGTATAAGATATATGAGAATCTTTCAACAACTCAGCAGAAGTGCATACTTTCAAGAGACTGTCAGGTAAGGTAATGAGTCGCATTACTGTGATAAATTCTTTGTGTTTTAGCTTAATATTCTACTAATGAAGATTAATTTAAAATTAAAACGATGTAACGCATGTGAGCTGGTTTCATATATATTAATGCCAGCAGCCCGCCCTGGCTTCACACGGGATTTAAACAATCATTTAAAAAGTTATAATTTTGTACATAATGTAATTTGTTTTATGGCAGCAATATAAATTGATTTTCAGGACCTATGGCCTGCGATGGACCAACATACAATTGGTCGGGAATAAAACATTCTTTTCGTAGGTCAATCCCTTAAGGTAGTAGTCTGGTAACTTGGGCTCAAAAAATCGGATTCTTTTTTTTGCTTACTTTGAAAGCACAATGTCTGGAGAATATACTGTGAAAATTTCAGACAGAAATTCGAAATATTTCGGGAGTTATAACCAGTGCCTCGGAGTCCTCTCTCTTGGAGTTGTTGAACTTTTTCTGAAAACATTGTTTTTCTGGTCGGCCCAGTTCCTTTTCTACTGAACCGATTACTTTCAAATTTTAACAGGCTGTTCTACCACCCTCCAAAGAAGCCATTAAAATAGGCATAAGTTACCAACCTTAACCTTGGCCTGGCCCTGGGACTTGTTTATAATTAGAAGAATCATCGGAATCCTCGCGCTGCGTCTTCGATGTTAGTCACGGTGTCTATCGATTTGAATTTTTTTATGTCGTCGGGAACTTTTTGAATAATTACATCGTTATCGATGACACTATTGCCCTAGCACACAATCAATGAAATTCCTTTTCGTCCAAATTCCCGATGTCAGGTTGTACTGCATCTATTAAAATTTCTAAACTATGGACTATTTAGAATAGAGACTCATCCAGTGGAAGTGGAGTGGAAAAAATTCCTTCCACAAATTTAAGAAGTTACTGTGGAATATCACCATCTGTTATTCTGTTAAATTTTATATTTTCAATCGAAATTCATAAGAGCGACGATGTAAGGTATGCTTTAATGTTATCTGCTCGCATACCTCTGTTAATGACATGAAGCGTCTGTCGATAATCTACAGCAAATACAAAAGCTATCCCGCCCTTGAGGGCAGAGGAGCTTCTAAGGTCTTTTAATAGTCTGTCCACGGCCTCTATATGAGTTTTGTGGCTCATGGTGTATTCATCCCACATAATCAATGAGGCTAAGTCTAAGTGTCTAAGTTTAACAATTATGTAATTGAGATAGTGTTCCGCCAATGTAAAGATAAGACTTCCCACGAAAAAGTCTTCAAGGATAATTATGCGATTGTTTGAGCCTGTATTGTTTCAGCACGTGAAATTGAAAACACGGACAGTACTTATGATCCAACTACCGTTACAATAACTCACGGGCTCTGTTGGTTTCGCCACGGTAATATTGGAGTCAAACCACAATTCTCGAAAATATAGTTAAAATGATGAAAACAAACTGACGAATCCGATCTTGATGTAAGCACTATTTCGTTTGTCTCGCAGATAAAAAATTGCACAAAAAACCCTTTGGAACCAACTAAATAAGGCTGGCTACAAAAAAAAAAAAACTCCCTGTATATTGAGTCTCAAAAAGTCGCCACATTTCTGAAGCACTAGCTTGTCGGTGATGGAAAGTGATCGCGGTCGAATTATGGTGTTATGTGTTTGGTGGGATTGCCAGTAAACGACGAAAACTTCTTCACAGTGAGCATTCTTTTTAGATCTGAGAACAGGAAATAGTCGCTGGCGGCCAGATTTGAAGAATACGATGGATGCGGAGGCACTTCGAAGAACAATTATTGATTTTTTGCCATTGGTTTCATTGACTTGTAAAACTGTGCATTGTTTTGATTAAACATTACTTTGTATTTCTTAAACTCGGTCCACGGGAAATAATAGTTACTGTCGATGGTCCTTTCTTTTTCAAGAAAGTCACCTTATCAGTCGACTTTTTCAGCTTTTTGCAGCTGAGTTTTTCCTTGCTTTGGACGGAGTTCATCGTGGTCAGTCCACTCGAATAACTGTCGTTTGGATTTTAGAGCAAAATGATAGAGCCACGTTTCATCCATTGTTATATACAACCCTTGAACTCATTTACAGTGCATTCAGAAGTGCCCAACCTCGCCCTCAATAGCTTCGAGTGTCTTTATGATAAGACTAGTATGGCTGCCGGGCCATCGCGGAATCGCAGAAAATTTAAAAGCTAGCTAGCTGCTGCCTTATCCCGTATCCCCTTGTATTCTACTATTAGTTAGATGGGTTTTCGCGGAAGCTTGGCCAGCGCTGGGTCACCGTTGGTATAAGCACTGCCGCTAAAGCCTTTTGGACCAAGATTAATCGTAGGAGATCTCTTCGCCCTCAATAAGGCTACTCTCTCCCTAGTTGGTGTCCACGCTCTAAGGTGTGGAATCTTTCCAGACGCCATTTGCAGGTGCAGCATGGAAGAAGATGACATGGAAACAATTCACGCTTCCTTCTTGACTGTCTCGCGTTTGGGAGGTCAAGACTCAGACACTTGGGAGCGCATACTTTCAGATATTTCACCGAGCTGGCGGGAAAGAAAATTAAACGCCTGTGAAAATTTGTAATAGCTTCTTCTTTTCTATGGCTTCGCAAAGGACTACATATAGGAGTCCACGTGCGGTTTTTGGTCGGTGTCAAAATTGGACAATGGGTGTGGCAACACTCAACTTTGTATGACATCAATTCATAAAGTTCCACTGCGCACACCACAGTTTCATCAAAAACACAATCCTACGAGTGGTACAAAGCCTTCAAAAACGTCCGAGAGACATGTCTCATTCAGAGCAACCTTCGACCTCTTCAACTGATGAAAATATTAAAAAAAAAGTAAAAAATATAGTGCCGGAAAATCATCCGGCAAGTGCAAGAGAGATGGAAAGAGAGTTCGGCATCTCTCGTGAGTGTTACCGAAATTAAAGCCAGAAATGCAATGAATACCGTCGATTAACCGCCGTATTCACCCGCTCCATTTGGCTCCGTGTGATTTTTTCTTGTACCCCTAACTGAAATTGCTGCCCCGTGGAACCCATTTTCAGTCGATCGAAGAGATAAAACAATATTCGCTGATGGTGCTGAAAGGCATTCCAAAACGTGCGTATTTCGAGGACTGGAAAAATCGTTGGCATAAGTGTATTACGGCTGGTGGGGATTACTTTGAAGGCGAAAAAATAAATATTGATGAATAATTAAGAATTTTGCATTTTATTTACTATTTCCGAGTACTTTTTTGTCAGAATGTATGTTTCATGCTTTCGCAGTATTTACTAATATAAAGTTTTACCAACATATGAAGGTATTCGACCGGCTTTGATGCTTGCAACTTGCGAGAGTATGAAATTTTCGGCTACACGTGAGCTTGACCCTTCATTACTTGCTTTATTTTACTTTGTGGTCACAAATAATATTTATATTATAATTATAATTTTTATTTTAAAATTGTGGGCTTCATATAATTTACAACAACTTGTGAGTCTCAATGTGCTTATTCATAGAGGAAACACATTTTCCAAAAAAAAATTGTAAACAAATTGTAAATATTAAGTTCACATATTTAATTTAAATTGAAAATTTTGAAATATAACAAATCTGGTTTTCATTATTAATTCGTTAGTAAATATGACCATAACTTGAAATTGATATTTTGAGTTTAATTTGAACTTCGTATTTCGATTTATGAAATCATTTATTACGAATTCAAAAATTCTACCAACGCACTGGAGCGTTAACTCTCACGCCAATAATTCATAAAAATTTCAAAAAATATACATTTCCATAAACACACATGTGTATGTGAGTGTATGTGTAGCAGTAACATTTTTATGCACACCCATATAATATTTCAGGTATTTACACAGCAAAACCAGGTAGCCGTGGCTACTAGGAAATTAGGAAAGATATTAAAAATGCAAACTACCACGCACAGCAGTGGGCATAAGCAAGCGTAAATATGCATGAGAACATATGTATTTTCCCATACCGCCAGCATTAATTTACTACACAAACACACGCACATGTAAACATATATATATTTTTCAAATCAACGTTGCTTTGTTTATGTATTCGTTACGCTTTTGGCGTAGGCTGTATCCGCCTACCGATACAGCAGCTAAATCATTTTTTAATATATGCAAATTTAAAATGTTTCAACGCATCTTGTGAGCATTAGCCAACGCTTCGACGACAGCTAGAGGCTCCTTTTAAAGTGCTGGAACACTGAAACTTGTTTTTTGCTTTAATTTATTGTTATTGTTTTAGTTTTGAATATAATGAGGCGCGGCAAGGAATAACGCAGCACTTGAAATAAACGCTTTTTTCCAAAAAAAAAGACAATAAAAATACACAAAACCTCAATGAACTTCACACAACAAATCGAACGCCATAAAAAATAATTTAAATTTCCAAAAAAAAAAACAACAACAAATCAATTGTGCCACATAAAAGCGCACAACAGCTCAGCATTACGCTCTCTTTGCTGTTCGAACCAATACAAAACTCGGCGTCCATACGAAATTAATTAATTAACTAATTAATTACTTGTGTATGTCTGTACTCGCAGCAGAGTGTGTGTGTGTGTGTCAGTGGAGCAGGTTTTTTTATTGAAGATGTATATATGCACCTATGTATATGTCTCTCGTGGATACGAAGGAGCAGCATAAAGCAAAAAAGCAACAATCAACAGTAAACAACAATTAACGAGCAATCAACAACATTCGATCGAATTCAATTTCAATTCTAAAGCAATTTTTCACTCACCGAGATCGTTTCATGCGATATGATTATGATTTAATTAACAGGCCAAATAAAGATTTAATTAAACTGACAATGAAGAGAGTGAGCAATATAAAATTATTTCCTCTGTCATCGTAAGGAGGCAACAAGTGCATATTTTGGCAGGTTGTTAAAAGATAAAAAACAAGAAAAAAACGTTAACTTTGAGTGCATCGAAGTTGTAATAGGCACCCTTTCACAGCTTCATTTTTTGCACTATCTTCAAAGAGTAAAAAAAATGCTTTAATCTAAGGGGTTATATACAGTTAGAATTTTCAAAAAATCGTTCATTTTTATTTTATTTTCTTAATAAAAATATATTTAAGAATACACACAGAAAATTTCATATTGTTCCGGTGAACATTTTCGAAGTTACATGCAAATTTGAAGAGACGTTTCAGAGCGCTTGGAAGTACAATTTTAGTCAAAACTCGATTTTTTTTAAGAACACGACATTTTGTCAAAAAAAAATATTTTGCTTTTTTCTTCAATTTGCCGTAGATTTAGCATCACGTGCTGTTTGTTTTTTCATTTTCCAGTTCAGAGATGTAGTGGCCACCGCAAAACGCCTTTTTAGAGAGGAGCTCCCAAAGATCAAATAAATATATTTACTAATAATAAGTTTTAAAATGCAATTATACAATATACATATATACACAATTTTGAATCAATAAATATAAAATTTTCTCAGAAAAATGTCTACAAAACTCGCCTTTTTCGGCCTTCTAACAACATATAACCCCATCGTTTAGTTCGAATGGCATCTATGTACATATATAGTACACTATAGCAGTCCGCTCAGAGCAATATGTAGGGTTACCATAGATAATAATCCATGTCAAATTTCGTGAGGAACTCTTGTCGAAAAAACAACGTTCTCCTTGCAAGAACTGAGGTTTGATCGGCCAGTTTGTATGACAGAAATATCTAATAGTGGTCCAGTTCCAACAAATTAGCCGCTTTTTGGGAAGAAGAGCAGATCTTCAAAACTTCTGATCGATATTTCTAAAATTGAGGAACTAGTAACGCAGACAAACGGATAAAGTGACAGAAGGGCATGATTAGATCAGCTAAGTTCGACACGGCAGTTATTTATGTCTTATCATAGTACCGGCCAGTTTCTAATGAGGATTTTATGACTTCTAAGTATCGTTTCGGCCATTTTTTTTAAGTCTGTAATTGTTTTCGCTGTCTTCAGTAATTTGTAGACTATTTATCGTGGAAAGATTTACGCAAGATTTTACAAATTATAATTTTATTTTTTTCAAAATAATCGTTTCCCAATTGCAACTTTTTATGGTCGTACTAATCGCCCACCTGTGCTCGTCAAATTGTTGAAAACTTTGAATGTACACTTCTCTTACATAATATTCAAGTGCCAATCAGACAAATAATCGCTTGCTCAATACCAGGAACCCAATGGCGATAGCATATCTATAAATAATATAATCATGGGGCAGTCCGACTTCTTTCTTCTTTCTGGTAACTTTTCAGTTTCGATGGTGACTGTAAAAAAATATTATAGTGAGTTTCAGCATGGTCGTAAATCGGGTGCCCCGAAAACGAAGTGCCTCGAAGGAAAACGGAACGATAAGTTATGACTTCGACTGCGCGATAGGATAACGGAACAACAACCTTTTGTTAGCAGTAACTCATGAAGCTGTTTAAACAAGATCCGCATGTGTTTCTGCAACATTTAGTGATTGCAATGAAACTTATGGTAGATCAAGTGATATACAACAATCCAAAAGAACAGGCGAAACTTCAAAATTGACTGGCGAATTCTAAGTTGAACCGCGTGTTGAAAGAAAGAAGTCTAGAACTCTCCTATTGACCTAAAACGTAATATTTAATGGATATACTACATATATTAGATACCAAAAATAGTCGAAATATCGAAATTTACCAGAAAAACCTTCTTTGAAGAAGGTGAAAGCTATCTTAACTTTCGGAAAGATAACGGTTTCGTCTTCTGGATTTCTCAAGATGGAATCTTCATAAACTACCTGCAGAAAGACAAAGTACTATATGTACATACATCGAGATGTGTTGAAATATATATAAAAAGAACCACTACTCCTTCCATTTCCAGGACGCTTACTTCCAGCACCAGTTTTTTAAGAGGTTGGACTATTTTTTTTTCATTCTTTCCTGATTATAACTATTATTACATAAAACAATACTAACAAGTCTGTCTGCTGATATGACCACAGTCAAGGTCACGAAAACAAGAGACACATAAGCAAGTATATGTGGGAATAATAATTTCTTATTAAGAAGTAGCATATCTATAAATAAGACAAAAAACTCACACAAGAGCCATTTAGTTAACCACGCCACTAAAGATAGCAGCCGCTACCCGTCCTTGCCGCCGTCGCATTGTTGACAGCACCGCTGTCGCGGCCACTTGAGCTGGTCAATAAATCACCATTTGTCATGCCAAGCGACAAACACTCGACGATGGACTCAAGATGTACACAGTGGGTGTGCACATACACAGACCCGCGTTCGTTACAAGACAATGGCTCATAAGAATGAGAAAATTGATGGTCAAGCGAAAGAAAATTGGCTTCTTAAAGCCGCATAATATGTGAGAAGCAAGCGTGTAGATATGTATGTACGCACACATACTTTTGCCTTCTATACCTTTTAATGGTTTGTTGAACGAGATCTTCAATTTACTGCTTATGTTGCAATTTGCGCTGCACCCTCTCTTCAACCTCGCTCGTGCATCTCTCATATAATTTAGCAGCGTGTGCAGACGGCGTAATACCTGTTGCGGCAGAACTTACAACATCTACACAGATGGATTCAAAATGGCCAATGGAGTGGGATCCAGAATCTATTGCTCGGAGTTGGATCTCAGACGACCCTTGAAGCTTTCGAATTACTGCAGTATCTTTGAGGCGAAAGTATTTGTACTTGGCAAAGAGAAAAATTGCTAACAACGGAGGAAAAAGCCGATAAATAGATACGCGGTTGGCCAGGCAACCTTTAAGACAGTAATCTCATATCGCATTCCGTCAGAGAATGTCCTTTGAAACAAGGAAGTAGTAAATGTTGCGGCTAACGGATAGCGGATATTAATAGTTTCGGGAAACGAAGCAGCTGATAAGATTGCCAAAAGTGTCATCCGTCTGGCTAACGAACAAGTACATGAAATACGGAAGTTGCTAAGAACGATATACAACGAAATTTACGAAAGGGATAGAATGCCTTATATGCAGAATCGAAAAATTCATGTGCAAGAGTCTCTTAGGAAAGCTTGTTTCTTACTCACATGATCTTTAGAGAAATGTCGGACAGCTGTTGCCTCTTAACAGGTCACAACTTACTGTTATCACATGCGAGCATAAGTGATAACGATACATGCATAATGTGCAGAAAAGATAACATGAGGGGACGCTGGAACACTTCCTATACCTTTGTCCAGCACGATCTAGAGCTTGTTTCAAGTACCAAGGAGCTTCGAACTTCAAAGAACTGGACAAAAACGTTGACGACCTATGTGACGAACATCAAATTAAACTGAACCTCTATCTGACATTCGGTTGAGCTAGGAAATCGAAACAAATACAACATATTTAGACTAATCTTGACCTGAAACACGAAAATATTTGACCTGAAGAATAAATGTAGAGGAAAAGGTTGTTATACTTGATCCCTACATACTTATGTACATATATCGAGAAGCAACACAATGTTTTATAAAATTATTCAGTAATAAGTTTTTAGAGTAGTTCAGAAATTCCTTTCATTTTCTTAATGGAACTATTAAAATTAGGATCCAAAAATAATAAAGGATCTCTATTTTTAAGTCAAAATTAAAAAATATCAGTGAAATTGAAAAGAGAACCCACCTCACTAGCAACAACCAACCCAGTATACGAAAGCCGGGCCGAACACTAAGCGATGCTACTACATATATCGCACGATTTAATTGCTCTTAAATGTTTGAAAGGTACGGTCATGGTCGCTTGATATATACATATGCATGTATGCATGTGTGTATGTACTTGGTGATGACAATTGAACGTGACCCGCTTAACACGTTGTCGCGTGTAAAGGCCAACTCTGCAGGACATAAAAAACGAAAAAGTACGACATCCCTCCAGCTAGAAGCGGACGGTAGTTACTGGTACTTTACTACATAACGGTTTTTCACTTGCCGCTTCTATTTGTTTCCCCACAAAACACACTCCAACAATTTTTATGTCACCTAACATTTCAACTTCGCTGCCAAATAAAATAGTAGCACGCCCACCTACCAATGAACGCCTTGGCACAAAACATTTATTGATCTCATTCTTCGTGGTTTTTTTGCAGCAGAAAAATGTCAGTGGTCGAAAACTTTCGCACCGGAAATACGTGCAATGTCCCTGAAATTAAATTAGTGCGTGTGCTATCTAACGAAAGGATGTGGTGAATGGCGAAAACTTTAGGGATAAAACAAAAATAACGATAAAAACCGAAATTATTTGTATGTCGGCGATAGCCAGCGGGTAAACTATTTACTGTTAGGGTCATCGTTGTGGACAATTTGCTATAAATTTGGTGCATTTACCAATTTTATTTGGCACTTTGGACAATAGAAATCAAAATAAAGATAACAAAAGTTTTACTACAGTTTTTTTTTTGTTGTTTATGATAGTAAAGAGGCGTGTGGACTGTATAGGGTGATTTTTTAAGAGCTTGATAACTTTTTTTAAAAAAAAAAACGCATAAAATTTGCAAAATCTCATCGGTTCTTTATTTGAAACGTTAGATTGGTTCATGACATTTACTTTTTGAAGATAATTTCATTTAAATGTTGATCGCGGCTGCGTCTTAGGTGGTCCATTCGGAAAGTCCAATTTTGGGCAACTTTTTCGAGCATTTCGGCCGGAATAGCCCGAATTTCTTCGGAAATGTTGTCTTCCAAAGCTGGAATAGTTGCTGGCTTATTTCTGTAGACTTTAGACTTGACGTAGCCCCACAAAAAATAGTCTAAAGGCGTTAAATCGCATGATCTTGGTGGCCAACTTACGGGTCCATTTCTTGAGATGAATTGTTGTCCGAAGTTTTCCCTCAAAATGGCCATAGAATCGCGAGCTGTGTGGCATGTAGCGCCATCTTGTTGAAACCACATGTCAACCAAGTTCAGTTCTTCCATTTTTGGCAACAAAAAGTTTGTTAGCATCGAACGATAGCGATCGCCATTCACCGTAACGTTGCGTCCAACAGCATCTTTGAAAAAATACGGTCCAATGATTCCACCAGCGTACAAACCACACCAAACAGTGCATTTTTCGGGATGCATGGGCAGTTCTTGAACGGCTTCTGGTTGCTCTTCACCCCAAATGCGGCAATTTTGCTTATTTACGTAGCCATTCAACCAGAAATGAGCCTCATCGCTGAACAAAACACGCGCGCGAAACACATTTCGAACCGAACACTGATTTTGGTAATAAAATTCAATGATTTGCAAGCGTTGCTCGTTAGTAAGTCTATTCATGATGAAATGTCAAAGCATACTGAGCATCTTTCTCTTTGACACCATGTCTGAAATCCCACGTGATCTGTCAAATACTAATGCATGAAAATCCTAACCTCAAAAAAATCACCCGTTATAAAGTCAGTAGTAATTCTGAATATTTTCAAAGATATCCAAACGGTATGCATATAAATAAACTTTCACTGTAATAAAAAAAAATATTTCTGTTTTAAAAACTTCTTCTAAAAAACTAACTCTGCGTCATGTGACCCCAGTTGATTTCACATATTTCCTGCTTCGCTTTAAAATTTATTGCTTATAAACAAAAATTATTTCAAAATTTTTTTACCCTCATTACGCGCTCTGGGACACACCCCTTCTGTTGCAATTAATTTATGAGGCGCTGTTACGCGAGTTTGATGTGTCGGGAGTTTGTTGGTTTTGTTTTTAAAACACATTCTTATCGTATTTGTGCATTGCTTCTTTCGTGTAGTAGTCGTTATTCCGCTTCTGTTTTCGAAATTCTCTTTACTTCGACATTTTTTCATACGAAAATCGTCACGCCCATTTGCACACGATATACAAATTGTTGATCATACTTCCGCGTGTGTGGTTTTCTGTTGTTGTTTTTTTATCTCTTATCATATATTTACTATCTTATTTACAGGTTATGGTTCACTTATATAAATATTTATTTGCTTCCTCTAATCATCAAATCGTGAGAGAAAATCAATCATACGTGAAAAGTTTGATATCAATAATTCTGTGTTTAGTATTTTTAATGGAATTTTAACCCTTCAAAGCGACAGTATGGTTGTTGTTCTCATACTAAGAAATTATTCCTCATATATACATACATACGAGTACATACATAGTATCCAACGCAGAATAACTCTTGCCAACAGGTGGTACGTCGGAATGAGAAAGCAATTGAGAAGTAAAGTCCCCTCTTGACGAACAAAGACTATACTCCTCATTATTCCGGTCCTTCATTATAGTGCAGTGGCCTAGGCGAAGACAACATCTGAGGAGTCGGCGTTACGAGTTTTCGAGAGAAAGGTTTTGGGGAAGATTTATGGTCTTTTGTGGATTGGCCACGGTGAATATTGCATTCAGTGGAACGATGAGCTGTTGACATTGAGAAAGTTCAGAGAATTCAGAGACATCGGCTGCGCTGGATAGGCAGCTCTGAAAGTATTCGACGCAGTACCCGCGGAGGGAAGCAGAGTAAGACCTGCACTCCGTTGAAAAGATCAGGTGGAGAAGGACCTTGCAATACTTGGGATATCTTATTGGCGCAACACAGTGAAAAGTAAGAACGACTGGCGCGCTGTTGTAAACTCAGCTATAATCACATAAGCGATATCTGCACCAAAAAAAAGAAGAAGAAAGCACATCACAAACAATAAATTCTGCAATTCTTTTCTTTTTAGACCATTTATATTGTTTTGCTACGAATTTTAAGGGTACTGACTAGCCTAAGAAACCGTTTTCTAGATTTTCAATAATTTTTACATAAAAGTTTGAAGCTCTTTGAAGTAGTAATTCTTCCTTCTAATAAAACCTCCAGCTCATCTGCGGCAACCTTGTTCCAAACTCTCACGGTGAAGTACCGCAAGGCTTGGTTTTTGGCTCACTACTATGAAACCTGATATACGACGGGGTGATAAGTATTCATCAACCAAAAAATATGATAGCAATCGCATATGCAGATGACCTCATAGTGGTAGCAGTGGCCAAACATTTGGATGACCTCCGGATCAAATATAATAATTGCATAAATGGTTTGCGCCAATGGTTCGCTTCTATGAGTCTACTGTCTGAGCAGAAAACAGAAGTCTAGCGCATAAGCACCAGGAAATTTTTAGAAAAGATATCGCTCACCACAGGAGAATGTGATATCACTTCAAAGTCACAGTTGAAGTACCTTGGAGTATTCGTGGACTCAAGACTTAAATTCAAGAAGCACTTGGATAATGAGACATGTAAAGCAAATAAAATCTGTAATTCTTTATCTAGAATGATAGTAAATGGAGACTGTGTGCTTTCCAGCCGACGATTTTCAATAGCTAAGTTAATGAGATCAGTTATGTATGCGATTCCAATATGGGTACAGGCGCTAGAATAATATCTTATGTTAGACCAATTAAACAGTGCAATGACTTTCTGCAATACTGATAAGTGCTTTCCGAACCATATTAAACAACGCTGCTGAGGTATAAGCCAGTATGGCGCCGATTGACATCCAGGGAGACGAAGCCGCGCTAATATACAACTTATCAGTGACGTCTATAGCAGCAGAAAGAAGAGAGAATCAAAAGCATCACAATGTGGCAGCAATGGTGGCAAACTTCATACAAAGGATGGTGGGCGCACAGACTGGCTCCGAACATATATTTGCGGATATATAGAAAACATGTGGACCTGGATTTCCACCTTCTACAAATATCCAGTGACCATGGGAGCTATAGAAGCTACCTATACAAGTATCGTCATGACTTTAGTCTACATTGTCCGACATGTACAGAATATATAGAAGTCTCTGAAGTAGTACTTTATCATTGCTCTCATTGTTCAAGTATAAGGAAAAAGTTGAAGACCACATTTGGAGGTAGTCTCACAGTGGAAAATTTGACTGCTTTTATGTGGGAGTCTTCTTTAAAATAAAAAGCTCTCAGTGAAGCGTCAGATCTACTTGTAATTATGAAAAGATTGAGACATTTACAGCAGATTAGGTGTCAGTCAGACCGTACAATAGAGGAGACTTCCATAAAAGTCTTCTTCTCTCCCATGAAGTAATACTTAGCACAGTGGTCCCGTGAGAGAGACATGAGTTGGGAGTATGTTAAGATTAAAGTTCCGCACTGCGTTTTTCGATGTGGAGGAACATAAAACTATTGGGCAGTTTGAAACATTTTTAAGCTTTTCCCCAAGTAACGTAGTAAGAATACTTTCTTCACTAAACTTTCTCTATATTTTTCTTTCTCTCTCTCCCTTCCTCTCTCTTGGCTTCTCAATTCTAAAACGCCGAATTTTAAGGTAACTACTATAAAGATCACTTAGACTATGATTAGACGAGCACTCGTTTTGTCGCCCAAACTGGTTTGCGTGAGCGAAAAAATGACAAGGAAAAACGAAGCGATTGTGTCGCTCGTGCATGTTCAGATAAATGCATCTACGGATCAAATCAATGCCAAGACTTATTCGAGATGATGAAGAGATGCAAGCGGCTGTTTCGGTGGCACATGGTAAATGGCCGTGAAAATATGATAAGTAGTTTTTAATAACAAAAATGAAAAAATCTACGCAAAACCCAAACCAAAGACGCAAAATATGATATTTTAAGGGTTCAGCGTGGTCACCAGCCAGCTGTTCTAACGATTAAGTGGAGAATTTCCTGTAAAAGCGGTACATCGTTTCATTTTTGTGAAAGAAAATTTAAAACCAGGGCAAAAGTGAACCAGCACGATGTTTCAGAAGGCCTTTAGAAGAAAGAGGTAAGCCATAATCGCTTGATAGAGAGCATAGGATCTTCCAGCTAGATTTTGCTCCAGCACACGAGGCAAACGCTGCTCTGCAGCGGCTTAAAAGCAATATTCCTGCTTTCATAGCTGCAGCAGATAGATCGCTTGGAATTCCAGATTTGAATCCATTGGACTAAAATTTGTGCTTAAAGTTGAAATAGTTCACAGAAAAAAACTTAAAGTTGGATAGTCGGAAAAAAAAACTTTGGCTCGAGCAGCGTCAGTGAATCTTCTTGCCGAAAAATCGAGAAATCTGTCGCATTCTAAAAAATTTCAAAGGCTTAAAAGAGGGAAATTATTTCCATTGGTATTTATTTCTTACATAAGTAATTATAATTCTTATGCATCCTGGGGTAAAAACTGTATGATTTAATATTTATATATATTGTTCATACACCTTAAATTTCGATAGCACACCAAACCGCCAAAGGCTGGCCACAGCTTTCCATTGTCAAACTGCCACTTTCACATTTTATAGCAAATCGATTTCAATAAACTACAATTTTTGCGCGCTCACGCACGCCCGCACACAAATATTGTTAAAGCATTGTAAACGTAATTTTCCGCACAAAACTACAAATAAAAGGTAAGGAAAATGAGAAAAATTACGAAAAAGAAATGAGCAAAAGGAAAATATTGTAAAATACCGCTAGACTAGGTTTTGGGCGAAGTGACATTTCGACAGAGGGACACGAAAATACAGCAGCAATATAAAATCGGAACAACACACAGAGAAAATAACTGTAGATATACATTCGTACACATACAAGCAACAGCATATGTGTATGCGAGAAAGTAAAAAAAATGTTTGTCTATAAAAGCCAACTAGCGCAACATAGTTGTACATAAACCCTTGTAATAAAGCAAAAGAAGCAATTGGAGAGTAAGAAGAAGCAGAAAGCAAATCGTGAAAATGCCAAAGAGGAAAATTTGCTGCAAGCACGCAAGGACATTGTTATTAAACACACACATACACACAAACCAGTATATTGTATGTAGGGGCAGCAGAAGGCAGGGGTGTCAAAGGCATTTTACTACTTGAAAGTACATTCGTGTTGGTGTGTGTGTTTGTGTATTTGCAGCATTTGAATGTGTGCCATACAGGTCATTAGTTGTTGCTTGATGCTTTTGTAGGTCGTTTTTTAAGCTTGGCACATACTACTAGTATAATTTTATGTATGGGTGAATGTGTGCTTAAATAAGAAAAAATGTTAACTTTGAGTGCACCGAAGCTAGAATACCCTTTATAGGAAAATATTCCATGCAAAGGCTTGATTTCGATCGTTCAGTTTGTATGGCAGCTATATGCAAGAGTCGTCCGATCTGAAAAATTTTTCCAGAGATTGTTTCGTTGAGTAAGGCAATAAGCTATACCAAATATCATGAAGATACCTTGTAAAATAAAAACGTTTTTCATACATGGACTTGATTCCAATCGTTTAGTTTGTATGACAGCTATATGCTTTTGTGGTCCGATCTGATCAATTTGGAGATTATATATTTGATATAGAAAATAGGTCGCGTAAATTTTCATGAAGATACCTCGTCAAATAAGAAAGTTTCCCATACAAGGAATTGATAAAACTCGTTTAGTATGTATGACAGCTATATGTTATAGTGGTCCGATATCAACCATTTCTTTGGTGATTATACTGTTGTTTTGGAGAATAAGTCATGCCAAATTTCATACAGATATCTTTTCAATTACATAAGTTTCCCATACAAAGACTTGATTCCGATCGTTCAGTTTGTATGGGAGTTATAAGCTATAGTAGCCCGATCTCGACCATTCTTTCGGAGATTATGTCGTTGACAATAGGTCACGCAGAATTTCATGCAGATATCTCTTAAATTACAAAACTTTCCCATACAAAGACTTGATTCCGATCATTCAATTTAAATGACAGCTATATGCTATAGTGGATAGATATCGCTGGTTCCGACATATGAGCATCCTTTTGAGGAAGAGTGAACATATGCAAAATTTCTGATCAATATCTCAGAAACGAGGGTCTAATTCGCGTATATTCGGGAGGTAACTCACAGACGGATATGGCTAAATTGAATCAGCTCGTCACGAATAGTTTTGCTACGAATAAGCTACAGAGACCCTATAAAAAATATATTGATCATTTATATATTTCGTATAAAATATCCATCACTTCTGTGTGGCAAACTTAATCTACCCTGTTCAAGGTATAAAAATCCATTCTACTCCTCACTAGCCTGCCATGATGCCAACACACACCCATATACCTACCATATATGTATAAATACATAGGTATGTATAAGCGCAAGCACACACTCAAACTCAGCTTAGTTGATGCCAGCTGAATTATCCGCTTGATTTGTCGATTGCTCTAATTCCTTCTTAAACTCAATCAACAGTCGGAAGGCCAAATCATTTGTGTCAGGGTGATGGATGTGCGAGCGATTTTCTCATTCTCATTCTCCCTCGCATTTATTATTTGCTTTCTATGCGCCTCCTTAAAGCATTTAAAGGCGCATTGCGTGTGTGTTTTTATAAATTTAAAATTGTCATTTTATTGCAGTTTAATTGCATTAAAAAACCATAAAAATTTAACTTTTCAAACATCGATCTTTAATTTCGTTTGATATTTCAAATTTATTTCGGGTTATCCGCGCCGCAATTGTGTTGGGTTAATTTTTATCACCATTTGATTTACTCAATAAAGTTTAATTAGCCACTGTGGTGCATTTAATTGAAAACAGAATGCAATGTGGTTAACGTAGTTGCTTGGAGTGTTTGCGCGTGCGTGTGTGTAGTTGTTTTATGAAAATTTGTTAAGGTCAAGGTTTATGGACTCAAGAAAACTTTAGTGTTTGAGGGGTTAATTTTATGACTTCTGTGGTATTTACTCATAGCTTTTCTGGTTTAGTAGTTGAAAGTACTTTGATTACATGAGGCTAGTTAAAGAAAAGCAATTGAATTATTTGAGAACAGTATTGATATGAATGCTTTTAAATTTGAGTAAAATAAATCCCTTCTATATTCTATAGTAAAATTTTTATTCTCTCCGAACATGTTTGTTCATTTAATGGTTCTTGGTAACACTAAAAACTAGTCGAATGGCTTGAAAGTTTTATATACATATATTAATGAGAAGCATCGAGTTAAGTTTCGTTTATCCGTCTATCTTTGTTGGCTATAACTTGAAAAACCTTGATACACATATTTTCTGGTACACTATTCCAGAAAACGTCATCGAAAACCGCGAAACTGTTATCTGTTACCGTGAATAGAAATAGAGGGTATCATCATATCACTCATACTACTAAAGTCAAAGTGACCAAACTTAACAAAAATAAGTTTCTAGAAGTTCCTCATTATGTGCGAAAATCGTTAATATCGGATGTTAATTACGCCCTTTCGCAAATAACGCTAAGTTGAAGACTAATATAAGTGTAATGACACAGCCAACATGGAACAGAAAGCTTTCATAGAAATCGGTATAATTTGGTGAAGGAAAGTGACATTTCTCACTTTTAGTTGAAATCCAGTATCTCGAAACAAAAAAATACTCAACCAATTTCCGAAAATGTTCGGCTTACAGGATGATGAGGTTAGAACCATGCATTGTGATGGGGCCCCACGCCATAAATGAGTTGTCCACATGGAGGAGAGAGTGGAGAGAGCGTCACTGGCAGCAAGCAATCGGAACCTCTCCCGAGACAAATTCCGTCTCCTTGTCACCCTCTATACTGGGCACTACAAGCTCAAGAAACACTTGTCCAACATGGGCATAGTCTCTTGCGCAAACTGACGGTTTTACGACATGGAACCGGAAACTTCAGAACACCTTATTTTATATTGCTATCGGTCAACACTTCGGTCAACACTTTAGGTGTATTATTGAAATCCAAGATACTTTTACTGATAATAATGCGGCCCTGTGTCAGAAACTGATCAAATAGGGTAATATTTTCTCTACCTCTATATACTTGTTGACTTAATACCGTATATATTATATATGTACATATATCGGTCTCCAGTCTCCAGGCATTTCGGAGAGCGTATGTTCTGTTAATAATATGTTGTGATGACTAAAAATTGATAAAATTGGGGGTTCTTTCAAGTTTTTCAAGAGCATCGAAAAGGGTAGATTGTACAGATAATTCAACTTCTATATTTAGGTTAGGTTAGACTATGCTAAAAGGTCAATCATGTGGCAAAGGAAGATATGAATCCCACATTAAATACTGAATGCCGTGGTACCTAAATATGGAACAACTTAGAGCAAGTAGTTCAGTGGATCTTTTGCCTTTTACTATAATTCTAATTGTTGACCAGAGCTTGCTAAGCTCACACGAAGTAGTTTGATGCTATCAGCAGTGAGAATAGACACTCCCGGACGAACTATGATCGCACAGTGAGCAACATCAACGCTAGTATTGCTACTCTGCTATGGAGCGACGGTTCAACACTCTAACAGACGCTAATCTTCGGGGCAAACAACTATTGCGCCTGCTACCTTAATGGTAGATACCTCTGGTTGAAGAACACTACAGTGATCCGATTGTGAAACTATGCTTGACGAAGAGATCCTTTCAGCAAACTCCGCCTGCAACCGTTCCACTAAGTTTCAATCCATCCGTGAAAAACCTCATTATGTCACTTCTCCAGCGACTTTGTCTTACTAACATATCTGTCCTCGGCATGTGAGCAAAAGAAACGCTGTGAGGCAATGATTTCAAGAGCTTCGCGACAATACACCTTCAGACTATATAGTTATAAAGCAAGATTTTTACAATAAAGCCATAATAAACAGTTATATGTATAATGTTATCTGAGCAAATAATATTCTCCTAGTCTAAAAGTTATCTTGATTACTACAAATCTTTCATTACTACAATTCTTTCATACAGGTGGTACACTCTCAAAGTTCTTTCTATTGAAACTAAGCAACTAATAATCAGAGTTTTTTGAAAGCGAAATGTTAACAGTTGACAATTATTCATACCCAGAAAACTTTGACTACATATAAGGGATCACGGCATCGCCGATAGCTGACTAATTTTGTTGGGTGTTTCTGAAGTAACATATTTCTCTGGACTACGATAGGTTTTAGCTGTACTACGGCTTCCCATAATCGACAATAACTTCTGGACTGTGCGACATTGTAAGCTTTATGGATTATCTTTATTACCACAAAAATCAACAGGTGAAAAGGGTATACCTCTACTTCGGTGTGCAAGGAAGATCAAAGTAAGTTGTCTGAGATGTCGTTCAACTTCACGACCTTTATTAAGGAACCTCTGAACTTTTATTCAACTAAAAGAATCATTGAATATGTTAAATACCTTATACATGAATATTTATTAAACTTTTTGAAGCATTCTGAAATTTGAACTAGGTGTTCCACAAGTTCACAACCTATGTCAGCACTTTTCAAATGGTAAAAATTGTTGTCAGTTTAGAAAAAGCAAAAGAATTTATCGCTTTTACGAAAGGTTGCCTAGAAAATGTTCAAACAATTAAAATAATGTTATAATTATATTATATATAATGTGGAGGATTGGCAAGTGGAACACCTAACACACGATCACATCGCTCAGCCTACTGATGTGAACGCGACAAATTATATTTTTAAACAGCCCCTTTGTGAGGGCTAATCATTAAGCTTAGTCAGCCGGAATGATTTGGTTGAGATTCAAAACACAACAGGTTTGGTTCATGTATGCTCTGAATCCGTCCTTTATTGAAAATATAAGGGTATTTATACATTTTGGTGTAACTGACTCTTCCATGACTCCGCCCCGTGTATTTCCAGTCAAAACCCGGAAAAGTATAAAGGCAGCCAATCAAAGTGATTGCTGACCTTGCAGAATGCATTACAATGCGACTATACTGTTTACTCATTAGGTTGCAACACTTGTTATTTTTAGAGTGCATTGACCGTGTTGTTTGCACATATTGATTGCAACATAGAAAATATTATTATTGAATTTCGTCTCGTTTGTAATGCGAAACTCTTTTGTGTATGTCGCTTTGCTTATGTATTCTTGTGTGATCTTTACAAATGTGACTAATTCATGAATTTGCTTATTATAATTTATGAGTGCTTGGTAAGTGGCATTTAGGTAGGACCACTACACCCTTGCCCTTGAGAAAAATTTATTACGTGAAAAGAATGAACGGAATGATTTTTTTTTTTGGTGAAGTCATGGAGTCGCTTTACATTGTTATGTATTTTTTTTTTTTTTTTGCTTTTGTTTGCATTTTATGTGTTGTGTGTTTACAGAATATGACACTTAATTTTTGAGTGTTGTTATTTTTATAATGTGGGTTTGTTGTTAAAATTTTTTTTTTTTTTTTTTTTTTTTTTTTTTTTTTTTTTACTTATGGTAACGTGAGTGTATGTACATAAATATAAGTGTGTTTATTTTGGTTATCTTCTTAGCGTATCTTATTTGTAACATATGATTAGAAAGTGTGAGTAAAATATTTGTATTTATTAATAGCTAATGTTTGCATATGCCTAATTTATATTCAATTTTGTTTTTGTTCTACATATGTGCCTAAGTATTTTTTTAATTGGTTATTGTGGAACTCTTTACATTTATTTTTTATTTTAACAATTGAATTTGTTCCATTTGTATTTACAATGTTGTATGGCCCGTGGTATGGACTCTGGGGTTTTAGTTTATTTTCATTTTTTATGTACACCATGTCTCCGATTTCAAAATTTGATTTGTTTGTGTTTTTGTCATATTCTTGTTTTCTTTTAATTTTTACCGCGTTTATTAGTTTTCTGGCATTTGTAATTGAGTTTTTTAGACGACTATGCAATTCGTTCGCATAATTGTCAATGTCATAACATTTATTTTCTTTATTTATTTTGTCGCTTGGTAGTGACGGCAATTTTCCATACACCAATTCATAGGGTGAATAACCAGTGTCTGTGTGTGGTGTTGTGTTAAATGCAAATGTATAATATGGTATCCACTTATGCCATTCGTAATCGTCAGCAAAGGTGAGTAAATATTCGTTTAATTTTCTGTGGTTTCGTTCTAGTGACCCAATTGTTTGATGGTGATACGGAGCTGAGAATATTTGCTTCGTATTCAATAATGTGCACACGTTGTGCATTAATTCATTAACAAATTCTGTGCCTCTGTCTGATTTCAATGTTTGTATGAAGCCATGCTTCAGAATAAGTTGTTCGACTAGTGTTGTTGCAATTGTTTTTGCGTCTTTTGTTTCAATGGGATGAGCTATGACGAATTTCGATAAATCGCATTGCATCGTTAATATGTATCTGTAGCCGTTTGAGATACGAAGTGGGCCTATTGTGTCGATTGAGACTGTACTGAAGGTTGATGTCGGCGTGTCTGTCACTACGAGCGGTTCTTTAATGTGTTTTGTTGTTTTATTCTGTGCACATTTCGTGCAGTTGTTTATAAATTCTTTTACCATTTGCCGCATGTTTTTCCATGTGTATCTTTGTTTCAATTTTAAAATTGTCTTCCTAACGCCTAAATGACCTGATATGTTGGAAGTATGGAATTCATCTATTAATTTGTATTTTAATATTGTACTTTTTATTTCTTCTGGAGCTCTATATAATATTATGTTTAGTGGCGCGCTTTTCTTGTTTTCGATTTTATTAAATTTTTCTTTGAATGCATTCATATCTATATTCTTTAATATATATTCCTGTTCACAAATGGCTAGCTCCTTTATATGTGAATTGTGCATAGCACTATGTAGTTTCTCCAACATTGAATCTAGTTTCAAAGGGTCATCGCTACATGTAACTTGCACTTCTTTATTAATTATTTCAATCGTAACGTTACTTTCTTTATCAATTTTAAATTTCAATTTTTTCAAATTCTTTACGTCATTAAAAGATGTACATTCCCATATGTGAAGTTGATCAGACTTCTTAGGAGATGTATCTTTAATGCGTTTCCCGGGTATATGTTCATGCGCTTTATATTCTATATTTCTTTGCGCTTTTATATTTTCATTATTGCATGCATGCTTAATTTCTTCATTTTTATTAATTTTTGCGGCCTTGCTCCTTGTTAATATGTTAATTTTTATATCTTCCACGTCATTTTCTGTAGTGGGTATCATTGCTTTAAGTGTGTCGCTATCTATTTTGATGCGTGACAGTGCATCTGCGTTCGTGTTTATTTTGCCTTGTTTGTAAATAATTTCGAAGTCATATTCAGATAAATCTATTCTGATTCTTGTCATTTTTGATGACGGATTTTTATGTGTAAATAGTGAAACTAACGGCCTGTGGTCGGTTACGACTATAAATTTTCTGCCGTAAAGGTATGTCCTGAATTGGGTGATGCCCCAATGAATTGCTAATAACTCTTTTTCAATTATGGGCTTGTTGATGTCGTGTTTTTGTAAGACTTTGCTTGCATACGCGATTGGCAAATCATGACCTATTTCGCCTTGCGATAGTATCGCTCCTAGGGCAAAGTCAGATGCGTCAGTTGTTAATATAAATAGTTTGTCGAAATCTGGGTATTGAAGAATAGGTGGGTTTATTAATTTGTCTTTTAATGTGTTAAATGCTTTTTCGCATTCTTCTGACCAAATGAATGGTTGTCCCTTTTTTAACAGTGTGTTTAAACATTTTGCTGTTAGTGCAAAGTCGGGTATGAATCGTCTATAGTAATTGCAAAATGCAATGAATCTTCGTGTTTCATCTGCATTCGTTGGTGTGGGGTACTTGCGTACAGTATCGCATTTGGCAGGGTCAGTTTTGACACCTTTATCAGTGATTAAATGTCCGAGGTAGAGGACTTCTGGTTTCAAAAATTGACATTTACTGGCATTTAGTTTTAGGTTATATTTCTTTAATCTTTCAAATACTTCTATTAAATTTTTGTTATGGTGTTTGATTGAACATCCAAATACGATAATGTCGTCTACATAGAGAAAAGCTTCTGATTTTAATCCTGATAGCGCTATTGTCAACATGCGTTGGAAGCTATTTGATGAAATCTTTAATCCAAAAGGTAGTCGTTTGAACTGATAGTGGCCATCTTGTGTGGAGAATGCTGTTGGTGGTCTAGAGTCGGTGTCTAGTGGGATTTGGTGAAAAGAACTGGTCATATCTAAAGTTGTGAAATATTTTGCTCTTCCAAGCGTGTCCAAGATGTCTTCTAGTCTTGTTAATGGGAATTTGTCGTTGACGATTTTGTCGTTTAGTTTTCTATAGTCTACTACTAGTCGCCATTTTTGGTTGCCATTTTCGTCATTCTTTTTTGGTACTAGGAGTAATGGGGAATTATAGGGGCTAACTGATGGTTCGATAATATCGTCTTCAATTAAATTTTCTATTTGTTTTTGAATTTCTTCCTGCTGCGAATACGGTAGTCTATAATTTTTTATGTAAACTGGTGAATTGTCTATGAGATTTAGCTTTTGTGTATAAAAAGAGTTTGTGGAAAGACTTTCGCCTTCGAGATGGAATATTGATTGATACTTTTGGAGTATTTCGTGTAGCTCGTTTTCTGTTTGTTTGTCTACGTTACCTAATTTTAATTCTTTTATTAATTTATTGAAGCGGTTGCTGTTGTAAATATTCGGTTTTTGATATGCTGTCATAATATTGTAATCTGATAAATTCTCTGTTATACATTTTATTTGTTTAATTTTAGCTGTATGATTATTGACATTTATGATTTTTATGTGGCAATTGCCTTTTGCAGGTGCTATTGAATTGGCTAGGAATACTCCCTGTTCTATTTCCTGATTTAAAATTATGCTATCTTCGTTTATATTTAGATCTATTGGTACTATAACCTCTGTTCTGGGCGGTACTTCTAAGATTCTATTTGACTGTATTTGTGTATCTATTATTAACGTGTGTTCATAGTTGTTAATTGTTGCAGTTAGAGTGAATGTTTCGTAGTCAATTTTGCATAAATGTGTGACTAAAAAATCTCTGCCTAAAATTCCATCGGTTGTGGTGGGGAATTCGTCTGTGACTAAATGAAAATCAATGCTAGTGCTATCTTTTCCTACTTGAAAAGCTAGCTTAGCTGTGCCTAATGAAGTGATTTTTGTCTTTTGTGATTCCCGTTAAATTGCTTTTATTGTTACTATCGTAATCGAATTCATTGTTGAAAGGGTTTTTGCATATGGATATGTCAGCTCCTGTGTCGATTAGAAATGTCATGGGTTTGTTGAATTGTGTATTAAAAATTGTAATGAAATTTGTTAAATTCTGAGTGATGACATATATTTTATTTATATTTGTATCTTGCGAATACCCGGAGGAGGTTAATTGTCGTCCTCCGGGTCGCCTACGTTTCCCTGGAATTGCAGGAAATTTACGTGGCGACCGTTTCTGTTGAATTGAGCACCTTGTCTATTATTATTGGGCCTGTTGTTGTAGTTATTACTATTGGTCGGTCTAAAATTGTTGCGGTTGTTGTTGTTATAATTGTTTTGTCTTTGTACACTATTATTATTATGAAAAGTGTTATTGTTGTTATTATTCCTAAGATAATTGTCATTTCTGAAATTATTGTTAGTATATCTGTTGAAATTGTTGTTGCTTGAATTGTTGTTGTTTCTAAAATTGTTGTTATTGGGGTATCTCCTTTGGTCATTGGTGCGATTATTGTATCGTTTATTATTTGAGATAATCATAACTCTTGAATTGTTGTTTTCAATAACCTGTTCAAGTTCTAGGGCTAGGTCCACCGCTATGTCTAGCGATTTTGGAAGTGCGGAGAAAAACAGTTTGTTTGAATTGGTCGTTTTAAAAACCATTTTTAAATACAGTTAAGCTGTATTGCTCATTTAGTTGGGTGACGAGTGCTTTTTGTTCAGTAGTGGCATTAGGGCCAATTTGTGATATTTGAAGTTTATTTAGTTCAGATATTAAATAGAGAATTTTATTTTTGTAATTAGTTATATTTAGGTTTCTTTGTGTTAAGCTGGCTAGTTGATTTTGTAGTTTTGGTATAGTTGTCGTGCTTTTATATTTATTTGTCAATAAGTTTTTTAGGTCTTCTAGTGTTGTGGGCGGTTGTATTGCAGTTATGTTCGTTTCGTACTATTTGTGATAGTTTTACATAAATAATAAAGTCAATCAGTGCTATTTTGCCTGTAGGTGTTAATCCATTGTAGACTATTTCTACAATTTTTAGAAATGATTCTAACTCTTTATGATTTCCCGAAAAGTTGGGAATAGCTTTTGTAGCCATTTCTAAATTGAATTCAGACATGGTTCTTGTTGTGGTATGGGATTCAGTGTTTGAATTTTCAGAATTCGAAGTGATTGGTGTGGATATTGAGTGTGGTATTGACATATCAATGTTGTAATGCGCTAGAATTTTTATTAATTTGTCTCGCAAATGCCAGAAAATTTCTAAACATATATCTTTGTGTTCTTTTGATAATTTCTCTTTGTATACATTTAGTATACTTCGTATTGATTCGAGTGTTACGAATAGTGTTTGCAGACGCTTTTGCACTGTGTCTTCTTTTATTTTTATAGTTTTATTTAAGCATTTATATGCTCTATTGAAATTTTCTTTCTCAATTAAAATATGCTGATAAATTTTTTGCCATGTGGCCATTATATATTTTTATTCATATTTATATTTGTGCCTGTTGTCTAACAAGGCTACGCTTTAGTTTGTTGAAAATTTGCTTTATGATAAATGATAATATGATAATTGTGACAATTATTGTTAGAAAAATTTCTAAATAGCTTGTGCTTGTAATGTTGTCTTTTAAAATATTGTTATTATTATTATTATTATTGAAGTTGGAAGTTTCTTTATTTTTTTTATCAATTGCATTGTTCACTTCGTATCCTGTGAATACGAGTGTGATTGAGGTAAGTATTTTACTCCAAACTCCCATTTTAAAAACGTAATATGTATTTGATAAAGTATTAATTAATATATTTTTAAAGTTTTTTTAAATTAATAAGCTGCTTCTGTACCTCCCTCTTTGTGTCTGTGCTGGTTGACAGGTTGAGCTGATGGTATAAGATCGCCTTGGCTCTGCGTTGTTGGAATCTTCTGCCGGCGCGTTTCCTTTTTTCCCTTGGTGGTGGTGTAAGAGGGCGTTTTATCGCCTGCTGTCGACGCGTATACTCTTCGATTGTTATAGGTTTGGGGCCCGCGTCTTTTGGGGTCGGCACGTATGCTGGTTGTTGGGTGCTATCGTCCGTCGTGGTGGCTGCTGGTGTGTATTGTTGTGCTCTCAATAGCCTTTCGTACTTCAGTTTGAGGGCGTCAAATGCTGCTTTTGGTACGAATTCGGTGTGTTGGTCCTCTGGTGCCATGTAGATGATTGAAGTAATTTGCAGTAGTGGGCTGATGAAATGTTGTTGCTGCAGGATTTGAAATTATGTCCTTCGTTCAATTGGACAGTTTGATGTGTGTACCAGTAAATTTGGTTCGAGACTGCAGTAATAAAATTTAATGAAAATAGGATCAGCAGACAGGATCAAAAGTTTTGGTTCGCAGGATCGCCATGTGGAGGATTGGCAAGTGGAACACCTAACACACGATCACATCGCTCAGCCTACTGATGTGAACGCGACAAATTATATTTTTAAACAGCCCCTTTGTGAGGGCTAATCATTAAGCTTAGTCAGCCGGAATGATTTGGTTGAGATTCAAAACACAACAGGTTTGGTTCATGTATGCTCTGAATCCGTCCTTTATTGAAAATATAAGGGTATTTATACATTTTGGTGTAACTGACTCTTCCATGACTCCGCCCCGTGTATTTCCAGTCAAAACCCGGAAAAGTATAAAGGCAGCCAATCAAAGTGATTGCTGACCTTGCAGAATGCATTACAATGCGACTATACTGTTTACTCATTAGGTTGCAACACTTGTTATTTTTAGAGTGCATTGACCGTGTTGTTTGCACATATTGATTGCAACATAGAAAATATTATTATTGAATTTCGTCTCGTTTGTAATGCGAAACTCTTTTGTGTATGTCGCTTTGCTTATGTATTCTTGTGTGATCTTTACAAATGTGACTAATTCATGAATTTGCTTATTATAATTTATGAGTGCTTGGTAAGTGGCATTTAGGTAGGACCACTACAATAATTTTAAAATTGATTTTAAAGATAGTATTCTTTGGAGCATAAGTATGTATATTGTACTTACAGCTTTATTAACCTCATGAAATTTTCCTAAGTGTTGACGAGATGTTTCATATACAGGTTTATTAGCTTAAGAAAGTATTCCTAAATTTTTACAAGGTGTTTCACAAGTTCAAATCTTCGATTTTAAGAAAGACTGAAGAAAAGTGGAAAAATTTAAACGGACGTTTGTATTAATGAACGTAAATCTCAAGTTATTACTGCAAGAAGCAGGTTACATATCTCTTAACCAGGTATTTCACAAGTTCAAAAATTTATTTCAATGGCGTTTCACAAGTTCACTTCCGTTTCTAAGAAATTCTTCGAAGAAAAAGTTGAAAGTATTAAAAGTAAAGTTTGTATTAACTCTACAAATAAATATATTTATACTAACATCGAAAATATTCCATGAAGTACATACATTTAAAGTACTGTGCATACAAGTTCCGTTATTATCGATTGCCTTTTGACGAATTCGACTATTTCCCCCGTGGTTTAAGAGTACATAATTACATTGGAACAAATTTGGGCAATCAAATCGATAAATAAATAAGCAGATGAACAAACGACAACAAACGTCAATTACAGAGAAGAAAAAAAAGTACAAAAACAACAATAACGTAGAGATGTATGAACGAGGTGTTATGTTGGTGGTGTGGGACGGGCACGAAATTGCTATTTGTAGACGATTTTCTGCTAAACACACACACATAAGTGGGCATGTTTAGACATCCTCGCCGCATGGGAAACGGATACACAGTAGAAGTTCACATAATTAAATTGACATTAGATGCCGTTAACTTATCTAATGTCGTTAACGCGAAACGTATGTGCAGATTGTACACGAGGGTCACAACGAAAGAAGGTGGCCAGAATCAGAGAGTGAGAGAGAGTGAGTACATATATTTACGTATGTTTGTAGCGCTTCGAGTAGCGTAAACAAAAAACAGAATTTAGATAAACTTTTGCCCCCAATTGCCTTATAAAGCACACACACACACACTTACACTTATAAATATGAAGTACACTGCGGCGCATACGAAAGCGCAGTGTGTACACATTTAACTATTTGAAGCACCCAAGCAGTTGAATGGGAAATATTTTGCAGCGCTCACTTTCCCTGCAACCGGCGACGGAACGCCAACAGCGTTTATCTAGCGACCAAAAAGTAAATTAAAAACACATTAAACACATGCGTGGAAATTAAATGAAATTTCAAGCAGAAAGTAGACAACAAGGACACTGGCGCAATAACTGTATACATATATCTACTCACAGTACCCACACACACACTCTAACACACTCTAGCACACCCACTCTCCCACTTAAGTAGTTAGCCAAGTAAAGTGGAAGATGTTGAACAAATTGCTGGATTAGAGAGACAGGCAGAAAAGTGCCGTTGTTGTTGTTGTTGTCGTCGTTGTTGTAGCGCTTGTCTGTTGGCAGCACTAGTGGGTAGAACAGCAACTTACTCGACTTTCAAAGTTTTGTAGGTGTAAGCAAACACGCACACACACGCGAGCAGTAAAGAGTGTGCTGAGCACACACATATATACACATGTATATATGTACATATATCTATATACTGGTATATGCACATATACAAGTGCGCTTAAGCTTAAGCTCGCAAGCATGCATACATTTACTTAAGTGTGTGAGTGGGTGTATGTGTGTGTGTGGTTAAGTGCCTCTGGTGTTAACAAGGCTGTAAAAGCATTTAAACAAATTCAATACAGCTGTGGGTGTTATAACTATAACGGGTTGATAGGTTGCTTTCAATTTTTAATTATTTCTAAGAGTTCTGCAAGTGGCCGCAGAAAAGTATTCAAAGTTTACAGTGCTCAAACTTATGTAATAGGTGGTGGGATGTACATATACTCTATAGAAGATGAGACTATTGAGATTACGCTTAGTTCGGTCCACCTACCAAGTGTGTTAGTTGAATATTATTGAAAAATCGTCTGTGCTTGGTTTAGAATGAAGTGTTTGCGACTTTTTCTCTGAAATTATCTATGGTGCTATGAAATATTGTATTATACTTTTAGGGTTTACAACTATAGTACAGATCTAGAGTTAGTATAGGTTTGAAAATCACTGCAGCTTTGTTTCGAATGAAGTATTTCGGACCAGAGACGGAGTTTCTCGCAAAATCTTATGGTACTAAGAAATATTATAGTATACTTTTAGGATTCACAACTTTAGCAGAGCCCTAGAGGTGGTATAAACCTGAATATCACTTCAACGTGGTGTCGGATGAAGTATTTTAGACCTTAGACGTACTTTCTTTCAATATCCTACTATGCTACAAAATATTGTAGTATACTTTTAGGGTTCACAAATTTGATCTGAGATATAGAGTTAGTATAAATCTGAAAACCATTACAACTTGAAAACTTGGTTTCGGATGAAGTATTTTGCACCTGAGACGTGCTTTCTCCCAAAATCCTATTATGCTGCAAAATATTGTAGTCTACTTTTAAGGTTAATAACTCTTATTCTGAAATCTAGAATTAGTATAGATCTGAAAATTACTGCAATGCTTGGTTTCGAATGAAGTATATCGGGCCGGGGACGGATTTTCTCTCAAAATCCTTTGATCCTACTAAAACTTGAGTAGAGATGAAGTGTTTGCATATGTTAAAAGATTATGGAAGCCTGATCTCAGATACAGCGTTTTCACCTTGAAGTGGATATTTCTTAAATGGTTTCATGGGGCCCTGATGTTCAGTTGCATACTTTTAGGATTCACAACCTAAATAAAAGTAGATCTAAAAGCAATTCTGTATTACAGTGCAATATTTGGAGACATATTTCAAAGAAAACACGGATAAAATGAAAAACTCGACCATAAGATATTCTATTCGTCGGCGACACTCTTTTATCATCTTGGAGAGAGTGTGCGGTGGTTCTGCTAGGTGTGCTCTTTCTCAGGTCTGATGTATAAACACCTCAAGCCCAAGAGGTACCTGTCCCTTCATTAGATAATGGGGAGTTGGAGTACACCTTTGGCCTGGTTAGGTCTAAAAGTCCCCAGGTTTGAACGGAGAGAAGTGCAAATGCTTGTGGACGATCATTCTGGAATAAGTGCATCTAGGAGCGATGCTTTCACGCAAGTGGAAAAGTGCTTAAGTTTTTTCTCTCCTGAAGTGATCTTTGCTCTATCGGGGCATCAGTTTCCTTCCAGTGTATGGAAAAGTGCTGGAGTTACATTAGTTACGTTGGAACGGCTTCAGGAGCACGGGGTATGAGGTCGAATAGGCAGTATGGGTTCAGGTAAGAACACAGTAGAGAAGATGCCTGGTTTTATGTTCTGAATGTTGTTAGGAGAATATCAACCAATATGTCCTTGGCCTTCGAGGGGGAATCCGACTACCTAAGCTGGGAGCGAGTGCTGTAACGACTGGAAGAGCTTGACTGTCCGGAAATAACTCTTTGGAGTTCCTTTTCGGACGGAAAATTCGAATGGTTCGTGGCCCGCAGAGTACCATCTGTGATCCATATATTTGGAATTTCTTGATGGACTCTCTGTTTGTGCAATTTTTAGGAATTGTAAATACTTGATGGAAAAACGGTTACAATGGTGCTTAAGGTCAGAAAGCATTTTTGCAAAAAAGGTAAGTGTGTCCCTTCCACGCTGCCAATTGACACCGAAAATGCCTGACATTTTTAGGGCGCTGGTCAACAAATTGATTTGATCAGCTTAAATATTGATTTCTATATAAATCAATAATGATTGAAAGGCCTTCAGATCGGCTAGATTAGGTTAATCTGGTAGGCTTGTGAGCCACGCATAGGCCAGTTTTGGTCCGTAGCGTTGCCAGATGGGGTGTCGTTACGTTTGGCAGACTGATAAGATCAATCCATAGTACTCTAACCTTCCTTGCCTTGCTCTCGTTTAGATCGTCGTAAAGACAATATATGGGTTTATCAATGTCGGTTACGTTACCGGTATCATCACTCTTGGAATCAGCATAAGCTAACTTAACTTCTTGCTTCCTTAAAATCAATTGGGCTGTTCACGATAAGGTGGTTATCGGGTTATGTGGTTATGTGATTAAGTAAACAACAACAAAATGCGTTATGACAAAATAACCAAAGTTGACCAACCTAGGCCCTTGTTTACAGATTATGTGGTTATTTGGTTATTTCCAGTGTTAGAAAGTCGTTGGAATTTTACTAAATGGCAGCACAAAAAATAAATAAAACTAAGCGAATGGCATTTCCATTTTGATTTTCTTATTGGAAAATCTGCTATTAACAGCTGTTTTTTGTTTACAATCAGCAAATTATGCAAGATGTCTGCAAATTTTATACAAAGCATTTTTTGAACCCTTAAAATTCGGATTATTTAATAAGCACATATGTACCTTCAATAAAGTCCATTTCCTGAATAGCAGAACTTATTTTAAATTCGATTCTTTTGCTTTTTAAACTTTGTTTAGGCATTTTATAAGTTGGAATTTCATTGAACTAAAATTGTAAACAATGAACAGCTGTTTGTGTAAAAATAAGCAGATAACCATACAACATAGGGTGCTCACGGAGCATTGAGGTTATTTTTAATCTAATAATCACATAACCCGATAACCACCTTACCGTGAGCAGCCTAAATATAACTTTCTTTATCACAAAATCGACTAGTTATGAACTAGATCTTAGTTACCAGTAACGGCAGCAAACCACCGACATCTGCAATGTTCGCGCGTGTGCGCTTAGCGCCAATAAAAGTTTTAATGCGGTAACAGTAAATCCATTTTGCCTACTTTACCGCCAACAACTGATAAATTACTATTACTTCAACTACTCGAGCTTGCTCTTCATCAACTTTTACTTACACGCTTACTATATAAATAGATAGTTATATACATATATACTCAAGTATATATCCACAGCTGATCTACAATGTGCAGCATACGGAACTTGGCATTAGTTATCACGCTGTACTTATTGTTTTTGCAAGGCAAACTTAATAATAATGAGCAAATCAAAGTTTTATTGCGCCCCTTTCACTTTTCTCCGCACACAAACACACACACATACATACTTCCTAGTTTATACTTGTATAATATATGTACATATAACGGCAAACTCGGGAAATCCTTCGTATGTTTCCTACAACTAATTGTTGTTGTGGCATAAGTTGCTTGCTTTTGTTGTTTTACTTACTTTGACTCACACAAAAATCGATAGACTCGCGTTTTTTCGTCTCGTCGACTGCTGAGGCGCGGCAGCGCTTAAGTGACTGCTCAGTTCGCGTACAGAATTTTAGCCATTTATTTGCGCGTTGCGCGGCCATTGCCATTAGCTGTCACGTCAGCCAAGTAGCTTAGCCAACTTTGTAGCCACACTTTGGCCGCTTTTGTTGTTGTTGTTCTTGCTTTTTGTTTTTATTGTTGTGGATTCTCTATTATTTGCTTATTTTGTTGTTGGTAGCATATTTTCGTCCTTTTTTTGGTATGCTTCGCTTATTGTTGTTGTTGTTTATTAAATTGATTTTCTTGTACAAATTTTTATTTTACCGCTGCGTAAGCGCATCTCCATTGGGGCAAAGTTTCGCACGCATTTTTTCACTTTGCGCCACTTTTTGTGGTGTTTAAGCTTTTTTCTAAATTTATTTTTGTGTTTTCAGTTTTTGCCGCTGCAAGTTGCTTGCGCGGCAATCTTGCTTGTGCTCCTGCTGCTTCTTCTAGCTAGTCTCCTGGCCACAACTGTGGCGGCGTTATTTTCATAAGCGGTTTATGTTTAATTTGCTGCCGCTTATTTTATCAACTTATTATTATATGCGTGTTGTTGTTGTTATTGTTTTTTCTACACTTTCGCCCGCAACAACACGTTCTGTTAATTTTTATTTCTCTCACTAACCACTAATTGTTGTTGTGTGCGTTTAGTGAATTTGTCCGTTTTATTTCGCAAAGTTTGTCTGCTCCGTCATTTTAAGCGGCGTTACTCAATGCTTTCATGTTTTTGTTGCGCCACACTAATTTCCATAATTTCAAATTTTCTTAGCTTTTCCGTATATTTGCTTATCACAACTTTTTTCCTTAACAACGGTACTTGTTGTTGTTTTTTATTCGGCTGTACTTTAAATGTTTGAAATAAAAGTTCGCGTTTTTAGCATTTTTGACGCGTAATTAATTGTATCTCCAGTTTTCGCGTTACTTTTCCTGTTTGTAGGTTTTCAGTACCTACAAAATTTCGCCGATTTGCATTTTTTTCTTCTCGAAAAGCTTACAAAGTAAAGTGTTCTACGAATTAATCTGCACTCGTTGTAAGCTGCAATTAAAAACAAGAGAGAATGCCAATTAAGTGTTGTGCATAAATATTGCATGTAATAAAAATTAGGTATAGCCGAAATTCAACAGTGGGACTTCGTGTCAAAATATTTAAAAAGTTGCAGCAAATTTGGTTCTATGTTTACCAAAGATATTAAAACAGGGGTTAATGATTTGAAGTTTCACAAAAAAAAAACACAGAGAACAACAAAAACCGTTCACCGAAACATAGGTTCCCATACGCGCCTGCGAATCCTCTCAATTTCCAACCAGGATGGGTCGAAAGCTGGAGGATGAAGGCAGGTGTAGAAATTCTCTGAGAGCTATTCACTTGGGAGTGCTCATAAACATAAACCGGTCTTAAACGAAGTATCTTCTGGATAGTCACCACTTGAGTGAGAAAGCGAATCATTCGGGGACTGTGTCGAGCTGGAGTGTTTTCATCCATCCGGACAACATGACCTAGCCAGCGTAGCCGCTGTCTTTTAATTCGCTGAACTATGTCAATGTCGTCGTATATCTCGTACAGCTCATCGTTGCATCGAATGCGATATTCGCCGTGGCCAACGCGCAAAGGACCATAAATCTTTTGCAGAACTTTTCTCTCGAAAACTCGCAACGTCGACTCATCGGTTGTTGTCATCGTTCAAGCCTCTGCACCATATAGCAGGACGGGAATTATGAGCGACTTATAGAGTTTGGTTTTTGTTCGTCGAGAGAGGACTTTACTTTTCAATTGCCTACTCAGTCCGAAGTAGCACCTGTTGGCAATAGCAATCGTGCGTTGGATTTCCAGGCTGACATTGTTGGTGGTGTTTATACTGGTTAATGATAATGATAACTACTACAACTTCAAAGTTGTGACTGTCAACAGTGACGTTCGTTCACTTTCGGACCCATTTGCTTTGCTTCCGTGCGTTTAATATCGAGAAAGCGGAACTAACGGCGCGAGTGATGAGGCCGATGATATCAATATCATCGGCATACGCCAGCAGCTGTACACTCTTATAAAAGATTGTACCTGCTCGATTAAGTTCTGCAGCTCTAATTATTTTCTACAGCAGAAGATTGAAGAAGTCGCACGATAGGGAGTCGCATTGTCTGAAACCTCGTTTGGTATCGAACGGCCCGGATAGGTCCTTCCTTCTGACGGAGCTTTTGGTGTTGCTCAACATCAGTTAACACAGCCGTATTAGTTTTGCGGGATACGAAATTCACGCATCGCGGCATAAAGGCAGATCCTTTTCGTGCTGTCGAAATCAGCATTGAAATTGACGAAGAGGTGGTGTGTGTCGATTCTACTTTAACGGGTTTTTTCCAAAATTTGGCGCATGGTGAATATCTGGTCGGTTGTTGATTTGCCAGGTCTAAAGCCACACTGATAAGGTCCAATCAGTTCGTTGACGGTGGGCTTTAATCTTTCACACAATACGCTTGATAGAACCTTATACGCGATGTTGAGGAGGCTTATCCTACGGTAGTTGGCGCAGATTGTGGGATCTGCAGAGAGAACTACTGGTCCATATATTTTCAATAACGAAGCTGCCCAAAAAGTTTCAGTCAAGCGGAAATGCTATATATCGATGATGAATAACTTTTTTATGCCTGAACTAGAAGATGCTGATGTGTTTAACTTTTGGTTCCAAAAAGAACCTGCTATATGTCATAGAATGAAAAAACAATACATTTATTGAAGAAAACATTTATTAAGTGCTTTATCTTCCGTCGTGGGGTTGTGGCGTGGTATCCGAGATTATGTGGATTAACTCCGCTGGACAATATTTTGTGGAAAGTAATGACGTTTATATCTGGGGATTGGGCACGCGTTATGTTCACCCTTAGGCAATGATATAGCAGCCACGTTTCGATGTTTAGAATCATCATATTGGTAGACATGATAGGGTTTCGGACCTTTAAATAAGATTACTTTTCAATCTATTTAAACATTGGTATTTGCCCATAATCTCTCCGATAAAATGCAATATACCAGCATCAGCATCTGAACAAGCACCCGAGACCATCATATGGCCCCTACCGTGCTTAACTGTCAGCTTCAATCTCTAGGATCTATCTCTGATGGGTCTGCAGTTGAATTTATTAAATTCGTTCATTGAAATACGTATAATACAGATAACTTAATAAAAGTGACTTTTAAAACAAGATAATTTAAACAAATAAAAAACCACATTGAAATTTAGAGCTCTCAAAATGCCGGTAACAAAAATCAAAACAAACCCTTAGCACAAACATCGCGTATAATGAGCGACAGCAACAGGAGGGAAGGTCAAAAGTCGAGAGAAGCGGAAACAAAGCAAGTACGCGAACGTTGACAGAAAAAACAGTGAGAACATAAAAGCGGCGTGAATGAAGAGAGCGAAAAAAAGTCTCATGTACATAAATATATAAATTACAGCATTTATGCCGAAGAGAAACTGCAACGAAATTTGCAAAATATTTAGAGTAGAAGAGTTAAAAATTAAATAAGAGTTAGACATAATAATAAGTTTCAAGGTTAAATATTAAAACCGGTTTATTTTCATACAGAAGTGTCTTCTCTATAGCAAAGCAATTTTTCAGGCAATAAGAGAAAGAAATTTAAATAAAAATTGCCAAAAGTAAAACTATAAAAAAAGTACCTCAAAAGTCTTGGCAAGCCAGGTAGACGCACCTGCTACATACGGCTAAGGCACCAAGTAACTGTAATACAATAACAGATGTCTTTTCCTATAATAATATTGGCAATGCTTACTCAGACTTGCAACGTAAGTGGCAAATGCCGCCAAGAAAATAAAACAAAAACAGAAAGTGAAAATAAAGTGTTGCATTTGGCATTTGGCTGTTGGCGGAAATAATGTGGCTGCTAACGAAAGTGGCAGACGGCTGCCTAGGCAGGATAAGAGAAGAGCGTGAGTGTAAGCACTCGCGTATAAAGAGGTGGTGCAGGTGTGCTTATATACATACATATATATACATATATTAGCTTCGAGTACCAGTTGGAGTTGTAATTGAATCGCACGCGAAGTGGAAGGAGTTTATATATAAGTATGTGATATTAGAGGGTGAAATGTGGGGGATCAATATTTTATTCATGATATACATATACATACGGTGTAGTCAGCAATTCGCTTGCCAACAAATCTTTCTTAAAATAAGAAACATAGAACAAGAGGTGTTGCTACATAGTCGCTTCTATAAATGGCGCATTAAAAAAATCTAAAATAACATGTATATTTTCTTAGTATGACAAGTACTCACGGGTTTCGACGATTTTGTTCTAAAGGGTGATTTTTTTGAGGTTAGGATTTTCATGCATTAGTATTTGACAGATCACGTGGGATTTCAGACATGGTGTCAAAGAGAAAGATGCTCAGTATGCTTTGACATTTCATCATGAATAGACTTACTAACGAGCAACGCTTGCAAATCATTGAATTTTATTACCAAAATCAGTGTTCGGTTCGAAAATTTTTTATCGACAAATTTTGTTCAGCGATGAGGCTCATTTCTGGTTGAATGGCTACGTAAATAAGCAAAATTGCCGCATTTGGGGTGAAGAGCAACCAGAAGCCGTTCAAGAACTGCCCATGCATCCCGAAAAATGCACTGTTTGGTGTGGTTTGTACGCTGGTGGAATCATTGGACCGTATTTTTTCAAAGATGCTGTTGGACGCAACGTTACGGTGAATGGCGATCGCTATCGTTCGATGCTAACAAACTTTTTGTTGCCAAAAATGGAAGAAACTGAACTTGGTTGACATGTGGTTTTCAACAAGATGGCGCTACATGCCCAACAGCTCGCGATTCTATGGCCATTTTGAGGGAAAACTTCGGACAACAATTCATCTCAAGAAATGGACCCGTAAGTTGGCCACCAAGATCATGCGATTTAACGCCTTTAGACTATTTTTTGTGGGGCTACGTCAAGTCTAAAGTCTACAGAAATAAGCCAGCAACTATTCCAGCTTTGGAAGACAACATTTCCGAAGAAATTCGGGCTATTCCGGCCGAAATGCTCGAAAAAGTTGCCCAAAATTGGACTTTCCGAATGGACCACCTAAGACGCAGCCGCGGTCAACATTTAAATGAAATTATCTTCAAAAAGTAAATGTCATGAACCAATCTAACGTTTCAAATAAAGAACCGATGAGATTTTGCAAATTTTATGCGTTTTTTTTTAAAAAAGTTATCAAGCTCTTAAAAAATCACCCTATATATTACAGAGCTAGTTTTATACCTGGAAGCACTTCCCATGAAGTTTGTAACACCCAGAAGAAAACGTCAGGACGTTAGATTTTATATATACATACACTATATATAACTCATACACTGACCGACATATTCGGCATAAGGTTTCTTTGAAAAATAATCATTATACTACATATGGGAGTTAGAGTAGTATCGACTCGATTAATAGTTATATGGGCGATAGGTCAAGTTTTCACCCAATTACATCTATCTTAGGCGTAAAGATATACTGTTATGAGTGCAACACGTTCTGTAATTTTCATTGAGATAAATATCAAATATTGGCTGATATATCCAGTATAGAGTCACCTAGAAGTTAAAAAAGCTTTTTATTAGGCATATGGGGGTTCAGAAAATAATTGAACCGAATCAACCCATTTTTTATACACAGAGTTACTATTGTCAGAAAAGAGTTCTCTCTGAATTTCAATTGTAGGGGAAGGTGGGGAATGTTGGAATCCCGGGCCAGCGCGATATTTTTTGCCCTAGTATAGGTTGACAGCTGCAACCAACTGTCATCGGCTCGTCTCATACTAAGCTCAGTTTCTATATAGCACTCGAGCTGTGAACACGTGTTATAACCTCTCTGCGACAACAAAGAGAAATTTGACACTCCGAAAGTTTTTTTTTCAACTCTGTGTACAGTTGATTTTTTTCACATTTTCCAATAAATTCATCCAGGTAAATATGTTTATAATATTAGTTGAGCCTTTAGCCTTCGACACACAAAAGAAATTTTGCACGAATTTACATTGTGTTCATTATCCACCGCCATTTTGCAAATATGAGCGTTTGGGGAATCTCCCACTTATTACGGGGAATGTCGGGCCACATAGTTTTTTACATTTGACATGCTAACTTCATATATTTGACGTGTATAAGTGATTTTTCGTGCAGAATTTCAACAACACAATAGTTTTTCAACATTTCCTGATAGTTTCGTGCTCCGAAAATTTTTTTTAGTCATTATGCCGCGGTACTATCCCAAACAAGAGAAAATTGTTGATTTCGACAACATTTTGGAGGCGATCAAGTCGGTGAAAATACATCACAACAGCGTTCGACAATCTGCGACGGCACACAAAATTCCGAGGACCAACCTGATGCGTTATATTGCAGTATTTGATGGTGCGAGCATCGACATTACTACTGCCAATGCCGATGTAATGAAAAATTTGCTGGCTGAAAGCACGACGATGGGCACAAAAACAGTGAGTTCTGCTGGTTTCTTTCTTTTTCTTTCATCGAATAAAAAATAATTTCTTTTTTATTTCAGATCTTCAACATCGAACAAGAGAAGGCGCTGATAAGCTACATTCTCCAGGCCAGCGACATCAACTATGGAATTAGTTTGATGGAGCTTCGTAAGCTCGCGTATGAATTTGCTCGGAAAGTTGGCGCGTCGTATCCGAATCCATGGAACGACAATAAAAGGCGAGTAACGATTGGCCGTTTAAACCTCACCGAATATGGAACATGGATGAAACCGGGTGCCCGATCGTGCCAACCAGACCTGTCAAAACCATCGCGCGCAAAGGACAAAAGCAGGTCGGCTCATCAACATCTGCCGAAAAGGGCACCAATGTGTCTTTGGCTTTGGCCGTCAGCGCTACTGGTCAGTCTATACCGCCATTATTCCTCTTTCCTCGAGTCAACATGAAAGAGATTTTTATGACTCATGCGAGTCATGGCGCTGTTGGTGTTGCGAACGGTTCTGGTTACATGAACTCTGACGTATTCCCTCAATTCATGCGTCATTTCATCAAGCACACCGGTGCTAATGCCGATTCGCCAACCATGTTGCTGCTGGACAACCACGGTTCGCATTTATCGCTCGAGGCGATAGATTTTGCGTTGGATCATGGCATCACGTTGCTGTCTTTTCCGCCGAAATGCACGCACAAAATGCAGCCGCCAGATGTTGCGGTATTTGCATACATACCAAATTTAGTCGAAATATATAATTTATAATTATATATAAATATTAAAAACAATAATTTCACTTTGATTCAGCGTTTTCTTCAGTCTAGTGGGTACCACAAGCAATCAAACAGGCGTCTTGTTTATCTTAAATTTCGTATAAAATATGTTTAAACCATGCCATTTCTACCATAAATACCAATAATTGAAAAGAAGAGAAAGAGTAAGTTAAATCCAAAAACATCATTGAAGTCGTAATCGTCGAATTTATCAAAAAATTTGTATTATATATACATATGCATCAGGCAAATTTCCACCATAAATACCGCGAAATGGCGATACGAGCAGAATACTATTTAAAGGTTAGAATTAAACAAATTTAATAAAAAAAAATGAATGAAGTTCTTTGGAGTTACATTATTGAAGTCTAAACTATTGCATTTAACGTCATTATGTTTTTAGAAATAAAAAACCTTTTAAAGTCTGCCTTCAATCGTTGATTAATGGTCGTTGTGAACCTAAATCTTTATTTACCACAAAATCAAAAAAGTCTATAAAGAGATTCATATACACAGATGTATATACATACATATATACTACATATACAGGCGAAATTCTCTAACTCGAATCCCCATATTCCACAAACAAACTTCGAGTTAGAGAGGAAATTTGTATGAAATTGGACTTCTATTGTCAATCCAAGAGTTCAAGTTATGGAGAACTTCGAGTTATAGAAGTTCATCTCAAAATGTTCATAATTTCCTTTGCCAATAATAATAGTAATACTTTTATAGCAATGAACATTTGAACTTAATTTTCACATAATATTTTTATTATTATTTACGATACAGAAATCGCTGGCGAAATGATTAATGGAATCTTACTTAAAAAAGTAACTAACGTGATATTTTCACAACACAAGCACTGAACTGTCATTTTCGTGCCAGAAGGTATTCAAAACTTACCCCAACATGAGTCACTTTCACTACTCGCTAGCACCGCTTGCTTCCAATGTAGTTGCCGTCCAAAGTTTTGCACATTTATCAAAGAAGTTTACCAAATTTATTGATTACTTTGAGCAAACGAAAAACTAATATTTGTAAACATATATATATACATACATATATATTTGTTATATTTTGGATTTATATACAAATTTCACAACAAACTTTAGCCCACTATACTTTTACACCTTCGAAATTATTTCTCACCTAGTCGGTGGGGTCAACAATTAAAGGTACAACACATTTTTGCTTAGAACCACACAAAGCACCACAATTTTTATGCAAATTTCTTGTAATATATCCCAAGAGCAGCCGAAAATTTCCATTAGCGTGGGTAACGTCTAGACGCCACTTTGTACGCGTGGCCGACAAGCACACGCACGTATGTACCTAGGTTAAGGCGGCACGCCACACACACGACCGGTATATAACGCGGCTACGCGAACGAACGAACGCGACTTTTGCCACCCGAAAAGAACTAAAAAACGCAAAAATGTACCGCAACCGACGACAAAACGCACTCCGACGGCCACAAACATAAAACGCGTTCAACTTTGTCAAGAGTTTCGCTTCGACTGGCTTTTTTGGCGTGCAATTTCCGTTTCCTTGGAGCAACAACAATGTCTGTGTGAATTCCGTATGGCCTAACTGTAAAAACGATGTGCTCCCATGTTAACGCAATAACGACGAAACGAGCAACCAAGCTGTGTATGTACATATGTATGTGCGCTGTAACGGTGAACTTTTGGCAGTGGCGAGCGCCAAAAAATGGCACATTGTACTCCTGCTGGTAAGAATCTCCTTGTTAAACTACTACTGTTTGTTGATTGGGAAAAAGGGCAGCTGAGCGAATTCAACGAAACGATGACGAAATTGCGAGCGCAAATATTTGTTTTTGCAATTTACTTTTATTCGCCAAACACAAAAGCAGTAAAAGTAAATCGCATAAGCCTTGTGGCTGTGTATGTGTCTGCATTGTATGCTTGTGAGAGAGCATACTGTGGCAGAGCAGGTGAAAAATTGTACCTGTCGTGTATTTGGGTTCGTGCTTGTTGCTAAAAGCAATAACAGTAAAGCTTAATAACAAGAGCGTAAACGATGATGAAAACGCTACCGATTTCTTGTTGTTGCATTTGCTTTTTTGTACACCAACAATATTTAATCCTGTAATGTTTCGAGCATTGCCGACCACGCAAAGGTGTAAGTTGTTGAGCAAATCCAAACTCATTCGGTTGTTGCTCTGAGAGGCTCTCACAAACGTACATACATATGTATTTACTGTGCTTCCATACAATTCACAAAAATTACTCTCGCCGGCGCGCTCAGCAGCAGCAAAGCTGTATTGTGGGTGTTTACATTTACTTGGGGCCGGTGTAAACAAGCTGCACATTGCTGTAAGCATTATAAATAGAGAGCACTCAAATGCAATGAGCGCAACAAAAGATAAACTTAACGAAACATTCAGTTAGCACATATTGAGATAACATTCGTATAAGAGTATTAACAGTAGTTGCTGTAGTGTTTCTCCTCGTGTTTTCATTTATCTTAAGATGTTAGCAACAGCGGTGAAGGTTGGGATATGTTAATCATATTTTTATTAACATGTTTCTTAGCAGTTGTGATGCCGCTGTTATTAACAGCAAACTTGTTAAAAATATAACAGCTGTCTTTCATGAGCCAAGCATTGGAAAGTAGCGAATCGAATAAGCTAAGCCGATTTTGAGGCAAACGTTGCAAACCTGCAACAATATGTTCATTGATTCATGCGAAATTGCGTTTCGCTTCTTTCTTTGATAGAGAAACTCCACTTTCTATGAAAGGAAACACATCTTGCAAAAATTTCTTCATGTGAGTCCTCCATCCACGATTACATCGAAAATGTTAAAGAGACAGTGCCTCAAAATCATCGTATTGGCAATAGATAGATATTAGGGAAACTCAATATCTCTTATGGATCGACCCAACACATTTTGGTTATTGGTTTGAGTCATAATCAAGTAAATGCCACATTATTACCAAAAGATCTGATTCTTTTGCAAAAAGACGTCGAGAAGAGGTCCGGGAATATATGCCTGACAACGTAGCTGAGGATTTTATATTACTAAACGAATCATTAAAGGGTGTCGTGACTTGGTTGTATAAATATGATATCGAAACTATCAAACACTCCAACGATTAACTCGCAAAAAATATTCTGAAACCGAAAAAACTAGAATTCGCCGAAGGCACTGAAGAACATCCATACCAAAAGTCATAATAAGTGGAGTAATATATTGGATTATTAGCTGAGGAACTTACTTAAAGTCCATAAATATTATAGTAAGAATTAGTTATAAAATATGTGAGAATGTAGTTCTCTGTCCGGGTAAAATTTGATGTGGAGGTGGTATTTTCATTTTTGAGATTAATTTGGCATATGAGACAAGCACAATAGCAAAACTGGTCTAAAATGTGATAACCAAACCTGGATAGAATTTCGATAACATTATTTAGGAATGTTGCCATATTTCTCTAACATTATGCGCCACAATCTTCGATGTTATGAAAAGTTGCTTGTTTTAACAGACAAATTAGTAAAGCAGAGAATGTTAAAGATTGCAAACTAAAGAAAGATAAATAGAGAATTTTAACAGATAATGTCATTTTACAGGTTTCTTCGCTGTTTTCAATAATGAAGTTAACATTTGCATTAACAGTTACTGACATGTAAATCCGCTCAATGTTAATTTAGCTTAAGTTTGGTAATTTATTGCAATTTTAAATGAAAATATAAATTTTTAAAATTGTTTAAGGAAAATCGAACTCAATGTACGTATTGTGAAAATTGTCAGGAATATGTAATAGTACCAAAAATGTCATAAGCTAAGCGCTGGTTGTTAAGTTTAGAAAATGCAATTTTCCCCAGAGAAAATGATTCGATGTAAGAGATACGGTTTATTTGTTAAAGGTAGAGAAGAAAACGAAAAGAAAAACCGGCTAATGAGTCGCACATAGACCAGTTTTGGTCCCTTCCGATACCAGAATGAATTCCGTTACGGTGTTCATGAGGAGTATTCATCCTTAAGGAGGCTTGCACTTGACTTGAACTGCTACAGACTTTATGATACCTCTTCCAGTGTCTCATGCAGTGGCGCCCTCAAATGCTTGAAGCGCCTTGCTAATGCGGAACAAGTGCACAAGAGATGCTCTATTCTTTCCCAGATGCCTTGCTCTTAACATTTTCTGCCGTCTGCTCGATCTATCAGCCCCATTCTGCATGTGTGCCGCTCCATGCTGTGGCCTGTGAGTATTCTAATCGTATTATTAAAGTTCCTTTTATGAAGTGCCCGTACTGTAGGTTTGTGTATTACCGATCTACCACATAACTTTTGCAATTTCGTATCCAGGATCCATCGCGTTTTGATTTGTGCTACCATGCGCCTGGCCAGATCATCGTACAGACAATGCATAAGTTTAGAATGTTGATCACTGTGAAAGCCGTACACAACTTTTGACAATCTCGTCCACTTTCTCATTGTCCTCGTTGCCTTTGTGTCCTCGTTGTCAAGTGTCAAGTAACACTTAGTAGAATTGAAGTCGCTTGGTTCTGGCAACACTGTCACAAGCAACACGCTTGTGTGTCGTTAAAATAAAAAAAAATACTTTAAAAGTGTTTATATAACCTGAACTGGGTTGGAAATGAGAAGAATAGGTCCGAGTCTATGACCATTGATGTAAAAAAATATATAGGAGTACGCGAGGTAATCTTCCGGTAACACAGGGAGACAGTAGTTCAATTTAGTTCAGTCAACAATTGTTCAACTTTGACCAAACTCAGGTTTTCCGTCGACCCGACCAATTCACATACACTGATAAAAAAAAAATTGGAATAGACAAGTTCTGGCAGTTCTACCTTAGCGTAGTAATTTCTGCCAGAAATTTCCGTCGATGATCTAGAAAACTTTCTGTTTCAATGGAGTCGGACCATAGGGAGAGTGGTGTCAGATGTGTAGGGTTACCAGGGCATGCATTAGAGTTAGTGCCGTGCGGGGACCTGTTACTCGCTGAACACATATTTGTTATGTCGGGATCGCTTCTGGCTAAGTAAGAGTTTAACCAGCTACAGTATCCAGAACGAAACTGAGCAAGAATCACTCTCGATTCTCGCGGCAATTCGAGTTCTTCGTCTGCATTTGTGGTGATTTGACTCCAAGTACGCCATTCACTGAGAGGGACTCGGTGCAGGTGTTCATGGCTTCACTGTAAATGATTTTTGGTCGATAGCCGTGCTCCTGTTGCCTATTTCATGGAAATCTATGCCTTGATTTTGATTGATTAATTTGAGTAGCAGCTGTGCTAATGTCTTGTGTCGTAATCTGGGTAAAATTTCCGGCAGATATGGCATCAAATATAAAACTTTTCTTTGCAAAAACTTAATTTTGATCAGTCTGCTTGCACTTACGAGTTCCTGCTCCCTCTGTTATATGGATATATATCTTGATTTTGAGTTTGATTGGCAGCTATATGTCATAGTGAACTGATCTGAGCAACATTTTCGAATGTTACGGCAATGTCTTGTATCCGGGTTAAGTTTCGTGAAGATATCCTGTCAAATAGAAATGATTTCAATACTATGGCTTCATTTTGATCAAACAGTTTGTATGACAGCTACATCATATAGTGGTCTGCTATCGGCGTTTCCGTCATATGAACAACTTCTTGGGGAGAAATCTGCAGTTTTTCAGCTTGAAGCCAGATCATGGTCAGTGTCATATAGTGTGTGAGCTTATGAAGATCCGCTCGACATTCGTTTTTTCTGCTGCTTGCCGTAATAAACATTAATTTTCAGAGACGCTAGTGTACTTTACATAACCTAATATATAAAATCATGCAACCCAGCTAGAGATTTCAACAATTTCAACTGCTGAATTATTCCTTTCGTGCAATGCATATTTTTTATGCGTCCATCAACGAAACGAACTCGCAACCTACTTAAGCGTCTTAAAAAAGGAAATCACTTTAGTTTTATATCTCACTTATTTCACATAAAAATATGCTCGCCATATAAATCTCATTTCCCTTAATCTACTACATACTTCACTGTCAAATCTACGTGGAAAAAAATGTTTGTATGTGAAACTTCTTACTTCACCGGTGAACCCCTGAATGCCAGGTGAAGAGAAACATTTCAATTTCCATTTCGTTTCACCTGCACATTAAATATTTAAAATTATTGATTACATTTTGCTACTTTTTTCTCACCTTTGCAACACGGGAGGTGCCTACAAAAAGCGCACACATACACCAACACACACACACACGAAAGAGCGGTAATCGTTAAGTAGCACACCCACACACCGGGCGAAAGGAGTAATGCGCAACTTTGTTGCTACAGCAGTGAAAAATAAAACGACAAAAAATAACGAAAATAAATAACGGAAATTATACTCAGCAGTAGTAACTTCGTAAGCATATCCTTCGGCAACTTCATTGCCGCTATTGTCGTTGCTGCTGCTGCTGCTGTTGCTGCTTACTTCATTCACCTTTATTACAGGTTAGGCGCCATTAAGCAGCGACAAAAAGGTATACAAAAGCACGAAGAGCGCACAAGTGAGAGCGTGGCCTATAAACTGCGCTCACTAAACGAATAATTGTTGCTTCTTACGTAGGAACGCTGGGAAACGGCACAGTGAGCGAACCTATATCCTTAAAATGTTCACATATCCTTATTATACAGTTGCTCTCACATTTTTAACTCATTCTATGCCAGCTGCAATTGTATTTGCTCACTCTCGACATTTATCTGTGCCGCTCTGCGCTCTCTCGTTAGACAGTTCTTTCACATTTTCAATGCCGCCTGTTGATAAGCGTTAATGTAATTACGGAGTTAGGTTACGCATGAAGTGGTAGGTTGAAAAGTTTATGAGCTTATTTTCACTACCGAAAGCAAGTCCCTGGCAGCCAGCGTGCCACCACATCTCATGTACGCCGCTACTCTGTTAGCCTGGGCGTATGTGCTGTCCTATGTGCAGTTGGGTTGCATTGCTGCAGCGAAAGTAGCAAAAAAGGTGCGGGGAACGCACGAACCCAACTTATCCAGGCATATGCGAGATTGATGCAAGCAAGGACATTTACAAATGCTGGAATAACGGTAAATGTGTAGATGTGTCGTTTAATGTGTATGCATTCGTAGAAACATAACGGCAAACTTGAAATATGCGGAGAAATATTTCATATATTTTGTGACAGTTTATGAAGTATTTTACATGTGTGGTGTAACGTAGCCAACCACAAATGAGCTGGAACTTTCTCGGCATGAAAAATAAAATTTTTGTTGAAATATTCCACGCAAAGAAATTTAATAGTTAACGCCGTAGGTTATTGCACTTTCAGTGCTATTGTTTTTGAGTGAAAGGAGAGGAAAGGGTAGCAAGATTGTAGAAATGCGTATCCTTGCATTCTTCAATATGGAAAATTAGATGTTTCTTAAAGGTCTCTGTTTTCAGCTGAAACCTGAGGTAGTGGCATATGCGGGCTGTTGCCGACGAGGACGCAAAGTCTGTGCTCGAAGACCGCTGAAAAGTACCAAAGCCACGCGAATTCTCTTTCTGAAAAGTCTTTCTTCGAAGTCAGCAGAAGACTCTTAAAGCCATGTGATTCCTCTACCAACAAAGTCTGTTCTCGAAGTACCAAAAGAATACTAAAGCAATATGAATCCTCTTTCTGCAAAGTCTGTGCTCGAAATCTACAGAAGAATACTAAAGGGCTGTGATTCCCCTTCCTATAAAGTCTGCTTTGGATGTCCGAAAACTATTACTAAAGCCACGCGAACTCTCTTTCTGAAACTTTCTGAAAGTCCACCTATCTGTACTAAGGGTATTTGTATCTTCAGTAAAATCGGAAATCTAACGAAGAACAGTGTTCAGTTATCAAGAAAAAAAAGATAATATGAGAGTTCTATTTGAGTTTTAAATCTTTTCGTCACAAATTTTATTCCAATAACCAATTTCGAAACAGTAGAGGTGATGCACAGGAAGATGTTTTACTTACCATCAAAAGAATGTCGAAGTGCATGGTTAGACACATTTGCTAAGGAGATTTTAACCTCCTACAGTTAGAGCACATTTAAAAGGGAAGTCACTTGAAGTCATATTCCTTATTCGAGATAATACGGCAAAATTTTAAGGGACATCACTTGATGTTTAACAAGGTTGCCTAAGAAAAAAATGTCCCCAATAATTTTAAACAAATGATGTCTTGTAGTTCTTGGAGATATAAATATTCCGGTATGTTGCGGTTAGGTAGATCAGTCTAACACGGAACCGTAGTTTACGTTCAAAAACCTAAACGATGACAAGACCCGAAGAAATTGTGTATAGAGTGTTTGAGAGAAAGAATTTGTGAGAGGCGAAGGAAAGGAAAAATAAATGAATATCTTGGTCGGTTCAAATAACAAAGGCCCGATTGTTTTTCTAACAGTAATTACTGGTTGCTGGTATTGTTGCTGTTGTAAGGGTAATCTAGTTTCCGTTAGAGTGGTAAGGTTCATGGAGGTCGTCCAACGGTAGTCCCAGGAAACGTGCTGTTTCGTTGGAGTCGGCCCTTAGGGAGAGGGATGTCAAATGTATAGGGCTAGATGGTTAGAAGTCCATACGCCTTCGTCCAGTTAATGAATATGGTCGCTGTGAATTTTTTTTAGGGAGAATGTTAGGTTCCATGCAGCGAGGAAACGAGAAGGGTCAGAGCCGTTTTCTTTTGACCACATCCATTGTCTGACGTCATTATCATGCAATAATCAGCGTACGAGGTGATAGAAATTCCCTTTGGTGTATGAGAGAGTTTCGAGATGTAGAAGTTAAACCGCAACGGTGAGAGAACACCACCTTGTGAAACTCCCTGCTCATTTCATTTCAATTTAGAGTTTTTACCTCGTTAAAGTGCGTAGGATTGTCGACCACTGAGGTAGTTCATCCTCTGTAACCCTGAGGAGAGCGTAGAATTTTCGATGTGCTCAATTAAGTATCTAACCTCGTTTGGGTCGATAAGTTTTAGTAAGTATTCGTGTTTCATAATGCCTGTTATAAAGCATACATTGTTCAGAAGTGTGGACGAAGGCAGCAATTTATGAGCTGCTGTATGGAATATCTAAGAAAAAAAATTTGCCAAAAATCAGGAAAACGGAAAACATGATAATGATTATTTTTCTTCATCCAAAGATACAATATATGCGCCCCTAAGTTTTATAGCAAGGACTTCCATAACAATTGAACTGGTTATCTGAACATATGGTTCAAGGATGAAGATTCGGCGATTTAAATGACTGAGACTACGGAAATCAAATAATAGTTCGAGACTGAAAAGAAAAAGAAGATTTAACGGTTTAATAGCACAGTGACTACGAAAATCAAATAATAGTTCGAGACAGATAATAGAAGAAAAATAAAATTTTGCGTTTTAAAATATAGGCTTAAGACAAAATTCGTATTAGCGAAGTAAGTATGTTGTATTTTTCCACAGCTCGGGATTTTTTTTTCTATATTAATATATCCCATCTGAAACCCCGGCAAATAGACTTTATATGTAGATAGTATTTTTTCGAGTAAATAGTATATCAGTATAAAAATAGTGTTTTTAAGGATCCTGAAGACGTCTGATCGTAAGTGGAAATAAAGATAATAGGAAGCCTCAAAGTAAAGTGCCATAGACTAACAAGCAAAGTGGAAACTGGGTACTCCACTTTTATTACTGGTACTACTTGTTCCAAGGAGTTCTTATAGTTTTAAATATTTTATATTTAGGAAGCGTAAATGAGTTTTTCAACAACTAATCTTGAATCAGTTTTCTCAATTTCGGATTGAACATATTTTTATCTGGATTTGTTGGCTTTTTAGCTGAAGGGCTGGTTTGGTCTCCATATGCCGCCTTAAAAAAACTTTTTCTTCGTATTATTTTATAAAAGCAGAAAGTTTTTAACTCGTTGAATCCAACTATTGACTTTTAATAGGGCTCAACTCTGTTCAAAATACTATCGGACTTGTCAGATGATGGAAATGACTCTATATAGAAGCCTTTACCTACATTAGTCTATCGATTTATAATGGATACATAGGGTTAACGTCGAAAAATGCTGCGGCCAATCACAAAAAGGATCTTAATCCAGTCCTTACTTCGGCTTGTGGTTCATTGGAATGGATGGAAGCATTAACAGTGGAGTTAAGCGTTGTCGGCTCTGCATTCCTGATATCATTTTTTACCCAGGAGGTCTTTTTCTTCTTCCCTCTAGAATTATTAATAGTTCATTTGAAGAAGGAATTTCTTTTGCTTTTATTGTGATATCCAAGCTCCTTCCCATAAACTGAGCACATAATATGGACTTTTGTTTAAGTGTCGATCACCAGCTTTTGAGGAACTTGCGAGGCATTGTCATTGCCAGTCATACCAACCAAGAAAAACAACTTTCTCAACCGAGCTCCTCTAGATACTGGCGAACAACCATCAAGTTATGCGAATTGGTGCTGTCATCATTCCTCTCTTATTGACCACAGCTGATCACTCTGAGCATTTGATCTCTTCAGTAGGTTCAATTGTTGATAGTACATGTCAGAATAAAGAGTTCTATAGTGGGGTAGTAGGGTATAGTAGCGGACTCCCTTCCATACATACTAAACACACCTCAAAACCAACTTGACCGTCAATCCTGGCTATGGCAACAGCTTTCGCTGGTTAACCCTTAGTTTTCATCACCTGTACATATATAAAAAGTAGTAATTTCTTCTGCTTTTATTGGGTACCCCCTAAACACTATCTTCTCTGTAAACTGAGCATATGATATCAACTTCATCTTTTCAGGAGCTCACGGTTTGAAGTATCGTAAACCAACCTTCCATGTATTCTTGGGAGCTCTAAAGTCTAGCTAAGTCGACGTATAGAATTATTTGTTTTCTATCTGCGACAACAAAAGAAACAATATCTCGGGTATTTAGGAATATGTCTCCTCAACCTTTACTATTTCTTTCTCATAAAACGCTTCAATATACTCACATATAACAACAACTAAACATTTCAAATCTAACAAGTCAAACTTAAGTGCAAAGTATCCTTTTATATGTCTGCCATGCTAAATTATTCATAACACACACACACAATCAAACATCGCGTCTAATATGAACTCGTGCGAGATCGATGCGAAATGTACCCGCACATAGTAACACCTAAAAGTATGTATGTATATACAAACCTGTGTGTGCTCGCCTGTAACGAATGGCGCACCTTTTTGGCACTTTTCAAGCACATAACATTTCGCAAATTAAATAATGCAAGATGGAAAATAAAATAAAAGGCAAATGTAGGAGAAAAAAAAAATTGCGAAAAAAAAATTGTAAATAGAAAATACAATTTCGAATTATTGATACGCATTCAAAGAAAATGGTGCAAATGCACAACAAATTGATAAAAGTTCGCAATTTTACAACAACGGCAACAACAATTGAACAAAACATACAAAAACAAATGGTGAAGATGAGGAGCAAAATAGGAATAATAAATGTATTGATGCGTGAAAACTTTGCAGACAAGAATGTGAAGACACCAATGGAGCTGAAGGTGTGAGGAGACGGTGCGTGTGTGTGCGACACACACATACATATACACACATATTTATATTTGCACAAATTTGCGCAAAAAGATGCTAGAGTTCTAAAGTGTAGCATAAACAAGTAGGTCGCCTATCTGCCCCCACCCTTCGCACCTGATGTGCGTGTTATTGTCTTTGAAAGCGAAAATTGATTAAGATGGAGACACTTAACGCAGGTAAAGTGCGTTTACTTCTACGATACACCGTATAGCATATACAAACACACACATCTGCATACATGTGCTATCATTCAATAATAATAAAATATGGACGAGCACTTGGCGTGAGATTGTTGCCAAACTTATAGACAAGCGGTGGATGTCAGTGAAAGTGTCACAAGAACAAAAATAATAAAATGTGAAATATTTCAAAGTGTTTGTGCATACGTTAATGGTCTAACGCGCAAGTTAAATGCTAACTCATACTGCTAAATGTTTGTCAACAAAGTGCTTTTGAGCAATATGTCACAAGAGTTTTTCAAAAGTTTTTTTTTTGTTTTGCGAAGCATATGTACAGGCGGCGATGCAATATAATTCTCAAATATACTGTAAGCAAGAAAAAAAGTGGACTGTAACGAAGCTTCAATGCCTTTCACAAGTGTATTTCTTATAACATATGGTATATTGGTATTAACAGTTTTTATTTCGATTTGGAGCGTTCGGTTTGTATGGCAGCTTTATGTTATAATAGTCCGAACTGAGTCGCTTCTGCAAAGCTTATACCTTGTTAAATAAAAAATTATCCATAACGGGATTTTAGTTGGATCGGTCAGTTCATATGGCAGTTATATACTATAGTGGTCCGCTATCGACAGTTCACAGCAATGAGCAGCGTCTTGGAGAGAAATTTCAGGTCGATATCCTGAAAACTGGTGTACTAGTTTGAATATACATATACAGAAGAAAGACGGACAGATAGATGAATAAAGCCCAAACGACTTAGCTCGTATCGCTGAACATTTATATATACCAAGCACAACATTTATATACTTGTAAATAAGACTTTGACCATAATAAAAATGTCTTTATTTTTTCTTCAAAATCTATGTCGTCCTCTTCAAAGAAGTCAACCATGCCCCAATAGACTTATGCCAACGAGTTTTCCAATTCTCGAAACAGTTGTTAAAGTCAATTTTCGAAATAGCCTTCAATGCGAGTAACGATTCACATTTAATGTCTTCAATTGACTCAAAAAGGTTTCCCCGGAGCGGTCGTATGAGTTTGCTGAAGAGCCAGAATTCACTCGGAGCTAAATCAAGTGAGTACGGCGGTTACGGCACGATATTGGTTGAAGATTTGGCGAAAAGTTCCAGAAGAATTAATGACGACGAATAACACTTAAATAGTATTGCTATATAGTTCCACAGACGTTAACGTGTCACGTCGTCCCAATCGTGCGTTCACTTTTTTTAGGTTCAAATGATCTTTCCAAATAGATCTCACTGATCCTTCCGATGTTTCAACGAGTCCAGTAAGATCTCTGACTGTTAATCGTCGATTTTCAAGTGCAAATTACGTTATTTTATTGATCATCAGTAGATGTTGATGGCCGGTCTGGATGTGGTTCATCGTCAACGCCGTTTTCCTATGGGATCGATTTTAACAAGTGTTTCTCGAGGCCATGTTTTCACCACAAAACTAATTTCAAATAGACATAGATAGAAATCAACTTGTAACAGCACAAAACTGTAAGATGGACGATTAAGAACTTCTCAACCGATCCCCCAGATATTCTGGCTAGCCTGGTGGAACACCATGCCTCTCTTATTGACCAAAGCTAGTCGCTGTAACCGATTACTTCCTTCAGTAGGTTCAACCGTTGACAGCGAAGTAGGTTAAAGTAGGAGATTACCTTCCACACACACTAAATATATTTCAGAACTTTCCTGACCGTCAATCCTGACTCTGGAAATCGTTTTCAGCGGATAACCGTAATTTGTCTACGTCCATTTTCGTTAAATTTACTTGTCATCACCAGTAATCAGCCGCATCAGAAATGGGCAGATTTTATAACGATTCAAAAACGATTTGCATTTTTTGCGCTAACGAAACATACATTGAGCTACTTTTTGTATCCAGCTATTTTTTCAACGGTGAGTGATTGGCACAACATAGCCACGGTACCCATTTGTGATACATACTTGTCGAGCCTTGGTTCACCGCTAAGTTGGACGACACGTTTACGGAGGTAATTTAGATGGTTCGCTATGTACTGATGCGTACCAGCTAAGAGCTTCGGAAGGTTAATAGTGCAGTAGTATATTTTTTTGGTTTTAAGTTAATAAGGCAACCGAGTTTTGGAGCCACTATTTATTCTACCAACATATTACTTGCATAACCCATTGAAACATATACAACTTAAAAGGACCCCAACCGCGAACTTTTGGTATTTTGAATTTTATGGTACCTATATACCACGATCCAGAACCCTAAAAATCATGTTCGGATAGAAGGATAATACGCTTTTTTCTAAACGTTGAAGTAGCCTGGTAATACAATAAAACATTGGCATCGAAAAATCACTCAATCTGACTTTTTTATAGACCACATGAGGAGTTATCAAGTGTAATTCTTGAAATTTACGCATGGATAGGTTAATTTATTAAAAACTGCATGCAGTTGTATTTCACTGAGAGTTTCCTCTTACAAGCCTGGAGAAAATACTAATTACATAACTTATACACCAAATATCATGCATAAGTTTGCATTTACTCCAACTCAATCGAACCGAATTCTTCTGACACAGAAACGTCTCACTAAACTCAGCATAACAATGAGAGCTTGTGCTACGTGGCGCCGTAGATATTATTCAAGATATATCCATGGAGAACAATTGAAAGACGAACATGCTACAATATCAAGAATTTGTAAAATAATATGAAAATGTTGCATAATAATTTCCCATTCAGACACTTGAAATGTTTCAAGCTCGAAATCGTGATATAAAAATTGATATAGAAACTTGTTAAGTCATTGGGAATGTTTTTATAGGACGATACACATAAGTATCCAACGTAAGTCGCCGGTAAGAAATTCGTGTGGTCTGCTGATTCTATAGCTAAACCTTATTGTAGAATATATAGAGTCATTTTAAAAATATAAAGCAATTAAAATATGTGTGTATATGGTTACTTAAATCTACTTGTACATATACAAAATTTACGTAAAATGTCATATGTAGGGTGACCAGACGACCCTAAATCACTTGGTTGTTTTAGAAAGCAAGCATCTTAAATTGAAAGCGTGCAAGAACTGAAGCCGATCGACCTTCTCAGCGACATCGCTTACTCTATTAGCTCTTGGAAAGTTCCAAGAAGAGCCGAAATTTTCGATCCTTTTGTAGCTCAATGTGTATGTAAACAAGCAAAATTTCCACATATAGGACGAAGACCAACCTGAAGAAATGCAAGAGCTACCATTTTATCCAGAAAAAACAACACTTTGGTGTGGTTGGTGATCGCACCAATCAATGTATTTATTAAGAGAACACTTCGGTGTTTAGGAAGTTTCACGTTTTGAGGCGATCTATTGTGCATCAATATCGTGTGATATCACTCCGCTAGACTTTTTCCCGTGGGGATATCTAAAGTCCAAAGTCTGTGCGAACAATCTCGCATGGAAATGCTTGAAAGAGGATGGACGTTCTGATTCGTAGCCGCGGCCAACATTTGAAAAAAAAGAATCATCAAAAATCATATCCCAAAGGATGTTCTTTCGAATGATAAAAAACATTTCTTGTTCAAACTTTACAAGAAACTCTACGAGAAATGTCCAGTAGTTTTTCTTTAAAAAAGAAGGAGGGAACCTCGAAGTAGATCGCTTTTTAGTCATAGTCATATTCAAGTCTAAGTTAACCAGTCGTTTTGAGCTTTTGGAATTAGAGCTTAAGTTATATAAGACTTGGTAGATGAAAAACTAAGCCCAAAAGAAGATTATTAACGCTACAAGATCGCTGTTTATTTTGTAGAAGGAGACCAAAGCAGCTTTCGCTAGAATCATTACCTTAAAACTTAAGAAATATTATCAATATTCGATTTATATAATTCTAATTTTTCAATGTAACTTCGAAAAATTTATTTTTGATGATTAAATAAGGGTACAGGATTTACTATTGTCAGAGATCTTCGCCTAGAGTCATTAAAGGACTGGCTGACTAACTAAGTGACGTCCTCAACATGATGTCATTTTTGGTCCGGAGGACATGACAGAATTATGGTAAATAAATTTGACTCTTGATACATTCCATATTAGCAGGAGTTACTCAAAGTTGGACTATTCTTCAAAATCTTTTTCCGATTGTCTCTCTGTATCTCTTATCGCTTAGTTGCTGCATTTCTATCCAGTTTTTTTTCAATTTTTTTCTGGTCACCCTCCAAGTTGCATTTGTATCTCTTTTATTTTCGAAATGATGCTGCGAATTTTCCTTACCTTTCAATTAAAACAGAAGACAGCTAAAGTAAGAAAAAGAAAGAAAACAGAATACACACGCTGTGCGCCGATCAAAGTCATGTGGCGCGCATGACAAATTGTGGGAAAATCAAGAGAATCTACTCTAGACGCTCGGCCCAAGCAAAGGTATGCGGTAAGCAGATCATCAAACAAATACAATTATAAAGCAGAAAATCAAATGCCACAAAAATAGAGAAGCCAAAGATAGTTAAAAAAAAGAACGCCCACCTCAGAGACCGCTTTTACGAAGTAAAAATTGTGGGTGTATTAGAAAAAGACTGCGGAAAAGGCGCTTAAGTGCGCATAAAAATTGAAATTTCAGTTTTATGGCGGCCACAAAAATGACCGGTGAAGGATATGAATAACTAAAAAGGAAGAGAGAATAAGAATGCAACAATGGATATTTCAAAAGTGTTAAAGTGCTAAATATAACAGACATTTGATGTTCAAAATTGAACATGTTCGTTGCTGCCAAAGGACGGACAACAACATTATATTTACAAACTTTTATATATTTCACAATTATTAAATCTTACTATTGATACAGTCCACTAATATTAGATATTTATGTTCAAATATATTGAACATATACACATATACATAAACATACTTAAAATGCATTGTCATGCAAAACAATAGCATTCAATAGACAATAACACAAACATTACTAAGAATAAGATGTTTACATATGATAACCCATGGGTTCTTAGAATACATTTTAGCAACTGCTTGTAAATGTACTCACATTAAAACAACCCAAGGTCACACAAAACATACACTTGAAAACAATACCATATCATGTAGCACAAACAATATGCTACATACATATGAACATACACACATACACATATATTTAGTTATTTAGGATATTTTGAAAAATAGTATATAAGGTTTCCAAATTACTAAATAAAACTAGAATGAAATATTCTCAGCTCGACTAAAGACGTTTTTTAATTCCCCCCACCAGTGGTAAGGATTACTAAAATCTTTGTTGAGTTTAAGTTTGATCTTACAAATCAAACAGTTTGATATATAATTTCAAACATTTGGTCCTTCGAGCCGGATAAGTAGCTCGAGCCAAAATTGTAAGACCTGTATGAAAGAAAATACAGGCAATATATTGTAAAAGTCCATATATATATGAATATATATAGGCAATATAAAAGCCCTGCTATTTATTTAAAAAATACAGGCAAAATAAAAAAATATATAATTTCAAACATTTGGTCCTTCGAGCCGGATTGTTGGCTCAGCCAAAGAAAAGACCTGTATAAGGAAAATACAGGCAAGTAAGACCTGTATGAAAAAAAATACAGACAATATATGTATTTATGTAAAAGTCCTATTATATATGAATATATATAGGCAATGTAAAAGCCCTGTTATTTACACAGGCAAATTAATACAGAAATTGTAAGACGGGTTCATATTCCCGCATATTTATATGATCACATAAGCCGTTTAGTACGAAACTAGACGCTGTGTAAAACTGTTTATTTAAAAAAAAAATTATATATTCAGCGGCTGTGAATCGAGGCACAGCAAGGTCAACCAGGCGACCAAAACAAACTCCTCCAACGATTTTTTTAAAGAATAAGAACAGTTTAGTAAAAAATATTAATTAAAAATGTCGAACACTGCGGACATGATAAAAAGGAAAGGCGATCTACGCGTAGAAGACGCAGATACAATGATAGGCGTTATAGAGCAGGCAATTGAAAGAAGATCGAAAAGAATTCGATCTACAATTGCAGAGGCAAAGCTAAAAATAAGAGACGAAATTGACTTCGAATATTACGAACACCGTCTCAAGGACTATTGGAGCCTCATGGAGGGGGATATCGCCAAATTGGCGATGAAGTACAAAAAGCCACGTAATGTTTTAGGATTAGAAGAACTTTTTGTTGAAATCACCAATACTTTACGTGTATTAAAAAAACAAAAGGAAATCAACTTAATAAAAATGAAAATATTGGAATTACCAAAAATAGAATTGCAAAAATTCTCAGGGGAGTTCCGAGAATGGCAATCATTCAAAGAGCTCTTCGAGGAGTATGTCCATAATAATAAGGACATTAGTAACTCCAAAAAGATGAGCTATTTAAAATCTTGTCTTCAAGGAGATGCTAGACTAATGGTTAGTCACCTGATAACGGAATCAGGTGCAAATTACAACACTGCTTGGGAATTACTGGCACGCAGATATGATAACGTGCGCAAACAATTTAACGAACAGCTCAAAATGGAAATGGAGAAGGCACAAACAAGTCTCTCCGATTACCAAGCTTTTGCTCAAGAAAAATTCGCAGCACTCGAGTCACAACTGGAAGCACAAGATGTGGAACATAAGCGTACACTCGATTCGTATCGCTTAGAAATTGATAACAAACTCTCACAAAAGCAACAACAACTCGATGAAGCCGAACAACGCGAACTCAAATTAAAAGAGCGTTTCAATTTATTGGCGATTTCCGAGCAAGAGTTGTGTGAAAAATTGACTAGCACTGAAAATGCCTACGCCGCCCGCTTCCAGGCGGCCACAGAACGCGAACATAACTTGAATGAACGAGTGCAAGCGCTAACAAAGGAACTCAATGGGCTTAGAGCTTCCAATGAGAATAGGGAACGCGAGTTGCGTGACCAGTTAAATCTGTCACAGGATGAGATTTCGGTTTTACGATACTCTCAGCGCAGCTTTAACGAGAGCCTGGATCGCAGCAGTGGCATTAGTTCACCACGCAAATCCAGTATGTCGGAACTGGCGCGTCTGAAAAGTGAAGCGGATAGTTTGCATTGTGTGTTGGAGTTAAAGCTGCAGGAAATTACTTTTGAGGAGCAACGCACATTTAATGATGTGAACAATAAAATGTCTCCTCTTAAAATTGAGGAGAATGCAAAAGATGAGACGAAATATCTTGCAGAAAGAGATGTTGAAGTTGATGAGACAACAGAAGAGCACGACTTAATGGTAGCTAACAAGAAGTCGACAACTAATCAAAAACCATGGATCCGGGCAGAAACGAAGAAAACTAAAGAGGGGGTTAAAGCAAGCACCTCCTCAATGAACGAAAGTAAAATCAATGACAAAACAAAAGAGCAAAAGGAATCTTGGAGAGCTACAACTGGAAGACAAGACGTTAACAGGTATTTTATTCCCCGGGAGAGTCCTCACTTCGGAGGAAGTAGGGAAGAGGGTTATTTTTTTACAGATGCAACAATGGATCTTGACCCGCCTGATGAAGAGCCAAATGAAGACAAGACAATTAAAGTCGCTGACGATTGGGGTATGACAATGGAAAATGCAGGCGAATCGAATGAGGAATCGATAAATGTAACTATTGGTGAAGACGAACAAAAACTTTGGCATGATAAGGCACCTGATGAAAAGGAAAAATGCACCGATGTAGAAGGTGATACTACCGACAAGAATTCAGCGCAAAAGAATACAAAAACGGTTGCAGCTTTGGATGACACAAGAACATCCAAAAGTGGATCCAGCATCAGTAAATGCAGCAAGTCTGATGACGATAAACCAAAGAAAACAGATGAGAAGTCCGGCGACAAAAAGGAGAAAAACCATAAAAAAAAAGACGTAAAAGTAAATGAAACTATTGAAATAGCCGAAATAGATCCAGTTGGAAAAGCGGATGTAGTAACAACCATTTGGGAGTTACTAATACCATGGCAACTTGCGTTAAAACAAACGGACAAGCTAAAAACCAAACGACGACTACAAGCTGCAATCATTTTCCCAGCAGTCACTTTTGCCGCCCGGGAGAATGTTCAAAATTGAACATGTTCGTTGCTGCCAAAGGACGGACAACAACATTATATTTAAACCATTTTATATATTATGTTAAATAAGATAAGAAATAATCTTACTATTGATACAGTCCACTAATATTAGATCATCAAATCGAATTAGCAGAAATAGTGATGAACAAACTAATTCAACATAGAAAGGCTCGTAGTTATCGTGAACGTCATTTAGTTGGCGAACATGACACGATTAAAATTTTTAGTTACTTTTGTCGCCCGGGAGAATGTTCAAAATTGAACATGTTCGTTGCTGCCAAAGGACGGACAACAACATTATATTTACAAACTTTTATATATTTCACAATTATTAAATCTTACTATTGATACAGTCCACTAATATTAGATATTTATGTTCAAATATATTGAACATATACACATATACATAAACATACTTAAAATGCATTGTCATGCAAAACAATAGCATTCAATAGACAATAACACAAATATTACTAAGGATATGATGTTTACATATGATAACCCATGGGTTCTTAGAATACATTTTAGCAACTGCTTGTAAATGTACTCACATTAAAACAAACCCAAGGTCACACAACATGAAGCATAAACAATATGCTACATACATATGAACATACACACATACATATATATTTAGTTATTTAGGATATTTTGAAAAATAGTATATAAGGTTTCCAAATTACTAAATAAAACCAGAATGAAATATTCTCAGCTCGACTAAAGACGTTTTTTAATTCCCCCCACCAGTGGTAAGGATTACTAAAATCTTTGTTGAGTTTAAGTTTGATCTTACAAATCAAACAGTTTGATATATAATTTCAAACATTTGACTTCCACAATTGTTTGCGTGAGTGTGTGGGCGCTTATGAAAAAAATATGAAGCAAATTTCTTATAGGAAAATATTGGATATGCCAGGCAGGTAACCATAAATCTGACAGCTGCATACTGAAGGCGAACAGCACAAATCAGTGAGCTGTCTTTACAAGCTGACTTACCATGCTTGTGGCATGCAACATGCCGATTTGTTTGTATGCATTTGTGAGCCGGTCAGTGCGTGCGTCCTTTAGTGGCCATGCAACATGTCCGGAAGCCGGCTAGAGAGTTCAGAATTGTAAAAGCATTATGTGCTAGCAAGGCCAGTGAATGAAGACATTTGCGTCGAAATAAATGAAAGCAAATTATGACATGAAGAATTGGAGAAAAAGTGTTGAAAAATGTGTAGCAAGTTATGACATGAAGAATTGTAGAAAAAGCGTTAAAAATATGTAGCAAGCGTGTGCGCCTGAAAAATCAAAAAAATCATACGAAAAGTCTTACATTTTATTTGCTTTTACGAGAAAACAACAAAATGATTTCGTTAAAACTAAGAAATCACTCAAAAATCGTCAATAAATCGTATTTACACAGGTCGGCTTAGATTGCATTACTCTGCATTGAATTGGATTTACAGCACAACGAAACCGACATGCATACCGTTGCACCTACACAGCTACATACTTAAGTATATGTGTGCAATGCATGTATTGTTTTGGCAGTTGCGTGCTGTTGCATGTCACTTATTCTTTCAATAATCCAGTAATTCACTTGCCACACCATGCTCCGCTTCTATCTAGCTACCAGCTAAGCACCATCATTGCTTGCAAAGAAATACCTCTATTGAGCTGTCAGAAATATGTACATGTCGATAATGCTTGGTAATGCGTTTGATGTCGGAAATACCGAAATTCATTTTGCTCGAATTACCGGGCACATTAACAACTTGTTACACTCTATTTTACACTCTACTTTAATTTTGGTTTTCTTGCGCACTCGTCGCCTGCCCAAAGCATTATTGGCATGTTGCACGTCCAAGTGCACCTAAGATACTTATGCGCCGTTGCCCGTTCTGTTGATGGACAGGTTAAGTGTTATTAAGCTTGTATTGTTTGTAAGCTTATTGCATTTATGCCCCTTTCCCAACAGGTGTAGGATTAATTGTTGGATTTGTTTGAGTAAATGCTGCATTGGAAAAATTCTACAAGTAAACGACACTCAGCGTTGCTTATAAGCTGATGTGGGTGTTGATTGGTTGAATTGTGTTGCATGTGGTATTGTTTGTAAATGTGATACACCTTGTACTTTCACATAACATGAAAATAATTTTAATTTGATTTTCTATTGTATGGTTAAAAATAAAAATCCAAAAATCCAAAATCATTTGCTTTCCTTCAAGCAAATTTGGTAGCATTTTTGATGGCATTCATTACAACATACGGATCACATTTCTCTCTCTAGTTTCTGGCTTATATTATTCACTGCATAGATTCCTGCGTACTCGTGTATACAACTTAAGCTCAAACCTTTTCCAAAGCACATATTTAAATTGTTGAAGGCCACAACACCTTTCTCTGAATTCATTCGCAACGGTTATATACGAACTTCTGACTTCATCTCTATGTGCCACAACTTTTCCAAACATTCTTAATAACTCGCCTTTCGTTTATTCCAATAGTTTTTGGCTAATTGTTCACATTTAGGTTAGTATACCTGATCTAATCAGCCTTAACCAGCAGACTTGAATCTTTTTCAAAAACGACGTTGAGATGCTTGATGTAACTAAGGACCTCACGTTTATCAAAGGCTCATGAATACTATATCAAAACTGTCCAACAATCTAGCAAATGACGTTTCAAAAATGAGACGAAACAGAAAAAATCGCTTACATATAGCAAGTGTATGGACAATTAGACAAAGATGCGGCTACTAACAAAAGGTTTCAAGGCCGGAGAATACTCCTGTGGAGCTCACAGAGGTAATCTAGTGGCTGATGCCCAGATCGTACTGAAATTATGGAGAGAACACTCCTTCAGCCTGCTTAATGACAGTGAAAACATGGCACCGGTAGATGGTTCAATTGATTTCCCATTCGATATCACAATGCGTTAAAGCTTGGAAAAGACCCACCTCTTCAGCCGACTTCAAAGCTGTTTTTATAGCACAAAGATGAGATATTTTTATACCACGATGCCTGAATTTGGTATTCCCGAAAAACTAATGCGGCAGTGTAAACTGACATCGAGCAATGCCAAAAGCTTCGTCAGGATAAGGAAGGGCCTCTCCGAGCCGTTCGTTACCACTGCTGGAGAATATAATTCGAGTTGCAGAGCTGAATGGAAAATGTACAATCTTCTACAATAGTATACAACTGCTGACGTACGCCTATGACATCGATATCATTGGCCATAAAAAACACGCCATTAGTTCTGCTTTCTACAGGTTGTTCAAAAAAGCGAAGCATGTGGGTCTGGTAGTGACGTGGGCAAGACGAAATATTTCGTGCCAGCCAACAAACAGTCGTCGCATTCTCGACTCGGCTGCCACGTCACAGTTGACAGTCATTACTTCGATTACGTCAGACTTGAAATACAATGCAAAATAATTCTTTCCCAAAGGTACTACTTCGGATTGAGTAGACAAATGAGAAGTCGACGACCAAAGACCAAATTATACAAGTCCCTAATTGTATACATGCAGAGGCATAGACGATGACAACTTTTGACGAGTCGGCGTTTCGAGTTTTCGAGACAAAGGTCCTTTGGAAGATATATGGTCCTTTGCGCATCGGCAACGGCGTATGTCGCATTCGATGGAACTATGAGCTGTACGGGATATATCAGTTAAGTAAGGTTCAAAAGTCGATCCAAAATCGGATCTTACTTGGAGAGCTGAGAGCGCCGGTCCCTTATAATGCCTAAATACACCAAGATATTATCGAAAATACTCTCAAAAATCGTCAAAGTAATTTGAATCTGTCATAAATTTGTTGGAGTAGTTGATATCAATTTTAGCAATTTCGAAAGGTTTGCCAAAAGTATGACTGCCCATTTGTTTCAACCTCATTTTTCAAAATCTTTTTTTTTTTCTTCAAAATCTGTACTAACATATGGAGCAGCAAATGACTGGGTGTTTCCACCTCACCGCGTTTCATCCAACTTTGGTTGTCAGCGTCCGACAAAATTTGCCTTGGGTCATTATAAGAACTTTCACATTCGCGGCAAGATAAACCTAACTGAGAGCGAGAAGTTCAGTGGATCACCGGCGTTTCACACTAGGCCAGAAGGATCTCGCAGTCGCACAGGAGTCAGTTCTTGACCAGCGTCCGTTAACACACGTGGAGTTCAGAGCGCTAGATGACAGTGGACACCCAACTCGTTTTCAGTCCTATGCAATCAGGACAAAGGTACCATCTCTTGCTCGCTTATCTGTTTTGCAGTTTCCAGCATTTCCGCTTTGACTAGGCACCTAGATAGTGAGACCAAACACTCCTTAACTAAGTAACAGCGCTCAGTCAGCAAGCTCAAAGCTATTATTGCCGCTCTGCTGTAAAAGTGAGCTTCCCTGAGTTTCAATTCATCCGGAAAAAGTTCACTGCACCTCTCTTCCAGTGGTTTCGCCTTAATCACATATCCTCAATACTAAAGAATTTGTATTATCCAATACGACAATAGAATATGAAGACTCAGTTATACAATTACTGTATATATGTTCAATTTTTCAATGGCAATGCCGACGAAAATTACTGAGACGATAAACCACGTGATTCAAACTACTGGGCGCCATAATATATTCTCGTAGGTATTTATAATGTCAAAACTTCGGAATATCGGTCGATAGTAGTTTTAGTTTGTCCAGAAAGCTGATAAACGTTATCGGGGAGATGCTCTTGTGGTGATTTACTTCCGCTACCTACAGATAGATAGATATTAAAATTGATATAGTCCATTGCCCTCCCGTAAATCACATATGGTCACAAAGGTCCAGCATGTTATAAATATGATCCCTGGCAACGTAGATGTTTCTGCAAATTGCTGGGGAATCCAGTATCAGGCGTTTGGGAGTTTCCTGTTCCTGAGCCAGAAGTTCTCGCAAGAGATTATGCCCATGTTAGACAAGTGCTTCCTCAGCCTGCAGTGTCCTGTACAAAACGTGAGATGGAGGCTGCACTTGTCTCGGGGGAGGTTGATCTTTTCCTTAAACCGTGCAAGGCGGTAATCTCCCAGAACTAGTTTGCCTGTTGCACTTTCTCCTCCATGCGGAGCAGCTCCTTTGTAGTGCCCACTGCAATGCATGGTTCTGGCTCTGCTGCCGCGGGCTAGTTCGTCGGCCAACTCATTGCCGGTTACCCCTTTATGCCTCAACATTCAGATTAGGTGTACAAGTTTCACGCTAATAGGTGGTTCAGACTTCCTATACATTCCTACATACATCAAAAACGAATTATCCGCATACGCTGAGATCGCTTTTAGTGTCGCTTGACTATCGCTAAGTTCAGCGATACGCTGGTTTCGGTGGAGATTGATTTCTGCACACTGACTTATAGCAAAGACTTCTGCTTGAACGATCCTTGAAAATGGCCCCAATGCCTTCCGATATTTTCGAGCCGTCAGTGTACCACTGGATAATGCTGCTACTCAGTAGTATGTCGAGCGTGGCATCATACCACTTCGCCTTACTGCCAAGAGTAATTGAGTAACTCTGAACTTATTTGTAAAGTTAGTTCTCTTCGTAACGCCGCCTTTTGGAGAAGAGCCAGTGGTGTGTCTTCCCCTAGGGACTTCATTTGTTGATACGACATTATCTTTCTTTTTCTTAAACCCTCAGCTGCTATTCTGTTATATTTCGCTGCTTGTTTGATCACTAGATGCAGCGAGCTAGCGAGTCTTTGCAGCTTCGATAGTTGAAGACTTACCGAAGACACCGTTTTCTTAGATGCCCAAGCAACCGCTCTATAAGTGACATTAGGTCTTACGACTGTGGTATACAGCTATCTTATGATATCTGGCTTGCAGCCCAGCGATCCGTCGGCTAGGCGTCTTCATAAAATGAGTGCCTTGCTGGCAACTGACTTATATCTTAACCGTCAACATACGTCTTGAGAGGCAGTTGTGTCAAAAAGGCTGCACTATACCTCTTAATAAAGTATTTTGAAAATACCGTTTGTTTTTGTGGAATATGTAACAATATTTAAGAGAAACTCTTGATAATTCCAATCCAGCTCCAACCCTTTTACTTTATGATATCAAAAATCAATGAAAAGACGCAAACGTCTCCTAAATTCAACAAATCAATGTGATATTGTGGTGAATAAAATTCCAAATAAATACATAAATTGCCACTCAAAGATTTAATAAAATTCTATTTTGGTCAATATTGAGATGTCAAAGTGTTTCTGTATCATTTTGACATGTCAAGAAAGCAACCGTAAATGTCCCCAACAATACAAATTTATATGTATGTGTATGTGAGAAAGCCCAACCGAAATGAGCGTTTAAACAATTTAATAGCAGCAACAAGGTATGCATGACAGCTACAATAATAACAACAATAATGATGGCAACAACAATAAATTGATAGAGCAGTCAAGTGCAATATGCTTAATGGCATAACAAATAGGAGTACAAATATACATACATGCGGACAAACATAAGCATAACGCAAGATTAATAATAACACATGAATGTTGTTGAAGGTGGAGAGAAAGAGTAAGAAGAAGAAGCGGTACAGGAAGGTGGTAACTTAACAAGAGGAGTGGCAGCTAGTTAAGAGTAGTAGTAGCTGGGAAGAAGGTGGCAATAAAAAATATAACAACACATGTCCACTGAACAGCTATGTAAATACATATACACAAATACATGTGTGTGTGTGTGCGTATTTATATATATGTATGTTTGTTTGAGTATATGAGTGCATACAAAGACAACAAGTAAATAAACACCCACTTACCGGCACCTGAGTGCACATAGACAGAGTGAGAGCGGAGCTTTCACTTCCATTGAAGTATGTGTGTGTATATATGTGCTGACACACATGCATGTCCGTACGTTTGGTGGCATTTAAGGTGCACAAAGCACACAATTGCAATAAAACAACAAGAATAGCAACGGTAAACACTTGACGCTTTTGCACAGCAGAGCAGCTAGAGCAACACTTGAGGCGCACTTGAAGCGCCACTACAAATCCAATTCACTCTAATCCGGGCAGCGGGCGCGCAGCAACAACAACAGCAGTCGAAACAATGGCGCTATAACGAACAACAACAACAACAACAACGGCAGTCATCAAACTGAAGCACGCACTACAGCTACTAAGCAAACAACAACTTGAACGCCAGCTACAGTGCCACCACTGCCGCCAAGCAGGTGCAACAGCAACAAAAATAGCAGGAGCAACAAAAAAGTTTGTTGAAAAAACCAAAGTCAGCAAATACGAAATTCAATAACACGATTAAGCTTTGGCAGTGCAGCAGCACTAACAACAACAACAACAAAACAACGTGTCGTGCAACACCTGCACTGAGGAAAGTAAATTGACGTCCAAATAAAGGTGGCGTAAGGTGTGTGCCCCAAAGTCGGGGCGTCTTAGTTGTGAACGCTCTTAGCTAAACTGCTGGCATGTTGAGTATTTGGCAGCGCCTAACGGTTATTCGTCCGTCCGCTCGTTGTTTTGAGCAGCTGTCAACAGCATTGGTGTTATGCATGTGACATTTGATTGGCTTTTAATAATAAACAACAACAACATAAACAGAGAATTACTAGAGAATTATCAAATATTGTTCTTGTGTTATTGTTTTCTTGCAACAAAGCAAACACTTGCAGCACAACAATAAAAACGAGTAGCATATGAAGAAATATTGAACTTTATAACTATTTGCACATACAATTATATATTTTGCATTTCCTTGTACTATGTACATACATACATATGGGAGGACCAAGTTAAAGAGATTGTCATGGAGCTTGTAGATGTCTAAACTCGGCTATAATCACGTAAGTGGTGTCTTCGCCAAAGAAGAAGAAGAAGATGCCAAAACTCCTTCCATGCAATCTGAACTCGGCGGGCGATGCTTTAAAATTTGTTCAGCTAGTTCAAGGTCACTCACCGAAAATATTCGTATTTATTCAAAAGAAGCCAAGGCACTTCATTCCTTATCAACCGCTTTAAACTATTTTTTAGTTAGTTACTTGTTCAGGTCTTGGAACACAGGCATTATAGAGCATAATACCAAAAAGTTACTCTGGAGTAGTGTAGATAGTTAACATACCACAAAGCTGCCAATTCTATAAAAAAGGGAGCTCGGTAAAACTGTTGTGATTATCCCAGGCCACCTACCCTGAATCTGGTGGAATGCAGAGCAAGGGCTTAAGATGATGAGACCCTAGAACATTATCTATATGAATGCCCAGTATTTATCCGGATGAGAAGGGAGATATTTCACGGTTTCCAATTATGCAACTTAAGAGACATTGGCCACTTGAGATGAACAAGAATCAGAGTTTTTACCAAATCCACTAAGATCTTGGATAAGGCTTGAATTTGTTACCACCAGGCAGCACGATGGGCTTAATGATGGCATAAGTGTGGCCGCAAGCGGTTCCAATGCTCATGAGCCTTCCTTTTCAACCTACCAACTCATACAGCAAAATAACAAAGTGCTTTTGGAGTCCAGCTAAGAATTGATATTTGGTTAGTCTGGAGAGTAAGACTTCCGCATGCTGGTCTTATCGATTTTACTGGTATGTTTTAGATATACAGTGATCTCAACTTCTTTTTTTGAATCGACTCAAAACAATTTGGTTAATGTACCAAAAGATCTGAATGTTTTGCAAAAGTTAAGTTGAGTAGAGGGCGCAATATAGATGGTTGACAACGTTACTTAGGGTGAAACTTTCAGCAAATGCATCAATACTCGTCATAAGATGTGAATTTATGAATATAACGTCGAAACTGTCCAACATCCAACATCCTCAAGTGAAAGGCTTTCCTGCCAAGACCTATGTCAAGCCCTTTAATTAAGCATTGGTATGCTTATATTGACACAGGAACCTATTTTGAAGACGTTGCTGAACACTTGTTTACGATAGTAAAGTTAAATTTGATCCGTGTACATATATCATATCACATTCCTGCTGACTTTGAGGTCATACAAGAACGATTTATTTACTTCATACCTTTATTTGCGTGATATTAGGTGCAATGGTAACTACTTTTAGTTCTTTGTGAAGTTAGAAAACGGATCTTAGTTAGACTTTTTATTCCCACCCACTCACCGGCATGTCTGAAAGTATGACAATTTGGGTAATTAAGCCTTGATTTCGCAAAGGCGGGTCAGAAGGTACCGTTGAGTTGTTTCTACTTCTGGGTAGCCAAAGAACATGCGTTTGAAGGCGAGCGAAAGTGAGACCACGAATCATCTCCCGAGGGTTGTGCGCTGGGTTTGGGATACGCCAAAAAACATCTGCAATGAAAAGGACATAATAGTCTCTACGCCCGATGGAAAAGAATGACGTTGTTTTCTAGTGTTTTAGATGTCCATCTATTCCGAGGTTCTAGCATAGCCTTGGACCACTATCTATCCGGCCGATGTAAAAAAGCATACTCAACGATTGAAACTTATGTGTGCTCTGCCCAATCCATAAACAGGTAGATCTCAAAATCCAAATACCGTGGGATACGCCTCCTTAACATCGCATATAAGGTTCTATGAAGCGTAATGTGTGAAAAATTGAAGCCCACCGTCAACAAACTGATTGGACCTTATCAACAACTGACCAGATTTCAGTCGAAACCTCTATCGGGTGACTTGTTCATCTACTCCTGGAGAAAGTAATTGGAGCTGTCGAGCTGAAAAGAAAAGGTACAATCTTCTACAAGAGTATATGTACAACTGCTGGTGTATGCCAATGACTATTATACTATATCATTATCCATACTGGATAAGGAAACGAAGCAAATGGGTCTGATAGTGAATGAGGGCAAGACGAAATATCTCCTGTCATAAAAAAACAGTCGTCGAACTCACCACTTGGCTCCCACGTCTGTCTTGGAACCAGTATTAACACCAACAACAACGTCAGCCTCGAAATCCAACGCAGAATAACTCTTGTCAACAGGTGTTATTTCGGACTGAGCAGGCAATCAAGAAGTAAAGTCGAACAAAGACCAAAATCTACAAATCTCTCGTCATTCCCATCCTGTTATATTGCACAGAAGTATGGACGATGTAACAATTGTTGAGTCTGCGTTACGAGTTTTCTAGAGAAAAGTTCTTCTTTATGGTCATTTGCGCATTGGCAACGGCGAATAACGCAGTCTATGAAACGATGAGCTGCACGAGGCATCCGACGATATTAACATGGTTCAGCTACTCTACCTAAGCCAAGTCGCCTGAATGGATGAGATATTCTTTTATGGATTTTTTCTATTTATGAAGGGTATTATAGCTTCAGTGCAGCTTAAGATAATGTTTGAATGAGATTCGCGAAAAATTACTATTTTTAATACTGCTGCATTGAGAGTAATGTGCGCTCGGAGTTAAGACAAAAATCTTCAAATTGGCGGGTTCCGTTGGGCACATACATACTATAATAAATTTAAGGAACAACCAAAACAATGTTCCTAGAATTTTTCAGTGGTGTGATTGAGTTTGGCGGATTGATTGATTAAACACGTAATTCATTTGGAAATCGCACACCTTTCTTTAAAAAATGAAATTCAAGGAATAACATAAAGAATTAGTATTTAATAAATCATTAAAGAGCAATGCACTCCACCCTTAGGATACAAAAAAAAAATAATTCCACCGCTAACTCGCACCTCAAGCGTAAAGTTTCTTCCATTACAATAATAGATAGTTTACACGCTGCCAAATGATATGCAGATGCTAATAGCAAACATTTTCCCTTGCAATTTGTTTACATTAAATATTTTCCATTATCTGCTGTGAAGCAGGCATTGCAAAGTAACGGAAAAGTAACCAAATCCAAAGGGGATGGCTTAACGCTTGGGATGGTGGGATAAAAAGCTGAGGCGGACCTGGGTAGATGGATGATGGTGAATTGAAAGTTGTTGGGATGGGCGGCGCACAGAAGACTGGCGTACACCCAAATGCAATGCAATCAAAATAAAAGCGTGCGTGCAACAATAACAAAAACAACCGCTGTAGTGACAACAAATGGGAAAATGAATAATAAAAACAACAACAACCACACATAAGGGCACAAATGTTTTTTACATAATCGTATGTATGTGTGTTTTCATGGCTTTGCGCTCACGCAAACTTATGCGCAACTGCATATAATCACACGCACACACATTCACACTCACAAATTTATACACGCACTTATTTATTATCAATCCATTTGCAATGCGAACGCACGAAAGTGCACGCAAACGCGTTGCAAACACACTCATCCGCACATACACACACAGCCACACACTTGTGTGCGCAATCGAATGCGTGAAACTCAAATTTATTTTGCAATTTATCATTGAAAACAAAGAAAGCAAGCAAGTTTGAAGTGCGGAGAAAAATATAGGAAGCGGTATCGCTAAAAAGGTGGCAAACAAAATTTTTCTGTTGAGCGGAGCGAAGCCTGTGTGTGTGTGAGCAAACAAATGCGTGTGCGCTTGCATAGTGTTAGGTTAGGAAAACTCAAGTGGATTGAAAGTATGCAGGGCCAGGGAATGCTTCTTACAAATTCATACGATTGTTCGATTGTATGGTATGTGTAAGCATGTTTGTATATAAACATATGTAAATGTAAGTACGTTTATAGGTACTGTTCATGCTAAGCATACATACCTTTGTAAATAAGTGAGAAGTGTCCCCCGAAAATATCTAGATTTCCCCCCTCGAACACCTTCAGAGCACTGCCTATATGCTTCCAGTTAAGTACCTGCAAAACTTCGCTTCCGAAGCTCTGCTGGAATGTTTTTGCAAAAATCATTCCTGTAGCCATCTGCTGAGAGGATTCCTAGGAACATCAACATTACCTCGATGGCAGATAAAATCTTATCGAGCAGAATACAGACTCACTCAAAAAATCACTGACGGCTATTCACAGTGGAGTTAACTCCCTCTCATTGCAGAGGTAGAGCTCGAACTACATCTATCTCACGAAACTAGAAAGAATCTCGCTCATATAAGTTCTGAATCGCTTTCTACTGAATGACATACTTGGAGTCCATCCACCACCCATTGCAGAAGAAGAGCTCGAATTGCTTCGGGAATCTAGAATTAACTCGGGTTACCTTGTTCTCGATATTGTAGCTGGTTAAACTCTTACCTAAACAGAATTGACGCCGATTAGACGAACTTGAGTTCTGTCTACAATGAGTCCACGCATAATTCTTATCACCTCTTTCAAACACCATGATGTTCACCTATGGTCTGACCACATTAAAATAGAATGTGTCTTCGGGGTTCCTTTCGATAGCAATTAACTTGAGCCTTTTTATCCAGAAAAGGTCTAGATATCTCGTACAACAACGAAAATAAGCAAGAATCAGTCAACTGTTCCATCAAAGACCAGTCTTTATCGATGGTACTGTGAGCACTCAATAGAGGTCATAAATCACCCCAAAACCAATTTCGGAAAAGTCGCCTAAAATCAGTTTTTGTTTCGGAAACTGGTCAGATCGATATATGACCCATCGTGAGATAGTGGGACCAGATTGCATTCAATATTTATCGGTGGTACCGTGAGCACTCAATCGAGGTCGTAGATCACCCCAAAACGAATTTCGGAAAAGTCGCCTAAAATCAGTTTTTGTTCCGGAAACTAACATTCGTCATCGTCATATGACCTATCGTGAGGTATAGGAAACTAAAGGCATTGGTGGAACCAGCATACATCATTGTACAGACGTTTGAATGTAAACATTTTTTTCACGTTGGTTCCCACCCAAAAGAGGCCCGCACAGATTAGTTGAGAGATACATATGTTAACAAAATACAATAACGATGCTTCGAAACATGACTGTGACATCGTGACTATTATTGAATCGGAACTTTATGTGTATGAGCCCTAAAGTAAATAGCAGTCTACTGTATGGATGTTTCAAGAGGAGCCGAATCCAACAAAATTTTTTTCGCCCAGGAAGCCCTTCGATGAAAACAGTTGCCTGTTTTTTGGAAAAACTCGACCATCCTATTGGAACAACGTAGAACAGTACATTATGAGTGATACACAACCGTTTGTTTGCCTGCTGATTTAAGAAATCAGAAAAACCAACCATCGAAAGCGGATCATTCTCTACCACGACATTGCGAGCTCTCAGACATCGACTGCATTTTCGAGCAATCAAAAGTATAGTCCTGACTTGTTACCGTTCGTAAAAAAATAAACTAAGAGATTAACGTTTTTGACACCAAAAGAGACTGTTGATCTTTAAAGGGCATGTTTTGAATATACCTCGATCAGACTGGCAAAAGTGCTTCGAAAATTAATTCAAACCTATGCGAAAAAACTTACTTTTATTTTTAAAAACAATAACATTTGAAAGCGATTAGTTTTTTATGATTCCATCCCAATAAAAGTTTCTTTAATTTTGATCTCTTATGCAGTCACTTCTGTTATTATCAATTTCGATATTTTCGAGAATTTTGTTCAGTCACGGTAACTAGTAAAGTTTTAGGAAAAAGAGTAAGGAGGTATAGAAATGATACCGAATTGCTCTGCTCGTTGGTACAAATTTTCAGTTCATTTTATTTTGAATTTCTTTCAATGTTTGCAGTTGTGCCGTGTATCTTTAAAACATTAAGCAATATAAAATATTGTAGGCCTGAAATTTTTGCGAAATAAGTTGCTTTGTCTGAACGTAAAGGCCAGCAAAAGAAGATTAATTAGCGACTACAGCCAACAAAAGTTTTCATTTGAAAACACAGCTCAGGATACTATGTTAAGCGTGTTACATTTCTTGCTTTTACTATTATTGATATTTAGTAAAGAATTTTTGTTGATTTTAAATTTAATAATTTAATTTTAAATTGGTTTTTAAGTGGTTTTAAATAAATAAATACTTAGAACAAGTTGGAACATATGTTTTCCAGTTGAATTTTCTTCCAACCATTTATTCATTAAATATGTATTTATCAGCAAGTATTTAGAAAATTTGGTATACATTTTTTATACTTGTATTTGTATGTTTCTATGTAAAAGTAAAATAAATTTAATTGGTTCTCACTTATCCAGCCGCTGTCAAAGTGAATATCTATAATAAGTTGCCTAGACGTCAACACTTTAGCGTGCTTAGGTCAGATCTATTTACGAGTAATCATACACTGATTTGCATATACTCGTAAAAGTACAATAAAAGTTTAAACATTAAGCTGGGTCGCTGAACTAGGGTTCCAATAATAATGCGTATATACATATGGTTATATTTTCCATACATACTTCAAGATCTTATAATACTTATATAGTATAATATGCAGAATGTTAGTGACATGATTTCTTTAAAAAAAAACATACTAATTGTTAAGAAAATTCAATTGTTTTTATTCAATGTAAAATACCATCGATATCAGTATCGACAGTTTTGGTTATTAGCCGCCCCACTCAGATGAAACGTGTACGATTATTAAGCCACAAAATGGTAAAAGCGCACGTGAAGTTGCAAATAAAAAACGATTATTTTGGTAATAGAGTTAAATAATTTGTTAACATATTTATAAAATATTGGCGCTGAAAGCGCGTAGTTCTAGTTTTATTCGTCGCATCGGGTCATACTATACCTTTTTGGAAAGCTCATTTCATGCGCTAACACGTGTTTGATTGATTATCGTTTTTTTTAAGTCATTCGTGAGTTATAGCGTCGCAAACATGGAGCAAAATAAAGAGAAAATATGGCATATTTTACAGTACTACTACGATAAAGGCAAAAATGCATCTCAAGCCGCCAATAAAATTTGTGCAGTTTATGGACCCGATACAGTTTCCATTTCCACCGCACAACGATGGTTTCAACGTTTTCGTTCTGGTGTAGAGGTGGTCGAAGATGCGCCACACTCCGGAAGGCCTGTCGTCGAAAATTGCGATAAAATCACTGAATTGGTCGAAAGAGACCGGCATAGTAGAAAAAAAAAATAAATAAAATTCAATAAAAATACCGCAAGACTTTTTTGACAACCCAATATTAAAAATGGCCGAAACGAGACTTAGAAATCATATCATCTCTTTTGGACAACCCAATATAAATATCCTGTAGTTAATTTTGAAGTAAATTTTAATTTCTCTACTACTGGTACTGTAAGAAAGAATGCATGGTTCGGGTCCGAGTTCGCTCATTTTCGAACTGTTACATCTATATTTACAGTGTCGATAGAGGTGGTTAAGAGTTTTGTCTTGAACGAGTTGTGAATTTAAGGTAAAATTCACGTATTTCATGTTAGTTAAAATTAGATGAATGAGATTAATCGAAAGCATTTTAACCAAGAAATGCACTCAGAAGTCTGAATTTGACCTAAGTATAGATTCCACAGTACTCACCAATTGTAATTGGTATTTAATCCTACTAGTATGCTTCAATGGGTCCGCTTTAGATATTTTAAACAAAAAGTGATTTTTTACCTTATACATATATGTTTATTCAGAGCCACTAAATACAATCAAATTTGATCCGGACCAACAACCAAATAGGTTTCTTTTCAGCCAATTCAAGCATACCAATGCTTAATACATTCTTCTATACGCATATTTTAAAGGGGGTGTTCTGCTCTAGAAATCAAATTTTGGGCATTTTTTTGAATTTCATTTAAAAAAAGTCCAAAAATATTTTTACTATCCCTTTTTTTCTGGTGTTTTTTATTGATATCTTAAGAATACAGAAAAAAAAATTTACAAAAAAATATTAAAAACTAAACCAATTAGAGGGGGGAGAGACAGGTGTAAAAAAAATTGCACATCCTGGTGACATTGATCCTCACTCTCCTGGTGGTCTGAAAAAAAAAATCAAAAGAAATTCTTAATCAGTAAAGATGCTGTTATAGTCCCTACCTCAGGGAACAGGAAAACAATTTTTTGAAAAATGGCGACTGCCTGAAAATAAAAATAATTTTTTACGCTTTTTTTGAAATTCCTGAATTTTTTTTTAAGTATTAAAAACATAAGATTAAGGATTATATAAAGACAAAGGATTATATAAAGAAGGTTCACACAAAATTTCCAGTAAATCGGTTGTATAGAACTTGAGATAATGCCGGTACCGTGTGGAAAAAAGTTGTTTCGAGAAAAACGCATTTAAAAAAGTGAGTCTACCTACCTACCGGGGTAGGTACTGCGTCACTAAAGTAACTGTAGCTCTTAAAATAATTTTAATTTTTAAAAATCCTTTGGAGGATATGTTCTTAAGGGTCTACACTTTAAATATATAAAAAAATCGAATTTTTCAAAATTCTAAAGTAAAATACCCCCCTTAACCTTTATGTGCTCGGTAGTCTACGTTTGTAGCATTCTTGCAGAAAAAGTTGATTTAAAAAAATTTTTCCATAACAACATGGTCCGAAATTTTCAGTAGCTTCCCAAAAATCAATTCTAAGCAGCTTTGGCTACTAAGACTTTAAAAAAATAGTTTACAGCACTCCCCAGACCCTACTTTTCAAAATGACCATCTCCTGGAGGTTAGTCTACAAATGTAGACACCATGTAAAATGTGTGAAAATTCCCATCACTCTTCCACTCAACTCTAATTTTTTAAATGCGATTTTTAAATAAGGAGGCTCTGCTTGCGTTACAGACTTTTTAGAGTGTTTCGCAGTAGCAATAATTGTTTTTGCAGTGATTTATATTTAATATTTATATTGTGGTGATCAGTTTTGCATTGCTTCTCAAACATTTCTTGGTGCATAATAATTTTAAGTATTTGGAGAAACAACAATAAATGTGTCTGGACATGCCTCAAACCGTCCGAAATTAGTCTTTAAACCGTAAGTCTATCTTTTTCCATGATATGGATTATATACAAGAAAATTGTAAACACAGGCTAGGGTACGAAGAGCTTCAAAACCATATTGAGAATTTATTGAGTGAGGTTGATGAAGAAGCAGAAGAGGACCTAGATTTTGATGATTCTACTGATGATTACGTACCACCTGGTATAAATCCCGAAGAATCTGATGCTGAAAACGAAATGATACTTGAAGAAGACGATATTCGATCCGATGAGCAGATAGAAGGCGTATTGGTTGAAGCTGATTACGAGGAAGAGATGGATTTCGAGGTGGAGGCAGATGAAGAGCGTCTTGGTTCGCTGCTTTCAAAAGACAAAAAAATGGGAAAAACTGATATACAAATTTTCAGTACGCCCTTGACAAATGCTATTGTACATGGGAAGTACGAGTAAAACAAGCCACAGTATATTCTTGACTACAACGCTACCAAAGGAGGCGTCGATGCAATGGATAAAATGCTTTCTGCATACTCTACTAAACGGAAAATTTTACGTTGGCCTTTAGCAATGTCGGATTCAGTATATGCATATTCGGAAAACAACGACCATAACCACAAACAGACAAACGATGAAAGTTCCTGCGATGCCTTGAAAAACAGCTTTTCATGCCAGCAATTGAACAGCGCTCTGAAAATCCAAGGGTATTAGACCATGCTCCAACACGCCTGGCTATTGAAATGGCAATGGGTAGTTCTCCTGTTTCCGGCACTATTGCGAACCACTTGCCTGATATTTCTAACGGCTTTCAACCTATGCACCCTGTTCGTTGTAAAAATAATAAAGCTGGAAAGCGTAAAACCACACCAAGATTTGCAGTTGGCGTAAAAAACCTGTATGTGACACACATGCCCCAACATATACTTTGGTTAAATGTTGTACCACGAATGATATTTAAACATTTTCAACACAACTATGTATCTAAAAATCATATATTACATAATAAATATGCATTCAAGTACAAAACTGTTCGTGCCAGTGCTTTTCTTCATATGTTGACATAGTTTTCCATACAAATACATAATTGCTACAAATGTAGACTTCCGACCGCCAACGTAAGTTTACAATCCCGAGCACATAAAGGTTAAGCCAATCTAGCCCTTCCGAGGTCTCAGCAATTTTTTGTTTTTTTTTTTTTCGATTTCAGCTAATTTTTGAGGTACAATTACATTTTGGAACAGTTTCGACGCCATTTTCATCATATTTATAAATCCGCAACTCGTAGCCTATAATGATGCAATTTAAGACTGTAGGATACCCAGCTACGCTAACCAGAGTCCCTTTTTGCGACCTTTACTCGACGTGATTTTTAAAAAATATGCAGGAATTTATCAATGACGCACTTCACACCAAATGCGTTAACCAATCTCTGTTGAGTGGATGCATAAACATCTTTTTGATATCTGTATGATTTTATCGTGATTAACAGAAGTGAGTGGGCGACTCGGATGAGGCAAGTTGACGACGATTTCACGAACTTCAGCGAGTGCTTTGTGCCGGTCAAATGATTCAGTTCTTGTGGTACAAGCCTAGCATTGACAAGCTTTATACCCAAAACTCTAAACAAAATGTTATCATACCCAAAACTTTAACCAAAGTCGATTTTGAGATCTGTTACTATCTGTACAAAACCAACAGGACGATTTTATGTTTCTTTAGGGATCAGTCGGGTAATCTGGCCTGTTCTTTTTTGTCCATTTTTTTTCATAGAAATTTTTATTCTATAATAGAACTTTTTTCACATATCTGAGGTACTTATATAGTGGAGTGTATAAGCAAAATTTTTCGTAATATTTCGACGACATTTGTCGGAGAAATGGCTGCGTGAATGAGATGCTTTTTTCACTGGCGGACACGATTTCTCGTGTTTGGATCATTTGAAACACAAAAACCCAATTTATTCTTAAAAAGAACGAGAATGGTTATCGTCCCTACTAGAATCATGAAAAAATGTTGATAAATAAAAAAGTAATTAACTTTTTTTTTTAATTTTTCCTCATGTTTTTTTACATAAATTTGGTCGTTCCATTGTCAATAAATTATAAAAAATGTTTAATCTAGTAGAGACGATAGCCAGACGCTTTATCAACATTAAAAAAAAAATTAAGTAAATCGGTTAAGTAGTTCGACCGGAATCATGTCCGCCAGTTAAAAAAAGTGTGTTTTGAGAAAAACGCGTTTAAAGTTTGAGGTGTGCATCCCGAGCACTCCGAATGTTGAGCGGTATTATTATTTTTGGGCCTTTTTCGAAACCTTCCAATAGTAAAGTGGGTTCCTACATTAATTTTAAGGGTATAGAGGAACAGAAAATGCAAAAAAAAATATTTGAAAAAGATTACCCTACTGACCCCTTAAATATTTTTTGATGTTATCATCAGTCAGTTAATTGACGACTCGTACGAAGCAAGTTTGTTATGTCGCGACCTTCTTTGAATGCTTTATGCCACTTTAATATATGTATGTAGGTCTGGTTTGATTTTGATCAGATGGTTTGCACTTGAATATCAGTCCGGGTCGGATTTGATCAGATGCTTTATTTGTAATAGAATTTTTAAAAGGAAAAAATAAGCTTTTACAATGCGTAGTTGAAGTAAATCGCGTCCAAATAAAGATATTTACAATAAACGATTTGCTTGTAAATATTTACCTATGTATGTATGTATACTTTATAGGTATTTATAAAATTACAAAAATTCCTTGTAAAATATTTTACCAGGAAAGCGGCGTTTCAAGTTCCTCCCTATTCGTGATTCTTCGAAGAAAATTAATAAAATTTCAAATTTCACACGAAACTTTGAAAACAAAGCACTCAGATGCGCTTTATACCATACATTCATATGAATATGGTATGTATGTATGTATGTGCATATGTATATATGAATAAAATTATTTATTTGTGCTTTTTCTACTTCACCATATTCCAGCTTATTGCTGCATAAACAAATAATTGACAATAAACGCTTATTCACAAACGCCTCCTTCCAATTTGTGTGCTTGCGTGTGTGTGTGTGTGTGAGTTGTATTTTAACTCAAAATCACATAGAACAATTGAGAAGTTTTTTGAATTCTAAAGAAATTAAATACCTCAGCATTAAATAATTTATATGTGAAAATGTCCGTTGGGACAGCAAACAAATGTCATTGTTAAATGATGGAGCTGTTGTTGTTGTTGTCGTCACTGATGTTGTTTTTATTGTTGTTGCTAGGCGCTTTATACTTTGCAAGGCATTGTTGAGTGGGCAAGGCTTATTCTGAAGCTGATTGTCGTTATTGTTGTTGTAGTTTTTGTTGTTGCTGCCGCCTCTGATCCATTTAGTTGCTGTTATTATTGTTATTACTCATGATTGCTTTTGTTGTTCGCGCAGGCCTTTGTTTGTCAAATGTTGACAGTAAATCACAGAGACGAACAGCAGCAAAAACAACAACAAAAACATTTAGCGTACTACATGCTGGAACATACTTACATACATATGTATATATGTAGTACATATGTACATATTTATGTGTCAGCGCATTTAACTAGCGCATTATTGATGACAGACAGCTGGACGTGCATGTGTGCAGCAAAAATTAAAGGCGAAAACAAAACACATTTTAAATTCGATCTCATGTAATTCGAAACCAAATTTTTTGAATATTTTTTTTGAATTTTTTTTTTGCTCTTTACTTTTTCAGTGACTTAGCCCCCGCGCAAGCGCGTTTAAGAAAGTGTGTGTTATTAAAATTTAATGAGTGTAATACAAGACGTTAATGATACTTCAAGTAGGAGCAATAAATGCCATAACAACAACAATTATAACAACATCTGCGTCGAAAACCAAACTTCAACTCAAACTTCGAAGAAAAGCGATTGCTGTCAATGACAGCGTTGGAAAACAATAGTAGCGCACTTCGATAATTAGTAGTTGGGCAATATTAACAGCAACTGCAACAACCAAATTTCAAATATGTACAAACACTAACTAACATGATTAATAGAAGAGTAACATAGCAAGACTTTGTATATAAATTTTATGTCGTCTCTCCTAAAGTAATCCCCCTTGGCTCAAATATACTTGCGCCAACGTTTTTCCCAATCCTCGAAAAAGTGGGGACTTGTTCCATGTTGGACATATATTTAGTATGTCGGGGTAGATTCCGGATAAGTAAGAGCTTAGCCTGCTATAGTATCCAGAACGAAGCTACGCAATGATCACTCTGGACTCTCGCGGCAACTTGAGCTCGTCGCCTGCAATGGCTTGTAGTTCGGCTCCAACTACGCCTTTTACTAAGAGCGAGTCGGTGAAGGTGTTTATGGCTCCACTGAGAATGGCGATCAGTGCAAATCTAAAGTTAGTTGATTATGAAGACTGGTCGGTGTATTGTCTTATATCGTAGTACGTAAATGAAGAAGGACCTGATGCTCCTAGAAGGCTCCGCTTCAAGCAGGTGATTGCAGGGAGGGTGGTCGTTTGAGTTTTCTGAATAGCTAAGCGCCACATAGAAATATATCATATATATTGCGGCACGATATTGGTTGAAAATGTGACGAAAAACTCAGGAAGGACCAATGCAGTATGCGAAGGTGCAAAAACCAAGATTTGTCCACCTAAATTTGCGGCCTTTTTTTTATAAAACGCTCCTCGGAAACTACGCGTAATACTCAAATATTCCTTGTTGACGGTTTGGCTGATCGAAAGGAATTCGGAGTGCACCACACCTCCATAATCGAAGAAAACTATCAACATAATCTTGATTCTTGACCTGCTTTGACGTGTTTTTTTCGGCTTCCGCTTACTTACAATATTCGGCAGATTGTTCGTCTGTGTCAGGGTCGTAAGCATAAATCCAAGACTCATCACCAATAATAATACAATTAATGACATACTGACAGGCGGAAAGCATTACGTTAACGCGACGCTGTTTTTCGAAAAAGTTTAGTGATTTTGGAAGCAATCCAGCTTTCATTTCTTTGAGGCCCAAATGATCTTTCAAAATGGTTTTCACTGATTCTTCCGGTATTACAACGACGCCAGTAAGATCCTTGACTCTTAATCGTTGATTCTCAAGCACTAACTCCTTTACTTTATTGACGTGTTCATCATCAGTTATTGTCGATGGCGACTTCACTAATCATAAAAATCGCTGAATACACTTTATGCATTTCAGACAGACAAGCTTATACTAAAAACTAATGATTATTTTGATTCGACATTTGGCACAGAAGTCACTGACAGTCATATCAACCTAACAGAATAACTATTTCGACTAGGGTTCGAAATTTAAACAAAACCAAGCGGCTTTCAAAGGTTTTAAATGCGAAAAATTATAATTAAGAATGAATACATGTTCAAATTCATATATATATACAATACCATTTATGTACATATGTATATGTAAAGTTACAAATATTTATATTCACAAACTTGTATGTACATATAACGGGTGATTTTTTTGAGGTTAGGATTTTCATGCATTAGTATTTGACAGATCACGTGGGATTTCAGACATGGTGTCAAAGAGAAAGATGCTCAGTATGCTTTGACATTTCATCATGAATAGACTTACTAACGAGCAACGCTTGCAAATCATTGAATTTTATTACCAAAATCAGTGTTCGGTTCGAAATGTGAAAATCCGCTTTTTTATCGACAAATTTTGTTCAGCGATGAGGCTCATTTCTGGTTGAATGGCTACGTAAATAAGCAAATTGCCGCATTTGGGGTGAAGAGCAACCAGAAGCCGTTCAAGAACTGCCCATGCATCCCGAAAAATGCACTGTTTGGTGTGGTTTGTACGCTGGTGGAATCATTGGACCGTATTTTTTCAAAGATGCTGTTGGACGCAACGTTACGGTGAATGGCGATCGCTATCGTTCGATGCTAACAAACTTTTTGTTGCCAAAAATGGAAGAACTGAACTTGGTTGACATGTGGTTTCAACAAGATGGCGCTACATGCCACACAGCTCGCGATTCTATGGCCATTTTGAGGGAAAACTTCGGACAACAATTCATCTCAAGAAATGGACCCGTAAGTTGGCCACCAAGATCATGCGATTTAACGCCTTTAGACTATTTTTTGTGGGGCTACGTCAAGTCTAAAGTCTACAGAAATAAGCCAGCAACTATTCCAGCTTTGGAAGACAACATTTCCGAAGAAATTCGGGCTATTCCGGCCGAAATGCTCGAAAAAGTTGCCCAAAATTGGACTTTCCGAATGGACCACCTAAGACGCAGCCGCGGTCAACATTTAAATGAAATTATCTTCAAAAAGTAAATGTCATGAACCAATCTAACGTTTCAAATAAAGAACCGATGAGATTTTGCAAATTTTATGCGTTTTTTTTTTTTAAAAAGTTATCAAGCTCTTAAAAAATCACCCTTTACATACGAGTATAATAACTTGATGGACTTACACATACTTAGGTGAGTGCTTTCTCATTTTCTTCAAACTTTTTTTATGCACAATCGTTTGAGTGATAATTAAGTCCTTTAAAATGTTCTGAAATTCCCTCGGGTATACCGTAAATGTCCTCAGAGATGGCAATTAAAGATAAATAATCGTGCTCTGTCTTAAGTGGCCCCTAATATATCACGAAATCACTTAAATTAACAATAGGGCACTTAATAATTTGCTAGGCATGATGATAATGCCAAGCTGTCTTCTTCACTAAACACTGTAAACGACTGTGGAGAGTCGATTCGGTGCTGTTCGCAGCAACTCGGACTGACGTATGGAACAACTTAGCGTATTTTATGTCGAGATCTTAAACTGAAAACGTACAAAATACAGACTGAACCAGAACTGAGCCGCTCGACTTTCTTTCGCTTAGCTCGGTGGGCTCTTGAAAAGTTCCAAAAAGATTCGACGCTTTCGAGCCAATTTTTCTTCTGTGATGAGACAACTTGAAGAGATTCAAGTGCTATCATTTCTTCCAGAAATTTATTAACCATCAAGATTGTGTGATATCAACTTTTTCTTAAACTTTTTCCTGTGGGGATATGTAAAGTCTGAAATCTATGCGACAATCTCTGTTCGATTTAGACCTTGGAGAAAAACAACACGCGTGTCATTCGCCAGTTAACAATCGAAATTCTCGAATGAGTCATCAAAAATATGTAGCCGCGGCAACATTTGAAAGAGATAATCTTCACGAAATAAATGCCAAGAAATGTTCTTTCGAATGATAATGAACATTCCCCAAAAAGTTTGAAATTTCTATGATTTTTCTTTGAAAAATTAGGGAACCTCGAAATGGATCACCGTTTAGTATATGTTAGAGTTCGATTTTTGATTTATCTGTGCTTTATTAAAATGATCTGTACAATTCCTACTACGGCCATTTAACCTCAGTTATGGAGCTTCTTATAAATGAACTGCACATCAATAGTCGGATTTCACTTGAGTCTTTCGTGAATAGGATAACAAGATCGTACGAAGATGTCCAATTTTTATGGTAATCTGTTTAGATCGTATTATTTTACTTATCAAATCACTTGTGAAGCCAACGGTCGACATAAACATTTTCATAAATAGCTTCCAACCTTTACTTCCGAGGCAGACTATTTATTATTACTATCTATCGCCCGAAAAGTTGTGAATTCATAAATATATGTACATAATATAGTATATAGTTATTTATTTCAACATTTACTTATACGTCTATAAATATGTGCATAATATGTACATATGTATGTATGTTTCTAGTCAATTCATCATTGCCCCTTTTTGACTGTCGTGCAGCCAGTGCTTTCAGTTCCGCCCACTTACTTCTTTTTTCGAAATTTCTTTCCACAACTTTTTTCATGTTCTTAATTCGTTTCCTTTCTTTACTTTACTTTAGGCGACTGCCAGTGCTTTTATGGTCACATTGCGTGACAGTAATTACAAAATAAATGCAAACATCTGTGCAAGATCACACAAAGGCGACCGGAGTCATCATCAGCCATGGCACCAAAGTCTCTTTTATTTTGCCAATGCGACGCTGGCGCTGCGGTTGACGTTGACGCAGGCGCTGTCGAAGCCGCAGTCAACGTAGAGATCGCAAACAAAAGTGTCGGCGACGACGACCCTTTCTACTGTTGAGTATGTGTGTGTGCGTGCATAAGTATGTGTATATGTGTTTAGGTATGTACGAGTGTATGTGAGCAGCCATACAAATATGATAGTTGTTGTTATTGTTACTATTGCAATTTGCGCCTTTAGAGGTGGCAACTAAATAAATTGAATGTTGAATGCAAAAAAATAGAAAAATGAAAAGGAAAATACTATGCAGATAAAAAAATTAGATGAAAGTGCATAAACATATATACATATAAAGAGTGGCATAAAATAAAAATGGCATAAAAGGCGAGAAAGGAATTCAAAATGAAATGAATTGAAAAGGAAAGGAAGTGAAAATTGCATATGCAAAGGAAGTGTATGTGTATGCGACGGAGCATATGCTTGAGCTTACATACATACATATGTACATATATGTGAGTGTCTGTGAGACCAAACGCTGTGAAGCATAAAGAAAACTTTGCACGCCTCAAAGGAGGTCGCTAATCTAATAATTATAATTTATGGTTTATGCGTTGGGCTAACTATGTTAGTGATGAGAAAGTAGACAAAAAAGTGGGACAGGTGAGATCAAAGCAAAACTGGATAAGTAAGTAACAGAACTTTATAGACGGATGAAGTATAGACATACCTATATACATACATATATATTTATATGCATTAATTGCATTCAATTTAATTAGAATTAAACTAGAGTAAAAATTGCAATAGAGTACATAAGTAATGATGCGAGCTTATTTCTGTCTATGCAGACACACTGGCAGTATAAAGAAGAAAAAAGTTAACCTAGACTACACCGAAGTTATAATGTCTATAAAAATATCTTTTTCTGGATTTTGATGGACATGTTTGTATGGCAGCTATGTTGTTCGATCTGAACAATATTTGGAAAGCGAAGCGTTGCCTTTGACTCTGTGTGAAGGTGCCTTGTCAAATAAAAAATTATTCCATAGAAAGACTTTAGTTTGGTCGATAAGTTTTGTCAGTTATAGGCTATAGTAATTCGATATCGGCGATTCCGACAATGTCTTGACTTTTTAAGGAGTACAGACAGCAGTATAGATCTTAGGATTTATTATGTCAATGATTTTACCGTTAGATACGCCTAAACATAACTGATGTCCCTCGCGTTCTCTGCCATAATCATGCGTCTCTTACAAACAGTTGTTTAAATTAAGCCAAAGTGGTATGACGTTCCCTTTCATTGGTAAGGTTTTTTTACGTGGCTGGTCCCAAACCCAGCGCCCAACCTTGCGGAGCGGATGTTTCGCCTTCTCACTTTAGCTCGCTTTTAAACGGATGTTCTTTGTCTATCCAGAGCACACTTAGTTCCAGACCGGAAGTCGTGAGCTGCTTTATCCATATGTAAAATAATCGTTTCTGGCCACTCCTAAGCGAATGACAAACAGAGAACTTTCCTCACTTCCATGATTTTCTACACATGACCTCATTCTCCAACACCAACAGCAATGTCAGCTTCGATATCCAACGCAGAATAACTCTTGCCAACAGGTGCTACTTCGGACTGAGTAGGCAATTGAGAAGTAAAGTCCTTTCTACACGAACAAAAACCAAGCTCTCTAAGTCACTCATCATTCCCGTCTTGCTGTATGGTGCAGAGGCATGGACGATGACAACATCAGATGAGTCGACGATACTAGTTTTCGAGAGAAAGATTTATGGTCCTTTGCGTATTGGCCACGGCGAATATCGAATTCGATGCAACGATGAGCTGTATAAGATTTATGATGGCATTAACATAGCTCAGCGAGTTAAGAGACAGAGGCTACACTTGCTAGGTCATGTCGTCCCAATGGACGAAAAGACTCCAGTTCTGAAAGTAGTCGACGCAGTACCCGGCGGATGAAGCAGAGGAAGGAAAAGACCTCCACTCCGTTGGAAAGATCAGGTAGAGAAGTACCAGTCTTCGATTGTAGTCTCAAATTGGCGCCTTGCAGCGAAAACGAAGAACAACTGGCGGTCTACAACATTACTGGCGTTGTCTACACTAGTAAAGAAGAAAAATGTATGACGTTCTTTTTATGTGAAGATTGCTACTTATAATGGGTTAACCATTTAGATTTGATTGTATCTAAAGTATGTTCTTAGTTATGTTGACCGTATAAATGCTCTGATGATATTTGTTCTTATCTCCTAATCTTCGGTTTGTCTAGTAATTTTTACCATGGAAAAAAAGTGCAATAATGACTTAACTCATTAAAAATGTTGCAGAAATGTTTGGGGTAGTCACGAACATAAGTATTTGAGTGGAGGTAAGTATTCCGTGAAGATCCTGAAGACAAGGGAAAACTACCTTATACAAGTTGAGTGAGTCAACGCACAGCTTCTTCTTTCTGTATTCCGAGTTGAGTTAAAAAAAGCTTTTCGCTGAAGGCACTGAAAGTCGTCCCAGCCGAAGTGTGAAGTGTACGGAAAATTAGATTAAGCATTGGCGTTCTTGTATTAGTTTAAAAGAAGTCTATTTTGGAGGCGATATTGATATACATGTCAATACAGTACTTTGGTACTTAAAGTATCTCCGGTTCGGTTTATTTAACGTGGGCACCTGCAGACGGCAGCTCTACCCCACGACACTAACCATCTTGGTAGGGTTCGAGGCCCATCTAAAACCTCTGCCGTATTTTGGGCCCGGCACCCGGTTGCAATGCAATTTCATATTCAACTGACGAAGTCCCAGTTCTTCTTGCATTCGGGTTTTAACCACAATTACCACGATACTCCACGAGGGACCAGTCAGCATGAGCAGGTTGGAGCGAATTCCAAAGGGACCTTGCTCCCCTTGGTACAGGAGACAGGTCTCTCCTCAGACCTCGTAGCCTAAAGTTATAGCAGTTGAGTTTCCATTCTGCTCTGAACTGGTGACTAGAGGTTGATCCCATACGCACATTACATGCACACACCATTTACACAGAAGCCTTCGCCGCCTAAACAATTTACGCACAAACGACCCTAACTGTTCCTACAAGTGGAGATCGCACCGCTAATATCTTAAAGTTCATCAGTCCAGCTTATCCCCATGCCATCCAGATCTCTAAGGTCTGAGTACATCATGATGCAAAAATGCATTCAGAGACCACTCGTGTTCCGTATGTAGAAAACCTAGACTCAGACACAAACTGAACAATCTTGTATTACAATCGTTTTGGTTTACGTGAGTATCTGCAGCGATGGCCTAACCTCACGGTGCTTTGAAACCACATTGAGCAATACAATGCGTTGAGCAGCGCCCCAAATAAGAAATGTTTTTTGCACGTATTTTTTGGTTCCCATTGAAGTAGGTGGAAGGGACACCTGTTCTATCGTGATCGGGTTCCAGGTCGACCTAAAACCTCTGCCGTGCTGTGGGTCCGGCACCAGGCCGCAGTGCGATTCCACACTGGTTTGAATTTTTCAATCCTACCTTTTTTTAGGTTTAAACCACAGCCACAACGAATCTCCACAAGGGGCCAAACTGCTTCCCGTGGTACCAGCTCAGATCTTGTAGCTTTTATTACTACCAGTTGAGTACCCAACAACTCAATGATTGGTGACATTTGTCGCTTGAACTTCAAATGTCTTTTCATTGGAAGGAATCTCATTCAAAGTCTATAAAATTATTTCAAGCTGAGTATTATAGTACTATTTCTGACAAAGACTATGCTGAAATTTCTATGCAAGCCCAAAATACAGACACAGTGCATATGGGCTTTAGTGCCTCTTACGACACGCATACCTTACTGCGCATACCTGCATGCTGGGGGAAATCTTGTATTAAATGTTGGTGTCCAAAGGTATGCCTCATTATCGTTTTTGGTAGTGGTTACCGAATACTCTGGACTTCGTAGTCGGAAGAGTAGAGAGATACTCTCTACGCAATATGTTGTCAGAGCAAAAAAAAAAATATATATGTAATGTAGAATCAAGTACTTCCAACAGCACACATGCAACAGATCCCCCTTAAATTGTAGCACATACTGAATGTTCCACATAATATTTGGTTACATAAGCCTATGCAAATGCATATAGACCCGGTGAAGCAGCACTTGAGGAAAGGGACCCAGCCAGAGTATGCAATGTGCGCACTAACCTAAGTAAATATATACATATGTATGTATGCCTGTAAGTACGTACATTTAAACACATTCTGTCAAATGTTTCGTTAATTGCTCACATCCGTGCTCTGTGCGTACTTTACTTTGTTCCTTCGGTAGCGAAATTACACACCTCGTTCCTGGAAGGCACATCACTTGAACGTATCATTTCACGCTGTCTTTGTCGCATTGGCGCCACATTATTTCATTTCAAAGCTAAAAATAAACACGTACAGGAGCCAAATAAGTGAACTGCATACCACTTAGATTGTATAGTTCAAAGTTCGAATTTTGAGGCAGAGAAAAAAGACAAGCGCATAGTAAACAATTTTAACCTTGAAGACACTGCAATTAGTGGTTATAATTTATTGTAACACATTTAGACTCTGATATAATATTTTATAGAAAAAGTGTATCTTGTTCAAGCGCCACTTTTTATGAATCCAGAAAAAATACGTGGTCTTTATACTGCTTTACGGATGTGCAACACATTACTGGAAAGATTCAGAGCTTTGATAACAGATTCCTGCGCCAGGGTGAGATAACTAGTTTAGCGTCATCAGCAATGATGACGCATATAAAAAATCTGGACTTCATTACCAACTATAGAAAATTGCGAAAGTGGAGATGAGTAGGTCACGCATTGCGAAAAGATGCTACAGAAGTTTGCAAGCAAGCTCTGGATGGAAACCCCTAAGTAAGTCGTGAAAGAGGCCGCCTTAAAAACATGTGGAAGAGATTCCAAAAATTCGATGAATGCGGATAATCGCGAAACGAACTAAAAACGCTAGCAAACAACAAGAGTAGATGGAGATGCTTTATTGAGGTTCTATACTCCAGTAACAGGAATTGATGATGATTGTGATGATTCCTCGAAGCAAGAGAGGGAAATGTATGGCAACGTATAGTCTCTACGCACAGAGTTATCCGTCAAATCAAAGAGAAAATTTAACATTTTTAGAGTGACATAAATTAATGCGTACTCCAGGCTTTAGCTTTAGCTTGATTGCCTCACAATCGGCATAGTAGGTGCTCTCTTACACTACGCAAAGTTCTGTTTTCCACAAAACTTGTATCTATAACAAATCAAAGACAACAGAAACATGTTCCGTTACATGTTTCTTTTGGTTTCAGCTGACTTTCGATGATACTCAAGGAAATTGATGACTCTCAAATACTTGTATAAGCTCAGAAAGAGCATTAAATCATGTTCCTCTAAAGATCATTGGGCTACCAAGAGTATGTGTATCAATTATTTCAGATCTTCTTGGGACAGTATAAACTACTTAGAGGAATAAAATGGTTATAAATTGTACTCTTGAGTAGTCTTTGTGTTGGTAGATACATGTAATAAATTGTACTCTTTAGTTGTTTTTGTATTGATAGATACATGAAAGACCAAAGGAAATAATTTTTTTCGACGCTGAATAGTGTTGAACGCAGTTATCTTTAATTAACTAATAAGTAAATTTAACAACTGGACCTGGTATGGTAATCTTCCTCGATTACTCAGGATCTGAAATAGCGATCGATAGTAATCGTACGTATTTAGAAAAGATTTTACTTCGCTCAAATTACGTTCAATACAATGGACCTACTGAGAGTACTATTCGCAATTTCACCACTCATCTTGAGACCCGGCTTTCTTTAATGAATACTATTCGACCGAACAGACCACGTCCATCAAGCAGTGAAAATATAGTAGCCGTAGTCGATCCGGTTTGGCGCATATTACATTGAGATCTTAAATTGAGAGCGTACACAATAGAGTTTGTGCAAGAGCTGAAACCGCTCGATCTTCCTAAGCGACATCACTTTGCTCTATGGGTTTTGGAAAAGTTCTATATGAGTCTGTTCTATGGAGTCTTGAAAAGTTCAAAGATGATCCAACGTTTTGAAGGAATTCAAGAGCTACCATTTCATCCAGAAAAACCAACAATTTTGTGTTGTTTGTGGGTCGGTAGAATCATCGGTCCATACTGAACAGATAGAACAGTTGAGGCCGCGGGCAATATTTGAAAGTGATAATCTTCAAAAAATAAAATTAAATTTGAAGCTTCTTTGTTTTTGCTTCGAAAGTAGGGAACTTCGAAATAGATCACCCTTTAGTTATAAATCATTAAAAAAAGATTTCAGTTTGTATGACAGCTATAATGGTCCGATATTGGTAATTTCAGATCGAAATCTCAGAAATTGGGGGAGTAGTTCGTGTGTACTCGTATGCAGACAGATCGACAACGATCTTTATAATTGTATGTATGTATATACTTACGTACTTATGTACGAGTATATATGTACATACTTTATAAAGTCTCTGTTGTTTAATTTTGTTTGCTGCAAAATATGTTGCAAACTTTGTACACTTTGCTCTGGGTATAAAAAATATATGCAAGGACATGTGTGTGATCGCGTTTGTACGTCAGCCAAGTAAATGTGATGGATTATGCCGCAGGAACCGCTTATTATAACAGTATAACCTTGTGGTAATTGTGGCAGCTACACATTTACTATCTCCACGCGCGGCAAGGCCACAAAATAATGTGTAGCTACTTGCAAGAAATAGCTAAGGGTAATGTTATAGCGTTTCTTTTTGCATATTAAGAGCAACAATAAAGTGAATACGACTACTACTAAAAAGGCAACGAAAAACAAGCAAGGCAAATGCTAAAGGAACAGGAAGATCACAAGAAGAAGCCAAAAGGCAGCCGCCACTAGTTCCTACACATACTTACCTTCATATACATATGAATTCCTGCTGCTACAGCGCCTTGAGTATAAATACTGTTGTTGCTATTTGCTTTATGTATTTATTGTTGTTGTTGTCATTGCAAAACAGTCGCTTAAAGCGCATAATTTACGCGTTGTGCCGCTGACGTCCGCGCCTTTGACTGCCGGTTTGTATAGCTGGCTCCTGTTAAAATACGCCAACAACTATTTCTATTGTTTTTGTTGTACAATGTTTATGTTGTTCTTGTTGTCGCTGAAAATTGCTTTGTGCCACTTGAGATTATGAATTTTTAATGTGCGGCGGCATGACGCCAAAAATACCAACATACTACATCACAACTACACAACAACAACAGTAACAAAAAACCAACAACTGCTATAACAACTCCACACCAGCGCCTAACGCAAATACCACCAAGCAGGAGTAGCAGCGGCAGACTTTAAGTGTTGTTCGCCGGCTAACAGGATGCGGAGACGAGAACTATAAAGACGATGATTAGCGATTAAACGTTTACGGTTTTCCACCGCCTCCCTTTTAGTTGGTCGCATAAATACGTTGCTGTTTTCATATTTACTATATACATGTACGAGTAAGTATGTATTCGCATGCAAATACTCGTGCTTGTTCGTGTGGAGTTCGCGACGCAGCGCCATGAAACCGCTTTAATAGTTTTCACTCATGTCTGCTGAGTATTTATTGCTTATAGCGCTCGAGGAGTTTTTTGTTGTTTCGGTTGACACAATTTTATTATTGCAAGGATATGTGTCAGCTACCATGCATATGCATGCAGCTGTTTTAGACCCAGTGGTGGATAGAACTGTGTTTTTATTTTTAGGAGTAGACTAGAGATTTAAGCGATCTAAAATTTACCGATCCAAACGAGGTTAGATCTCCGAAAGTACAGCTTTTGACCGTATAAAATTCGTCAATTCCGATAACGTAGAACCGGCTGTTGTGGGAATTAAACGTAAACGGCAATCTCTCCGACCTTTCTCGCTTCCTCCCTGCACGGAACCTAACACTCTTCCTCACTAAATCCACAGCGACCATATTCACTAAATGGACGACGGAGTACAGACTTGACCTTTATATTGAAGTTGATGGCGTTAAGATTTCGACTGTCAATATCACTAAGATCTTCTCCGCAAGTCGCTAGCCATCAGCACATGAGGAAGAGACAAAGAAATGTTGTTTCCAACGTAGAAAGTAAACCGCCGTCCGGTCTTTAACTATGCCACAACAATATGGTCGCCTGGATGCAGTGAAACGCAGACAAGGAAGCTATAGACTTATGAGAACATTTCACTCTGGACTTACTGTTGAACTCTTGATGCCTCCCACCGAAAATTTACACAGTAAGATCCCTATGCTTCCGGTGAAGGAGCATAATGAACTCCTCTCCATGCAGTTCTGTTGGGGTGCTTTCGTAGAAATCATCCCTGCAGTCACCTGCTTGTAGCGGAACCCCTAGGAGCTTCAGAAGGTCCTTCCTCAACCACACCTATGGCATAAAATAATACCCCGACCAGACTTCGAACACAACTTGTTCAGAAGAGACCCTTATATATCAAACAGACGTTCAGCTGGCACTTCTCTTCCTATGGTCCGACTCCATCGAAACAGAACATTTTCTGGGTCTACCGATGGATGCCCTCGATGACAACTTATTTATTCCTTCACATCGTAGCGGGGATTAGGTTCCCAGTACAACAACAACATACTGGTCACCGTAGCCGTGGAATATATCTCGTCTCAATCGGCTAAAAGGAAATACATTCTTTCGTGCGTGTTTTACATTTTGCCGACTTCATCTTATCACGTTCTATTGATGGTATCTTAGATTTTGGTACTACCGGATAACTTCTATAATATTTCTCAATCTCTTTTACCTAGGTATATCATACATATATTAGACCTAATGGTCTTTGGTAATACAAGATGAGGTTTCGTTTAATTTAAAGCGACTTGGTATGTAATTTTAATACTTAAACTAAACCCTTTAACTGCTGTTCCCCGAGTTTTAAATAAGAAACACAGAAGGTGTTCGAGTGTCTCTCTCATGTTTTCTTCCCTACATATTTTGCATGTATCATCTCTAATAATGCTCATCCGGCTAGAACACAGCATATATGCAGCCGTTTTCCGACACCCACCACATCTACTGCCTCTCTGCTTCTACGGACATTGAATGGATAAGGATGTGAAACTATTGCCTCAACTACTGCCTAGCTATTGACGTATGTATATAATGATTCCCTTTGTATTGTTACTTGCGCTGTTTGCTATCTCAGCCGATTTCCTGTTCACAAAGACTTTCAGTTGGAAGATTCTGCAGTAGTACGGACGATTGAATGTCGCCTAAGATCCAACTCCGAGGAATAGATTCCGAAGTACATTCCGAATTTCACCCATCCATCCTCTTCTGGTGTGACTTGAACTATGCTCGAAGATCCTTCTTATCTTCAAAAATATCGTTTTTTATATCCACTATCATTACCCAAAAATGAACTTTTGTGGTATGCCCTGTGTTGCTGGTATTTCGAGAGTTGAAGTCTATTCTATAGTCCATTGTTTTAAGCAACCTTGAGATGACGCGAATGCTTACACTAATTGCATTCCTTTCGATCCCAGAGCTGCCCAATTTGTCTGTCGTTTGATTTCTTTTTATTCTTATACGTCCAGAGGATTTTTTTCGAGTTTCCCACTGATAGTCTAGTTCTTGCCGCTTCGCTAGCCCTAATGGTGCTTGCCTATCCTATAGAAAGTTAATGGACTTGCTGAATAGAACAGAAAGAAACCCCACCCCAAGCTCAAGTTCAGTAAAAAACCCGAATACAGTACCACAACCGTAGTGAAGCTGAGCCTGTCTAAAAAGTCCTAAAATATTAAGCCGACTAGCTATAAACACAGCATTATACTCCACTTGTATACATACTTATGTATTGACCAGATATGGAGGGTGATGTCCGGAGCCTTTTATGAGGTCGTTTTCATTGCGCACTTGGTTTTTATGTGATTTTTGTTTGTTGGTACCACCGATTGAACCATTGTATTATGCCTTAGTCTGAGACTGAGAATGATACTTGTGTTTAGCTTATAACCATGTATGGTACTGGTTTTACGAGGGTCCAAATATCAACCAATCAGTAATTGTGTGGAGATTTGTGAGTATTATGTAAACATGGGAGGTCTTCGTTTAATTTTAAGGAAATCACAATCCGCGAGACAACGAGAAATGGGAAAGAGCTGGATCCCCGTTGCCCTCCAGTGTTCTAGCACTGATCTTATGGACCATCTCCTAAGCGACTGTGAGATTATTCTAGTTCAGAGTAGAATACCAGAAATTCACTGGCTACTTACTCTGAGTAAGGTTTATCGTAGGAGTTCATGCAGGACTGATAGGCTTTTATTCGGTAAGGATAAAAATTTTGTCGGGCACATACATGTTGTCAAAGATGGAGATTGAAATATCCCGATAGGCTTATCTTCGGCGATCGATAGGGAGGTCGCAGAGCCTGTTAGAATTCACGTCAAGCGCAGGCGTCCTAACAACTGAACTCCATCTGGTATCGCAAATGACCAAAACTGGTCTAAGCGTGGCTTTTTGCCCTACGAGATATCTTTAAAAAAAAAAAAAAAAAAAAAAAAAAAAAACAAAAAAAAAAAAAAACAAAAAAAAAAAAAAAAAAAAAAAAAAAAAAAAAAAAAAAAAAAAAAAAAACAAAAAAAAAAAAAAAAAAAAAAAAAAAAAAAAAAAAAACAAAAAAAAAAAAAAAAAAAAAAAAAAAAAAAAAAAAAAAAAAAAAAAAAAAAAAAAAAAACACAAAAAAAAAAAAAAACAACAAAAAAAAAAAAAAAAAAAAAAACAAATATCGTTTTTGGTATTATCCACTATACATTAGCCAAAAATGAACTTTTGTGGTTATGCCACCCGTGTTGACTGGTATTTCGAGCCTTTAAGGTTATTCTATAGTTCATTGCCTCTCAAGGCAACTTTAAGTAGATGACACGAAGCTTACAATAATTTGCCATTATGGCGATACCCAGAGAGTCTAAAAATTTCCCTTTTATTCCCTATAGTCCACGAGGATTTGTGGCTCTTGTCTTGTGTTCTTGCACGCTGGTGCCTAGCCCTAATTCAGGCGCCTGCCTATCCTATAGAAAGTTAACATTGCTGGATAGAATAGAAACGAAACCCCAACCCATCCCAGCTGAAGTTCAAAAAACAAAACCGAATACAGTACCACAATCGAAGTCAAGGGAGCCTTGTGTGGTCTAAAAGGACGTATAAAAAACAAATATTAAGTCGGCTAGGCTATAAACCCCAGCATTACTACTCCACTTGTATTGATATGTATTGGCAGATATGGGAGGGTGATGTTCAAGCGCATTTTATGAGGTCGTTTATTGCGCCCTTGGATTTTATGCCAATTTTTGTTTGTTGGTTGAAATCGATTTTGAAACCATGTATTATTCTTAGGTCTGAAGAACGCATGATACTTGTGTTATAACCACTATGGTACTGGTTTTATTAGGGTCCCAAATTTTAACCAATCAAAATTAAGTGTGTGGAGATTATGTGAATATTATTAGTAAACATGGGAGGTCTGTTACGTTTTAATTTTAAGGGAAATCACAATACGCGGAGGACAACAGAAACGGGAAGTGTGGATCCCCGTTGCCATCCAGTGTTCTAGCACTGAACTTATGGACCATTCTCCTAAGAAACAAAAGATTATTTATGTTAGTTTAGAGTAGAATTATCAGAAATCCCTGGCTATTAGCTCTAGTAAAAAAAAAAAATAGGTAAAGGCTAAAAATTTTGTCGGGCACATGTTGATCAAAAGGATGGAGAATTGAAAATTGATTCCCGATAGGCTTGTATCTTCGGCCGATCGATGGGAGGTCAGCAGAGCCTGTTGAAATTCGGTCTAGCGGCAGGCCAGTCCTAGCTACTGAACTCCATCTGGTATCGCAAATGACCAAAACTGGTCTAAGCGTGGCTTTTTGCCCTACGAGATTAACCTAATCTAAAAAAGTCAGAAGAATAAGCATGAGTTTCTTCTCCTCCAATTAGTATACCTTACTTTGTGCCTAGTCTACAACTAGGTTTTCAGCAGTCTGTTAAATTCCGACTACAGGCTTTGCAGGAATATCCATGTACGCCATCATGTGCTATGACACTCCACATATTTTACTCGTAAATTTTCCGCTGATGATGTGCTCGGCTGAACTGATAAGCGATGCATTTATGTGGCATAGTCACATAAATATGCTGCGTAGCCACTACATATGTACCATCCAAGCCTTCCACTACCATGTTAACATTAGGGTGTTCAAACATGAACTTTTTTTTGCTGACTATAGTTTTTGTTTCATATGGACTCGCCACAACAACATAATGACAGAATTACTGAGGCACACTCCATAATTGCTGCCAAGGAGCTCTCTCCAGACATTAAATCATATGAAACAAACACATTGTGATTGCGGCTATGTACATGTTGAACGGGAAGGTCCTCCGACCTAACGGTGTGCTTATGTGATTTTCTTATTATCAGATAGAAAATTTAATATCTCGCTTCCCAAACTACTTGTAATGAAAAAATATCTTGTGAATTAGGTTTTGTAGGAAATGGAATGCTCTAAAATATGTCTCTTATGATTTTTTCCCCGTAAACCCAACCGTTTAAAAGATCACATTAACGGTGGAAATATTTGACTATTTTTGGGAAATAATTCTTTATTTCTGAGTCACGTTATGTAATTTCTCGAATCAATGACACCAAAAATTACTGTAGAATATGATGAAAACTCATAGTTTTGTAGGAAAGTTTACTGCTCTACTTAAAAATGTCTACTGTGAACTTTTTTCGATAAAGTTAAGCGTTTACGAGATCCTCACTTCAGCCGTCAAAAATCAGTGTATATTAGGGTGGGATTTTCGAAAAAAAATGAAATCCTTTTTATTCGTGTGGTACTCTGAAAAAATAGGTTTCACCTTAAGCACCTATAAGTTAGCCTCTCCAACAAAAACCTATTCGTATATAATATACTTTTATGCAATTGAGTTATAAAAATTATTAAGAAGGTAAAATAAAAATTTTTCATCTGGCAAATAAAAAAAATTTTAACTGCTTAATTCTTTTTTAAAGAACGGTTGGTTTGTAACAAAAAAAACATAAGAGACCATGTATTTTAGAAGCATTCAACTTTCCTACAAAACCTAATTAACACTAAATTCATTTTTCAAAGTACGTGAAGGCGAGAATACAACGACTATAGTTTGCAAACTTCTATCTGATAATAAGTAAAAAAATCTTTAGAAAACCAATGTTAGGCGGAAGACCCCTTCCAGGTATTACCGATCCATAATAAAATCTCATAATTTGGAGAGGCTTTCTTAGAGGTGTTCATAGGAACCTAATTTTTGCGTAGAATCAGCCCACAATGGAAAAAAATAAAAAAAAATTTTTGAATCACCCTAATGTACACACTACACAGCGTATGCCTGCATGCACATGAACTTTAGAAGCTGACTATAGTGTGTATGTGTGTGTGTATATGTATACAACAATATGCAGAATGTTCATTGTGCGCCCGAGTGTCCTAATTGCTGCAAGGACATAAGTGCGACATATCATATGAACAAACACATTGTGATTGCGGCCATGTACATTTGAGAATGCTCACTAATACACCCGCACGGGCAGATGTGCGTGATGTATTGCATTTCCTTTAAATTTTATTACGGTTACGGGCGTCAAACTTATCGCTGCACTAAAATTTAATTTTTATTTTACCGTGACATTGGTCGTTGTGTTGAACTATTTAAAAAATAATATAAATAGTCACGGATTTAAGAGATAGGTGATATTGCTAGATGCACTTATAAGTTCCAATCCCTACCGGGAGATTAGAAAAAGGACTCTCTGACCAAACAGTTACTGTTGAGTAGTGATCTCATAGCTTTTAGCAAGCGTTAACTTTGGTACTTAACCCTACTGGTTTTTCAGCAGACCCTTTTGCGTTGTTCACAAGCATATCAGATTAATCTAACCTAACCTAACCAATCTATTTTATGATAAAGGAAGTAAATGTTTGTTCTCTGGAAATTGAAAAAAAATCTTCTGTACTTTAAAGAATATATTGGTACATGAAAATTTTGTATTCTTCTCTATTCTGACAGAATCGTGACATTTCATTCAAGCACATATCACGCTTGAATGAAATGTCACGTACTTTCCAATACATTCTCTTAAGGTGCTCTGGTTTATATGTAAACCTCAGAAGGATGCGAATGGGTGTATACAACAGCCATTTCTAATGTGGTACCTAGCGCTAGATATGAAACGATAAGCTTAAAGGTATCCGAATCCAAAACTCAATATAGAAGTCTAGGAAGAGAAGCTACATATTTCGTGATATCAACCCAAACGTGGATGGAAGAGGATGCTGCTACTAACGGCCAGTACAACGATTCTTAAGCGTCAGCGCAGTTGAGGTGGTTGAAGTACCATTGTTAAATCAGCTCAGTGTATGCAGTGTCCAAGAAAACTAGAATCAATAAGCATTGTGACCGTGAAAAATGCTTCAGTTCAAGGAAATTAGGATCAAGAAGCATTGTGAGCGTAAACATAGAAATGTAAGAAAAAATTTGTTCGCTTCACTGAGTAAGAGACCGTGGATTCCAATTCTGGCAAAAAGGGAAGTCCTCGAAAGAAGCCAAGAAAAGAGTGTTGAAAGCAATAGCGCGGTACAAGATGGCGGTCGGGATATATAATCGACTCGAGGACATATCAAACCTGAATGAGTAGAGCAGGTGAAAAACGGCAAGTAAATTTCCCTATTCGCAACTGAGGACGACAAGCCGACAAGGTTTAAAGTAATGTCGGCAGCCACAGGTGCGGTAGAAAATATTGAAAATGAAGCTGTTGGATGTCTCCTTCACAAAGATGGACATTGAGCCAAAAGCACTTTATTTGATGGAGCAGAATGGTTAAGCAGATTCAAATCCTTGAAATGCTTCATTGATCCATCGTTGATATGAGTGAAGGAAACTCTCTGAACGCTTCCGAACCTGTGCCAAAACTAGATTCTGGAGGTAGTAGACTGTAGCAATGTTGCGTGAATGCATAAGTTGAGGATCCTATCATACTTTACTTGGCAGATCCGGAACAAGCGCTGCGGCTACTATTACGTCATGTAAGCTTATTTTTGTAGTATTTTGGTAGTTTATGCCGTTAAGTAAAAGACTGTCGCAGAAGTTTTATCAAGCTCATTTAACATTACTGATACGTTTATTTTATCATGAAAAGACTTACGCCTGAACAACGTTTACAAATCCTTCAACATTATTACGAAAATTCACATTTATTTCATTCTGTAAAGAATATGTTTCGCTCGCTAATTTGTAGTTTACATAATCTACTGAAGATACCAGTATTTATTACGAGATCCAGCATACATTATTGGATAATTCTCAACCGAGAGGACCACGTCCAGCACGCGGTGAGAAATTTACAGTAGCCGTAGCAGAGAGTGTAAAAGAAGACAGTGGAGAGTTGATTCGGTGCCGTTCGCAGCAACTCGGACTGATGGAACGAGTCGGCACTTTTAACCTCGAGATCTTAAATCGAAAGCGTACAAAATACAGCTTGTGCAGGAACTGAAATCGGTGGACCTTCCCAAACAACATCGCTTAATACTGTGTCCTCTTGAAAAGTCCCAAGAAGATCTGACGTTTTCGAGACAAACATTCTTCAGCGATGAGGCCCATTTTTGATCCAATGGGTATGCAAATAAGCAAAATTTGTTTCATTTGGAACGAAGAGCAAGCTGTACATTCAAGAGCTGCCATTTGATCTAGAAAAAACAACAGTTTGGTGTGATTGGTGGGCCGGTGGAATCATCAATGCATTTTTCACAAATGATGTTGGTGAAAACGCTGTCGTGCAATATTAAAGGACGGTTTGGTGCCTAAAATTGAAGCTCCTGATCTCGGTGACATTTGGAGCCTGTCTGATATTGGTAAGACTTTTCCCATAGACTTCAGATCCTGAAATCTTAATGAAGAGAGAACTAGTAACTAAGTTATAGTATATATTCCCAACTGATTACCCTGCCAGTTTACATCTAATATATATATATGTATATGTATATATATTTTTAAAGCAATTTAATTTATTCTGCTCAATTATTCTACACACCAGAAGGAGATTATTATGCTTGCCATTTTTCCGTAAAAATTAAAAAAAGTACTTACTCGAATAATTAAATACATACACAAGTGTAGCTGTAAGACATTTCAGTGCAATTAACTCCTGCAGCAACTTGAAATGTTTGTCATATTCTTTTTTGCACTCTTTCACTTTTGCATAGCATACCAACACCAACAACAGCAACTGTTCAACATTTCCTTATCCTCTCGATAGCAACTCAGCAGACACGCCCTCAAGTGGCTGTTGTCACCTTCCGTTATATCAGATTCTTAACCAATTCAACTACTTACTATATACAGATATCTATACATGTGCTTATACACAGTTATCAAAGATATACATATGCATATGTGAGGGCGAACATACACAGTTGCAAAAATATTGACGTTGACTGGCACATTCCCAGCCATTCCGCCTTTTTTCGCAAAGCCGCGCCAGCACTTACTTTATCCTTGCATATCCCGCCACATCCTTATCATAACGAAAGGCACTGAACGAGGGACAACAATGTGGTTACTGAGCACGCTGGTTGTTGGTGGAAAAATGTTGCCATAGCATGAGGACAACATTTAAAGGACATAAAAGCATGCATACTTGCCAATATACATATTACAACAACAACACATACACTCGTAAGCTTACAGTTGCATCCTTTCGCCGGCGATCGGTTCACTATCGTTGATGTTGCTGCTCAAACACGTTGAATTGCCAGATACAAAGGCGGCAGCAGCAGCAGCAGCGGCAGCTCTCCGCCACAGCTGTTGTCATTTTAAGAGCTATATTTGGTTTGTTGTTATTGTTGCAGCAGTTGCCGCGCCTCAAGTGCAATTTTCAATCATGCAATTTTCCCTCAAAACACACGCTTCGGTAAGGGCGGCAGCAGACACAACAGCTGATGCTGCAAACGTCGCAGTGGCCACAGCGGCTTCCTATCCTGTGTAGGGTTCGTCGCCAATTCCAGTTACTTTTTTTATTTTTTTTTTTTTGTTCTTTCTATATGCCTTTTGCCATTTTGTTGCGCCTCTTGTTTGGCTCGACCGGCCTGCCAGCCGTCTGTCGTTGCTTTTCATTAAAAATCATTTAATCCACGCTGCCAAAGGCGCCGCCCGAGGTCCTTGCACTGGTCTCACACTGGTTTTACTTCCTTTCTTTGTGGTTTTCACTGATGGTTTTCCTTTTGTCGCCTCTTCGAACATCCGAACATCAATCAATAGTGATAGTACGTACGTAGGTATGTCTGGCAGACCGTATTTCATATTCCGTCTACTGCGGTCACAGGACCTAAGTTAATGAAGATAGACAAAGGGGTGCAAAAAAGAAGTGCGGTTATTAAAAAGCTGATTACCGATTCGACAAAGGAAGGATAATCGATACAGTTGGGGATGTCTAAATTAAGTTTAAATTTTTAATGTACTGTCAGATATGTTTTTGAAAATCATAATCATAAAGAATGCGATGTTTATGTGTCTATACTTGATAGAAGATGTAGAGAAAGCCTGTACAGTTCTACTGGATAACGATGGGAGGAAACCGTACCCCGTCGACTCCACAAATTAACTCCAGCGTAGTCAACAATTGCATCAAGGCTTTCAGCTCACTGGTAGGTCAACTTACCTTCTCCATAATTTGAGTTCCCGGTCACAAGAAAAATCAGACAAGTTAAGAGCCTCTTTAGACGAATCCGACCCGAGATAATACCATTCCCGCCGGAAACAATTAAAATATCTTTATACGCATTTTGAGCTAACACCTCAGAATGAATGGAAATCAGAAACGAGCTGCCAGATAACGAGGCAGATATAGTCCAATTCTAAAAAGACTAAACCAAGGACTTATGTCGACCAATAACAATATTTACACAGCTGCTAGCTCAAAACGGAAATCGTTTTCCACTTTCCCTCCGAACCTTCCACTTTCCAGCCGGCACAGGATAGAAACCCATTAGTCGTCAAGTCTTGAATATCTGTCTACAAGAAGCATTACGGATACAAGTAGTTTCATTAAGAGCACCATTACGAATAGTGTGTCAGACTGATGCTTTAGCACTAATTAAGGCCGAAGGGGTTACAATATTTGTATAAGCTTTTTCTTGATTTTGGAGAGACAGTGATATTTTTTTTATTCTATCTGAGTCATAGTAAGAGTCTTCACTACTACCTGCCGCTTCAAACAGGTTAAGATCGCCAAAATAACAGTCCATGGTTGTATAAAATCAAGGCCTCAAAGAACTTGGTATTTTGGAGATTAAGCTTACAAATTATCGATCCAAAAAAGCTGGATAAAATCATAGTAAGTTGCGGTATCGCAGAACTTTAAATACTGAAGGGAGATATTAACAAACTGAAAAACCATCGTGAAAACATTTTACATGAAAAGAACTACCCTTTCTCTAAGGATTAAGCGCTGTCTTCAGCATGCTCATAATGTGTAAGTAAAACTAATTGCTCAATCCAGTTTGCAATTGAGATACGTGGAGCACCTCAGTGATATCAAAATCTTTCCTTTCTTTTCCTTTTTACTTGAAAGGTCTTAATGTTTAAAGTGGTTAAGTTAGGATAAGAAATCAAAATTCCTTCCGAATAATAGAAAGTAAGTAGTTATAATCATGATTTATGTTACAGGCTTCCTAGGTAGGCAGAAATGTACGTCGTCTTTTCACTAGTTTCTGCAGCAGGTCTTGGAGGCGCGTCCAGCTAAGGCAGAGTTATGTATCCATTATCCTCTTTCTAGTGTTGTGATTTTCATACGATCCTGGATATCTGCTTCTTCCTTTGCTAATGAGATATCTATCAGTACTTATAAAGGTAGAAGAGAGGTTCCCTGAAAACAAAACTCAACATGGAGGTCAATAAGGAAGAAAGCGGGCTGGGTTATCGCTGGAAAAGAGACTGCTACTTCCTGTGTCGACAGCGTCCGTACCTCTGCTGTTAAGGGGACAGTTTATAGCGTGTATAGTGCTAATGCCACACCCAATTAGGAACGTAGAGGTGCTACAGTTAATGAATAATGAGACCTCGAAAATGTTGAAAGCGTCAACACTATAGAAGAGTAAGCTTTGCTACGATCTCTGGGTGGTCTCGATTGAGTTCGATATATAGTGCTAGAACGATAATATTTCGTACTAAAAACGGGCTTTTCAGATTTCTTGACTATTGTTGAGCACCCCCAAAGATGGATATCAACAAAGTGTAAATGAGCAATATTTTATATTTTTTTATATCGATAAAGGGAGAAACGCCAACCAAGCGACTGAAAATGTGAATAGAAGTTACTGTACCGGTACTGTAACACTAAGTGTATATCATGGGCAATTTTGGTTTCTCAAACCCGTTCCGACAACGACAACGCTCTGGAATGCTAACGAAATTATCGATCAAATATATGGAATCGTCCGACCGCTCCATTTTTATTACTTTAGAGCTAAATATTGCTGCTGAATCGCAGGCAAATCGATAAATTTTTGAAGCAGTTGATGACTAGTGATGAAAGTGGGCAACCTTATTGGTGGCCAATAGAAGAGCAATTGAGCTCCAACAGGGCAATTGCAGGCCATAAGGAATCCCCAGGAGCTTTGTAAGGTAGAATAGGAGATTCCTATAACGATTTAAATAAAACAAAAAAGGCTTGGAATATCAATAAAATTCTTTATTTCTGTGAAAACACATTCGATGCCATTATGTATGAAACTCGATTTCTTTTGCATGGCCACCAATTCAGCTAGAAATGAGCCTCATCGCTAAAGATGATTTTTCGATGTAAATCCGGATCATTTTCAAGGTGTTGCTCAGCCCAATTCACGAACATACGACGATTCCAGTGGTCAGGTGGCTTCAGTACTTGAGACAAAGGTCTTTTCGCGAAATTCCCAACGCCTGAGAACGATGTGTGAGAGACTTATTTGGGTCTTCTTCAGTTAATGTGCCAGGGGCAGCAATATTCTCTACACTACGGGCATTATGGGAATACGTTCGAAATTGCAACAATTTATCGAACAAAACTATGCCTTCGTGAGCTTAAATAGATCATGCCAACCGTGTTACTTATGTAAAATCTTCAATTAAAAGCAAAAGTAATGAGTTTATCTTTACTAGAACTTTACATGGCCTTCAACCATGTAAAGCATTAAGCAAATAAATGCTTGACTCGGCGAGAAAGCTGCATATAAAAGACACAAAATCAAAAAAAGAATATTTTCGTATAATAAAACTTTTTATAGTAATTTTTAATTATAAACCGCCTTAGCAACTGTAAACTATGGGAACGGCATTAAAAAGTTTGAAATAAAACACGAAATTTTTTATTTGCCCGTACGACGATCTCATTATTTACCTTCGACAAGTGCACGCCCACCGCGCACGTTTGGCATGTCAACCCCACAAAATATGCAAAACTTAATTAAATTACAAGTTATTACACGCTTGACATGCATCCAAGCAAATATTTAATTTAATAATTCATCAGATTGTAAGATAATATTTGCCTAGCATATTAAGCGTAGAGCGATGCGATCGAACACCGGCCGTGGCACCAACAGCAACCGGCGCGCCATCTCACCCACGTCGCAGTCATGAGGGAGTAATCGAGCTCATCAGGCGGCCAATGGCTCAAATAAGCATATATGCATTGGTGTGCGTGTGTGTGTGTGTGAGTGCAAAGGAAGCCGAGCCGCACGCCAAAGCACGCGCTCAACACGCGACTCGACGCGCGGCCAAGGAAAGTGGGATGTGCGCAAAAAAAATGTGCGGCTTTTTTACGCTTGCAATGCAAAGTAAAGAAGCTCTATCGCGGCGCTGTAAATGAACCAGAAGAAATGGATTTTCCGCATGTCAAAATGCATTTTAAAGATTTTTCTTTTGTTTGCTTTGTGCTAATTGACAAACGCTATGATTTTCCGTGCTCTGCCGTTTACTTGTTATTGGCATGGAACAGGTTTTGTAAAACCCACAAACAAGTTTTAGAAATTAGCTACTGGTATAACCACTCCATCCCTTTGTGGTGTTTAGTACGTGCCGTGTAGGAAATTTTTATTAACTTTTCATCAGGTTGAGATTTGAATACAATTTTAAAGAGTTTTATAATTAAATTATTTCGTTCGATAACTCGTTGATATTTTGAGGACATTTTTCTATTGCCGTCGCTATTAGAGGGCGCCTAGTGCAATAAATTTTCACATGCTGAGACGATGTCTTCATCAGCAAAATCATAAGCCATATGAAGTTTTAACAAACATGTCAAGTCCGTATCTATCTGTCTCTTTCATATGATAATACATATGCGGTGAAGCTCCATTTTTTGTCGGCTGCAAATTGCTTTAGCTATATGGAAGAAGGTGATATGGAACTCGAACTGGAGCCGGACTAAGGTTGAAACATCTCGATGAATTCACTTTCGTTGAACCTGGAGAAGAAGCTGGGACTATTATTAGCAGGCTTAAAAATTTTTGGTGAGCTCAAAAGGGTTCGTCGATCTATAAAAGTTTGTTGATCTATATCTAGAAGTTTTGAAATCACTAAGGATCAGCGTTCACAGTGGCCCAAGTGGGTGTCTGCATTGAAATTGGTGCAGGAGTCTAATCTAATCACTACTCGTATCGATGTATGTGGCCTAGCATAGTCCTGTTTGGATGTCCACAGTTGGCTGCTTCTGGTCGATTGCTTATTTCAGAAGGTCAGCTCATAGTAGATGTCATTCTTGAGAATCCACCTAAACACTTAAAAAAAGTTTCTGGCATTCAATCCTGACTTCGTTTGCGCTGGGTAATCCTGTTCCGACCACGACTGTTTTCGATCAATATTGTGAGACTCCCATAGAGAGCTTCTTTTTGATTCCAGAATAGTTCGAATGGATTTTAGTTCAATGCTTTGTTTCTGGCAGCATGAGGCCGGACTTGTTAATTTCCATTACTTTCTCGATATGAAGAGGCGAGGTCGGACTTGCTGATTTCCATTATTTTCTCAATGTTTTCGACATTGACCTTCCAGAACCTGGTGCATCTTTTAAGTACACAAAAACTACCAAAATTATATCAACGAAAGCAATAATTACGGACATCGACTGTTACTGTATTGGAACAATTTATTTTTCCAGTCGACTTGGCTTGTGTTTTCTCCTTTCGCCTGTATCAAAGATGAACTGTAAACTATGGATATTTTTTCGTTACTGATTCTTGGTATAAAATTTATCTTTAAGGCTGTATTGATTGAAGAGGCTATTGAGCTGTAGTATTGAAATATGTTCTAGGAGAGGTCCGCAGATACGAAAACTGGAGAATTAAAACCAATCTTAAGGGAGATGTGAGGTCTGAATGTAACTACGATTAGTTAATCAAGAAAAGGTCTTATAAGGCAGTTTAAGGATCTGAGACAAGATTATAAGAGACAATATTGGAACCTTAACATGTCTTACATCAAGGTGGGTTCTAGAACTCAGGTGAAGTACATCCTTTGAGTTCTTTTAATTTACATAAAGGGTTATGATAATTAACATTGCAGAAGAAATAGGAAAAAAATATGACGTAGCCTATCCACTTATCATAAATAGCTGTTCTTTACCTCGAATAACATTAGTTTATGGTTATTTAAATTTCCTACAGGCTCACAATTTATACATTAAGTATTTTTTTATTGTACCACGTCATCTTGTCATATTCAATCATATTTCACCAGCACAGAAGCCACCCCTTCTTCCCACAGTACACTGCAGTCCTACGAACAGACACACCAACAGCTTTGCACTTTGCCGCAGGTATTCGCACCAGCACGAGTCTTTATGGCCATCTCTTAGGGCGACGCCTTTGCGCTTGGCAAAACTATTAAAATGCGCATGTTGCACGCACTTTTCACCACTGAAACTGTGGCAACCACGCCAGGGAGTCGGCAGCCGTGTGCGCGGCCGTAATATAGTTGTTCTTTGAATGCAATGGGCGCGCTGGGACAATGAGGTGATGTGGCAGAAACGTGCGTGTTTCCAAAAAAAATGCGGGCAAGGTGCTGCGGGGCGGAGAAAGCGTACAAGATCAGCGTGAATAGATAAACGTTATTAGGAATGATAAATGCAGTGAGTTGAAATTTTTACGATATTTTTAATTGAAATGCAAAAAATTTGGAAAATAAATAATTGTTGGGAAGCGCGTGTGAGCAGAGCGCGGAAAATTTGTTGCAGTTCAGGGATATATATTTTTTTTATAAGGTACAGTAAAAAATGGAAAGTAGAATGATGTAAGCGTACATAATAAGATATTAAGTTATTTTGTGCAAAAGTAATAAAGTCGGCATTCATCGGAAGTGCATTAACCCGGCACGCGTCGCGAGGTCAAACTTAGTGTTCGGAAAAGCAAAATAAAAATAAAAAGAAACTCAACTAAAGCCATTTCCCTCTTGATATACAATATATGTATATATACATTTTTCGAATTTATTTTCACGCAGCGTGTAACACTTTTCCACCTCCCTTCCCTGCCATTGTTGCTGCAGAGCAATTGATTTCCAATCTTTATCTACTTTCATTATTGCACAATTTTCACAGTTTTCCTCCAAATTATCATCTTCAACGCATACACACTTACACACTATATGTTTATATACCAATACATACAAACCGTGATATTTTGCCTGAATGAAGATCTGAGTCCTGCCTTGAGAGTTACAGTTCATGGCAACACGCTGAAATTGCATAGAAATCGACACACTGCAGATACTTGAGTTCGATAACAATTACCAGTTGAGTTCGAAAATTAATTTAAACCAATTACACACAAAACAATGGGAAAAGTAACTTGGTGTACGGGCATTACATAGCCAGAGATAGCGCTAAATTTTAAGAAAAAACTGGAAATTAGTGAAAAAACAAGCAGAAAGTAAGCAGTGCCAACAAATTGGCGCTAAAATTGGTAGTAAATAAAAAATAAAATAAGGAAGAGGGAATGCAGTGTGGTAGGTGAGAAAAAGTTTTGGAGGGGGTGATGAGGAGATGTTTGAAGAAGAGAATTTTTAAATGTGAAGAAAATAAAAACCTCAACGCGGCATACATAAAATGCACAACATTTTGGGGGCTTCTTATACCATATACAATTATAGCAGAGTTATGAGAGAGGTAGTATGGTGAAGTTTTGTTCGGGGACTTCAACGGTCTCTTTATGTCTATAGTTACGGCCAACTTGAAATTGTATATAAAAATATATCCGTCTATTGATCCGTTCCCTACATTTTTAAGGAAAAACACAGAAACTTTAAATTTAGTGGAGATTGTTTATTATCATTTGAATCATTCAGACTTTAGACTTCACATATCCCCACTGGAAAATGTGTGATATCATACGATCTTGGTGGCCAATCTACCGACCCAAAACGAATTATTTGCTCACATCGAAGTTTTCTCTCAATTAACCCATTGATTGATGCGATGTATGGAAAGTGGCGCCGTCATATTGAAACCAAATGTCACCGAGATCACGAGCTTCAATTTCAGATATCAAATAGTCGGTTAGCATGGTTATCATGGTTATCTATAGTTGAAAAGTATATCCTTTTATGGCTAACTCTAAGTTGTATATAAGGGATATACATATGATCTAATTGCAGTCAAAATAAATCAAAGTCAGTAGGGTTTTAGACAACAAGTTCAGAAAACACCGTCGATATTTTTGATTTATCGAACTCATAAAATGCCATCAGACTTACTTTGCAAGTCGAGCTCTATAGGGCAGCTATTGTCACCTCATTAGGTTGGGTTTTGTTAGAAGGTCGATTCCATTAGAATTTCACTGAAATCTAAATGCTTTTAAGTTAAGTTAGGTTGGATCTAGAGAGATCGCACGTGGACTGGTATATGTAGTCCTTTGTGAAGTCATAGAAAAAAAGAACTCCTGTGGTCGAATTAAATACTGCTAAGAACTGATCGAAAATACTGGCAAAAGTCGGAAAAGTGCTTTGAGCTTTACAGAAAATGGTTGAGGCGGCTAATAAAGAATGTGTTTTTTAGATACATGATTTTCAAGAAGAAAAAAGAAAAATATAATTTAATGCTGATTACAAAGATAAAGGTTTGTTTTAAATATGATTTCGGGAAAAATTACGACAGCATGCGGCAGATCCAGTTGTTAGCAATTCCACCATGTTAGTAACGACGCGCCGAATATTTTCTTCCTTGGGTATGTAGATAAGCGACTTGACATAACCCAACAAAAAATAGTCGTGCGACGTTAAATCAGAAGATGCCGTCCACATCATCATACTCCAATTCAGACGAAAAAGTTAGATTATAGCCGACTTAATTTTTGATGAAATATGAACCAAATTTTCCCTCTGCCCATATGTAGGTCACCAAACCGTGACTTTTCGAAGATGACACACCCAATTCGATAATTTTGTTCATTAAAGTACCCATTCCAGCTTAATCGCTGAACAAAAAGTTCTTGCGTACATCGGATTTCCGCGTTTAGCCTAAGTGCAACGAGCTTGTGGTTCCTTAGGCTTCAGTTCTTGCAAGCTCGCAACCCAATATCCTTCCATAAAATCTTCCATAAAGTGGATAGGCACGGCTCCAATTCTTGTACGTGAGAGCGGATGTACTCATGTATTCTGCAAAGGCAAAGCGTGTTCGGTGCGCACTGTACAGCAAATCTGAAGATGCGCATTATATAGTAGAGTAAACGTTCTGTGAAAGCGATCCTTAGTTACTCACAATACTGGCTCTATTGGGAGATTATAACGACCGAGTATTAGACGCACCCGATTAGTCGCTCTAACCAAGCCATTACTTTGCTAATATTAAGAGTACGGGTACGAGTATCTGCCCTCAGTCCTTCAATATCCCGAGAGTTCCTGGTATGTTACTTTGCTTTTCAAATTATCTCACAGAAATTAGTCAGAGGAACTTATATCCAGAGATCTGGGTGTTCAAATGTCTCTGAGTTTCGGTATGTTAAAACTCGTAACCGTCAAAATCTTTATCATGAATATAACGGGTGATTTTTTTGAGGTTAGGATTTTCATGCATTAGTATTTGACAGATCACGTGGGATTTCAGACATGGTGTCAAAGAGAAAGATGCTCAGTATGCTTTGACATTTCATCATGAATAGACTTACTAACGAGCAACGCTTGCAAATCATTGAATTTTATTACCAAAATCAGTGTTCGGTTCGAAATGTGTTTATCGACAAATTTTGTTCAGCGATGAGGCTCATTTCTGGTTGAATGGCTACGTAAATAAGCAAAATTGCCGCATTTGGGGTGAAGAGCAAACCAGAAGCCGTTCAAGAACTGCCCATGCATCCCGAAAAATGCACTGTTTGGTGTGGTTTGTACGCTGGTGGAATCATTGGACCGTATTTTTTCAAAGATGCTGTTGGACGCAACGTTACGGTGAATGGCGATCGCTATCGTTCGATGCTAACAAACTTTTTGTTGCCAAAAATGGAAGAACTGAACTTGGTTGACATGTGGTTTCAACAAGATGGCGCTACATGCCACACAGCTCGCGATTCTATGGCCATTTTGAGGGAAAACTTCGGACAACAATTCATCTCAAGAAATGGACCCGTAAGTTGGCCACCAAGATCATGCGATTTAACGCCTTTAGACTATTTTTAGTGGGGCTACGTCAAGTCTAAAGTCTACAGAAATAAGCCAGCAACTATTCCAGCTTTGGAAGACAACATTTCCGAAGAAATTCGGGCTATTCCGGCCGAAATGCTCGAAAAAGTTGCCCAAAATTGGACTTTCCGAATGGACCACCTAAGACGCAGCCGCGGTCAACATTTAAATGAAATTATCTTCAAAAAGTAAATGTCATGAACCAATCTAACGTTTCAAATAAAGAACCGATGAGATTTTGCAAATTTTATGCGTTTTTTTTTTTAAAAAAAAGTTATCAAGCTCTTAAAAAATCACCCTTTATAAGCAGACTTAATGGCGATAAAAAGTTGAGGTACCATCTTTGCCGTGAACGTCATGTTAATGATCTCTTTCTTTTCCGAGCACTACAGAAATCGAAATTGCTTTGGTGTGAAACGATTCAGGAATAGTATTGATTGAGAGTTATTAAATCAATAAAGATGAAACCTCCTTCCCTTAAATAAAATATAATCTCGTTACCATGAAGATTGATTTGGCTCAGGCGCAGTGAGCCTGCGGCTTTATTTTGACGTAACGAAATTTACTTTCCGGAAAAGATTGATTTGCAAATTCCAAACTAACATTAGTCGAGTTTTAAAAGTGTTCCACAAATTCAGTGAACTCTTATAACAACATACATACATTACATGCAATTCAAGGAGTTTCCAACCGTTGAACTTGTGGAAGATTGTACTCATTGCAGTCATAAACAAATATGTGGCGCGATTTCTAACTTGAAAGGTACTGCACTAAAGGGAATTGGATTCTCATTGACCCCGTAACCGAAAGTAATACCAATCTTGCAAGTTTATTTAGCAGGTAGTTGTTTTAAAGTTTTTTAAACTTTGACTGCCGAACGCCTAAGTGATCAATAAATAAAAATAATTTAATCATTAAGCGAAATTTTTTATCATAGTTCCCCCTTGATCAAATTGTTCTGATATAGTAAATCATTCTATGTTCTACATTTTGTTCACGCTTATTTCAGTCCCCTTTCTCGACGCCACTGTCAAATTCCAAACTGTGCGGTGATGCGCTTTGCTTTTGCTAAATGAGAATTTTCACAGGGCAAATGGCAAAGCAGAGATTCGAGAAATAAACGACAGGAAATAAAATAAAGGAGATGCTTCTCTAGAATGTAAAGAAATAAAAATTAGCAAATAGAAGTAGAGCATGAAAAAATGAAGATAACAAACTAATGCTGACAATGGTGCCCAGCTTCGCCAGCGCGAACAATTTTCACCCACTTCTACACAAGTTGACCCAATTGAAGCGGTTTGCCGCCGACCTTCCCTCAGCTGTTCTCCAATTTGCCACCTTCGAGTGTAGGCAATGGCTTCAACAGGCTACTCGTAGACGCCAGCGCATGGAAACTGTTGAATGCGCACATTTTATATATAGAAAGATTGGCGATAAAGAGTCGGGCGCATCATATGAAACGCGTGCGAAGAAAACGTACCGTCGAAAGTTCGTGAGTGATTTGAGCTGCAAACGGAGGCTCCGAGCTACTAGTGACTGGCGGCGGCTGCTGAGTGGTAGCTAGTGGCTGGTGGCTGTCAATGCGTTTTAGCACAGCTGCAAAATCAAATCAATTAGCTCGAAAATCAATTATATCACAAGTTCTGATGAGCAATGAAATGAAGAAGGTGAGCAAAAAATCTCTGTACGGTATATTTACACACACACTGATTTACGGTTGTATGTAAAGTGAGCTATGACAGCAAGCAGTCGCTTGGGAATCGAAAAATAGGGTATGCTGTGGCAAGCAAGCGACGTCGGGAGCTAGAAAAAAAAGCGAAATAAAAGTTATTGACCAAATGGGAGTTTACGATAATGGCCGATGACACTGCGTGAACTGCGACTGAATACCATTGAAGTTGGTTGCTATTGATTGTGCTACGAATGGCTAGGGAGCTTGCGTTGAAGGAAGTTAATGTTGATTGCTTTAATATTGAGTAAATCCTTTCACGAGTTGTGCGCCATGCCTTCGGATTGGAAAAAGTAATACCGTAAATGTATTAGTGGTTCAATCATGCAGATGCAGGATTCCATTTCAGTGCAATTAAATGCAAATGGTGATTTGAAAGTGTTGGCCGTGTTGGGAAATTTTGTAGAGTTCCTCTTACTACAGTTTGTTGCAACTGTTATTCTGTTCAAAAATATAGCCAATATAAGATTTTGCATTTCATTTCCGCACAACAAATTCGGGAATAATTTTAAAAGCCAAACACTTAGTGTGACAGGTCGGAAAATTTTTACTAAAAAATTGTTCCAGGAGGATTTTCGCTTTCGGCGTTGAAATGTGCTCCCAAATATCTTTTCATTTTTAGGCAAATCTCGGTTTCATATATACCTGACAAGGCGCCCACTTTATTTAAGTTCTCTTCCCTTTGAATATACTCCATTCAGCCAAATTTCAGTTTGCAACTAACTGGTATCCAATTTTATTGATTTTCAATATAATCTTAAAATTTATTCAAAAAAAGTTCTGATATCGTTCGAGGGGTTTTAGAGTTCGTAAAGGTTTTGGTCCCAAATCGCTTGATCTTCCAATAATTGCCAATTGATTTTCTAAGTGAAGTCTTACAACGACTTCAGAGCCCCAAATTAATTTTTTTTTTGTGAAAACAATGATAATAAATCGAATGATAATAAGCCCAACCAAATAAGTTTTATTTGGATTTCATATCCTCGCCATAGTAATTCGTTGAGGGATTACCGAGTCTGCAAAGTTTTCTGGTTCAAATCTTTCGATCCAAATGTTTAAATTTAGTTTGCAACTAATTGGTATCTAAATGTTTTGATTTGCGTGATAAGTGTCAAATTTTTTCAAAAATAGTTTTGATATCGCTCGAGGGATTACCGAGTTTGCATAGTCTTTTGTTCCAAATCTTTCGTTCTCAAACTGATTTTCTATCGATTTTCCCAATACAGTACTTTAAATTCAGCTTTTTTTGAAGAAACGTAACTATATTTGATGATCGCTAGTTTTACCGTATAAAAAAATGTTAGGAATTGAAGGATCGTTAGTTTTACCGAATAATGATTTTTAGCATTTGATACTCTTTTAGTTTCTTGCTTCAGTAATGATCAATATCTGCCAACTGAATTAAGTTTTTAGGGAAACGAAAATTTTTGTCGCTTAGTTAAATTCATGTTGATGTTCCTAAATACCTTTCTAAATGATACCCCAGTCAATCTTATGGTCTTTAGTTAGTGAAGTTAAAAATTTACTTTTTTCGTAACTAATATTTATAGACAGTTCTGTAAGGTCCTTTTAACAGAAAGACCTAACTATGAGCAAAAAATAGTAATACTTTCCTAATAATTTTAAAATTTTTTCTTTACTCTTCAAAATCCATGTCATCCCCCTCAAAGAAATCCTCCTAGGATTCAATAGACTTTTGCCAACGTTTTTTTTTTCAATCCCTGAAACAGCTGTTAAAGTCAATTTCCGGAATAGCCTTCAATGCGCATATCGATTCACGTTTAATGTCTTAAATTGACTCAAATCGGTTTCCCCCGAACGATCATTTGAGTTTGCTGTAAAGCCAGAAGTCCAACGAAGCTAAATCTGGTAAATACGGTGGTTGCGACACACAAGACTCAACGCTAGGAATAATAATATGTTTCATGACATCCTGGTAGTCGGAAAGCATTGTTTCATTGGCGTTAACGCGACGCTGGTTTTTTTGAAAAAATTTTGTGATTTTAGAACCAATCGTGCTTTCACTTTTGTGAGGACAAATGTTCTTTCGAAATGGTTTTCACTGACCCTTCCGATATTTCAACAATGCCACTAAGATCTCTGACTATTAATCGTCGATTCTCAAGCACAAATTACTCTATTTTATTAAGGTGTTGATGGCCGTCTTGGACGTGGTTCGTTGTCAACTAGTTCTCGACCCTCTTTGAATAATTTGTACCAGTCAAAAAATCTTGCTCGCCTCAAACAATTATCACTGAAGGTCTTTTTCAACATTTTGAAATTTGTTTCCACACGCAAGATCTAATTGAATTCCTTTGTGGAATAATTTCACTAATCGTAAAAAACGCCGAATGCACTTTTTGCACTTCAGAAAGACAAGCGTATACTAAACACGAATGATTATTTTGATGTGAAATTTGGCACAGATTGCACTGAGAGCCTTACAGACCTAGAAATAAGAGTGTTTCGACCGATGGGTTTCGAGATTTAATTTGAAAGGTTTTACTATATTTTGCCTCTTCAATTATACTCTACGAGCATTCAAAATGATTTGTGCGATAGATTTCAACGATAGTTCGAATTTGCGTTTTATATTTCACTGACATCATTTGGGTATGATTGGGTTTGAGTCCAGATTATCTTATAATTATATACAGAAATATAGTATATATGTTTTTGGCATCATAGCTGGGCTAAAAAGAACATTGGATACCGTAGTTCGTAGTTTAATTAAGAAATACTTAGAGACAAAAATAGAGAAGGAACCAGAAATACCTTAACACCTTTTGTCAAAACCTATACGCCTTTTCACTTTCTCAACAAGGTAAGATATCTAGTAAGAAATAATTACTATTCTCTTCAGTGATAGAGTTCTTAAGACATTCAAAGGGAAGAAGTTCACCAAAGTGCAATGTAGTCTGTCGGCATCCAAATCATAGAGAAATTTAAAAAAGGAAAGGAGGTTCTAAGGAATTATTGCATACAACCAGCGCAGAAATTCCAAATCAACAGGCTTTCCAGCAATACAGGTACAACGGCATTACGCGATTTGTTGTTTCTAGCGACAACAACAATTACAACAAATCGCACTCAACTTGTTAATCTACATAGCGTACTCTATGTGTGTTTCTTTGCTAGTCTGTTGGCGCGCTGCGCCATCATCTTTACGCTTATTGAGCTTGGATTAAATCTTGCATACTTTGGATTCGATTACATTTCGCTGGACGTGACCGGCATATACGCGCACCGATATCAATGTGCCAACGCACAGTGCTTTTAAACTCAAATTGCAAGGGAAATAAGCGACAAAGCAATGAGACGTTTTTTCTCGTGCCAGCAATGAGAGTAAGCGGTTGGGGGAGAAACGTAGCAAGTGGCGTGCGCTTGGCTACTGACCGCCTACGTGACTTTGTCGAAAGCGCGCAATTTTCGCGATATTTGTCTACTAACACTATCTGCGATTTTAGCGAAAAGTTTCTAGTTGAGTTTTTGGCGCAATGCAAATTTTCTCCCAAAGCTCGTAGCGCTTTATGGGCGAGAAGAAGTTAAATGCGCTCGTTCGAAATTTAGAAGCGTGAAAATTCAATTAATTTTTCAAATTTGATGCAAATTTCTAATCAATATGCTCGACGGCAGCCTCCACGATGCCATCGCGCGTTTCACCTATTTTCTAAAACTTGCAGGTTGCAGGCGCCTCCTTCGCGTTGTCTACAGTCTCGCGCTGAAGTATAATTATTTTATCTTTTTTTTTCACATTGTTCTTATTTTTATTTTATTAGCTGTGCTCTGCTTGTCTTCCTCTTTTACTTACTTGCGACTTGTGTCCACCCGCAAATGGCGCGCTCAGTTGTCACGCCTCTCCATCAACACCCCACTTTCACGTGCGCTTTTTCAATTCATTTCAATTAGTTGTCATTCTCTTGAAATTTTAGTTCAGTTGTAAATTGTCATTTAATGTTCAAATTTGCTCATAAATTGGCGTAAATTAATGCAGCTATGAGTTGTTGTAGCGTTGGAGTGTGAAGGCGCCAAGGACGCGCATTTCAAAAGATTTTCGCTGGAGTCAAGCACTCCTACAATCATGGGAGCCATGCTGTGCGCTGCTCATCTCAGGCGTAAAAACTCTTAAATCTTTGCTTTGGCGCCAACTTCGTCCGCTTGGGGAGTGCGCCTGGATTTGTGGCAGTGGCGTATAGGACGTTCATTCATCAACACATTCAAATGAATTCAAATGAGCTTGGCGCGTTGTCTCCACGACTACGGCGAGCGACGCTGCTTGTGCTTAGAACATGGCTGCGGAGTGGCTGTATTCATATCTGTATTAATTTTGAACCCTGCAGAGAAACGCGCTATTTCAGAAGCGACTTAACTTAATGACAAATTCCGATTGTCCGGCTATCTTAAATCGCAAGATCTTGGAAACCACGCCGCAGGTCCATGACGAGAGGCAATGCACTCACCAAAAGTATCTTTCAATAAATAGATTGTTTCGTAGGCCATATGTTAAGTAGTGGGGTCTGGAATCAAAAGCTGTCCACAACGTCGTCCAGTTTAGGCACGAAAACGGCAGTAATCATGGCTTGATGACGTTCTTCATTGACTGTAATAATACGAGGTTTGACAGTTAAGTAATGAGACTGATTTTATTGCCGCGTTTGTGGTAAGCTTGTGACCTTGAAATTACCTTTCTTTTGAAAGAATCAAGTCTACTATTGCCAAGTACTCGAAAGAAGAGAAAACGAGTCAACAAGGAGTGCCCAGGCATCGCTCGCAACTGGATCACGACAACGCGCCGTGCCACACCGCCCTCAGCGCGTCCCAGTATTTGGCCTCTAAAGGACTGTGACTTCTTTTTGTTTCCTAAAACAAAATCGGTGGTCAAAGGAACCCATTTTGAGTCGATTACGGACTTTAATTTTGAAAATCGGGATCGGTAGCCATATGGTTTTGAACTCGGTAGAATTCTGCCGAAACTGAAAATCTTGAAAATGGACTACATAGATGATTAGATCCGCCAAAAACTTTCAACCTTTAAGAATGACTTATCAGTCCGCAATTCTTCACTCCACAGAAAATCTCGGTCACATCAAAGACAAAAGGAATCGAGCCACCCTTCGAGAAACAAAAAGGGCTGAAACTACCAACTTAGTAATTCTTAAGCATTATCTTCTCAATATTTTTTGTAAAATACCATTGTCACAGAAAAAAGCTGGTTGAAACTTATCTTTTCATATTATAAAACCCTTAAAAAAATGAGCATTCCTTGGATCTATAAATACTTAGATGACTTCGCGAAAAATATTTAAAGAATTGGAAGAGGTTAAGCAACTGTCAAAATCTCAATTGTTGTCCTGTGCAACCAATCTCCATAATTCCGAACAATCAACATATTCCTATGTATATTTTTTCCTGTATGCATTCTTAGTTAACCACGAACTGATCCAAAATTAGTAAGTGCTTAATTTTTTGAAAGGAAATTTTACAGTAACCTTGTAAGTAAGCAATTCCCTACAGGGTATGTACTCCTATTTAGCAGTAGCTGTGCAAAAAATTAGCAATTCTTACGAGTTCCACCAGCATAGTGTATTTATAACTTTTGTAGTCAGCATTATAACTGGGTCATTGTATGATTATCATTATGCTACTTAATAAATGGATAAGTGTGACTTTTATATCCTTCATGAGCGGCACAATGCGCTTTACAATTATAAAGTTAAAGATTCAAACTTTAGTGGAATAATTCGTTAAAATATTGCTTAAGATTTAGATAGTAGATATCTATTAATAAAGTTTCTGTAAGCCTTAATGAATTGGATTCCTATCAGCGCCACATTGGAAACACTCATATAAGTTTATTGGCACTATTCATTGTAGGATTCATTGAAGGAGCTAAGTTCGCCGGAAAATTCAAACGGCTATAAAAAATGTAAAGAGGAGGAGAAATCCATCTTTCAAATACTATTACAAATTGATTGAAAATCTATTAATCTGTCAAATACTATTACAAAGTGATTATGAAGATGAACAAAGTCTATAATTTTAGTTTACCTAAAGTTGTCGGTCTATTAGCGATACATAATCAAAAGGATTTATTCTTATTTCTTATCCTTATTTTATAGATAAGTTGATCTTCCGATATCAGCTGATATAAAAATCGAAATTTATACAACCTAGTGGTCAATGAATACACTGTGGTTCAGACGCTAGAGGAATGAGAGAAACTACTAATATAACTAGCGCACTTAGGACTGTTTTCTCAATGTCTGGTTAGCAACCATCTGTCAGTTAAGTTCTGGTTAACTTATCCAATACTCTTTCTAACCGTAAAGAACCTTTCGTTTTAACCAGAACTGAACTGACATATGGTTTTAAATTAGACATAGAGGAAATGGTCCTTAGTCACTTACTGCTGATCAGTTATTAATCTACATTTACAACTCCCTCAAAACTTCGGATTGAGACTAATCTTCACAGAACTTAGTTTTTTCTAAAAATATAAAGATGTATCAAATGAACATGAATGCTTTAAAATAAAAATTTATTCAAATTGACTAATGTGTCAGATGTTAATTAATAGATACGATAAAGTTTCAGAACCAAATCTGGGTGTACTAGATTTTCAACAAAGCTACTCTTGAGAGTCAAATTCTTAGCAGCAAGATCATTCGCTATAGACAGTGTCTGGTACTACCTGGTCACTGGGTGCCAGATCCAGTCTATAAGGTGGATGTTTAGTATTAAAAACCTCCCAACCTAATACATGGTAAAATCTTCCTAACCGTCAATCGTTGCTTGACCATTTTTACTTCGCACCACTGAAATTCTACCACGATAGTTTTCGCTTGAAGTGCTCGTAAGTGATCCAGTATTCAGCATCAGCAATTATTCGCTTCAGAAATAAAAATTGGTTCCATGATGACTGACATCCCTACATGGAGTTTCATTTTGTATCCAACCTTTTCTAGATGATTACAAACGGTTGTTGTTATTGTAGCGGCAGAATTTTACTGTGACAGTCATTGGCCGGATAAAAATTCGGGTCCGTTCCGGTTACGTAGACCCGACCGTTGTGGGAACGGTTATAAACGATTGTATGGAATGCCTAGCTTCTAAGTAATCGAAACAGTGCTTACATGATGGTTGAACCCGACGATTTCCATTATTTCGATAATGACCTTCCAGAGCTTGGTGCAACTTTGACATCCAAATTGCTGGAATGAAATCGACAAAACTACAATAGCGAGTAATGGGCTCAAGAACCAGAACCATAGATACCAAGGCCAATAGACTTAAAGTATGGATATGGCTTATTCTCTCTTTGCTGGTGTTCTTTTTTAACAACTCCCTAAAAAATACTGAAAAAAGCAATCAAGAAACTGTCAGAATGATTTCTAGTACAAAATCTTGTTAAAACTGTATAATCTAACCCGAAATCGAGAGAAGTGAGAGATGCGTTTATTTAATTGTCGGAAGAAGTATATTTACCTTGGGTTATCTTCCAGCAAAAATCATATTCTAGATTGTGGCAGATGTTGTATCTCAACTCTCTCAAAACTCTCGATATAATTGTGCCCTTTTCATTTTATCAACATAAAATTTACAATTTTTTTCCCCCGTAAAGTATCTCCACTACATATTTTGCTTCACGTCTATTTGCCACTATAAGCGATTATTACTTCATTCCCATACAGTTGATGCATGCCCTTTACGATTTTAATGCCGCTTACCATATCTGATAAGCTTTGTGGCTCACACCAATTAATTAATTCATTTCATTTATCTGTCAAATTAATTTATCGATTTCTCTGCTAAATAATAGCATTCATAGTTTTGCTAATTTTAGTTGACGATTGCTGTTCGGGGTTGGTTTTCGAATAATTAGTAATGATTGCAAAATGTTGGAGGTGGAACTTCATGGATGTATTACATATGTATGTGTTGGAAATAAATTACAGTAAACGAATTTTTGATTCGCGAAACTTTTTGAATCAGGCACTTAATTAAAAGTTATCTTTAGAAACTTAGTGAATATAACTTTTTCTTTCTTATATTAAGTTCATATCAGCTTATTTTTAATACTACATGCCTTTTTATTAATATTTTCCAAGTTACAAAAGTAAAATCTTTTTCAATAGTCTAAATACGATCATATTATTTATTGTCAAAATCTGACCTAAGTAAGAAATCGCTTATTTTTCTACAAACAAACAGTTATCGACAATCCACGTTCAACTTATTAAGTTACAATTTTTTTCGAATGAAACTTTTTTATCCATGTGCTGCCACCAGGTCTTGTGTACTTGTGATCTTGTGAGCATTCCAATAATTTTCCTACAGTCCTCTTCTAACGGGTGATTTTTTTTTGAGCTTACGATTTTCATGCAGTAGTATTTGACAGATCACGTGGGATTTCCCAAGGGGGGGGGACATGGTGTCAAAGAGAAAGATGCTCAGTATGCTTTGACATTTCATCATGAATAGGACTTACTAACGAGCAAACGCTTGCAAATCATTGAATTTTATTTACCAAAATCAGTGTTCGGTGCGAAAAGTTTTTTATCGACAAATTTTGTTCAGCGATGAGGCTCATTCTGGTTGAATGGCTACGTAAATAAGCAAAATTGGCCGCATTTGGGGGTGAAGAGCAACCAGAAGCCGTTCAAGAACTGCCCATAGCATCCCGAAAAATGCACTTTTGGTGTGTTTTGTACGCTGGTGGAATCAATGGACCGTATTTTTTCAAAGATGCTGTTGGACGCAACGTTACGGTGAATGGCGATCGCTATCGTTCGATGCTAACAAACTTTTTGTTGTCAAAAATGGAAGAACTGAGAACTTGGTTGACATGGGTTTTGTTTCACAAGATGGCGCTACATGCCAACACAGCTCGCGATTCTATGGCCATTTTGAGGGAAAAACTTCGGACAACAATTCATCTCAATGAAATGGACCCGTAAGTTGGCCACCAAGATCATGCGATTAACGCCTTTTAGACTATTTTTTGTAGGGCTAATCGTCAAGTCTAAAGTCTACAGAAATAAGCCAGCAACTATTCCAGCTTTGTTTTTTTTGGGGAAGACAACATTTCCGAAGAAATTCGTTCGGGCTATTCCGGCCGAAATGCTCGAAAATAGTTGCCCAAAATTGGACTTTCCGAATGGACCACCTAAGACGCAGCCGCCCACCGGTCACATTTAAATGAAATTATCTTCAAAAAGTAAATGTCATGAACCAACTAACGTTTTCAAATAAAGAAACCGATGAGATTTTGCAAATTTTATCAAACGTTATCAAGCTCTTAAAAAATCACCCCTTTATTACGATTAAGTAGGGACTTTGTGTATACCTGATCTACCGCTTTGCACATGACTTTTGCAACTTTGTAGCCCGGTAGATTATTTTATCGCGTTTTAATCTTCCTTTCCATGCTATTGTTCAGATCGTCATAGAGACAATGCATCACGTTTTCGGATGACAGCCGTATACACCATATAGCATTCTCGTCAACTATCTTATTACCATCGATACCTTTGTTTCCAGACACCCAATAAAAGTGAAGCCGATTGTTCCTGGTGATACTTTTCACTGCTACCCTGCTGCCTAAAGCATTTCCTGCCGATATGCGAAACGAGGCTAGAGCCTTGAACATGATTATGTAGTCGGTGCTAGACAAACTGTCATAACTCACCGAGCTTTGCCCTGTTCCCACGATATTCCGGTCTACATTAGCGATACGGACCCTGATTTTTTTTCGGTCAAAGACTGTCAACTCGGCAGAATTCTGCTTTTACAAAATAATTTGAATTTCGAAAAACATAATTTTAGGGAGATATTTTTGAATAACTACGTTAGGTAAAGTAATACTAGCCGATGGTAACGTCATAGACCCACTGGCCCTTGGTAATTATGTAACTCTCATCAGGTTTTTTTTTTTACAAGGCGGCTCCCAAACCCAGTGCTCAACCTTGAGGAGGAGGGATGATTCGTCTTCTCGTTTTAGCTCGCCCTCAAATGGATGTTTTTTGGCTACGCAGAGGATTCTTGGTCTAAGACCTGAAGTGGTGAGCTGCTTCAGCCATATGTAAGAAATCTTTTCTAGTCGCTCCCAAGTGAATGGCGCTCAGAGAACTTTCCATCTGGTTCTTAGTAATGCCAGGAGGAGGTTCAGTTTAATTTAAGCTGAAGTACCTACTCATCATGTAACACGTAAATGCTTAACAGCGACTTCATATCTAATTACTATACGTCATCTAGCTCGTAGAAAAGCGAAATTCTTAAATATGCAGGACAAGTTCTAGATAATCCTGGACAGAAAAATTGGAGATTTTCCAGAGTCTTTCCTGCCCATTTTCTTACACTTTCTGCATTTAACTTTGCTTCGAATGATTAAACTATCAAAAGAAATTTAAATTTTGTCAAATTTCAATATTAGAATATCCCTTCATTAAACAACTGAGTTTACAAGTATAACTTGTTAATGTTTCTCCAACGTTTGTGTTGCTATACAAGCTGGTTTTAGAACACACTTGCTGTTGTTGATTTAGTGGCGGAAAAGATATGCGAAGCAGTTGAGTTGTCAATCCGTGGTCGCCTAAAATCCGAGTCCGTTCCAGTTGCGAAGTCCCCACTGTCTTGGGATCGGCTAGAATAAACCTCTTTGTTATCTCTGTTTAAGTGGTGAAGCGTTTCTATGGTCTTTCTTAGACATACTTGACACAGAAAATACCGCTGGCGAGGGCTCTATTGATCGGGTGTTTGTTCGAAAAGAGAATTTACGAAAAATCTTGTGTGTGGCTGGAACTTACGTAAGCCTAATGGTCAGTGCAAAATTGATTTGGTTTTAGATCCAGAAATTTCATCTCATATTCTCTCGAGCTTCCTATGTGAATTTCCAATAATAAACTAAATTCTTCTACACATTAAAATATTTTAAATATTTATTTTTATTATCAAGGCTTGGATATATGTTATAGAAACTGCTTATATTAACAAAATATATAAATATGTAGATGGAATCCGCCAGAGATCACAACAAAGTATTGAAAAATTATGTAAATTAAATTGAAAATGTGAAAACCCCTTTTACAACAATGTGAAAACGTAGTGGCAAAATCCAAATGGGACAAAGTAACTCCCAATAGGGCGGATTCTACAAAATATACACATACACACACTTACAAACATACATATGTATGTGTATGTGCCGCTTACATTGGAAAATGCATATTAAAATCTAAAAAAAATTTAGAGATGCGAATGTTAATGCAACTCTGTGTGTGTATGAGTGTGTGGCGTGTGGCGAGTGCCTGCCTCAATACTTCAAATTACCATCGAGTGTTAAATTGATTCGATATGCGCAGCTGTGTCCTTGCATAGATAAGTAATGCGAAACAGCAATACAACAATAACAACAAAATTAACGCTGATAATGCTGATGCTGAGCGGTGCCACCGCCAATGCCATTTCCGCCTAATGGTGGTTGGTGGCGGCATCGGTGGTCACTGGTAATGGTAATCGTTTGCGGGGCACTGCTGGCTGTTGCCACTATCATCATTGTTTTCTTTTTTCGTTTTGGTGATTTTGATTTTTCATGCCGATCGGTTTTATCTATATCTATAGGCATACAAGTATATCACTACCTGCTCGCCGTTACCAGTATTCAATAAACGTTTTTGTCTCCGGCATATTAACTAAAATGTCCTGCAAACGCCACACAATCAATAAAAACATACATATGTATGTTGCATGCGTGTTCGCATCGTCAATTTGACATGTGTGTCACTAATTGTTTGGTCAGCATTCAAAAACATGTTCGCCTTCATCACCCAGGCGCGCTGTAAATAAATAAATTTCATGCTAATGTTGTTGTTGCACGGGGTTTATAGGTGCCCTCGTGTTCAATGTGTGTGTGTGTGGGTCCTACTTCGTGGCTACGCATTGTGTATGTATGGTCTTTAATGTGATTTTCGTTGTGGCTGCAGTGGCATTTGATTTATTGTTGTGATGTGGCGCTAAACGCTTTTGTTGTAGTTTGCTGTTGTAGTTTTTTGGAATATACAAAGCCTTGTAGGAAATATTTGTGTTAATTTGTTAATATTATAAAAGCATGCAGATCTAACTGAATCAATAAATTAATTTCATTAATTTTCGGTTGTTAAGAAATTTTTAAACTTATTTAGGATTACACATATGTTTGGTTAGAATAGGTTCAATGGCCGATCCGCCAGATTGGAATTGTACTTGGTCTACCCTGTACAGTCCGTTGTGAAGCCAGAATATCAAACTACTGTAATCAGATCTTATGAGTCAACAACGGGACTTGAAGCCACTACAACCTTTCTTTATTTCTTTTCCCACCAGTTCAATGTGATATCTGAAAGTACGAGTTCCGAGGTATTGAACATATAAACATGACGTCGAAACTGTCCAAACCAGCGTATGACGCTCTAAAAATTAACCCAAAGCGAATAACCAAAATTCAGGGAAAGCACTAAAGGCCAACCAAGTCGAGCCTTACAAAATGTTTTTGAAAAATTGTTTGAAGCATTGGTATGCTTGTATTGACTCAGTAGCCTATTTTGATGACTTTGATATAGACTTGTATCGTACGAGAGTACGGATAAAACTTGATCAGAGTTCATATTATATTACAGCGCATTCCGTCGACTTCGAGGTCAGTAAAGAATGATATATTTGCTTCGTATCTTAATTTAAAGTAAAATCAGTTCTTCAGAAGGCCTAAAAATATCTGCGAGACAATTTTCACTATATACAGTTCTTTTTGAAGTCAGAAAATAGCGCTTGTTTAGAGTTTTTCGTTTCTATTCAGACCAACTCATCGGGATGCCTTCAAGGTATTTAAACCTAGATTTCAGAAAGGGGCGATAAAAGCAACTGTTGAGTTGTTTCTACTTCATCTTTTTCCAAACAAATTCAATAACTGGTACCTGGTAAAATTCTCAATCTTACCGCGTGGCCATTAGGAACCCATAGAACTAAAGAAAAGCTAACCTTACTCATGATGTAGAACTGATTAAGCTTCTATCAAGGAGTCATTGGGCCAAAAGCTTCTTCCGACAGAGCAAGAAGATCGAAGAGCGGAACCCCGACGCGTTAGATTCAATTGATAGCGCGGTTATCTAAGCTGCCTGTTCAGTTGTTGATAACGCCGCTCCACTATCAAAGTAAATAGCAAAAGAGTTATTTCTCTCAAGGAGGCTCTATTCCGGAGCAGTTGATCTATTGCTACCTTATTTGTAACAAGTCTGGCTTGAATACTTACTTATTAGGACTAAAATAAGAGGCTTATTAACCTCCTTATGGCATCTGGCATATAAGCTTGATCAAAAAATGATATTCGCCACTGAAATAAGAGGAAACCATTTTGGAGAGCAAGGCCCGAAGTAAAAAATACACCAGTCTCGAGATGCTGAAGAAAGCCATTGTCCGTGAGTGGGCCAAAATACCGGCAAGTCACATTCGGGCAGCTTGCGATTCGTATTTTGAGCGTCTCAAGGCCGTAGTTTAGACAAAAGGTGGTCATATCGAACAAAAGTGAAATGAACCTCAATTTATGCTGCTGTTCACAGACTTTGTATTTTAAAATGAATAAAAATAATTTTCCAAACCGAATTTATTGCTTTTTTAATTGGTTCGCTTCGAGTGCCGGACTTAATAATAATAATTTTCGCAATAAGTTAGAAGTTCCTAGTCAATTATTTAGTTTCGAAAAGCGGTGGCAATTCCTTTTATTTTTGATTATAATTGTAAATAAAATTTTTGGATTCCTTCAACATCCAGAAAATAGGCAATTTTGTCGTACAACGTTATGCCAACTCGCTCCAATATTATCGGTTTTGGAATGAGTCGATGCTTCATTGACCTTCGACGGTTTATTACTAACATAATTGATCGCGCTTGAGTTTCATGAAGCCTGATTAACTACAGACGGTTTTAAAATCTTTTTGTTTTAGAATAGATCGCAAAACATCTCCGGAGAGAACTGCTTTCGCTCAGCAAGGTTCATATAGTTATACGAGGGCTGCTATATATATTTCTGGACTAGGCAACACTAAGTGTTGCCAGGTGCAATCTGACATTTCCATTGGAAAGTTTGACATTTTTTAGCATAACATCACTCAGAACGTTTTGTCATTTAATCGTGAATTGTTTTATTTACAGGGAATTAAAAAATTCATCTCGGCCAAAAAATGGAATTAACTCGTGAACATTTTCGTGCGATCATTTTTCACAACTTTCGACGTGGATTATCACGACAAGACTGCATCGATGAACAAAAATCTTTGTATGGCAATGCAGCACCATCCTATAGCACTATGAAAAACTGTTACAACGAATTCAATCGTGGCCGACGCTTGCTCAAAGACGAATTCCGTGTAGGTCGTCCAAAAACAGCCGTTGTGCCAGAAAACATCGATGCCGTACGTGAACTGATAATGCAAGACCGCCATGTAATATACCTTCAGATAGAGGCATGCCTATGCATTTCTCCCACCAGCATACATTCGATATTGCATGAACACCTGGCCGTAAAAAAGGTTTGTTCTCGTTGGATCCCGCACAATTTGATAATCGCTCAAAAAAAGGCTAGTGTGGATTGGTGTAAAGAAATGCTGAAAAAATACGATCGCGGTGCTTCAAAAGACGTTTATAAGATCGTCACAGGTGACGAATCATGGATCTATGCGTATGAGCCCGAAACAAAACAGCAATCGACCGTGTGGGTCTTCCAAGACGAGCCAAATCCAACGAAAGTTGTTCGTGGAAGAAGCACTTCGAAGCAAATGGTCGCCTGTTTCTTCGGAAAAACTGGTCATGTGGCGACTGTTCCGCTTGAGCAACGTAGGACGGTCAATTCTGAGTGGTACACCACCATTTGTTTGTTTATTTAGACTGAAGTAATACTGGACTCCTGAAATCATGAAAGTGGTGAGACTTGGAATCGGTGGATTTGTACGACAGTTATAGGGCTTCAGCAGCCCCAAAGTTGTATTCCATAAGATGAAATACTATAAATGTTGTCGGGTATTGCTTATGAACTCCCTTTAGTTGTTTTTGTAAATTTAAGGCGCTTATTACAGCCAGCTAACAATTAGCAATTAGTTTTTCGTAGCCACTGTTAAATTGAATTGTCGCTGACAATTCTGTAAGTAAATGATTAACAAGTGAATCACATGCAGACATAACGAAAAATACTGCAGATTGATGTCGGCACTTAATCGGTTGTATATATTATAAGTAAGTGAGAATCAGACATAAAATGAAATATTAAAATAGAAGAGGCATTTCTTAAATATTTTATTTTTTCTATAGTGATATCTGAAGTCATTTATATCCAGAATTTAAAATAGCCAGCTACACAAGAAATATGTAAGTTAAAACTATAAGTTTCCGGCTGACAGAATGCCTTAAGGACATGCAGGATCACCAAAGTCATGTGTAAGATATCCGTAGAAAAAGGCGCATACTTTTTACTCACACGATCTCTTAAGGCCTGCAGAACGGCTGTTGCTCTAATGACAGGTCACAACTTATTGGTGTTAGATGTGCTTTGGATAAGAATTAAATTACGAACGCATGCTTTTTTAACACATTGAGTGCCATGGCTACACGTTTTCGTGCGACAGGCATTGTCTGGCCTTAGGTATTGTCATGTGTTTTTGGTTGACGCTACAGGGTTTTTTAAATGTATTTCTAGTAGCCTAATGTTTGCCCTAAATTTTGGTCTGAGTTTCATAGAGATATCTTCATTTTTGCGGTTTTTATAATAAAAACTCGGAGGTTCTTTTTAATTTTGAAAATTTATTGGAATTCATTCGATATTTCGGAAAAAAAGTATAAAAGAGATATTGGAAAATTAAAATTAGGATATGATAACTCCAATTACATGGATTTTTTACATTAATTTTTTAGATGTGTATATTTTGGAAAGCAATCAATGCACAATTGGGGAGTGTTGGGGCATTGCGGACAGTACGAAGTTGTCCTTTTGATATTCTTTCTTGCTTCCTTTCGACTAAATTTTCTTTTTGCTTCAGCGTAGCATAAAACACAAGCACGTCGGATGGTTTTATTATTTTCATCTACTCTTTTTGTGATAATATGATTTGATTGCGATATAGGCTGCGGGGATGTGAGATCTATGTATAGTAGGCCCGTATATTAATATTTCTATTCGTAGCTGCTTTATACACAGTATAGGTATTTACCGCGGAAAGTCCAAGTAAAAGTTCAATTCCCAGCTTTCGGTACCATTTTAACCCTTTGCGAAGGGTATTTTCGTATGAAGCCATTTGGTCGGAAAGATCAATGCCTGATTTCCCCTTATTATATTCTACCACAGCCAGTGGCTTTTCTGTTGCTCGTCTTTTACGTCTCGCTCCTTGACTAGTTAAAGGCTCCGCAGGATTATGTGCTCCATCTGTTATGGATACCATTATCGGGGCATGTAAATGTAAAGGAAAATGCGTAAAACGAAAAAAAATAAGAAATAGCAAAAAAATTACGTAGCACATTTTCGTATGACATCGATTTTTACGATTGCAATTCCGTCGTGCAGTGCCATGTCGTAAGGAAACGTGCGACAAAAAAAAAACCGTTATAAAATCCAAAATAAACCACAAAATCATCCGGGATTGGCGCAGAACTGAATATTTTCTACTTTTACACCAGCTTATAGCAAAAAATGTGCTTGGCACCCGGGGAAGGTTTTCGTCAAAACCCCTTGGCACTCAATGTGTTAATAGTCAAAAATAAACTTTCGCTCCAATTATGCGGTTTTCCGACTAGTTCAATATCAAGCAGAGATTTCGTATTGAATACTGGTACATTCTGCTAGGTACAGGCACAACTAGTCGTAATATGATATGCATAGTACATATTAGATATTTAAAGTACATATATGTAGTATTATATATGTTTGGTACATTTTAGATATGTATATAATATAAGTATATAGTATCATATATTGCCAACGGTGCATTTCAGCATTAAGCATAACTAACGGTCATGTGTATTGCTTTGCTCAGTATTTACTATAGGCGGCAACAAATCATCTGTGACCCCAATTATATTCGTAGATAGCATTATATCAAATTTAATTAAATCGTATTTAGTGGACGTTTATTGGTGCACTATGTTCAGACACTTAAAATGATAAGTGTGTGTTAAATGTTTAGGTAGTGCTAAATTATGTCTGGTAAGTGTAGTGTTGTAAAATATGCTCATTGTAACAGAGTTATTTTAAGTTGCAGATAGATTTTGAGCGGACTTAGATAACTAAGATATTTTAATTCTCAACAATTCAATTTATCGTTTTGAGCAATGTTGATCTTCCGGAAATCGTAGAAGTTGTTACTGGATACTGGCTAATAGGCGTATATGCGGTATGTCAAAAATTTGGTGGGATGCTAATTGTTGAAATCATATTGTGAAAAGTGAAGTGAAAACATTCTTTCTCCCATACTTAGGATTCTTAAAATAGCACTATGAAACTGCGTTTTCTGCTGTCTAAGTGGGATTCTTATTGGCTTTGGTCACGGGATCGACCTTTTATCTAATAACAATTATGGAAAAGGCAAATCAGATTTACAAGTAATCTAATAAGAAGTCATTTGGCTGATCTTAAATAACTCAACACCATTAATGCCCCCGATGAGAAATAGAGCGCAGCCAGGAAGATTCTCCAATGGTAGTTTAATTGGTGAATTTACCTTACTCGAGGCCTTGCGTCTCATTACCTCCTACTCCCTCAAAACTGATTATATAAAATCGGTCTAACTCTGTCACAATCGCTTGTTGAATAGACCTAAGCCTAGATTACATATGTATCATCTAAGTACTCATGCGGTTATGCTAATGATTACGAAGTGCGCAAACTGTGAAAGTTGCATGAATGAAAGCAAGATGAAAACATCTAGACATCCACTGCCTAGCTGAAGTAGACTCCGGTTAGAAAATCTCGGTAGACATATCTTCTATAAATCAGGGAAATCGGCTAAAATTTGTATTAGCCACCTCAATCTAATCAACAAATCTATCGCAGGTTCAAGGCCCTTTTTGCGCAAATAATTAATAACTAAATACGCCAGAGACATTAAATTTTACCTTTGAGAGGATATAAGAAGGCTTTATAGGAGCCCGAGTGAAAATTGGAAGATGGGGGTGGCACCGCCCACTTTTTGGTGAAACCCCATATCTCGGGACCTAACCAAAGGATTTCGTTAAAATTTTGCACGTAATATTTCTTTCTGCAACTATTCTATCCGCCGTTAATTTTGTAAATTTAAGGCTTTATTGTATAAAAACGGTTAGAAAAATGTTATTCAAACTATTGGCCGTCGCTAGCTACTACTTTTGACTATCTATCTGGTAGCATGCGTATTCCGTGACGAAAGAACTCCTCATCTTTCGAGTCGATCCAAGTATCAATCCAATTTTTGACTTCTTCATAAGAACTGAAGTGCTCGTTAGCTATACCGTGTGCCACCGATCGGAACAAGTAGTAGTCAGATGGAGTAACGTCTGGAGAATACGGCGGGTGGGGTAAGATCTCCCACTTCAGCGTCTCCAAATTTTTTTTGACCACCTTTGCGACGTGAGGCCGAGCATTCTTATGCTGAAGAATGACTTTATCGTGTCTTTCCTCGTCCTGTGGCCGTTTTTCTTTTAGTGCTCGGCTGAAACGTATCAATTGCGTTCGGTATCGATCTCCTGTGATGATTTCACTTGGCTTTAGCAGCTCATAATATATCACCCCCAGCTGGTGGTTCGCATAGGATTATTGTAGTGGACAATGCGATGTAAAAATCCCTTTCGGTTCTGCCTTTGAAGCAGTTGTTCACATGCAAAGAAATGCATCTCTTGGTTTCAAGTCGTAGGTACCCTCATTACTTGTTTAACTTAAATTTTGGTCAGCACCTGACATCACCTTTCCTCATTGCATTTAAGCATTGCATCTTTCGAGAATATTGATAAAATATTCCACTGCACTCGAGCTTACGCTTTCTTTATTGTTGAAATATTTTTTGTATATATGTATACACAGATATGATTGTGCGCTTTCTAATTAATTATACAGGAAAATTTATTAAATAGTTACTTGATATATAATATAATGGGTTTGAAGAGTGTATGCGATCATTACTGTTTGGAAAGCAGGTTGGCCAAGATTACCTCAATCTTCAATTTCTCTCTTAACAGCAACATTTGGAACAACTCTTTGTGTCTCAGAAGAATCGGAAGATTTCAAATAATAACTGCAAATAAAGGTAGTATATTTGTATTTTCATAAATATATGTATATGGATTTCTCATAACTCTTACCAACCTGCAACTGTGACAAATTTAAACAATTTCTTCACGCAACCGATTCATCTCAACTTGTCCCATAACATACATTCTGCCGTTAGTTTTTAGCATATCGGAACTCTTTTTTCCACGCCTTTTATGTGGCATGGCGTAGCGTAACTTGTCCCAAAATCTGACGTCTTGCCAATCTAGATAAGTATTCATATCCAAATATGCCCTTAGCTCTTTATCCAATAAGTCAGTTTTCGTGATTTCGCCATATTTAATCATTATTATGCGCGCACGACCCTCGTTCAACGAGCACTGATGCGCTGTGCGAAACTCCATGCGCGCCCAATCCGACTCGATAAAGTGCTGCGAAAGCACAATGATCGTCCGACGCGACTGATCCACCGATTCGATGATTTGTTCAGGTATATAAGCGCCAGCCAGCCAATTGCGTTCGTGTGTGCATACACGAAATGGTGGTTCGCACTGTTCGAGTTGCGGCAGTAATGTATGGTTGACGAAGTCTGCATCCTGGTGTGCATATGAAATAAACGCATCGAATGTTTTATGCTTATCCAGCTCACATTCGCTAATGCAAAATCTCAATATGTTGTGGCTATATAACCAGACTTCCACTTCTAATTTATATTTATAAAAGAGTGCGATAATGCAAAGTAAAACAATAATGGTTAACGCTACACTAATCACAGTTGCATTCAAGTTTTGATAATATTCAACTTTAAGAGGAGTTGGACACATTTCTCTCACATTGTCTATTAGGCGTGTATCGTTCAGCAGATTAGCACAGAGTAACTGGTCGGCATCGGGTATGCGTGTCCGATGTGTACGTATGGTGTACACCAATTGTTGTGTGGAACAGTTACAAAACCAATCATTTTTACTTAGATAGAGACATTGTATTTTTGTGCTGTCATTAAGGTATGTACGCAAAAATTCTTCACTCAAAGATTTTAAGTTATTATTTCGTACATCCAAAACCGTCAAATTAGTTGGCAGTTGACTGATATTAATGCTCGTGATTTTATTGTGCGACGCGTTGAGTTGCGAAACAATACCATAGCCGAAGGTGGTGTTTAACGGCAATACAGTAAAATTGTTATTGCTTATATCGAGTACCGAACTCTTGAGCCCAACTTGCTCGGGGCGTGGGAGCTGTTCGATGTGCTGCACACCCACGCAATTGATGTGCAGAAATTCAAATTGTGTGTAACAATTGCATTCGCTGGGGCACATTACTGGTTCACACAGTTCTTTACGTTCCAGCTGCTCGAAATTTGTTGACGTCTGAACGCACTGTGAACCATTGAACAACGAACGATAGTTTTCACTGTAAAGCCAAGCCAATTTACAATCGCACGCGATCGGATTACCAGTTAGACTGATTTTGGCCCCACAATCAGCAGTTGTACTGGAGAAATTTTGTGAAGAGAAAATGTTTTCAATCAGATTGTGTTCTAAATTTATTTCAAAAGGGCATGTAAGCCAATCCAAAGTGAATTCGCGCAAACGATTGCCACTTAAATTGATTACTGTTGAGTTAACCTTGTCACTTTCGTAATTTTCTGGCTGCAACTTCGTAATATAATTTAGACTGTCTTCTAAAACCGAACTCATGCTGTTTCGAAATTTTGTCAGTAATCTCGGTATTTTATTGACGGAAGTCTTGGTGCTCCAAATAGTTTGCAGTTGGTTCTGGCTTATGTCTAGCCTATGTAGATAATTCAGCGGTATCAGATTTTCCATAAGATTTGTGATGTCGTGCAGGTGATTGCCAGCAAGTTTCAACTGCCATAGCCAAGGTGTATGTTCGAAAATGTGTGGCGTTAAATATTCCAATAAATTGTGACTCAGATCCAGTACTAAAAGTTGACGCTGATATGCAAATAGACTTTCGGGCAATTCCCTGATTTCATTACGGCTCAAGATCAGACAATTCAATTGCGTTAGCGGTGCAAAGATGTTGGCGTCCAACATTCTCATATTATTACCGGATAAGTCAAGCTGTTTTAGCGCAGTGAAGTTCTTAAAGTATGTTTGCGTCAAGTTTTGCAGCGATAAGTACTGGTTACTTAGACCTTGTACGCTAAGCGTAAGCGTTTCCACTTTATTCGGCCTATAAAGTCTGCTAGTTGGTATGCTTATAATATTTGCTTCCCGAATTTCATTTCGATTTGATTTAGTAATCAATTGCAGGTGAGTCACTTCCGTGGTTGGACCATAATATACCGTTGATTCTGCAGCAAGGTCAGTGTTATGTACTACTGTTACTTTATTCAGCTCAGTCATTTCTATTAGAATTTCCCACACTTTGTCATTCATACAGATTTCGTGTGTAAAATTCATGCAATCTTTCACTCCGATATAACGTGTTTTAAGTAAAATTGACTGAAATTTGTGTTTGAGTAGGTAATCGATATTAGTTTCTGTTACTTCAGAGTAACACTCTACCCACAGATACCGACGGTTTTCCGAAAAGTCGATGTAAATAGTATGTCCGTCGTACATTTTACACGAAAGATCCCCACTGCTAAGGCAATCACAAGCAGTCTTCTCATCGCCAAAGCAATCGGGGGGCCAAGTGGAGAATGGTTCAACAGTAGTTTCGATTAACTGCATTTCGGTAGTGTGCGCCAACAGAAATTTGTTGTTAATGATCAGTTGACTTAGTATGCAGGCGAGTATTACATACAAATTGCGCTCTTTTAGTTTGTTCATCTATATATTATTCTAAGACAAGGCGCTTATTTCCAGAGATCTACAAAACGTACAGAGACAAATAATACATCAAATTAAAGTGTGCGATCTGAAACTTACACGAATTTTACAGATTTTAAATTCATTAAACCACTTTTGATATATTTGCGTTTAAAGTTTTTCAATTTTTACATTAAGCTAATATAAGCAGCGCTTCTATAGAAAAGAGCATATACATACATATATGTAAGAGAACGAATAATTACAAATGTTTCTGTCATTTGCTTTCGTTAAAAATTAGCAAATTCATAGATAACTTGATGCGAGACTCTTTGATTCAAGAGAGAGCTGGCAAAACTCGCATTTTTTATAAAATTTGCCAATGATGCCACTGCTGAAAAATATTATATTGGCTATTTAATAAATTTTACAAAACACTAAAATAAACACTTTGAAAATGCATACATATATAAATGCTAAAAAGCAAAATCATTAATTATTTTACATAAACATTTGTTTTGCCAAAATATGTTCGCACAGTTCAATGAAATTTCATTTCGCACTAATTTCGTCAAGTAATTATAGCGGTTTACTTCTGGCATCCCGCCTTTTTGACAGGGTTTGCCGCCAGCTGACTATCGAGAGAGCAAGAAAAGAGATTCTGATCAAGTTATCTATAAGCAAAATCAAAGTGTATTCAACAAAGTGAACTAAGTATTTGACTTACGCTTATTTGACAATAAAATAGTAAACAATTCATGTATTTGTTTATATTAACCCGTGTGTTTTTTTTTTGATCTTGAACAATATGAAGCCACTTGCTTTACATACATACGAGTATATATGATAAATATAAACGTAATAGAAATAGAGACAACCAATTTATTTGTTTTCAACGTTATAATGAATTCATATTTATTTTACAAACAATTACATACGTGTAAAAAACCAAAACTATAGCACAGCATGTATAGCTTCCGATCAGTTGTTAAAATTTTCGCGCAAACAAGTTTGTCTTGAGACCTAATCAGTAGTAAAAACGTAAAATTTCTAGTTATCAAAATATGAGGGTTTATTACTTTTTTTCTTGAAGATTGGAAAGTAAGTTTAATGAGGGTACTGCATCGGGGCTTAGTCGTCTTCTTTTAAGGGGAGATTCTTTTATTTCCTCCGCCTTAAAATGTAGCCCACATATTCTCGATGACAAACTGAGTTGTACGCCACATACTTTTTCCCATTCCTTCCGTTGCGATTTGTCAGTTGGAGCACAAAACATTGGTAAGTTGCTTCCATGAGTTGTTTTGCATAGGCAACAAGTATTCGGCATTTTATTCAGTTATTTAAAAAAATATTGTTTTTCGTTTTGAAATTTGCTTACTTTTGAATTTCCGAATTTGAATTTTTGAATAAATGTAAGGGTTAAGTCAATGACAACATTCATGTCAAATAAGCGTAAAGAAAAATTAAATGTCATATACTTAGTTCACTTTGTTGAATACACTTTGAGCAAAATGACAATAAGAGAATGACGAATATTACAAATTACAAATTTTTGTTTTGGCATGTGCACTGCGTAGTTGTATGAATTCGTCCCCTCAATATAACAATAGCGTATAATTTTTTTTGGGTTTTGAGAAAATCGAGTTTAAAGTTTTTGTCAAATCAGATGTCTATACACTTATTGAAGGAAATTTTTGAACATGAAATTATACACCATTTTTTCTAATGACATTTTGACCCACTTTGTGGAAGTAGAATTTGACGAAATTTTGACCAGACATAGAATCAATGATGGAGATTCTAAATATGCAATAAAAAAATAATGGCGTATCAGCACATACGCTATTGTTATATTGAGGGGACGAATTGTACATACATATGGTAAATACATACATATGCATGCGCTAAGGCGCTATCTACGATTTGACATGCGCTCTCTTCTATGTTATAGTTATATTCGTACGTATATGTATGTACGAGCTAAGGAACACTGCGCTTTGACATGCGCACTCAATTTTGTTTTATATTCACACATACATACTTACAAACATATGCATATATGGGCGACGACGCAAGTGCAAGTGTTGTCGGCGTTATTTTTATTAGAAGTGTTATTGCGTTAAGCTTAGTACGCAGCTCTCAAGAAACGTAAAAACTTCATATAAAAAAACGCTTAAGAAACGGTCCAGAAACGTTCTGCGATAAAGTTACTTGTGCTAGTACGCAGCTCTTAAGAAAGCTAGTACTAATTTTTAATACTTTTTTTCAATAAAATGTGAATATGGCAAACCTGGTTTTGCGAAGAAACATCAAATCAACAATTGTTTCTTGCAGGAAATTCGAAGTAATCGTCAAATTCATCCTAAATTAGTTGAAATCATTATTATAAAGTATGTTCCATTTTGAAATGTTGTATAAAACCAACCAATCGTCAACAACAGTCCTTAACACTCCAGTAGTCGCGCGTACTACAATAGTAGACCACTTGTGTATATACTTTTACGTTTTACGAATAACTATTCGCAAGAAGTCTGATTTTAAGTTCCTAATATGTTTAAAATGAATATTTTTTGGTTGATTTGGTTTTATAATAAACTGTTACTTATTATTATTAAAACAAATTTTTATACTCTCGCAACAAAGTTGCTAAAGAGAGTATTATAGTTTTGTTCACATAACGGTTGTTTGTAAGTCCTAAAACTAAAAGAGTCAGATATAGGGTTATATATACCAAAGTGATCAGGGTGACGAGTAGAGTTGAAATCCGGATGTCTGTCTGTCCGTCCGTCCGTCTGTCCGTCCGTCCGTCCGTCCGTCTGTCCGTCCGTCCGTCCGTCCGTGCAAGCTGTAACTTGAGTAAAAATTGAGATATCGTGATGAAACTTGGTACACGTATTTCTTGGCTCCATAAGAAGGTTAAGTTCGAAGATGGGCAAAATCGGTCCACTGCCACGCCCACAAAATGGCGGAAACCGAAAACCTATAAAGTGTCATAACTAAGCCATAAATAAAGATATTAAAGTGAAATTTGGCACAAAGGATCGCATTAGGGAGGGACATATTTGGACGTAATTTTTTTGGAAAAGTGGGCGTGGCCCCGCCCCCTACTAAGTTTTTTGTACATATCTCGGAAACTACTATAGCTATGTCAACCAAACTCTACAGAATCGTTTTCTTCAGGCATTTCCATATACAGTTCAAAAATGGAAGAAATCGGATAATAACCACGCCCACCTCCCATACAAAGGTTATGTTGAAAATCACTTAAAGTGCGTCAACCGACTAACAAAAAACGTCAGAAACACAAAATTTTACGGAAGAAATAGCAGAAGGAAGCTGCATCCAGGCTTTTTTTAAAAATTGAAAATGGGCGTGGCGTCGCCCACTTATGGACCAAAAACCATATCTCAGGAACTACTCCACCGATTTCAATGAAATTCGGTATATAATATTTTCTTAACACCCTGACGACATGTACGAAATATGGGTGAAATCGGTTCACAACCACGCCTTTTTCCAATATAACACTATTTTGTATTCCATCTGCTGCCTTCTCTGTATAATATATACATTAGAAACCAATGTTTATAGCGGAATAAAACTTTACACGAATACGGTATTTGAGCTGAGGTATCCCTTGTGGAAAAATTGTCGTGATCGGACTATAACTTTTCAAGGTCCCTGATATCGAACACGAAGAACTCAGTGCCTAACCTAACCTAACCTAATTTTTCACCGAAAATATCGGTAAATCTCTTAGAATTTAATTCTAATTAATTTTACAGCAAAATAAAAAAATATGTAAATGACGGATAATGAAATCTCGATTATCACTTTGTCATGCGAGAGTATAAAATGTTCGGTGACACCCGAACTTAGCCCTTCCTTACTTGTTTTATTTGCAAATATTTCGTTTCAAACCCTTATGTCTAAAATGTTCTACACATGTAGTACGCGCGACTACTAACGACACAAAAAGGGGCGCGACCACTGGAGTGTTAAATCTCAATGAAAATATTTGTGTTACCATACACATACATACATACATACATACGCACAAAGTTTGTTTACTTTGTTTATTCTCTCTTACTCTTCTAATGTGGATCATTCACAATGCGTAACCAGCTGTCAAAATTACTTGAGAAATAATGTATTTTTGTTCTTGAGCAATTACTTGAGAGCTGCGTACCAACCTTTAGGTAAGCTTTGAGTCAGTTCAGTTTTCTTCCAAAAGTCAAGGCGGCTATTACCAGCGAATACATACATACAGTGGGCCAATAAAGTTTACATACACCTAGTTCTATTAATATACGACGCGTTTATTTGTTTTAAAATGAATAGATTTTGTGATTTTTTTCTATCCATATCCAGATATGTATATTTAACATTAAATATAACATATCAAAATTTTTTTTTTTATGCACAAATAAAAAAAATTAATGCTAAAGCTTAAAATGCGCCTAATTCATATCAAGAAAGTTTACGTACACCAATGATTATTTATATAAGTAAAGAGAAACTACAATAGTTTTAGTGGTTTTTGGCTTACAATTTGTTGCTATTATTGTCCCTAGACATCGATGTTTGCTCCCCACCCAATTTCTAGTATTGTTTCCGGATATTTTGACCCACTAAGTCCACGATCCGGCTTTTTGGCCTTATTTTGATGAAATTCGATGTTTTCGAATACGATTTTCCAAAAAGGTCCAGATATTTTGAATAGGATTAATGTCTGGTGATTACCGGTCCTATGGAGTTATTTTTAATTCCATAACAACCCTGCACGTTCAAGATAAGACGGGTGTTTTGGGTCATTATCGTGTTATAACTAGAACTGGCCGCTATTAACAACTGATTTAAGCACAGGAGTTCTATCTTCTCAAGATATCAAAGTTAAGACTTGCGACCAAAATAAAACCACTACGAATGTAGTTTTCCATGAAGTACTTGAATAAATTGAGTAAAAAAAATATTTACTTTTTTCATTTTAAATAACGGAGTCCCCCGATTATCGGGGGTTATTACTAGTATTGATTAATTTTCTGTTATTGTTTTTATATTTCCTCCACAATAAATCGGGTTTGCAGACCAACTCGCTCTTACTGAAATACTGAAATATATTGAAAGAATTGGTACGCTTTAAGAAGCTTAAATCGTGGGTTAATTCCTTATCAAGAAAAATATTTTCGCAAACCGCAAACTCTCTTAGCACACGTACTTGTGCGATAATTTGTTTGCTGTTCTATATAATACAAGGAAAGCAAACTTTTTCTAAAAGAATTTACTTCTCTGTAGGCTGACTAAATCTATAGCAACGCCACTGAAAGTCGTAAGCGAAGTCATACCGACGTAGTGTATCACAATAACTTGGAATTTTGTGGTTAAAAACTTTTTAAAAAGTTGCGTGACCGTGTTGAAGCTGCATTAACCACAGGTCAAATTGCTTAAAATTAAGATAAGCGGTTTAATCGGAATGATTTTAACATAATACAAATAAGTATGTCAGATATAAAGCAAGCATTTTATGAGTAAACTGTCAAACGTTGTTTTAAAATAAATGTTTTTTCAGAACTTTTTTTTATCAAAATTTAGCAAGGGCAAAGAGTTTTTAAAAAGTGGTTTTGGTCGAAAATTGAATTTTGTCCATTTCAACTCCCTCAAAGTAATCTTCTTCCGCAGCAATACACTTATGCCAACGAATTTTCCAATCGTCATAGCACTTGGAAAACGCTCCGTCATAGTGGCCAACAGAGCTTTCTTCGATCTTTCGAGCTTTTATATCCTCATTTGTATCAAAAAGGTGTCTTCGGAGTGGTCATGAGAATTTGCTGAATAGCCAGAAGTTACGCGAAGGTAAATTAAGGCAAGCGAGCGAAAATTTGACTTACCCCTTATTTCAATATTATCGGAATTTGCGAACATCCGGCTGACTTTACTCTATACGATTGATTTTTTAGGATGTGGCACGTTAGTGGTACGTGGTATTGGGAAAAATAGATAATGCATATAACGATTTTCGTTTTTTAATAAACCTTATACACATATAGGAGTTATATAAAAAATTGCTTGGATTTCGATACTCTGGTTGAAGTTTTATAACCTTGAAATATTTCTCGGGCTTTCATTCTTGTAAGTCGCAAGAGTATAAAATGTTCGGTTGCATACGAACATGGATCTTCCTTACTTTTTGCGAATAGCTTTGCGCGCATAACACTATGATAATATTTTTTGTTGACAATTGGACGTGTCGGAAGGAATTCGGAATGCACCACACCTCGATAATCGAGGAAAACTGTCACATAGCCTTGATTTTTGACCTACTTTGTCGTGTTTATTTCGGCTTTGGATCCCCTTTTTCACGATATTCGGCCGATACATCATCAGTTTCCATTTCGTAAACGCAGATCCAAGACTCATCGCCAGTAATAATATGTTTCGTGATATTCTCGTCGTCGGAAATCATTCTTTTACAGACGTTAATGCTACGCTGTTTTTCGAAATAATTTAGTGCTTTTGGAACCAATCGTGATTTCACTTTTCTTAAGCCCAAATGGTCTTCCAAAATAGTGCGATATTCCAAAAATTCCTGTAAGATCTCTGCTTGTTAATCGGCAATTCTCATGCTATTTTCTTTTACTGACAAGTTGACCATCGGATGTGATTGATGTTGTTGGCCGTTCTGAACGTGGTTCGTCGTTTTTTATCTTACAAGATATCATCACGAAATTTCGCACTGAATGTTTTCTAAAGATGAGCTTTAATTCAAAAGAAAATGGTTCAGATCGGTGCACTAAAGCATATGGTTTTTGTAAAAACTGTTAAAGCAGCATAAAGTTCTCGAGTGCAAATCTTTTTATACCCTGAACAGGGTATATTAAGTTTGTCACGATGTTTGTAACACCCAGAAGGAAGCGTCGGAGAACCTATAAAGTATATAACGGGTGATTTTTTTGAGGTTAGGATTTTCATGCATTAGTATTTGACAGATCACGTGGGATTTCAGACATGGTGTCAAAGAGAAAGATGCTCAGTATGCTTTGACATTTCATCATGAATAGACTTACTAACGAGCAACGCTTGCAAATCATTGAATTTTATTACCAAAATCAGTGTTCGGTTCGAAATGTGTTTCGCGCGCGTGTTTTGTTCAGCGATGAGGCTCATTTCTGGTTGAATGGCTACGTAAATAAGCAAAATTGCCGCATTTGGGGTGAAGAGCAACCAGAAGCCGTTCAAGAACTGCCCATGCATCCCGAAAAATGCACTGTTTGGTGTGGTTTGTACGCTGGTGGAATCATTGGACCGTATTTTTTCAAAGATGCTGTTGGACGCAACGTTACGGTGAATGGCGATCGCTATCGTTCGATGCTAACAAACTTTTTGTTGCCAAAAATGGAAGAACTGAACTTGGTTGACATGTGGTTTCAACAAGATGGCGCTACATGCCACACAGCTCGCGATTCTATGGCCATTTTGAGGGAAAACTTCGGACAACAATTCATCTCAAGAAATGGACCCGTAAGTTGGCCACCAAGATCATGCGATTTAACGCCTTTAGACTATTTTTTGTGGGGCTACGTCAAGTCTAAAGTCTACAGAAATAAGCCAGCAACTATTCCAGCTTTGGAAGACAACATTTCCGAAGAAATTCGGGCTATTCCGGCCGAAATGCTCGAAAAAGTTGCCCAAAATTGGACTTTCCGAATGGACCACCTAAGACGCAGCCGCGGTCAACATTTAAATGAAATTATCTTCAAAAAGTAAATGTCATGAACCAATCTAACGTTTCAAATAAAGAACCGATGAGATTTTGCAAATTTTATGCGTTTTTTTTTTTTTAAAAGTTATCAAGCTCTTAAAAAATCACCCTTTATATAAATGATCAGTACGTCAAGATGAGTCGATTTAGCCATGTCCGTCTGTCTATCCGTCTGTCTGTCTGTATATATACGAACTAGTCCCTCAATTTTTAAGATATCGTTTTGAAATTTTGCAAACGTCATTTTCTCTTCAAGAAGCTGCTCATTTGTCGGAACGGCCGATATCGGATCACTTTAACATATAGCTGCTATACAAACTGAACGATCGGAATCAAGTTCTTGAATAGAAAACTTTCACATTTGACAATGTATCTTCCCCAAATTTGGTATAGATTATTTTCTAGGGCAAAAATGTAATCTCCGAGGAAATTGTTCAGATCGGATAACTATAGCATATAGCTTCCATACAAACCGAACACATAGTTACTAACAGAAATGCACCTGTGAAGGGTATTTAGCTTCGGTGCAACCGAAGTTAACGTTTTTTCTTGTTTATTTTACTAGTTATCTATACATGATTTGGCATATGTTATCTTTCAAGCTATTGGTACAATTTTCGAATATATTGTTTAGATCTGACTACTATTGTACTATATAGAGCTGCCATATGAACTGATCGACCAATATGAGATTCTTATACGGGAAAGTTAAAAATATATAAAACAAAAGTTACATAATGACGTATAAACATATCGCCATCTACTTTACTGTACACTCATACCTATGTTCGGTTATAAACCCTCTTGAGCGATCGCAACAGTGATTTACTAGCCAGCATCTTCAGCTCAACTATGTACTTGACCCCAACACTCAGAAATTTCACTAGTGAATATACTTGTAGAAATTGCGAAAACTATAATATGAAGTCGCTTGTCTACGCAGATTAGCCTAAGACGCTAGACATGTTGTAGGAGAATATTCGATGCGTTATTGCTGACATATGGCCATAATTGTTGCGAAAAGTAATTGAAAATTGCGCCCCAGCCTGCACACCCTTTTTAATACCGGGTATAAGATATACTTAAATTTCTACTGCATAAGTAACAAAAATCAAAGAAGAGAAGTGATAGGAGAAGGAAGAAAATTTACAAATAAATAATACGGATGTTCTTATTATCCTCATATCTCTGCTGTAGTCAACTTGAAGTGGTAACACGCCGCTAAAATTGAAAATTCCACTTTCTAAAGGCTACAAAGCAGTTTTAGCGCGAGGTAACGAAGATGTCCATATGTAAGGCTCTAAAAATTTTATCATCAAAGGTGTTTCCACATTTGTATAATATATAACGAATGACAGAAAAATTTCGGGATAAAATAGTAAAAAAATTGCATGATCACTCTCGTTTCTCATTATTTTTTATAAATATTGTCTCCGGCTCTGTATTTAATTTTTGACCGCTAATAGTTCATTCGAAAAAGAAAAATTTACATAAATACCTTATAAGTTTATTAATGCATAAGTACGTACTTTTGTAAAAATTAAAAAAAAAAACATTTTAAAACCTTTTCTCACACACTTTCCTACGTTGGCTGACATTTTGATAGATGAATGAAACTGTCAATGCGATGATGTTGACGAAAAACTGACGATGATGTTGAGGAGAAAGGGCCCGATGAGAATGACCCTTCACTAACTTCACCACTTAAGAGCAACCACAAATGATTGCGTTGAGTTACGATGGAAGGCAGGGAGGAATAAGAAGTTTTCAAAAGAATTTCATAATATAAGAATGGTAGTGTAGTGGGGGTATCTACGAAGCAAGTTAATATAAACAAACTCAAAGGTAATGTGATAGTTGCTTTCCGCTTTTTCCTCTTTTTTGACTTGTCATGCTGCTGAAATATGTAAATACCCACGAACAAACAAGACAACAAATACTGCAATCATGCAGCAAATATGCAACATGCCACAAAAAGGCAAAAACAATTAATAGTTTATACAATATATAAGTACCCACACTTGCCGCAAACACTTTTCACGCTTATTATGCTGTGAGACATACCGTGCGCCCCCGCGTTAAATGCCGCCTTCGGTTGCTGTCACGCCGCTGCCGCCGCCGCCGCTAGTGTGGCTGCTGCTCTTGCAGTGCGTTAATTACGCGTTAAGCTGTCAAATGACATGGGTACGTGCGGCAGGCAGGCAGTAATTTTTATCGCAGCAACGCATCTACCAAGGCATAAACGGGCAACAAAAACAACATAAATGACAACACGCCGCATATGCTTGACAAGCGTAAGCGTCTTGAGAATGTCAAAGTTGCGTGAGATGGTGGCGATGTGGGAGACAATCGCATACACATACGTATATACTTGACAGCAGCAGCAGCAACGTCAACTCTTTACATAAAGAGTACAAAATAATCCACACTAAATAGCAGCAACCAGCGCATAGACGCAGTTGCATGCAACACTTATCAACCTACCTGTGCAGAGGTTTATTTATATTTGTGTATCAAGTATATACAAGCTTATATATGCGTGTAGATATGTCTACTTTGACAGTTGAGTGAAAACACACGCTTCCACCGCACACTCACACACGCTTCGCACCACCCTGCACCGCTCACCCATACTAGTCATTTGCATAGTTTCCATTCTGTCAATTTGTTGCATTTTTAATCGGCTGTCAACGTTGTAGGAAAGTGTGATGTACATAAATCTTGTTGGCAATGCCGTTGTAGTACGTCCGGAAAAAAGGGGCGCAAATTATTGACAGTTGATTTACAAGTCAAATTTGACAAACTCCGAACTCATTTCCTGTTTTCCGTTTTTTTTCTACGATTTCACTGCATTTTCACTTTCTGTCGTTTACTTTTCTGATCGCTTACGTTTGTCTTTTAATTATGGAAATTTGAGTACATGAATGAATGCACTTTGTGTATTTGGGGGTAAAATGCGTTCAGTAACCCTTGCCCAGTATTTATGGGTGTGGTGCATGTGGGAATTTCAAACAGTTTTCTAAAATTCTCCGCTTGTATGAACTGACTAGTTTTTCACACCTTGAATAAATATTTGTGTCAGTTTGTTATCCCTTGTATGAAGGAGGCAATTGAACGCTGAACCTACAAGTTTAAAATATAGTGAATGTGAAGTCCGATTTAAACAAGAAACAAACAGTATTGTACAAATTAAAATAGCATACCAATTTCTCTTTGGTAATTTTATCTTAAATTAACCGACATACGAGGTTCGTAAATGGTGATCCATTTCGAGGTTCCCCAACTTTTTTTTAAAGGAAATACACAGAAACCACAGAAACTTCAAATTTAATGCGAAATGTTTATTATCATTTGAAAGAAAATTCTTTGCCATTTAGTTTTTGAAGATTACCTCTTTCATATGTTGGCTGCAATCCAGTTGGTCCATCCATTGAGTCCAATTTACGATCTCGGGGGAATGACATACGCAATATTTTACTCCAAGGCCTGAATAAAAGCGGGATTGTCCGCATAGACTTTGCACTTTACATATCCAAACAGGAAAACGTCTAACGGTTTGATATCATACGATCTTTGTGACCAACCGACCGGCCCAAAACGTGAATTTATCTGCTCACCGACGTGTTCTCTAAATAAGTCTATGGGTTTATTGGTTATGTGAGAAGTGACGCTGTCTTATTGGAACCAAATGTCGCTGAGATCACGAGCTTCAATTTCAGACACCAATTATTTTCTCCCAAGACATAAAATGACAAATTTGCTTTGCTTTCAACAAATCGAGGCTTTATGCAATACAGCCAACGAAATAATCTATTTATAGCAGGAAACGGTGAGCGCATTATTTCACGTCCTGGACCTATGGCGTCGCCTGCAAAACCTTGCGATTTAACCTCTGGACTAGTTATGTGGGGTTATGTGTGGTCGCCTGTCAAAGCAGATAAGCCCAAGGCGGTAAACGCTTTGAAAGAAAATATTCGGCGTGTCATTGCTGACATGCGTTTTGATCCTCTATGAAAACCATGTGTCTAAAAAACAACCTTCATTAGTAAGAGATCTTGCTCTCATATTCGAAACCAAACTTATTGCCTTTGCTTCTGGTTATATAAGGTCAATTAAAAATACTCTGCCGAAACGTAGTAAACCTAATTATTTTGGAAAATTTCGTGCTTTTTTACTCAACATAGCTCCCTCCAAGGGTAACACATTGATAATATCAACCCCCCCATTTTTCGAAACCATTATTGTAGAACGATTTGTTCATTGCTTCAAAATAAGTCTCAGTTTCGGCGATCACCTCTTCATTCGACGAAAAACTTTTTCCAGACAGCGTTCTTTTGAGATCTGAGAACAGAAAATAGTGCTGTGGGTCAGATCTGAAGAATTCGGTGGATATGAAAGCAATTTGAAGCTCAATTAATTTTTGTCATCGTTTTCACTGACTTGTGAGACGGCGTATTGTCTTGGTGAAACGGCGCTTCCTTTTTCTATTGTGCTTTCTTCGAATCACAAAGACTCACCTAGACCCAGCATGTTGATAAAGTCCAATACTCGTATACTGCCAGGTGCCAGGTGAGGCAATGTGATCCCTATTTGGAAACATGGTTCCAAGGGCCTTTAACCTGCGTCTGCAGACTGATATGCAGTCAACTAGCAGGTGTTCTGAAGTTTCAGGCTCCCTGTCACAGAGTCGGCAATTTTCCCATGTAGCTAGGCCCATATTATATATGTAAGTGCTTCTTGAGCTTGCAGTGGCCAATGTAGTAGCCTGAGGTTGTCCCTAGGGAGGTTAATTACATATTTAAATCTGCTGAGTTTATAACCCTCCATTAGCAACTTGGCATGGCGCATGCTATAGAGTTGTTCCCAATACCTTTTTCTGCTTCCAACTTCTTTATTGTGGAGCAACTCCTTAATGGTATGAGGATCCATTGCGATGAATATAGTTAAGGTCTTACGATGTTAGTGAATGCTGCAGACCGATCGAGCTTATCAGTCCATTCATTCCCGGTTATAGCCTTGTGACCGAGCACCCAGATGAGGTGCACCTGATTACGAACCGCTAGACTATTTAGCCGTTCTCTGCACTTCGGCACCAGTAGCGATTTGATATCATAGGCAGAGATTGCTTTGAGTTCCGCTTGTCTGCCGCTAAGTATGGTTATACGTTCGTTGCGATAGTTATAATGGAGGTTTATCTCTAAGCACCTATTTATGAAAGACTTCTGTCTAAAAAATGCTAGGAAAAATCTCCGTGGATATGGAGAGTTTAGTGAATGGTCCTGCGACTCCTGTACCAATTTCCTTTGACGATTTCGAGCCGTCGGTGTACCACTTGATTGTACTATCCCTAAGCAGTATTAGAATCATTCCTTTCAGCATTACTACTAAGGGTAACCATGAACTTCTTGGTGAGGTTTACCCTTTTGGTAATGCTGTCCCTTAGGTAATCTGGATAGAGATTTCTTACTGGGATTTCCCATACTTGAGACACCGCGGTATTTTTTTCATAACAAAAACAGGCTCCAAAAGTACTTGACAACTTTGAGAAATTCTTTCACCATTGGGAAGCTACATTCTCCCCGGTGAGCATAGCCAATATTATATTTTCATAAAACATTCCATTCGAAAGATATCACGAACTTAAAAGGGTAGGTATTAAAAAAAAATGTTGCCTGGTATGCACTCACTCGGCTGGGCTGCAACATAATATGATTTGTAGGCGTCTTTGTGCTACAAAGTCTTGAAATAAATCGCGACTCACTCGTCCAGTTTTTTTCTCTACGAAGCGGCCTTGTGTAGAAAAATATTAGAAGTTCTGAACATCTCATCGTCTATATGAGGCCTTTTTTCCCAAGAAGGAGGGCAATTGTAGTATATAATTAGGTTCAAAGTCGGTTTTCCTGTGTTTTTTCTAAGGAGTTGAGTTTCTCGGTTTTAAGGTTTTGACTGATTTACAAAACTTCGGAGGTTAAGAACTCAGAACATACTGAAATAATGAGATTCATATGTTCCAAAATAATCAATCATAAAATGTCTACATGGTTAGTAAGCCACTTCTAAATCGACTGTTAACATATCTACCCGAAGACCAACTAAACTTCTTCTCATTTATTATTACAATGGGTGAGAGTTAACCAAAAAGCGAGGTACAGAATTATAAAATACTTATTACAAGTTTAAGTGGAATATGAGCCCGCTTCATATATACAAATATGGTTATAAAATTTGTAAATAAACTGTAAAATAATAAAAAGACAGTCATAAAGTTCGACCACCCATAAAGTGTGAAAAATTCCAAGCCTAACTCATTGTCTTTTAATTCACAAATTAAAACGAAAACGGGCCAAGCAATATTTTTCATCAATACCTAGATAAACTATAAATGTCACTTTAACGACGCTTGTAACAAGAAAACACATAAACTATTGAATATAAAATGAAAATTTCAGCCTAGAAAAATGACGCAGTGAAAGCTAAGGCCACAGCCATGTGAAGAATCGAAGAAAAGTGAGCTAAACAGTGCAATGCGAAGATTTAAAAGCGGAAACTGAGCCACCTGCAACATGCCGACGGCAATCAATAGCAGAGAAATATTGATGGGCAGTTGAAGAAATCCACAAACAGACATACACACATACACATATCTTTGAAATTTAATTTGTGAAATTACACAGGTTGCCTAGAAGACGATGCGCACACCGGCAGCGGTGGCAAAGCGGAGCCGGTGGCAACAGTCGGCAACATAATCGTAACTTAACGTGAAGTAATGGTGCCGAAACGGTGGTGTACCAAAGGGAATAAAAAATAGTACCGTAACATTTCGACAAACACACACACACATACACACCTAGAGATGACAGTTGTAAAGGGCTGGGCGGCGTCAGTGTTCTGTGGAAAGAAATGCATCTGTTGCAACGTGTCGTTGACAGCGTCCCCTAACGCCTAGTTGCTCACTAATATTGGCAGCTGATTGCTGATGACTTTTTAGCTGTCGTTGTTGTTGTTGTTGGTTTTGTTATTTTTTTATTGTCGTTGTTGTATCGGGTTGTTGTTGTAATTTAGTATTGTTGCTGTTTTTGTTGCTGCTGCTGTTGTTTTTGTTGGCTTTGTTGTTGTTATTGTTTTTGTAGTAATTTTATTGTAGCGCGGGTTGTTGTTTTTGTTATTTTTTATTGTTGTAGCTATTTTATTGTTGTTTTTGTAATTCAGTATTGTTGTTGTTGCTGTTGTTGGTGTTGTTATTTTTGTTGGTGTTATTGTTTTTGTTGTTGTAGTCATTTTATTGTAGCACGGGTAGTTGTTGTAATTCGACATTGTTGTTATTGTTGTTGCTGTCGTTTTTGTTGTTGCATTTGTTAGTACCTCACATCGAGGCGCTTTAGTCGTTTTGCTGTTGCAATAAAATTTTATGACAATCACCAATGAGTGCAACGTAGCAAATCGAATGTTGCCGGTGGCAGCACCGTACACTAACTACAACAGCAGCAACGGCAGGCGTTGTGCCTCTAAGTGACTGGGCGCGTCACTACGTTATATGCCCCACACATACATATGTATACAGAAGCATACACATACAACAACAACAGCACGTATGTTTGCATACATAGGTGCAATGTGGCATATCGCCGCCTGGAGGCATCACTTTGAAGTCTCGCCTCCGTGCCATCTATATCTAAGTGTTTTTACACGATGCGCAGGTGAAATTGTTTGATGCTATGTGCAGACATGTTTATTGTGCTCGCCTGATTGTGCCTGGCATGGGTGAATAGTAGTATAAATATTATTGGTATGGCAAACAAATTTATTATTGCAAGCAGCTGGGGTGGTGCTCGTAGATTTAAGGGCAATTGAATGGGTCAACAAATGTTTGCAGCAGCGCTTTGTTTTATTTGACGAAAATACAGGGTCATAAAGCATAGCGTCTATTTATGAGTAGGCTATAAAAAGTGTTGCAAGTTGCTGTAAAAAAAAATTGGTTTCCAAAAAATACCAATAACTATTTGGAGTTAAAATATGAGTATTGCTTTGTTGTGCAGGTAACGACTCGTAACATTTTAGTTTATCACTGGAAAGTTTGAAATAAAAATTTTCTGTAATTGCTGCAAGTTATGAGCTATTTTGAAAGGAGCTACAGGCTAAGTGCATAAGAGACAGGTGGCTGCTGAACTCAAATCGCTGCTCATGGCTTAAAATTGATTTAAAAAGTGGAAAAATTATCTCTAGTTCTTCTCCTTTATTGGCGCAGATGCCGCTTACACGGTTATTGTCGAATTCCCAGTTCAATTTTCATTTAATTTAGTCTAATAACTGCTAGTACTAACTAAAGTTTTCAAGAAAGCCCGTCAAGTAAAGGAATTTTATCATCCGATAACTCTGCTTTTCCCAATTGTGGAGATAATTAAGGTTTTGTTACTCTAGGCGTTCACTCACCGCCTTAGCCAGCATAGCTCCCGAAAAGTACACAGTACTTAGTGTCATAAACGCCCATATATAGGGTGGGCCATATAAAATTATAAAATTTTAAATTTCGAAGATAGGGCGTAAAAGATTGAGTGTAACGTTTGCTGTATGGCACGTTCTGCTGAAACCAAATATTGTTCAAGTCTTCCTCTTCAATTTGCTTGAAGAAAAATTCGGTTAACATTGCGCGATATCTCTCACCATTGATGGTTACGGTTCCTTCTTCATTTTCGAAGAAAAATGGGCCGATGATTCCGCCAGATCAAAATCCGCACCATACAATGATTCGTTCTGGGTGTATTAGCTTTTCGACGATTAGGTGCGGGTTTTCTGTGCCCCAAATGCGACAATTCTGCTTGTTAACGTAACCATCGAGGTGGGAATGCCTCGTCTGAAAACATGATTTTTCGGTAAAATTGACCATCTTCGGTCAAACGATCTGCGAACTGTAGAATAGTGAATATCGACCAATGTTGACGTTTCCAAATTTAATTCGTTAGATGGCCCACCCGTTAGTTCGAGGACGAAATAAAAAAACCGCTATGTGAGGGATGACCACTATGTGACCCTAGATATGATGAACTTGTCCAAAGCCTTGTTCAAAGGCAACGCTACCAGCGGAAATCGTATAATCTACGCTCTCTTCAGAATACAAGAGGTGCACCATGAGTAATCTGGGTGATCGGAAATCATCCATACTGTTTCGAGAAAAAACTTAGATATCACAAGAAAACGTATTAACTTCGATTGCACCAAACTATAATACCATTCACAACAATACAAAATATTCCTTACAAGCTCTTCGTTCTGATCATTCGGTTTGTACGGGCGCTGGGCTGCTTAGCTGAATGCTGTCCGATCTGACCAATTTCTTCAAAAATTGCCTTATTGCCTTAGACACTGATCCATGTCAAATTTCGTGAAGATATCTCATTTCAGTGCCGACAAATGAACGTCGCCTTACTGACAAAATAACTGGTGTAAAATTTCGGATCGATATCTCAAAAACTGAGGGACTATATACAGACAGTCGGGAAGACAGACAAACCTGACAAAACCGATTTAGCTCATCAGGCTGATCATTTATGTACATAAGTTATAAAGTCTCCGATCTTCCCTTCTCAATGTTATACACTTCGTGGAAAACTTAATACCTATACTCTTTTCAATGTACCAAAAGCATTAAAGGTTTCCGCAACACGACGATCGCTGTCCATTACTAAAATTTAACTTCTACATTTCGAAACTCCGTTAACCAGCAAAGGGAATTTTCATCTCCTTATACGCAGATAAGAGTTTAGTCTTGACTTCAGGTGATGGAATCAATGGCATGTGTTAGAAAGTAAACAGCTATCTTTCTGATCCTTCTCGCTTTTTTGTTGCAAGAAGCTTAACACTCTCCCCAACCAAACTCACTAACTGGACGAAGGAGTAAAGTGTGGATCGGAATATCACAGTCGATGGCGTTAACATTCCAACTATCAAACAACCCTAAGATTTTAGGTGTGCCTGGATGTATCGAAATGTAAACGAAAAAGCTTCAGACGATTTGGAATACTGTGCTCCTAACGAATGTAGTTCTTTCTGAGCAGTTTCTGCTGAAATGTCTTTTTTCAATTACGTCGATCACATCGAAGAGTACATCGACTAGATTTCGCGCGCAACACACTTCAGACACGCGTTGACCGTAATGTACAGTGGAACAATCAATACATTCACTGACTCCCACTCAGTTATTCGCTTATTTCGAATCAAGCCACCACCACCCATAGCAGACGAAGAGCTTCAGTTGTCCGGAAAATCCCATGCTTTCGATAGTATAACAAGTTTAACTCCAGCTTATCTAGAATCGATTGCGATATTCCTGTCGAAACAGCACGTTTCCTGGGCCTACCGTTTGATGATTTCGATGAAAACCAACTTGAACCTTAACAGACAAGCGAGGACTAGATAACCGCAGTAACAACAAGATCGGTTTCAAGCATGATATCAATACATTTTTCAATAATGATTTGATGTCTAGACGGAGTCACAACTACCACCGAGCAACGTTGAAATTTCTGTGTGATTATGTTAAAGAATGGTAAACAGTTTTGGTTGGATATTTGCCAGCGATTCTTTTGTTTTGCTGTACTAAGTTGCGATGCTGTTGAACTTCAGCTGCAATATTTATTGGTTTTGAGAAAGTTGACATGATACAACGTTTGGTCAATCCGAAAACATGTTCAACCGTGAGACCACTCCACCACCATCGATGAAACATTGTTTGAATTGAATAGTCGAAACAGGTAGCTTTACTCAGCGAGCTTACTCCGTAGGAAACAAAAACGGCCCAATCGGTCGAAAAATTGATGGGACCGCTTACTGTAATTTTGTAGGTGTGTTCTTTATCGAGACCTGGCGAACAGCAAATTCTCAGTTAACTCTACTACTCGTAAATTCAATTATGGGATCAGTCTGACGCCAAATTGTAGAAAAGTGATTGCATTTGGTAAAGAAAAACGTAGTCTTCTACAAGTATCATACCAACACATCGGCTTACATCCTCGCCATCGCTCCAACTAAATTGGTCACAATGGGCTATACTGCTGTGTCATGCACTGTGTTGTTTAGATTTGGCCTCGTCCGACTATTTTGTTTCCAGATTTGAAAAATTCACTCGCGTGACAGAAACTAGAGTATAATTAGGAAGTTATTGCCACCACAGAGCCTACTTTACAAGTGAGGTAAAAGGAAAATTTCCGTTCATTTTTGTATTAAGATAAGTAAGGGAGAACTAAATCCGCTCACTATATTATGCACTCTCTGAACCATCGTGTGCTCCTAGTTCATCAGTACAATAAGTTTTATATGCGATATCGTCAAGATATCATCGATCGGTAATCGCAATTATTTTCTCATACAAAGCTTTGTAAGGTTCATAATTTAATCATCTTCTGCCTCATTAAAACTTTCTACTATAGTCATTATATGGTGTTTCTAACGGGTGATTTTTTTGAGGTTAGGATTTTCATGCATTAGTATTTGACAGATCACGTGGGATTTCAGACATGGTGTCAAAGAGAAAGATGCTCAGTATGCTTTGACATTTCATCATGAATAGACTTACTAACGAGCAACGCTTGCAAATCATTGAATTTTATTACCAAAATCAGTGTTCGGTTCGAAAATTTTTTATCGACAAATTTTGTTCAGCGATGAGGCTCATTTCTGGTTGAATGGCTACGTAAATAAGCAAAATTTCCGCATTTGGGGTGAAGAGCAACCAGAAGCCGTTCAAGAACTGCCCATGCATCCCGAAAAATGCACTGTTTGGTGTGGTTTGTACGCTGGTGGAATCATTGGACCGTATTTTTTCAAAGATGCTGTTGGACGCAACGTTACGGTGAATGGCGATCGCCAGCAACTATTCCAGCTTTGGAAGACAACATTTCCGAAGAAATTCGGGCTATTCCGGCCGAAATGCTCGAAAAAGTTGCCCAAAATTGGACTTTCCGAATGGACCACCTAAGACGCAGCCGCGGTCAACATTTAAATGAAATTATCTTCAAAAAGTAAATGTCATGAACCAATCTAACGTTTCAAATAAAGAACCGATGAGATTTTGCAAATTTTATGCGTTTTTTTTTTTAAAAAAGTTATCAAGCTCTTAAAAAATCACCCTTTAGTCAGCTGTCACGTTAGACAGTGACCTGTTAACACACCTACTAGAGTTCTTTGAATTATACTAATCGGCATCTGCGGCCCATATTCCATTTATGCAATGCCTGCCTGCTGGTTGAGCAAGTTAGGGATTAGTCCAACGAGACTCAGCTTTATCTATAATATGTTTATCGATTAAAAATCTAACGGAGTCTAATGGTGTCTCTTCTGGATAGTCCATCTACTTCATAGTTAACAGGAATATCACTGTATTCTGGAACCCATTGCAGGTTTGTCGCCAAATAATATACCTACTAAAAGATCAAAATTTTTTTTGTAACTATTTCCAATGAAACCGTAACAGACTTTAGTGATTTCAAGACCCCTTGACTCAGTGTACATATATTTATTGAAATGAGCACACACTTTGTGAGTATAAGAAGACTTTCTTTAATTGCTGTGATCTCCACTTTGAAGAGACTGGATTGATCAGGTAGTCGGAAAGCGATCTCGTATTTAATTTTCTTGAAAAGACAGCACTTCCACCCAATTATCTAGGTTAAACCTATCCGTGCACTTACTTATCCGCGTGACCCTGTTCACACTTATACCACTCTTATCTGGAAGGGAATGGGGGCCGAATTTAAGAACCATTCAAAATATCCGTGGTATTGGGTAGAAGCGGAATCTTATAATGCCTCACATTACATAGATAGATGGATTCACTGGAGAGGATTCACTCAGCCTCAAAGCTGACATCACTGGCAGTTGCTTTCTGAACAATTATTTTATACCGTTTGGAAACTTAGTACTTTTCAAAACTCCCACTTAATATTACGAGGAGAGATCACTTTTATACTTACAAAAAAAGCGATTGCGGTGGAGCTTTCCTGCACCCTGCTTAACGCATAAAAATTTCTATTAAGGCAGAATATTTTTATAACCCAAGAAATAACACGCAAGCCTTTTCACAATCTTCCACAACTTCAAACTAAAAGAAAACAATACAATCGCACTAAATATGTAGATTTGATAGTTTATGGTTCACTAACAAGCCATTACATTTAATCAGCATGAGAATCAAACAAAACCCCTGATAAAACACATCACTTCCGTACATACAGTACATAATCAATGAAAAGAAATCAGAGAATGTTAAGCAATAGAAAGCGTAAATATCAAGCGAGTGTGGTGAGCGTGCAGTCGTGAAAATGAAATCAATAACGAAGTGCTTTGAACGGCTTAAACGCTATTAAAACGAACGATTACGCCTGGTGCAATCGCGGTCATTACAAACAGATGAAGAAGAAACAGTGTTTTTAATGGACCCATATATGGTATACACACACATGTACTTGAGACTGTATGGGTGGATAACTGAAAATGCACCGTAGCGTAGCATAGACACGTGTGTGGGTTGCAACCGAAAAACCATTCATGCTGCTGGAATAGTCATCAAATACCGAGGCATAAACGACTAGGCGAGACCGCGACCAATATTGATAATCGTGTGTGTTTGTGTATTAGTGGATGGGTGATATGTTTTAAACTAGACTAAACTGTGAGGCATTCAAGTGTCGAAGAGGCAGTCCGCTATACAAACAATGAGATAGGCAAATGCAGAGGCAGACGAACGTGAGCAGTCGCCCAGCAGCAATAGTAACAGCAGCGGCGGCAACACCAGCACAATTCTATAGCCGACAGGTTAGACAGACTACAGAGTTTATGTGACGCTACCGAGACGCATTCCATAAAATTTATTACCTCATTAGGCATTTTAAATGAGACGCGTTTTCACGGCATGGACCACAAAAGTAAAACCCGTAGCAGGCATTCATACATATGAATGCATAGAGAACAAGAAAAGCAGCAAACATAGCAATTGAGAAAGAGAAAACTTATGTTGTTACGAAAGAAAAGGAAAATATGTTATTGGTTATGCCATTTTTTATTATTCTGCTATTTTCCCTTATTGGTTTCTCACAGAGATCAACATCTATGGGTTTATTTTTTAGGAGAATTCTTTTTCGAAAAGTTAGGAGGTTATCAATGCTTAGTAAAAGCAAATCTATAATGAAGATATGTGGTAAGTTTCTAAGTGCCCACTTTGAGCACCATTTTGTATGAATTTTATATTTTTTGTTGAGTCAGTGGTATAGAGTGGGTTCCAGAACCCATTAAATGACTGGAACTGGGCCATGCAGTGGTTCCATAAATGTTTGAAGGTATTACAATCATGGAATGACTTCCAAGTTCCCATCAGTGTTTCCACAAATGTTTGAAGGTACTGTGTCCAAATTTCTATCTTCATTCAAGAAACTTAAACTGTCGAAATCTCCAGCTTCTTTAGAGAACTGCGAAACACCATGTTATTATTTTACATTTTTAACTTTCTTCGAAGTTTACAATACCAATTTATATGGAAAGGCCAAATAACCTAAATCTTACTTTCAGATTTCCCCTTTTTCGTTCACCCAGAAGACCACTTATTTGAAAACATAGTATTCTAAGGTCATAATCAATGGTGTGTTTTCATGTTTAGGAATATAACAACTAGATTTTGAGGTAGAATTCCAATCGACTTTAAGCTAATAAAGGTTGTTTTTTTAGAGATGTAGTTTGTAAGAAGAAATAAATCGCGAATTATGCTCTATTATAAAGATAGGTATAACCATTATGTTTTAAAAGTGATTTTGGGTAAGTGACTGCCCCGGCTGGATCGAATGAATTCGCATGAGAGACTAAATTTTCAACTGAACATTCTTTTCCAAGACGTCAATCGTTTCTAACGGGTGATTTTTTTGAGGTTAGGATTTTCATGCATTAGTATTTGACAGATCACGTGGGATTTCAGACATGGTGTCAAAGAGAAAGATGCTCAGTATGCTTTGACATTTCATCATGAATAGACTTACTAACGAGCAACGCTTGCAAATCATTGAATTTTATTACCAAAATCAGTGTTCGGTTCGAAATGTGTTTCGCGCTTTAATTTTGTTCAGCGATGAGGCTCATTTCTGGTTGAATGGCTACGTAAATAAGCAAAATTGCCGCATTTGGGGTGAAGAGCAACCAGAAGCCGTTCAAGAACTGCCCATGCATCCCGAAAAATGCACTGTTTGGTGTGGTTTGTACGCTGGTGGAATCATTGGACCGTATTTTTTCAAAGATGCTGTTGGACGCAACGTTACGGTGAATGGCGATCGCTATCGTTCGATGCTAACAAACTTTTTGTTGCCAAAAATGGAAGAACTGAACTTGGTTGACATGTGGTTTCAACAAGATGGCGCTACATGCCACACAGCTCGCGATTCTATGGCCATTTTGAGGGAAAACTTCGGACAACAATTCATCTCAAGAAATGGACCCGTAAGTTGGCCACCAAGATCATGCGATTTAACGCCTTTAGACTATTTTTTGTGGGGCTACGTCAAGTCTAAAGTCTACAGAAATAAGCCAGCAACTATTCCAGCTTTGGAAGACAACATTTCCGAAGAAATTCGGGCTATTCCGGCCGAAATGCTCAAAAAAGTTGCCCAAAATTGGACTTTCCGAATGGACCACCTAAGACGCAGCCGCGGTCAACATTTAAAAGAAATTATCTTCAAAAAGTAAATGTCATGAACCAATCTAACGTTTCAAATAAAGAACCGATGAGATTTTGCAAATTTTATGCGTTTTTTTTTTTTAAAAAGTTATCAAGCTCTTAAAAAATCACCCTTTAGCTTATCTACGTAGGCAAGTGACTTCACATAACTCTACTAAATTGGTTCATCGGTATAGAATCACACGATCTTGCGCGAAGCACAGATTGTTTCATTTGCTGTATGGCATACATATAGTGCCGTCTTTCTCGAACCAAAGATCTTGTAGATCGACGTCCTTTAAATCAGGCACGACAAACACACTCAACGTGATTGTATAGCATTCCCCACTGACTTCAACATTATTTGCGGCTTCATTTTTAAAGAGGTATGGATCAATGATATCATCTGTCCATAAAGCACAACAGGATGTAACGACGTCTCAACAATGGCTTGTGGCTTATCATTACTCCAAATGCGACATCCATTCAATCAAAACTGAGCTTCAAATTTTCTTGCTAAAACTGGATCGATGGGCATTTCGTTTTGGTCCATTCATCGAACGTTCGACATGCTTAGATAATAGTTCGGCTGCAATCCTTGCATAAGTTAGATTTTGTAACATCGCAAACCAAAATCCTTTTGCAAAAGCTTCCTAAAGTAGACGCAAAGTAGAATGGACTCAATCAGATCTTCTTCGATACTTCGTAGCAGCAATAGTGCGCTCTACAATCCCAGCGGAGGGTCACCGTTCCTAAGGAAGTAAACAAATATTTTAGACACTCAACGCTAGCTGCGACTGATTGTCACTTCAGTGATTCTGTACTCGTAGAGAACCTAAAATAAACCTAACGGGTGATTTTTTTGAGGTTAGGATTTTCATGCATTAGTATTTGACAGATCACGTGGGATTTCAGACATGGTGTCAAAGAGAAAGATGCTCAGTATGCTTTGACATTTCATCATGAATAGACTTACTAACGAGCAACGCTTGCAAATCATTGAATTTTATTACCAAAATCAGTGTTCGGTTCGAAATGTGTTTCGCGCTTTACGTCCGATTTATGGTCTACATATCATTTCTCATTTCTGGTTGAATGGCTACGTAAATAAGCAAAATTGCCGCATTTGGGGTGAAGAGCAACCAGAAGCCGTTCAAGAACTGCCCATGCATCCCGAAAAATGCACTGTTTGGTGTGGTTTGTACGCTGGTGGAATCATTGGACCGTATTTTTTCAAAGATGCTGTTGGACGCAACGTTACGGTGAATGGCGATCGCTATCGTTCGATGCTAACAAACTTTTTGTTGCCAAAAATGGAAGAACTGAACTTGGTTGACATGTGGTTTCAACAAGATGGCGCTACATGCCACACAGCTCGCGATTCTATGGCCATTTTGAGGGAAAACTTCGGACAACAATTCATCTCAAGAAATGGACCCGTAAGTTGGCCACCAAGATCATGCGATTTAACGCCTTTAGACTATTTTTTGTGGGGCTACGTCAAGTCTAAAGTCTACAGAAATAAGCCAGCAACTATTCCAGCTTTGGAAGACAACATTTCCGAAGAAATTCGGGCTATTCCGGCCGAAATGCTCAAAAAAGTTGCCCAAAATTGGACTTTCCGAATGGACCACCTAAGACGCAGCCGCGGTCAACATTTAAAAGAAATTATCTTCAAAAAGTAAATGTCATGAACCAATCTAACGTTTCAAATAAAGAACCGATGAGATTTTGCAAATTTTATGCGTTTTTTTTTTTTAAAAAGTTATCAAGCTCTTAAAAAATCACCCTTTAGCTTATCTACGTAGGCAAGTGACTTCACATAACTCTACTAAATAAGTTCTTCGGTATTGAATCACACGATCTTGTCCGAAGCATAGGACCAAAAGTTTCCTTCAAGAAATTGATTGTTTCGTTTTCTGTATGACATACATATTGCGCCATCTTTCTCGAACCAAAGGTCTTGCAGATCGACGTCCTTTAAATCAGGTAAGACAAACACACTAATCGTGATTCTATGGCATTCCCCACTGACTTTAACATTAATTTCGGTTTCACTCTTAAACTGATATGGATCAATGATCGTCTCAACAATGGCTTGTGGCTTAACATTACTCCAAATACGGCATCCATTCAATTAAAACTGAGCTTCATCGCTGAACAAATTTTTCTTGCTAAAACTGGATCGATGGACATTTCGTTTTGGTCCATTCATCGAACGTTCGACATGCTTAGATAATAGTTCGGCTGCAATCCTTGCATAAGTTAGATTTTGTAACATCGCAAACCAAAATCCTTTTGCAAAAGCTTCCTAAAGTAGACGCAAAGTAGAATGGACTCAATCAGATCTTCTTCGATACTTCCTAGCAGCAATAGTGCGCTCTACAATCCCAGCGGAGGGTCACCGTTCCTAAGGAAGTAAACAAATATTTTAGACACTCAACGCTAGCTGCGACTGATTTTCACTTCAGTGATTCTGTACTCGTAGAGAACCTAAAATAAACCTAACGGGTGATTTTTTTGAGGTTAGGATTTTCATGCATTAGTATTTGACAGATCACGTGGGATTTCAGACATGGTGTCAAAGAGAAAGATGCTCAGTATGCTTTGACATTTCATCATGAATAGACTTACTAACGAGCAACGCTTGCAAATCATTGAATTTTATTACCAAAATCAGTGTTCGGTTCGAAATGTGTTTCGCGCTTTACGTCCGATTTATGGTCTACATATCATTTCTCATTTCTGGTTGAATGGCTACGTAAATAAGCAAAATTGCCGCATTTGGGGTGAAGAGCAACCAGAAGCCGTTCAAGAACTGCCCATGCATCCCGAAAAATGCACTGTTTGGTGTGGTTTGTACGCTGGTGGAATCATTGGACCGTATTTTTTCAAAGATGCTGTTGGACGCAACGTTACGGTGAATGGCGATCGCTATCGTTCGATGCTAACAAACTTTTTTGTTGCCAAAAATGGAAGAACTGAACTTGGTTGACATGTGGTTTCAACAAGATGGCGCTACATGCCACACAGCTCGCGATTCTATGGCCATTTTGAGGGAAAACTTCGGACAACAATTCATCTCAAGAAATGGACACGTAAGTTGGCCACCAAGATCATGCGATTTAACGCCTTTAGACTATTTTTTGTGGGGCTACGTCAAGTCTAAAGTCTACAGAAATAAGCCAGCAACTATTCCAGCTTTGGAAGACAACATTTCCGAAGAAATTCGGGCTATTCCGGCCGAAATGCTCGAAAAAGTTGCCCAAAATTGGACTTTCCGAATGGACCACCTAAGACGCAGCCGCGGTCAACATTTAAATGAAATTATCTTCAAAAAGTAAATGTCATGAACCAATCTAACGTTTCAAATAAAGAACCGATGAGATTTTGCAAATTTTATGCGTTTTTTTTTTTTAAAAAAGTTATCAAGCTCTTAAAAAATCACTCTGACATTAAATTCCCACCTGCAACGTCTACAGGTTTTGTTCGAAGTCTACAGTGCAACCACATCCATTTGGGTAAGCATCTTTCAAAAAATTTCCCTTTCTCACTCGAAATCAAAGCGGCCTAGTTCACCATTAAAAAGGGTTTTTCATTTCTACCAAAAATGAATTAAAATATCACAAGCAACAAGAAAAACTAAAACTTACAACACACAGAATCCACTTGTAAAACCCTAGACTGATTGTGAAAAGCGCAACAAAACAGAAAAAATTGAAAACCATAAGTACGATTGCGTCTTGAAGTGTGTGGTAAGAATTTTAGTACCGAGAATAACACGGACATGCACTTGAAAGATCTAAGAATAAAAATAACAATAATCTTTTATTTAGACTGCTCAACACAGCTCAGCACTAAATGGGGTAAACAAAAGGAGTAAAAAATGTTGCTGGTATAAAACATGAAAATATCACAAAAAAGAAACAATAAAAACAACTAAAAATAGAAATATTATAACGTATTTTAAAAAAGAATCAGCGCTACATAACAATATCAAAAGAATATGAAAGAAAATGCATAACAAGCAGCAACACGATAAACAAAATTTTACAAGTCGAGCGAGTGGAATATGAAAGGCCGCCTCAGCATCTTCTGCCATTAGTTTTTATCATCATTGTAGTAACACAAGTACTTTGTAAATGAGATCTATGTGTGTGACTGTATGTATACTCTGAGATATATGTATCTTTTCCACACTCTTTTGTCTAAATGACTGGTAGTTAACCGCATTTTGAAAGCAATAAATTGTACTTAACTCTTTCGGTTATTGGTTTTTAATTGTGTTGACTGAAAATTCTCCTACTCGTGCCGTTGCAGTGTATACAAATCTAGAAAAGAACATAAATTTAATGTGCTCTTTTGATATCGTTAAGATTTATTAAGTTATACAACTATTAACTATAGAGGATTTGTATTTTGCAGATGATATTTGCCAACCAACAGACAAATTCTCTGATCTGGAGAAAACGATAAATAACCGAGACGAGTTAGAACGCACTGTCGAATTTGAGATAAACTTGGCAAAAACAAAAACGATGAGAATCAATCATACCAGCAGAAAGCAAAGAAAGTCTGACAATCATAAAATCGAGTTCGCCGACAGCTTTAGCTACCTCGAAGGCGTTCTAACAACTGACGTAGGAGCAGAAGCGGATGCCAATTGTGGGATAAGCAAACAAAAGTGGCTTGTGGACAGTATTGTAAGAAGCTCTCCATCAATTTAAGCTTTAGACGACCGAAATATTGTAGTATTTTTCAAGAAAAAATGGCTTCTCCTAAGGTCGCAATAGAAGTACTGATACAGCCTAGGTAAGAATTCACTACAACTTCAGAGCGGCAATAACAGCGCTGAGCTCGTTAACTATGCGCATAAAGCTAGTCGAAAACACTAGAAATGACATCAAGGTACTTCATCATCAGACTCACGCCACGCCCCATTGAAATGGGAATGAGCTGGATGTCCATTGTTATCATTGTTCGTCGACGAACCGCTCTTGTGTGACTGCGAGATCCGTTTGTCCTAAAGTAGAACACAATATATGTACTGAACTACTTGCCATTGCCAAAGTTCATATCGTCGCAATTGTTGGAGTTTTTAATGGAGATTGTCCAATATCCATTCTTGATGTAAGGCTTTTTGAACGCAAGCTGTCGAAGTTGAGGTGGAAAAGCACAAAGCTCAAAATATATAGCTGACGCTGTTGTATGGAAACGAAACATGGTTGGCCTAGAACTCTATCACTCAGAGAATCCAGTCAATCAAAAAGTGCTTCTGAATCATCTGAGATTATTTTTGCAAAAAACTATACACAATCTAGCGCCAAAGAGTTCAACGAAAAACTAACCTTTACTGAAGCAAATACAGGTCAGAAAACGCCGTTGGTTAGCCTATACTCTGAGTAAGACTTCCGCTTGACTGAAATTCTTCTCCTCTGATCTTAAGCGAACGAGTTCTGGAGAGAAACTTCCATAAGCAAAATTTCAAATAGAATGCTTCGAATTACTTCGGTTCCCACAAGTAGCTTCGGTTTTGGTCATGAGCTACTTTTTCATATATTTAGAGTTCAAGAAAATAGACACTGCAATGGAATCGCCCAGACTGAGGACGATATGTTGTAAAATCGTTAACAGGTACACCACTTTTGATAGTAACTGAATATAATATTACAGTGTTTTTATTCAAGACATAATGAATTTCCAGACCCAGCTTTAGAGCCATTGTAGGTGTTTTAGTTGGATTGAAACTCGGCGTAGTTATAGTCCGAAACTATATATTTATAAACTATGTAACGGACATGTCGGCTGGACACTACGCTAGCGCTAGCGTCCTCTGATAGCTAACTATTGGATAGTTGGGCTTGCCGGAGCTGGGGCTTAGCAACTATCAGTACCTGCGCGGTCGCGGAATTCATATGGCCCAAGCTCAATCGGAAGAGAACCAGCGCCTTTCCTTTTCAGTGAGATTTTTCCGAATAATAAGATTTATAACTGAGCATTATCTTAATGGCGTAAACGCGATTAGACGCTTTGTCGATCTAATTACTGGAATTTTTATGATACCCTCAACAGGGACTTTAAATAGGCAACGATGTTTATATCACCTCATAAAAAAAGGCCGTCCAAGAAGTGCGATGAGCAACTCACGTACTGAGTCTAGTAGATCCTTGTGGCATTTACTACTGTGGCCATATAAAGGAGCGCAAATTTGGTGTGGGATTTGTGGTGGGAGAGAGACTCCGTCGCCGAGTACTTTAATTCATTTGCGCCTACGCCCCGCCGAAAGAGAAGGACGATGTGACCAAAGATGCCTTTCGTGAGCGTTGGAGCGCATCTTTGAAAGCTATCCCTGCTTCGACGTCAAAATCGTGCTTGGAGATTTTAACGCCAGGATGGGCAAGGAAGGTATCTTTGCCACCACGGTCGGTAAATTCAGATCGACTTCACTGGGGCGCGAAAAATAGTTATCTGTAGTACTAGATTCCAACATAGGAAACTTCAACAAAGTACCTGGCTGTCTCCGGATCGAAAAGCCGCTAACCAGATCGACCATGTTGTGATAGATGGATGACGCTCCGAGGTCCTAACATGGACTCGGAACATTATCTTGTTCAAGCGAGGATACGCACTCAAGGAATATTCGACATCGAGAAGAACGATGTTCTGCTTGACTTGCACTCCTGCTCTCTGAGAGCACTCGGTATAAGGGAACAGTGGACGGCATTTCAAGCTCCTTACATACAGCTGCAACCGAAACCATTGGCTTTCCGAAAAGGCAAAAAACAGCTAGTACGATGAGGAACGCCGTGTACCAGTGGACAGAAACAGACTGTCTACCTCGCAACGTTTGAATTGACCACAACACGAGCGGGATGAGTTGAAGAGGGAGGCGAAACGCATTTTCAGACAAAAAAGAGGCCGAAATGCGTTAGTACGAAGAGTTTGACTAACAAACGACTAAGAGAAGATTTCAAGCAGGGGAAGCAGAGTAAGAGAAATACCTCCACTCTGCTAGAAAACCATGGGAAGAAGACCTGGCTACACTCGGAATCTCCAATTGCCGCCAAACAGTGAAAAGGAAGAACGACTGGTACGCTGTTGTAAGCTCGGTTATAACCGCGTAAGCGTCGTCTTCGCCTATAAAGAAGAAAAAAGGTAACGGTGGAGCCAGCGCTGAGCCGAAATGTTTTTTTTCTGGCTTTACATAAGACAGATCGTACTCAGTCCAAGTGCCGTCGTCTAATGGGACTGACCGCATTACCTAACATACATATGCTTTGAACAGGTGATGAGAAGAAGTCGATAGTCAACTATAAAGCTACTATGCATATTACAGACGCTAGAACCATTTTCTTTCTTACCTTGTTTAATTAAAGGATCAGGGAATATCTCATATTTTATGCAGCACATTTATTGGTACAATGAACTCTCTAAAGCGATATATGTATAATTATATTGACTTATATATGCGATAATTATTGGCCAATATATTGTATCTTGCCACATTTGCCATGCGTGAGAATTCGCCATTTGTGCTCGAGATTTAAAGCGATTAAAATTTTACAAAACATTTACCCAATTTCGCGACGACATCGATTTTAGTGGATACATAAGGATGACAACACGTATGTACATATGTATGTATGTTCCTAAAGGTGCTTGTGAATAACAGTAAATACATATGTTGATGTGTATGGGCTTTATGTGAGCCACGTCTTCTTTGGACTACCATTGGCTGGCACTTGGACTGAAAATGATTGACAGCGCTGTCAATAACAGGCAAGTAGCGATTAACAGCTCTATAGCACACAAACACATACTATATATACATACATATGTATGGTACACACATGCTTGTATGAACGTCATATACGCATATACTGGCTGCAAAGTATGAATGTGTGCGGTTGAATACTGCTATGAATTGTCAGCGGATGACAAGTAAATTGCAAGCTGCCAAAACAAAAGCCGACAGCGGCATATATGCAAGTGTGAGTGCGTGTGCATGTATGCTTTTGCGTGCGTGTGACGCTCTGCAGCAGCAAGGCGGAAGGCAAATTGTGAAAAATAAGTAAAATGGCAATCAACAAGAAGTAGTCCATTTCGGGCGCACATCCAGTGAACCTTCACCGAATTCACCTTGTCATTGTTATTGGCGCTGTTGAAAGTGACAAGACCGTTTACAAAGTCATTTTTGGTTGTCAGGGCGCTATGCCGAGTAGCTGCTGCCGAGCGGCATTGTTTTGTGTGCCATTTCGTTTCGAGAACACACGTGTTCTTTTTTTGCTTTTCGCACATTTTTGCAGAAGCTGAAGGCAGCGCTAAAGGTGTTTGTACGCTTGTGATGCGATTGATGCATAAATTCATATACATATGTGCGTCGCATGCCAGAAAACGGCCCTGTGCGTAAGCGCTGCGTAATCCTATAGCCTGTCACATGCACCACTGAAACACATAGTCAAATGTGTAAGAGTGTGTTCGTGTCCTTGTAACCACTTTCGTTTACGCAGACATCAGGGATGTCCTTAAATGAACGTAGACAAATTTTAAGCAGATTTTTTTTTAAATTATCGGCATATCTGTGTGGGCACATATAAGGCTTTAGTTTGAATAAATTTTTGAAGAGTTAGGTCAGTCTTAGATTTTCAAAAATCAATTTCGAGTTCTAAACGCTTCAGTCTTTTGGTAGAATGGAGCCAAAATATATTTTCTCTTGTCTAAGTCCGGTTGGCTGGTTTCAGAACCTGCAACTTTCAATAAATTTCTCTCGGAACTGTATTTTTAGTATCGAGCGACGATGATCGCGGCACTATTCTACGTTCCCGCATAATATATTAATTTTAGCTTGATATTTACATTCTCTAAACATTTTTCATATTGTTCAACATATTTTACACACTTAACACGGTATATTAAGTTACCAACGAACTTGTAAGACCCAAAAAGGAACGACGTTGGCTCTACAACGGTGTGTCGATCTGGGCCGAAAATACAAAACTTCGCCTCTATCCTTTGCGAGGTCAGGACAGTAATACATCCTAACTGCAAATGTAGTTCCTACTTATGTATGCTTGGATTTCACTATCTACCCACGGGTCTCGAACCGAAAGAGCTTTTCGCTGAAGCATCCCCTTTCTTGCGAACGGCATGGCCTAACCAGCTCAATCGTTGAACTTTTATGTGGTTAACTATATACGTGTAGCCGTATAGTTATTCAGTTCGTAGTTCCATCTTCTTCAATACTCGCCGCTTCCCGTTTCTGCGGCGCATATTAACATGGGACTAATGAGATCTGCTTCTCAATTGCGCAATTTCCAAGCAATTAAGACGTCACGGAAGAATTATCCAGAATTATCCTTGTGAGCCGTGGAACATGCTGCTTGGACCCCCTCTGTCGTCTCAAAATGATTGCCTCTTTGTCTCAGTATCAGACTGAAAGATCGATGACTCGTCACCTGTGATTACGTCAATCAAAAATTGGTGGTCACTTTCTCACATGTTCAAATTTCTTGGCACACTTACACTCGGCGCAATTTCTGGTTGTCAGTGAGCACTTTTGGGACCATCTTCGCGCACACCTTGCGCATGTTCAAGTGCTTCGTTACAATGATATGAATCACAGATCTGGATAAACTTAACATCTGGGCAATTAAACGAATACTTAGTCGACGATCTGAGTTCCAAACTTTGCGCACACGAGTCACATTGTCGGTGTTTGTCGAAATCCCAGGTCGCCCAGCACTGTCTTCATCAGCGACCTTTTCCCGGCCTTCAAAAAAGGCCTGGTGCCACCGAATCACACCAATTCTTGCTGAAGCAACACCTGGATAGCCCTGCTTGATCATATCAAACGTCTCTGTCGCAGATTTACCAAGTTTCACACAGAATTTAATCGCGTACCTCTGCTCTAACGAACGCTGCATTTTCGGCTTGCACCACTCACAGAAACACGTCGCGCGAAAATGTTTGTCCTGACTCTCCAGGTGCTCGGAGACAACTGACCAGCCGCTCGTTCATTAGCTAGGAACGTCCTCTACCGAATACAGTCGGTGCGCGCACCCTCCGAAGTCGCGGTGGAATAAAATCAGTTCTATTACTTTCCGGACAAACCTTGTATGTACACATATGGTGAAAACTGGACTAGATAAACGGAGTCAATTTAGAAATCTCCGTTTGTCCGTCTGTCTATTTGCCGAACTCGTACCTGAGCTTTAAGGACTTCGATTTGAAATCATCTCCCCAAGAGGTTGCTGGAATCATCAAAATCGAACTACTATACAAATATGTTGCCGAAGGAAATACTAAAACAACTTTCGCTAAACATTTTATTAGTTACCACCCTAATACGCACGCACTACTGCCCTATCACAGTCAACTTGCCACACGTCATGTTGACACATTTTCTACTGTCAAACGTAAATTGGCTTCCTAGCGGATTAGTCGTTTCGCACTATTGTTGTTGTGCATGTTTTATTTGCTCATTTTTCGTTTGTCAGTCAGTCAGTTTTTCGTTTGCTCTTGCTATTGTTGTTGTATTTAATTTAACAGATTTTTGGATTTTCAGCAAAATCTTCTAACCTTTTACTTATTTCTAATTCTTTGTTGCTGTTTTTTACTTTAATGTTTTTTTGTTATTGCGAGCTGCCATTGACAACCGTGCAAAAGGTCTCTTTGACAATTTCATTTCTAATTATGATCGCTTGTTCGACTGATTAGTTACATACATAGTCATTGTTGGGCTTATTTATAAGTGTATGTCTGTATGTATATGGAAGCTGCAAATGAGCACTGAAATCGGATAATGAGCTCAATGCCAGTTTTTGACTTTTTACGTTTTGAAAATGCTAATTAAGTATGGTGGATTAGTCGTGGTGGAAGTACAGTTAGTGTATATTTCTTTGTTTTATATACCCTGAACGGGTATATACGAACTAGTCCCTCAGTTGTTTAGATATCGTTTTGAAATTTTGCAAATATCATTTTCTCTTCAAGAAGCTGCTCATTTGTTGGAACAGCCGATATCGCCCCACTGTAACATATAGCTGCCATACAAACTAACTTTCAAACGTTCGCATTTGACGTGGTACCTTCACAAAATTTGACATGGATTACTCCAAAAAAATTGTTCAGATCGGTTTACTATTGCATATTCCCTCCATATAAACTGAACACATACTAAAATAAATGCACCTGTGAAGGGTATATTAGCTTCGGTGCAGCCGAATTTAACGGTTTTTCTGTTTTTTTTTTTTTTAATAGACCCTCATATAGTCATATAGTCCGAGGCTTTGGCTACTCAGTTTTACTCGTAATATCAGAAATTTAAAGAAAGTATTTTATTTTGAAAACTGAGAGGTTCTTCAAGATTTTGAAATCCTCCGAAATGATAAGAAATTTATTTAAACCTGGACTAGCTGGACCAGGAGTCAGATGTGGGACCCAGTTGGTTAGAGAACCAATTTGTCATAAGCACTTGTGGGAAAAGATCCTTATTAGAGAAGTCCACAAGAACGAACTATCGCTCATCTGATAACTGAAAAAATCAGGTATTGTTTTGTATCATAATATATATTAACTAAATAAATTTAAAATTCGAATGGATGACTTTGTATAAAGGATGAAATATTTTTGAAAAGAGTAGGCACTGATACATATACATTTCCGGATCACTAATCTTAATTTTAAATACCCTTAATTATTAATTTTTTTCTAGAGTCGAGCAGTAACTGTGGCTTCTACTGAACACCACTTAAATAATTCGAACTAAAAAGTATTGTGGAAGATGATGGACCAGCTTGTCAGAAAGACTTATCGTACTAGTACCTTATCTAGAAAGTTCCCCCAAGCAGTTTTTTGCTTATTGGATAAAGCAAAGAGGTCAACACTTAGAAATACACATCGCATATAATAGTGAAAATATCTTTCGAGGTTCAAATTTTTTAATGCAGATATTATAATTTATTATATAATCGCAAAACCTTATTTAAGTAAAAAAATATCATTTCAAGACAATACAGGTTTGTTGAGCTTTAACAGTTAAACATTTTTTTTAATATTTACAGACCCTATGTTTCACCTAGGAACTACGGGAAAATATATATACATACATATGTATATACCCGAAAGCTTGGCGCCCTAGAATGATTCAAACCAATTTTCGATAACTTGTTCTGGTGTGAACCATAATCTTGTACCAAAATGCCCTTTCTGCGTCGACCAGAACAAATGGCGATAAGAAGAGTGAGCCAAACTACTTATATAAACAAAAGTTTTTACCGGGCTTCCAACCTAAGACTGAGCGTTGTGACGATTGAGTAGACATTAAGATATCTTGATTGAGATGGGACTACTCCTATGCCCACAAAATGCTTTCAAATGAAAACTTATAAAGTGCTACAGCAAAGCACTAAAATAAGATGTAGCACTGAAATTTGGCATAGCGTATTCCAATGGCAAGTGGCACCCATGGGTTGAAAATGATGAAAAAGTGTGCGTGGCCCCGCCCTCTATTTGGTTTAATGTACATATCTCTTAAGCCACAAAAGCTACAAAAACCAAATTCGCTTACAACAAAGCTATTAGCACCACTATCGATACTTGGAAAATGAATGAAATCGAATGATAACCCTCTCCAGTCTCCATATAACGATACTTCTAAAATCATGGTATGAGAGGGCTATATATTATATATAGGAGTAGGAGTAAAAATTTAACGATGGCCGTGGCAACGCCCTCTTCTAGGATAAATCACATATCTCAGGACGAGCCCAACCGATTTCGACTAATTCTAGTTTGTGGCTTTCCTCTCTCATCCCTTGTCTCAGTGCTAAAATGGGCGGAATCTGACTACAATCACGACTACTTCCCATAAAGCGAAATTAATTAAATTCCATTTGATTCTCTCACTTTCCAGTATACTAATCAAGAAGAAATTAATATAACAGGATTAAAAACGTTCAAACCAAAAATTTCAATATCCTATCTACTTATCTACTTTTGGCCAAAAATATCGGTCAATGTATGGGGTATACAATTAAAATGCAGGGAGAGTCATTCCTTGATAATAGTATTTCTATGTATCAAAAATGTATTGAATCAGGTCTATATTTCCCTGAGCCCTCTTATACGTAATATAGAGATTTTCGAACTTCTGGGTTCAGCCAATATATGAGTTATCTCAGTGAAAATGTGAGCGCGTGTTTTACTTAGAACAGTATATCTTTATGCTTAAAATTAATAAAATAAGGCGAAAACTTGACCTATCCCCCATATAACTAATTCAAGAATTTTCCAACATCCGGCTGACTTTACTCCATATGATTAGTGAGGTTTGAGGTACCCACTTTATGAAACCCATTTTGCCAGCACCTCAAAGAATTTATCGGTACTTGAACTTTATAAGTACCAAGAGTATAAAATGAGCTCTTCCTTACTTGTTTCGACTTAAAATAGTTCAGATCGTCTATATGAAGTATAGCATTAAGACTCTTACTACAGCTGAAAGAAGGGACTTAAAAAACTTGGAATGAAATTGGATTCTGGGTGAGGTGAAGAAAAATTCAGAGACAGCTTTCGATTTCTAATTTATTAAGCATGTTTTATTAGAGATTCTCCAACATTAAAACACCACAACCTTTCATAAAAATGTTTCGTAAGCGGAAAAGAATGCGGTTTAATTTTGAAATAACTAAAACAGTTGATTTGACCGTGTGATCCGTGATCCGGTTATGATACCCAAATTTACAATTTTTTTATTGATACATTTTTACTATAACAATATTTTGATTATCTATAAATGAGTTCTTCTAGAAAGCTTGATTGAATTAAGGACAAAAATACAGATATACAATTATTAAAATATCTTTTTCGTCTGACTATTTAAGTATGCTGGTATACCTGCCCGAGAATCTAAATGTCGTTTAAAACACCATACCTTTTACTTCTTATTAACACTCCAAAATGTCTTGCCTTTCAAATAAAGAAACTTTATTCCATTGGCAGTGTCCATCTATTGCGGACAAGCAGGTATTCGGATGACAGACGTCAACTGATACCGCGAAGTCTGCAAGCTGTTCAATGAAATCAGCTTAACTTATACCTTGCCGCTCTTGTAAAAGCCCGTTACACTTTAGCTATCGAACGCATCTTTACAAAAATGTATAATGCCGGAACGTTGATGGCACTTCGATGACGCGGACAAGAGCCACAGTACTTCCGCGCCAACTCCGCCATTTTCGGTTGCAAACTTAAACGTTAAAGAGCAACATGCGCTGCATATCATTGAATAATAGAGAGTCTATCAAAGTCACTACAGCAATTGCAGTGATATTGGTAGTTGGTACGGGGGCTCGCGTCTGACTGGTTAGCCAGCTGCAAAGTTAGCAATGACATTCGCCAGTCAACTCCGCACTGACTTTTGGGGCTGACATCAGCCACTGATAATTAATATTTTATGCACACGTCTGCGTTGATTTTTATCTACTTTATTGTATATTTGCTGCTTCGGTCCTTTCACTGAGTACCGGCTGCTTCTGTGTGTGTGTGTGTGTATATATATGTATGTGTGGGCATGCCGTTGGAGCAGCAACCCTCCAACAAAATGCTGTGCTCTCATTGATTGTCAAGTATCGTAGACACTTTGTTGCTAATAGCAAAAAATAACAACAGCAACAACAAATAATGTGAAAAGTGTTTAAAAAGTATTTGCAGTGCAAAAAACCCATTCTCATACTTGCCCTGTTATATATACCGGTTTTTTTTGCAAGGTGGTAGTGGTAGTGAAGGGTATTAAAATGACAATCCTGATAGCTGGCAGGCTTCTAAAGTGTGCGTGTGTAGTGGTGGCAAACACGTCAATACCTTTCAATGCAATACCTCGGGCTAAATGCCATTCAATTTTCGTATTGTGGTTGTCGGTTGGCGAAGAGGCGTAGACAAGCGTAAAATGCAGAGGGGTTAGGATATAGAGATGGAGAGATCTAAGCTAAAATAGGCACAAACTTTAATTTTTTTTGATAGCAGGAGACTTCTATAATTTTAATCGTTTTTTCTGGCTTTACTTGAGCCCCAGGAGTTTCCAAAGTATAGCCGACAACTCTTCAACTGAGACCTTCGAAACTTTCTGGAATAAATTTCGAAAGATAGTTTTCTCATAAATAATATTGCGTCACTGGAGTTGTTTGAGGTCATATTTATAAAAGAAAACTGCCTCTTTTATGCTAGCTAAGTTAGATGACTTAGGTTAGGTTAGATGAAAAGTTCGAACCTCACGACCAGAGGCAATAGGATTCCACTGAAACAACTGAGATCGCTGGCCTTTTAACTATTGAATAACCTTATTAATCGACAAAGCGTCTGTAGCCTGTTCCAAATTTATTGAGGTAGCTAATGTCAGTTTCTGCTAATTCACCAGATTCGCTGAAGGTATCACTGCCGAGAAGTTTCAGCCTCAGTCTTGTAAAACCTGAATAATAGAAACTCAGCTTCTTCCATGCAACGATTATAATTAGAGCCCGGCAAGGTTGTAAACTTTGCCGCATTTAACCCCATACGGAAAGAACTGCCACTTATGATGTAAGATAAATGTTGTTGAGTGCAAGTAGTTCAGTAGATCTTCAGCATTCTACCCTATACCAGAAAGATCTCGCTGTTGCAAGTGGCTAGTTGTTAATCAAGCCTTGGTAAGGTGAAGCGAAGTCTAGAGGTCCTGCGCTAGATCGCAGAAGGATAATTCAGCTCGTTCATACTCCGACGTAAGTGGGACAAAGTTGTCGCCCCCTTGCGTGCGTATCTGCTTTACCGTTTCCAGCAATGTGCTTATGACCAGACACCAAACGAATTTGATAATTAATTTACCTAATGCTAATGATAATGAGGATACTCCTGGACTAACTTTGACCGCACAGTAATCTACTTCAATGCAAGTATTGCTGCTTTGTTAGAGAGAATGCTCATCTCCCTCAAAAAGATTGAATTCGCAATGGATCTACGTTAAAAAAAAGCGAATGTGATCCGGTAGCTGGAAACTATGCTCGACTTAGAACTTTAGACTCCTTCTAAGCTTTGGCTCGATGAGGCACATTTCTGGCTAAATGGATATGTTCAACAAGACAGTACCACTTCCCACACATCGCATCAGTCAATGGATTTATTGAGGGAACACCTCGGTGAACAGATAGTTCTACGTTTTAGGTCGGCCGATTGGCCACCAAGAACAGGCAATATCGCACCGTCGGACCTTTTCCTGTGGCGATCTGTAAATTCTGAAGTTTATGTGAACAATCCCGCTTCAATTCAGGTCTTGGAACAATAGCCTGTCATTCGGCAGTTACCCGTCGAAATGCTTGGACGATTCATCAAAAATTTGACTCAACGGATGGACTATCTGACACGTAGCCGCGGACAACATTTGAAAAAGTAATATTTAGAAAATTAATTCAAAAGATCTTCTTTCGAATGATAATGAAGATTCCCCATTAAATTTGAAGTTTCTGTGTTGTAGATAATATCCAAATGGATCACCGTTTAGATTGGATAGATAAATAGAAGATAAATAGATAGGAATTCTGTGAATATACCTACCGTAGTATCTTAGTACTCTTAGATAGAACTTAGTACTGCTTCGTTTGGTTTTTGCCCTCTTAAAATGTGCTTGAAGGGGTTTAAAAATCAGAGCATATTTTAAGAGTCATATAACTATTATCGGTTATTTTCACACCTCTAGCCATCATACCTACACCACCATTAGTTGGTAACGCGTTATTTTCTTTCTTAGCTTTGAAGTTTGAATTCACGTAGATTAAGATGTACGCCAACAACGTTCGTATTTGTTTATGGTTCTAAAGCCAGTTAAAACAGTTAACATATAAGCCAAGGATTTTAAGGAATTCGAATCATAATCTGGTGAGTAGACTTTTCGTTGTTTTTTATTTAAGAAAGCTGTTTGCATCCATATATTCTTGAAGTCAAATTTTCCACCGCGTTCCACTTACTTTTAATTTGACTTAAGCCAAGGTTCAAAGAAGGTTATGTGAGACACTTAAATGCTAAAAAAGTTGATCTTTAGTTTAATGATATATTTTAATTTATTATTTCTATTGACTTTAAGCTGCGTTAATTTCTTAAATTCATAAGATATTTGCAAACTATCGCCGACGGCCGTTTAATTGATGAATCAGCACCCAATTTTCTTAAAACTATGATTCAAAAATCTTATACTAACCCCTCTCAACTACGCCACTGCCCACAACCGCCATTATTGTTATAATCTTTTTCTAAAGCATCTGTTGTTGCCATTGTTTGCGGTGGCATTTGCAATTTTACATGTAACGACAGCTACAAAATTCTATGCCTCTTCATTGTTTGCCTATTACAAGGCATCAAAAATGCGCTGCCAATGGCCGCCTCCAGCGAAGTGCAAAACTCCAATCCGACACCGAACTGCACTTTGCTCCAAAGCAAACTTCAAATTTTTTCTTTACACACACACACATACATAACAAGTAATTTCAAACGCCCCCACACTTCCGCTGTTTCATCTTATCGCATGTGGCATGCAACGCCGTGCCAGGCGTTGAGTGTACATCAAACTCCACTTTGCAGCGAAGCATAAAAGAAGAAAAAATAGATATTTTATCGATGCGCTGGAGTCACTGAGGCATGGCGCTGGAGTTCAGCCGGCTTGTGGTGGTTGTTTGTAGGCACAGCTTCCGGCGGTAGTGGCGATGCGATTGACGGTGTTGTCGTGTGGTTGACTGTGATTTCCGCACTTGTCGATTTTGCACCTTCTCCGCTGCATTTCTGATTAGAATCTGTGAAGACTTTATTTTTTTTTCTACGTATGAAGGTGTGCTTTCTTAATTATTTTTTTCTACTTTGTTGTAGTACATACTACATAATTCACTGTATACAGCTTTCTCCAGTTAATTGCTGTTGTGGCATTTTCTATATGACTGCTTCGCCCACCGCATTCATAATTTGATTTTGATTTTATGTTCTCATAAATTATGCGTAAAATTCTATATGTTTTCCTTTATCTTAATGTGCGCCACACGTCGCCGTATTGAAAAAGACAAAAAAAAGAACTTTGCATATGCCAAGGCGCTGATAAGGTGCGTAGTGGCGCTTAAACATCTGTGTGTGTGTGTTCACACGCCCACATTATGAACTGCTAACTCGCCGCGAGCGTCACCGTTTGCACTTTCCGCTTATTTTGGCTACTTTTCACCCCATACATACACACACACGGCAACTTAAAGTTTCCTCGAGTAATATTTGCTTTTAAACTTAAGTGTTGCAGCAGCGCTACTTGGCGCGTGCGTGGCGCAGATAACTTTAACCGTATATGCAAACTGTTTACAGCCCAGTGGCTGCTTGCTTCGCGCTTTTAGGGCGCATTGATTGATTAGCGGCAAAATGTTAGGAATTCATGCGTGGTTAAGCATTTAGTTCAGGTATTAATAAGTAGTTGTGTTACTTAGATTCCTCCAAATAAATCTTTCAGCAGATATATTTGTTGGAGTTTGCTTAAGACCTTTAAATATTAAATATTATATTATTTGGCTATTTGACTAATTAGTTTATCTTAAGCAATATTTGACGAGGAAAGCGGAATTCAAAGTTATCCCACGCGCAACCTTTTAAATATTACTGGAAAGCTAGATAAGTAGGCAAGTGTACAGGCTCTTCGAGCTCCACTGGCGCTAGTTGCGCCATTTTGATACACTATGGTAAGGCCTTTATATCTTGATGTCACGTTTCAATGTCAACGTATAAAAGTACTTTTTTTTTCTTATATAAAAAATAAAATATTTTATTAGATCATAATATTCTTCCAAACATGTACTATTAACAAAAAAATTCCTAGTTTTTCGGAAACAAATATTTTAAACTCGGCCATTGCGACGGGATTTCCGGTGACCTCCCATAAAAAAGATACGACGGCGTTGGTAGGACAACTAAAGTAAAAAAGAAACGTGTTTTAGTTAAAACCCTATCTTAGAACTTTGACGACGGAAAAAAACTGTTGAGTAATTTTAGAGAAATCTTGCCAACCTAATTCCAAAACACAGTTTCGGCAAAAGCGCGTTTAAAGATGGCGCGCTTAGCCTAGCTAGCCTCGAGTGCACAAGTTCTCAAGGCTGTATCTCCGCAACTATTACTCGGTGCAACTTGAAAATATAGGACATTATTCTAGAGGTGTTGTAGAATTTAATAATCATTTCTTTGAAACCCTATGTTCCTGTGACCTCTGAATCTCCCTCTTGACTTATACTTATTTGGATTTGCTATTTCATAAAGAAGAAATATACTCAGGAACAATGTTTCTAAATCGTGCAAATTTAACACTAAAATAATGGTGCCGATCGTGCCAGGCATTTTTCGCAATTTTTGGTTTTCTTTTATGAAGCTCATTTTGGTTGGGTGGGTACTAGGGTTTATCATTCTGAGGCAACCTTTTTTTTCAACTGAAAAACAGGCTCAAAACTTTCGAAAATGTTTAAAAAAAAAGTCACTCAAAAGATGAGCTCCTAATATTAATATTAAGAGGTGCCTATTTCAAATTTTCTGTTTCCATATAAATTACATAGAAAAAAATCTTTTTTTTTTGTGGTGGTTATTGTGCGGAGGTTTTATATGTGCCCCGATGGCTGCCAGTAGGGATGGTAAACTCGATCCCGATTCTACTCGAGAATCGAGTTTTCTCGTAAAATAATCGATTATATAGGGTGTATATAAATTCAATCCGAACTTCGAAGTTCTTACATTAGATGGGGTAGTATTAAGGTTAGATGGTACGAGGGCTGCTATATTTATTTCTGGCCTAATAATGAAAATAGGCATATTTATCAACGAAAATAGTCTGTTTTTTGTTTTTTTTTTTCGTTGGATTTGGCTCGTCTTAGAAGACCCACACGGTCGATTGCTGTTTTGTTTCGGGCTCATATGCATAGATCAATGATTCGTCACCTGTGACGATCTTATAAACGTCTTTTGAAGCACCGAGATCGTATGTTTTCAGCATTTCTTTACACCAATCCACACGAGCCTTTTTTTGAGCGATTGTCAAATTGTGCGGGATCCAACGAGAACAAACCTTTTTTATGGCCAGGTGTTCATGCAATATCGAATGTATGCTAGTGGGAGAAATGCAGAGGCCCACCTCTATCTGAAGGTATGTTACATGGCGGTCTTGCATTATCAGTTCACGTACGGCATCGATGTTTTCTGGCACAACGGCTGTTTTTGGACGACCTTCACGGAATTCGTCTTTGAGCGAGCGTTGGCCACGATTGAATTCGTTGTAACGGTTTTTCACAGTGCTATAGGATGGTGCTTCATAGCCATACAAAGATTTTTGTTCATCGATGCACTCTTGTCAGATAATCCACGCCGAAAGTTGTGAAAAATGATCGCACGAAAATGTTCACGAGTTAATTCCATTTTTTGGCCGAGATGATTTTTTTAATTCCCTGTAAATAAAACAATTCACGATTAAATGACAAAACGTTCTGAGTGATGTTATGCTAAAAAATGTCAAACTTTCCAATGGAAATGTCAGATTGCACCTGGCAACACTTAGCGTTGCCTAGTCCAGAAATATATATAGCAACCTACGTATTAGAGAGAGTTTTTCCAGACGGTATCTGGTAGGATTACAGCGTGGACGTTTTTTGCGACAGCGTATGTACCAATTGTGGCCCAGCGCTGGCCAAGCTTCCGCGCAGCCCAGCTGTCTAGTACCTAATGTAGCACAATAAAATACGGGTACACCGACCCGTTTCCATTCTACTGACAGCAGTTCTAGGATGCCTTTCCTTGCTAACTCATTCGCTTTGCAGTTTTCTGCGATTCCGCTGAGGCCTGACACCAATATCAGTCTCATCTCAAAGACACTCGTTGCTATTGATAAGCACTCTTTGACCAGGCCTGAACGCACTGTTAATGTGTTGAAGGCTAGTATCGCCGCTCTGCTATCTGACTGAATGGTCACTTTTCTGAAGGAGACTGCACTCCAGAGCAGTAAATCCATTGCTACCTTAATGGCTGCAACTTCGACCTGGAAGACACTGCAATAGTCAGCAGAGAATAAAAGAGGAGACGCCAAAGTTCCTATCGGTTCTTTTAGAAAAAAGATAAGTATGTAATACATAGAAATAATCGGAATATCATTGTAAACGCCGATATCAGATCACTATAGCCTAGAGCAGCTAAGAAATCTGAATGAACGGAATAATGGGCTAGTGTGAGAAACTTTTTAACTTACGAGATCTCCTCACGAAATTTGGTAGGGATTTGTGTCTAAGGCAATGGTAATATCTCCGAAAAAATTTTTTAGATACGGCTGCCATACAAAGTGAACAATCAGGATCTAGTGCTTACAAGAAAACTCCATTCTTTGTGAAGGGTGTTACAGCTACGGTGAAATCAGAGTTAAAAGTTTTTTCTTGTTGTTATGTACTTTAAATCTGTCAATCGAAATTATAAATACTAAATATTAAAGAAACGCTTGTATCTTATAAAAATGATACCTCAATACTTAAACACTGGCTTCTACTTTGCTATTAAATCTGCTGCTTACCTTACACCATACCTAATATTCTCACCATATCCCACTCATCTCGCATACTCCCAGGCACCTAGAAACACTTTTCTAAAGCTTAGAACATAAAGTGTATTACTCATACGCCCCCGCTGGTCCACTACAAATCAAATAAAAATTTGTAGATACTAAATTCATTGTCATGGCCGTTGTAACAAATACAGCTACAAAAGCATGTGACAATAAAAATACGTATTTTAGCGCACACACACACACACACACTTAAACATGCATCCATACAAGCAAACAAATATATGGGAAGTTAAAATGTACGTGTCAACGCATACGCCACGTCTGACAACAACTGCCGCCATATTTGTCACATGCGCACGCACACACACACATGCCTGCAGAAAAGCCTGAATATAAAAGCCAACACATAGCATTGTCTATGTACGCATATGTGTGCGTGTTGGCCAACAGACAGCGCTTCATCACCGATGCTCCGGTTGATTTGCGTTGAGCGAGCGCATGAATGAATGAATGGAACGAAACGAATTGCCGCGCGCTGGTGAATGACAGCGACGCGCATTGCGAAAATTCACAGCGCAACACGCAGCCATCGTGTCACGTTTGAGTTTTGTATGAGCAGCTTACCGCACACCGCCACACCACACCGATATATGTGTATGGATATGTATATATATAGAATGTGATAAAATGCGATTGAAACACTTCGAGTAAACATTGGCTTTATAGCAGTCACCAGCTATCGGCCAGCTGTCTACCCCAAACCATGGCAAGCGCGGTGGCGCGCTTGAACTTGTGCGAGTTGTGGAGGTTTATCTAAAAGTCGTCGCTGCTTTGGTTATCTCACGTATCGAAAGCCGCACAGACAAAACAAATTGCATGGCGGCGTGTCAATTTCAACGTTTCAGACGTTTAACAGTAATGGCCGGGGGAATTAGCGACACAGCGATGATAAGTGTGAGACTATTACTGTTCGTTGAATGGCAGCAAAGTAGTAGCGCTTTGTAGGGAATATGCCGGAGAAGCGCTGTAGACGCTGTGGTGTGATGCCGACAAGCACTTGGCTACTACTTAAAACCTCACACTGATTGCTTCGTGGTGTACTTGTGTAAGTAGCGACTGCTTTAAATGCAACGCCAGTAAAATGCTTTTGTCAATTGAAATACATATACATATATATTATGCATATTTGTATGGTATATAAATATTGCAAAAGTGCATTTCGAATTGTGTTTGTGTGAGTGTGTAGAATAAGTAAGTGAAGTAAGATTATATACTTGTATGTATGAATTTGAAAGTAATGTAAGGAAATCTGCCTACAAAGGTTACTAAACGAAGATCTATTCATGGGGAAGTTCTATATAACTAATCATCATTATTTTTTATACAAACTAATCAAGTCTGACACGAACTTTAAACAAAAAAAAATATTCACCGAAGCTATAATATAGTTTTCCGATCTGAACATTTTGCTTGAAGATCTTGCCATTTCCTCGGACAATATGTCAAATAGATTCGTGAAGATATCTCGAAAAAAAGAGTTTCCAATACAGAGACTCGATTTTAATCGTTCAGTTTGTATGAAAGGTAATTGATATGGTGGATTGATCTGAATATGTATACCATCCTAAAAATTTTGGCGTAGCTTTGGACAATATTCTGCGCCAAATTTTTAGGAGGATTCATACAAGTAGTGGTTCGATCATTTATATTTGTATATACATATGTATAGTATATAAGGTCTTCGCCGTTTGTTAAAAATTTCGCGGCAAACTTTATATACTCTGGTAAGGATATAACAAGTTTTTCTTGCTTTTTATTACAAATCTTTATTATCGCTTTCAATATAGGCTCCTGAGCCCATATAAGGATGCCAGCGCTTCAATAAATTTTCCATCACCTTGTAATAAGATTCCATGAGGATGAGATTTAGTGAATTCAACAAGATTGTTTTTTTCATCCATTTTTAGGGCGCCATTTCCTAGATTGTTAAACGCTTTCTTTGTCGTATTCATAAAAAAATGAATATCCAAAACTTTTGCCAAAATGTGTACATAATGCCAACACTACATTCTACGTAGCGCAGTTTTTTTAACATTCCTTAGTGTCATTCTCAACAGAGGAGAATGTAACATTCGAATGAGGCATGCGTTGATGATTTTACGACCTTCACTGAATGCTTTGTTCTACTCAAATGCTTGTATTCGTGATTAAGTAGAGTATCCAACATTTTTAATTATTTCGTGGCCGTGATTCATTTTTTTTTCGAAAAATTTTTATCAATTCGGTTTATATCAGATGATATAAATTTTTCTTCATTATTAACGGAAACGATTTGAAAGTTTAAGCTTTGGCCTTGGCAGTTCAAGACCGTAAGTCTTGGCAGTTCAAGACCGTAAGTAGTTTATTCAAATAGTTCAGTTACAATCGTATTGTGCTTCTGCAATGGCTTTTTGCATTATTTTTTTAAAGCACCTGAAATATACAATTATTAGATCCACTGAAAACCTAATTCTCTAAAATCAATTAGAAATCAAAAACTCAAAGTCCAACCTCTAAGTATTCATTTAAAATTCTCACGTAACTTTCAGCATTTTTCCAAGATTTCTGGCATATGGGTACTTGAGGAAAAAAGAACTATATGGTATACACAAGTATGTACCTAATGGGGCTGCTGCTTCGTTTATGGCAAATTGTTGCTATAGAATTGTTAAAGCAAGTATAAAGTTATATTTGTCGATCTCATCATCGCATTTATCATAGAGTCTGAATTTCACTCGATACCCACAAAATTTATGAGACCGAAATTTTGCTTCTAGAGTTTTAGGTAAAATATAATAATATATATAACTTTGAAATCTATTAGGTTTTTACAAACATTTAAGATTTATATCATGAAAATATTGAGATCAATAGTTCTGAATAGAAATTGGCTTTCCATAAACGAAGCTCCGAGAGTTTGGTTGGGAGATCATTCAACTTATAACCCAGACCTGACACTAAATGATCACTACCTGTTTCTGTTTATCGGATATAAATTTGCTGGTTAAAAACTCACCCAAAGAGAAGGTTGTTAAACTTGTCTGCTGCACTTTTTTACCAACAGACACGAGGGTTTTTATGGGAGCAACATTATGAAATTGCCATCAATGGCGAAAAGTTATCGAAAAAATAGGATTATCCTAACCATGTTGAAGAAAACCACAAAGGGTTTGTCCGGAGAGTAATAGGACTGAGTGGAGTTAAATAAATTTATTGAATCAATCGTTACAATTCTTTAAAAACTTTCAAAATAGGTTCCTTCTACGTCGATGCAGTGCTGCCAGCGCGATTATGAAACATTAAAGGCGTCACGGAAGGCGTTCTTTTATCGACTTTTTCAGGCAAGGAAACTGTAGGGCGCCTGCGAAAGCGTTGAGATTCCGGTCTTGGTTAGGTAGCTGCTCCAAGAAAGGCGTTGTGAGCTGGGACGATTGACCATTCATTTGAGTCTCTTGAGGATTTTCACGTAAATCTTGGCGTGACGTGTTCGGGAGTAACAAATTCATGGTGGACGTTGCATTTGATGTCCAAAAAGACAATGAGCATCGTTTTCACTTTCGATTTGCTCATTCTTACGGTCTTCATTAGCGACCTCTTCCCGACCCCACAAAAGGACCTGGTGCCACCAAAACACAACAACAAACATTTTTACTAGATCTAATATTAACAGCTCTAGAATGAAGATAGATCTTATCAAAGAGTTTTGAGATTCTAGATAACTGTAGACCTTCACTATTTGAGATGTGTGACAGATTGTCGTGTTTTCGAAAAATCAGGAGGCTTGAGGTATACTACTCATACACGCAAAATTATGAAAAGATTTGGGTGAAAGATTCTGTAGTTTTCTCGCACCCTCGTAGGGATAGCAGTACATCAATATCCGTTTATGAAGATGTGTGTATGGTTGTCTATAAGTGAGTGCTGTTTAAGTGGGATTATTGATAAAAATGCGTATGTTGTTTGCTATATTTTGTACATATGTATATTTACTCCTTCCATCATTTATACATCAAATACCTGTGTACACTATATTTGTACTTATGAGCATGTCTGCAAGTGATGGAAGGAATTATGTATGTATGTATACGAGTGCTCATATATTTTGAGGATATTGTTGCAAACATGGCCGTTTCCATTGTTTTCTTTTGTCGTATTGTTGTGTCTGTTGTTTCCGGTGTAAGAGGAAATAAACATATATGCGTTGGTGGCTTTTGTTTCATATATTATTAATGTCAGTGATCTCTCGGGAAATAATAATAACGTAAGTACAATGTTAAAGCAAGATTAAAGGTCATATTGAAAGAAAATGACGGGGATTACTATAAAATGATTAAATTTTTATGAGCTTGATTTTATGTGTTGGACTAGTAACAATATTGTACTAGTATACGTTTAATAATGGTGTGGGGCATTTAATAATTTTATGTCCTAAGCTAAAGACTTCATGACCTTATTCTTTAGTGTCCACCAACACAAATACTAAATCTGTTTATATGTTTAGTAGGGGGTCTTATACTATTATTCATATAATGAACTATTCAATACAGTGACATTTTTTTACGAATGAAGGCGAAAACGTTTTTGTCGGTATAAAAATCCAAGCGATTGTACTTAAGGTTTAATTTTGACTATGTTCATACAAATAAATTTCATTGGAAACTATAATGAATTTAAGGCTGCATTTTCAATGTCTGGTTACCAGACTTTCTGTCCAGTTAATAGAGTTTTCCGATTAAGATTTATCTTTATAAGCATTAAGAATTTGCATCGTTAATGGAGATGTCCGCTTAATAGGGCGTTCATTTAAGAGAGCTGTATTATTTATTTATGAATTGTTTTTACTATCCTTTCTTCTAAATTGGCTCAAACTGGACACGGTGTGCTAAATTTTACTAAAATCGGTTTAGTAATTTAGGAGTCCATCGCGGACAAACAATGTGACACGTACGTTTTATAAGTAAAGATATGGATTTTTTTCAGAATCAAATCCTGAGCACTTACTAATTTTCAGAACCTTGTTAAATCTTGAAATTTCTATTTAATTTGCAGCTTAACTTTGAATAGCTCAAAGCGATGTTGAAAGATGGCTGAAATCTAAAACACCAAAACTCAATAACTCAAAGGTTATTTTGAATCTCAGTCTATTTAAAAAATTGTATGGGTAGTGAGAATAAACCTTCAAATACTCGCCTAGGAGTACATCAGCCGTTCAAAGCTGCCATGGTGTTTTGAAATGACAGAATGTTTAACTCCCTTGCACCGCTATTTGGCCCATCATCCTATCACTAGTCCATCAGCCGTTGGGAACCACTATGTTTTAATTTACGTCATCATCTTAGGATCACGTTATAAATATATACGTTACATGCATAAAGGTACAATGTTATTCTTGAAAGCTAGGAGATATGTCACATCAGGGACTGCTAACATTCACCTTTGCGCCTTATATTATACTAGGAACGGGCAAAAGCCTTATAGCGAAGAGCAAATTTAGTTCGTTCGCAGAGAAATTAAAATTTTAGTTGCCTTCCTAGCCTAAAGTAGATCCTAGTGGCAAGCCTGTTTTAATGATAATATTTTAAAAAAAGTCATGGCTTCATTCAAAGTAAACATAGAAAAATATGCCCGGCGTTAGCTACGCGCAACACTCACGAAAACGGACGATTGAAGCAAAGCAACAGTGGAAGGTGTTGCCAGAAGTAAGCAACTTCGAAAGATGGGGCTAACAGATTACGAAGACTGCAGGAAATGCCTAAAAGAGCTACAGAAACAATGGAGCATCTTTATGCTCTAGCCTCGCTTGGACAAGACTACATTGTAAGCATCTGGGATCCACACAGTTTGATACAGTGAAGGAGATATCGATAGCGAAAGCTGCAGAGTCTGTTAAAATTCGCATGAAGCGAAGACATGCTAAAGGACGACTACTCCTCTTGGACGTAGCAAAGGACCAAAATTGGCTACTAGATTAACCAAACCTATCTTAATTACCTTCAAAGATTGACCCGCTAACTCTTCGATAACCATTTTTGTAGTACGGCTTGTCCTTTGCTTCAAAATAGGTTTCAGTTTCAGTTCGAAAAATTTCTTCAACGCGAGCATTTTTCAGATCTGAGAACAAGACAGTAGTTGGCCCCCAGATCTGGAGAATATGGTGGATGCGGAAGCAATTTTATAACGACCAATTCATGGATTTTTTGCCCCCCATTTTACTGATTTGTGACACGCTGCATTGTCTTCGTGAAACGGCACTTTCTTTTTCTTCAAATGCGACCGTTTTCTCCGTAATTTCGTTCCCTTAAAACGATCCAATAATGCTGCGTAATAGCCGCGGTCGGTGTTCCTTCCTTTTTCAACGTAGCCAATAGGAAATTATTTCATGCTATAGCATGATAAATATAGACGCCATATCCTTGTCATCCGCTTTTCACGCTTTGGAGCGGGCTCAGTCCACTCGGATGTCTGTCGATTGCACTTCGAAGTAAAATGATGGATAAATGTTTCTACCGTTGTCACATATCGAGACATGAAACATCTCTAACCGCTTTTTCGAAACATAATATCGTTGTTGTTCTTGTACAAAAGTTAGCTGCGCGGAACGCACTTTTAAACAAAGATTTCTCATATTCAAATATTCGTGAATGATATGAAGTACACATTCACTCTACGGTCATTCAAAATAAAGTTTGTAGACTTTTTTGATGTTTCTCGTCGGAATAACTTCCTTTGTGCGTTCACGGTCTTCGGTGATCATTTCACCATTTCTAAACTTAGCATACCAATCCTTGTTGGTTGATTTTCCTGAGACAGAATCCGGAAATTCGTTATTAAGCCAAGTTTTCAGCTTTATTTTGCTTCAGCTGTATTTTTTCTCTTCAAAAAGCTATATTTTATGAACATTTTAAACAAATATTTATATAAGTATATTTACATATGTATGTAAGTATGTTTTCACATTCTTCACTCCTTCATATCTGTGATAGGAAGATTATGAAAAGTTTTTCTTCTTCTTTTATTTGACATTTCGTAAAGAACTCCCACGCTGTAGAATTTTTTTTTTATCAATTAGTGAAGAATCGCCACATGTTTACATTCCTCAAATTATCGCTGCATGTCCGCTATAAGCTTACTGATAACTATTATTTGTAAACATACATATATGTATCTACATATACATACATATACCGGCCATAGCCGGAAAAAATTAAAAAGCAGCAAAGCGCCTGGATAGTAGATGGCATTCCAAACAGAGCCCTAAAAGAAGCCATGACTTCTGAACCCTAAATTATTCGTGAAAAATGTACAATGCGTGTTTGCAATAAGGGATATTTCCCGACCCATGGAAAGTCCAGCGATTGGTTCTACTTCCTAACCACCAAAAAAGCCTCCGGAGGAACCATCTTCATATCGACTTCTGTGCATGCTTGGCACAATTGGCAAAGTGTATGAAAGCATAGTCAGAAACGGCTTGGAGTTAGCAATCCAGAAGCCGGCGGATATCAGAAAGACAGTTACGGCTTTATGAAAAAAGAGATCCACTATTGACGGACTATATGCTCTCGTTGACACTGTGAAATGCGCAGTAAGTAGCAAGCGGAGGAAAGGCGGAACAAAAAAATATTGCGCGCTGATCACCCCGAATGTGAAGAATGCCTTTAACTCAGCCAAGTGGGCAAACAACATAATTAAAGCTCTACTATGAAATACGTGCTCCTCAATATCTTATGGAAAATTGTCATAAGTTATTTTGAAAACAGGCAACTTTTATACGATACAGATGAAGGCACAAAGAGCTACTCAATTTCGAGTGGAGTACCGCAGGGCTCGGTACTAGGCCCCTTCTTCTATGGAAACATAATGTATGATGGGGTGCTAAGGAGACACCAACCGAAAGCTATTAAAATTGGTGGCTTACGCAGACGACCTTATTGTGGTAGAAGTGGCTAAACATCTCGACGACCTCCGGAGCAAAATGCAATGAGTGCTAAACGGTCTGCGCCCAATGGTTCTCCTCAATGAGTTTGGAAACTGCTGAGCAAAAGACAGAAGTCTTGCTTATAAGTACTAGAAAAATAGAGGAAAGTATATATCTCACCATAGGGGGAGTGCGAGATCATTCACAGTCACGCCTAAAATATCTGGGAGTAATAGTAGGCTCAAGGCTCAAATTTAAGGATCACCTAGAGTACACTGCAGGGTAAAGCGAATAAGATCCTGAAATGCCTTATCAAGAATGATGGCAAATAAAGGCTGCGTGCGTTCCAACCGGCGTTTTTTACTCGCAAAGATAATGAGATCGGTTATATGTATATGCGGCTCCAATATGGATCCAGGCGCTAGGCATCAAAAGCATATGCCAGACAAATAAACACAGTGCACAGGCTGTCGGGCACTAAGAGTTATCAGTGCATTTTCGAACAATTTCAAGTGAAGGAGCTGAAGTAATAGCCAGTATGATGCCCATTGACATCCAGGGTGACGAATACGAACGAGTTTACAAATTACCAGAGCCATCTATAGGAGCCAAAAGAGAAGAGAGGTTGAAAAGCTTAACGATATGGGCAGCAGCGGTGGCAAACCTCACTTAAAGGACGGTGGACCTACAGACTAATACCGGACATCCCATTCCTGGATCAACAGACGACATGGGGACCTGGATTTCCACCTAACCCAAGTACTAAGTGGGCATGGGTGCTTTAGAAGCTACCTGTACAGAATCCAGCACGACATAGTCCGAATTGTCCGACGTGTTCAGAGTGTTTAGAAGACTCCGAGCATGGTATTCTTTTATTGCCCTCGCTTTTTAAGTACAAGGGAGAAAGAAACTTAAACTACACTCGGTGGTAGTTTTACGGTGGAAAATTTGACGACACTTATGTACCAGTCCACTGAGAACTGGAATGCTGTCAGCGAAGCGGCAGCGTCAATCATGACAAAACTTAGACATATAGAGCATAATAGGCGTCCGTCAGTCCGTGCTATAGAGGAGATTTAATTGTCTTATCACTCCCACGAAGTAATAACCTAATCAGGTGGTTCCGTGGGAGAGTCTGAGTTGGGAGTAGGTTAGGTTTAGCGGATTTAAAGTTCCGCACTTCGGCTTTTGATGCTTCCTCCTACTTAAAAAAAAAAAAAAAAAAAAAATATAACATACATATATGAAATTATTTGTCCAAGCACACATATACAGAGATGTACATATATAGTATGTAGACTAGCTATAATCAGCTTGCTCAGACTTTAGCCGAAAAAAGCTATTCAAGAGCATATGTTCTGGATACATCACCAGCTCCAAGATACATATGTACATTAGGCATATAACAAATTTTGACGAAAAATTTGGCATACCACCACGTGGTGGCAAATATTGTTCAAGTAATGAATATCACTTTTTTAGGTGATTTCGGTTCAAAAACGTTCCGCGCAAAAATGGATTTCTAAAAAAAGTCAAAAGTTTTTTTTTTGGTGTTATTATTATATTGAATCAGAATTTTCTGAAGAAAAATTAGTTTGGGGTGGGTGGGGCACATCCCTTAGGTCCATTAAAAGGCGTTTGGAATAATAGGAAGATTATTAGTTAAATAAATATCTATTATTATGAAGAAAACGTGTACAGTGTACAAAACTTTTTTTGTTTTTTTCAGCAGTTCTGATAAAAAAATAATTTCGTTTTGCGCGGAAACTTTTTTTGCAATTTCGCAAAAACAAAAAAATAATGGGGTTCATACTTTTTTATTCCCTATTCGACTATGGTATGCCGTTTTTTCGTATTTGCAAAAATTGTAAAAAAGTTTATATGCCTAATTACATACATATTCACATACAAAAGTATAGTTTCTGTTTTACATACTATACGAGTACGCACTCAGTGTTTTAAAAGCGATAATCACTGCACCGTCTCGACCTTCCCAAACACTACAACTCTGCAATTGTGTGCGTGAATTTGTCAATTGATTTATTGTGATGTGTGAACAGTTTTAGGATGTTTAACACTTTCAAGCACATACAGGGTGCACTATCATTTTTGTTGATAAAAAAAAACGTATGACTTAGAAAAGAAGTATATTCGCCTTGTATAGGGGTATCTGATATTATTACCTTCAACAGGTCACGAAATTTGCAACCCGCGGAACGAAACCTCGGTTACCTTATAACGGATACATACATCAATAGATATGTACATGTAAATGATCAGCCTGAAGAGCTGGGTCGATTTAATCCCATTCGTCTGTCCGCATGTACTCTATACATATACGCGAATTAGTCTCTCACCTTTTTAAGATATACATATGTACATATAATATACATATATGAAATTTTGTGTGCTTCCTTTTCTCCTCAAGAAGGTGTCATTTGTCGTAATCCCCATGTCGAACCACTATAGCATATAGCAATCATACAAACTGACTGATCAAACTCAAGTTATTGTTTGGAAACTTTCTTATTTGTCAGCTTTAGGATCCAAATTGCGCACTTTTCTTATATTTTATGTCGGGGTTACAGCCATGAGATATGCACTAATGTTTCTAACCTCAATGCATACTTAAAATGTGACGAAAACTGTTCAAGGTAGGTAGGTAGAGCGGATGTCTGCGACGCTGCTATGCCTTAAGAAAATGGACCTTTTTAAAACCACTAGGACTGAAATCCCCTCACCAAATTATGTCCTCGGCACCACTCAGTGTTCCTGATGAAGTTCATCAATACAAAAAGTTTTTTTTTGTGCACCCTCCGAGACACCGTCAGCAAACCCTCAACTCATAGTTATGATTCTTCTTCTAAACAAAGCTTTGCATTCGCATAAAAGATGTTTTATAGTATCTCCTCCTTCTACCTCTTGACAGCTTCTCGAATAGTCGTTTTTATGTCCCTACATTTGAATTTTTTTAGTCTATAAAATATATATCGATTAAATATCTACAAGTAGCAAGAGCCACACAAAGTCCCTTTTTTGTGGAATCTAATTGTAGGCTGCTGCCGGCTCTGGCGAATTCTATTGCTTCACAGTTACCAGAAATATCACATTTTCCTGGAACTTATTGCAGGCTCATCGATAATTAGGAATCATTAAGAGATCAACTCTTCTGGCACTGCCTTGATCTGGTAGTCGTTTCTGATATCCAGTTTTGCTGAAAAGACACCACCTTCCTCTTGATTATCGAGTTTGGACCTGTCGTATAGATACTTATCTTTCTGACTTTGTCCTCCTAATCCACTGTACTCTAGAGACGTCTTTAAGTGAAAGTTTTGAAGTTTTAAAAGGATTACGATAATTCATGGTACTGGGTAGAAAGGGAACTTGCTTAATATATACGAGGTGTGTTCAAAAAGTATCGCGAATCGTAACATGAGTTCTTGCCACAGGGAAGAACGGTCAATAAGAAATATTACCTGCTAGTTATGCGCAATTTGCGCGAAGGAATCCGCCAGAAACGCCCGGATTTGTGGAAGAACAAATAATGGCTTTTGCACCACGATAACGCCCCTGCTCACACACATCGTTGCTTGTGCGCGACTTTTTGGCCAAAACCAACACACTAATGATGCCGCAGCCACCGTATTCCCCAGATCTGGCCCCCTGTGACTTTTTCTTGTTCCCTAAACTGAAGAGGCCCATGAAAGGACGACGTTACGCTTCTCTTGACGAGATAAAGACGGCATCGAAGGAGGAGCTGAAGAAGATAAAAAAAAATGATTTTTTGAAGTGCTTCGAAGATTGGAAAAACCGTTGGCACAAGTGTATAATATCTCATGGGGATTACTTTGAAGGAGACAATATAGATATTCATGAATAAATAAATATTTTTGAAAAAAACACAAAATTCGCTTACAGAACAAGTCTGAGGGCAGGAAATAAAGTTTAGAGCCTGACTTGGCTTTACCCTAAGAGCTCCACTGCATGTAGAACCCTATTTTTAAATAAGAGACCCTAAAGAGCTGAGACAATTTATGACACGAGCCTAATAGATTCTGTGTAACACTACTTCAAACAACTTTGATAAGTTCTTTCGAGTTTCTTGCTCGGGGATGAATTACTTATTTAGTTAGCAATGCGCTCTCGTGCACCCTGTACATATGTATGTATGTACAATATACTTATAATAATTGTGTATGAAGACTATATGTCACACAAGAGGCTAAATGATTATAAAATTTTAAAGTTTGTCCATCCGAGGTGATAAGTGTTGAAAAATTGTGTCCCTATCGTCGCCGCGCACTGACTACCAATGCACACATTTTCCTCAATATTTGTTTTACAGCTTTTTCCTGCTGCTTGTTTACACATTTTCTTCGCGCCCGCCTTAAACGCTTTCTTGCGTGCTGCGATTAGAATCTTGTGCCGCGCTGGCTTGTTCGCTTGCACTCTGCCTAACAAATTAATTTTCTTGGTATTTCAACGACATTTAGCGGCTATTAAAAATGCGATTATTCGTTTACTGATTAAAATCGATTAATGTCATTCCACTCTGTAAAGGCAAACGCGTTTGAGCATTTATTAAATATACACACACATATGTATACATACACACATTTATTTATAAGTTCGAATTTTTATTTACGATTTTTAATTTGTAGTCGCATGCCGCCACGCCAGCAATCGCTATCAATAATCTCCAAATGCAATTTAATAAAGGGTGACATCGGTAAAAGGGCGCTGAAACATAATGCAATTAAAAAAGGTGCGTGCCCGTCACCTCACCGTTGTAGATAAGTCGCTTAGTAGCGTTTATCGCTTGTCTTTTTTTCCTCTACGTAATTGGATATATTAATAACTTGTATAAATCAAAATGCGCTGTCCTAAATCATAGATATGAAAGTGTTTTATAATATTGTCACGAAGTGACTTTTTATTTACTTATTGAAGTCATAAATAAATCTTGTGTTAATCGAAAAGGGTGAACAGGCAATTCAGTTTTTCTCACGTAATTTGATGTTTTGAGCTTTTCTCTTACTTAGTATCTATGGATTCCGTGGAAAATTTAATTTAATAGAAGTGATAATAGATGAGCAAATAAATATATTTTGTTATGTCATTAAATGTATTCAGATTTATAGCATAATTTGAAGAATTTATTGCAGACGATTAAGCAAATGCAAGTTGATATTATCTCATTATGGACATTTGATGAGGAATCCTAGATTTCACCGTGTAAAACGAACTCAAACCCCTTAAAATATATTGTTAATCTATTCAATAAACTTCAATTATATATATTTACTTCTGACTGGAAATAGTTTTTATAAATTAGTTTTTCTTACTTCCATAAACCATTTCAATCTTCCCTCGAATCGAAAACGTCTATTATTTGCAGCGAGAAAGAAAACTTACGAAAGAAGGTTGTGATGATTGTGAATAGTTATAATAAAATCATCTGCAGTAGAATCTACTAACTGAAATCCAATAAGATATAAGAGAAAAAACGCCAAATGATTTTATCATCATGTTGCCTTCAAATTGTAAAAAGAAATAATAAAATACGAGGTTTGACAATTAAGTAATGAGACTGAAAAGCAACGCGTCACCATAAAATTTTGCGACAGATTGGGTGAAGCAGCTTCGGAAACGTACGCTAAAATTGTAAGAGTATATGATGATAGTGCTCTTAGTCGTTCTTAGCTCACAATGGTTGTCTCCGCGCGGTCCCCGCCCGAAAAAAGCTCGCATGAGCAAGTCGAAGGTGAAAGCGATGATTATTGCCTTTTTTGATAGCCGTGGAATCGTCCACAAAGAATTCGTTCCACCGGGGAAAACTGTGCATCAAGTCTACTATTGCCAAGTACTCGAAAGATTGCGAAAACGAGTCAACAGGGTGCGCCAAGACATCGCTCGTAACTGGATCCTTCATCACGACAACGCACCGTGTCTCACCACCCTCAGCGTGTCAGTATTTGGCCTCTAAAGAGATCGCCGTGTTGCAACAGCCGCCTTATTCGCCCGACATGTCACCCTGTGACTTTTTTTGTTTCGTAAAACAAAATCAGTGGTCGAAGGAACCCATTTTGACTGAATTACGGACATCCAGGCGGCCGTGACGAAGGTACTTGTGGACATCCTAGTCGAAGCGTTCCAGAAATGTTACGAAGCATGGAAAACGCGCTGGAATCGCTGTATAGCTGCCCAAGGGGACTCCTTTTAAGAGGAGGATAGAGTTTCAAATATACGGTATGGAAATATATTGTATGGAATCAGTCTCATTACTTAATTGTCATATCTCGTATTGCGAAAATACAGTTTCACTTCCGTATTGCTTAATATTGAGGTATAACATTTTTGTTTTGGCAAGCGAAGTAATGATCGATCAGCTCCAGACCGCTTTGAGGCGGCCGAGAGTTTGCTTGGCTTTTTATATGGTAAGTAATGTGTCCCTTTGATCCTCTCTTTACTGCACAAGTAACAAAATAATTTCTCATTTTACAAATCCCAAACACAGAGTGAAAGTTCTGCGTTTATTTATGTGGTGTTGATACGAATCTTTTAGGTCAATCCTTAGACCTTACTTTGCTCCAGTTTCCTAGCTACTTTTTTGCCATGTCAGCAAAGCTGTGTTTCATTGAACATACATATATAAGTATGTACGTATGTAAGTCGTTTCAAAGTCTAAGTCTTTGAGCCGTCGCTAGTCTCATAATTTGTTCATCGAATTTATACATATACATACATAAGTATCATATTGCTTACCCAAGTCGAGCATTAAAATTTGGCCAAATTAAAAGGGATGAACCCATATTTTAAAGACAATTCAGCTGCTAAAATATATACCGGATATATTTTGACAGATCACGTGTGAGTCGTGTAAAGCTGTCATGTTATTTTTGCTCAGTATTTTTAAGCATTTCATCATGGAAAGAAGACTAATATTTTATTCCAGAAAATTTGATGTTCTCAGAAGGCTTATAAAATTTCTTTATCAAGAAGCAAGCATTTTTCATTAGGAGAGATCCTTATGAGAAGAAGCAATACAGAGAATTCAATGTAACACTCATACTCCTATAGCACATCATAACAGTGCTAAGTACTCGCCTTAGCTTAGCTTAGAAGAAGTCTTTCGACCTAATAAGAGAAAATGTACATACATATATCTTAATACTAAGCTTTTAATATTTTTCCTAATTAATTAGAATAGAATTGTTTGTTAGTATTTTATCTTTATATACTAGATACAATTATAAAATCATAAACCAAAAAAATAACTCTATGGCAGCAGATTGCCATTTACTTATTTTTTAACCGCACCCCGTCTTTAACTTAACTGAGTAATGTTTAGTGAACTAATGGCTGCAGAACTAACACTGCAGCAATAATCCATCACGGACTATTCTAAATAGGCACCTAGACTGACAGCCTGAAAAAAGGACTTTAGGGAAATACTAAACAAAAAAAGAATTTTATTTTTTTTTTTTTTAATTTTAAGTGTTTATTTATGCCTATTTTTATAATAACCAGTAAATAATTTTATCTCCTACAGCGCCAAAAAACGGTCCTCCACTTCAGTCATTCTCGGTTTCTCCGTAGCTGAAAACCTAAAAAACACTAGAAGATATTAGATGTATGAAAACAAAAATTAAGAAAAGTAAAATTGGATATTATTGAAAACTTTGGGCGATTTTTGTCTACAAAATGCAGTTTTTAATCATATAAAAAAAATAAGTCATTACATTGAGAACTACATTATCAATTGTCTCCGAGTAATTATGAGCGATAACAAAAGCTCCATCAGAATCGAAAAAGGCCACTCTGAGCCGTTCGACGAGGTTTCAGACAAGGCGACTATCTCCCTATTGTGCGAATTTTTCAATAAAGTCCTAGAGAAAACTATTCGAGTTGTAGAATTGAATAGAAAAGGTATAATCTTCTATAACCGTGTACAGCTGCTGGCATACGCTGATGATATTGATATCATTGATCTCAATACCCGCAAAGTTAGTACTGCTTTCTCCATGTTTAACTAAAAAGCGAGGAAAAATGGGACTGGTAGTCAACGAGGGCACGACGAAATATCTCCCGCCATCAAACAAACTGTCGTTGAATTCGCGACTTGTCTCTCACATCACTGTTTATACAGTCATAGTTTCGAAGTTGTAGATAATTTCGTCTGTCTCGGACCAGCATTAACAAAAAAAACAACGTCAGCTTCGAAATCCAACACAGAAAAACTCTTGCCAACAAGTGCTACTTCGGACTCAGAAGGCAATTGAGAAGTAAACTCATCTCTCGAAGAACAAAGACCAAATTCAACAAGTCACTGTCCTGCTATATGATGCAGTCGACGTTACGAATTTTTAGAAAAAAGGTTCTGCTGAAGATTTATGGTTCATTGCGCATTGGCAGTGCGAATACTGCAGTCGAGACAGCGGATATGCTGGCAAGGTTATGTCGCGGCTCTCAGATTGTTTGACGCATTACCTGCGGGGGGAAGCCGAAGAAAAAGAAGACATCTACTCCGTTGGAAAGACCAGGTGGAAAGGACCTAGTTATTTGGAATCTCCGATTGACGCCAACGACTGGAGCGCTGTGGTAAACTCGGCTACAACCGCTTAAGTGGTGCCTACGCCAATACAGAAGAAAAAGAGCCACACAATCATATCTCAAAAATGTAGTTTACAGAAAAACGCGTTTAAAACTTACATGTCACAGCTGATTTAACTGAGCCAATATATAAAAAAAAATATTTAAAATATCGGCTCAAAAATTTTAGTTAATGGAATTTCACTCTAGGTGTGCTGCTTTAGTTACCTATACTTATGTATGTATATACATACATATGTACATATATGTGTATAACAGATATAAACCTTAATATTTAAGTAGTTTGCTAAAAAAAAAGCTACATATGCTTATAACAGTATTTGGTGTAAAAGTTTAAGCATTTGACTCTACTGACACACTTGCCAGAAAGTCATCTTTAAACGCCTCCAATTTCCTCAGCTCACTGAATAGGAAATAAATTGAAGTGATCAGAGAGTATCAGATTTGATAGTTTGTGACAGAAATACACAATTATTACCCGAATTTATGTGCATACATATAATAATATGTCTGTGTGTTTGTCTCTGCGGCCGCCTTACAATCGATGGAGATGAGCAATGCTTGTGACAGTTCTAGTGAAAATTGTTGATAAACACATGTGAACAAAACAAGCGCTGATAAATGTAGATTATAGACAATAATGAAGCGAAATTGCGACAACAACAGTAAATGCGCGACTCAAGCACACATGAACGTAGTGTTGCATGCAGCAGTGCAGTGTAAATTGAATTCCATGAATATCGAAGACACAAGCATGCAGCTGGAGCTGGGCACAGCCAATGGGCAACATGCAACATTACCGAACTGCTCCAATATGCCTGCCGGCGAACACACACACACACACATGCGTGCATGGCGACAAGCGTGCAAGCAGCGATGAAAGTGATTGTCAGGCATGCACACGAGCGTGTGTGTGTGTGCGTATGTATGACTCCCTTATTCAAAAATTCAATAAGTTTATTGACATATTACTAATTAGACAGAACATGACAGCGTATCAAGATTTATTGCGCCCGATAAGAGAATGCGGCAACAATGCGTGCAATGAGCGTGTGGCCAAGTGCAACGGCAGACACACAGCACACACACACATACCATATGTGAATACATACAATCGCACTATAGTGTATTTATGTGCTCGCGTCAGTCCGGAAAATTATATATGGCTTTAGCTTCGGCAAGTTTTGGCGGCCGCCCATTATTCGATTTTCGTGGCAAGGAGGGTGGGTAGGGGGAAATGTCAAATGAGTGGCCGGCAAAAGCTTAAATACATATGGACATACTTATATGTATGTGGAATGACTCTTTCTACCGCCAGATGTACTTATGGATGCCACTATGAATATATGTATACTATATGTATATATAAAAATATGTATGTGTGAGAGTATATGTGTGTATTTAGCAGTCATGCGTGAGTTATATTTTTCTCTAACCCGGTTGAAACCCGACGTTCAGAGTTATATTTATTTTAACTTAAGGCCAGTAAAACCCGCCAAAGTACAAAACACTTTTATATTAATTAATATTTAATAATGTCTATTTAAGTTTAACACGAAGCGTCAAACCGCTCGCTAAAGTAATTCTTTTTTTTTAATTAATGCTTAGTTTATCGTAACATCATTATTTATACCCTAGCTTAACATACGATATTAATAAGATTCTTAGTAGAGTGGGTATTATATGTTAAGTACATTAACATTGTGGATCTCTATATATAGATAAATAAATTTAACATAATAGTAGCTATGTAAAGAGATTGAGATCCACATATATGTAACTCGCTTACCCTTATAAGATTCGAGTCCCTTCGAATCTTTTAAATCATATATTAATGTATAAGATAGTTTTATAAATTTATTTTTTCAACAGTTGTACTTAATTCTTACTAAACAATTATAATTAGTTAATATTAATTTTGTTTTTGTTTGCGTATAGTTTTCCATATTTTTAGCATATACATATTGATGCTATTTTATGAATTGTTTAATGTGTTTAATTCAATGTTTAATGTATTGAATTCAGAGGTCTTCGAAATTGGGCAACGTCCATTTTATTGGGGTTACTATAATGGTATTTGTTGAATCTTTTAGCTGTTTTATGTCTAATAGCAGCTGGATTTTTTGTATATAAGTTGGGATTAGTTAATTCTAAAGATATATTCTCTCTTTTAAGATTTTCCCTGGTAATAGTCTTTCTTTTCTTTGTTTCAGTTTTCTTTCTAATATGATTAAAATCGATATTTAGGTTATTTAAAAAGTCTACGGGTTTTACTTTAGTTGTGCTATGTATTGAGTTGTTATAAAAGTGGATAGCTTTTAGAACGAGCTCTTCTGCATCGTTAAGATGGCCAGAATTTTTGAGAATTCGTATATGTTCAAGAAGCGTGGAATGCAGACGCTCTATGTCTGAGTTACCAGTGTGAGAATTGGGGGTAGTAAAATGCACCTCAATACTATTCTCTTGGCAATATAATTTTATTAATGCGTTGTTAAATTCATTATCCATTACTAGTTTATTAGGTTTACCTAAAAATGCAAATCTTTCTTCTAGTTTAACCTTAACTGTTATCATATTTTTATCATTCAATTTATGGGCGGTTCCCAATTTTGTAAATTTGTCTAATGTAGTTAGAAAATAGGTTTTTTGAATTTGAAAAATATCGACATGCACAATTTCGTTTGGCTTTTCTGGCGTATACGTGAACAGGAACCGTTTTCTAATCGGCTTTCTATCGTATTTATTTTCGATACAAACTCTGCAACTGTTGCAGTATCTATTTATATATTTTAATAATTTTGGGTTGAAATATAAATCTTTCAACTCTTCGAAATTTTCCTGAATGCCTCTATGATTGCCATTTATATGAGTTTCGTTAATAAGGTTCAGTAGCGATTCTTCAGATTCTACATCGCTTGCTAATTTTGTGCATCTTATAAATTTCAGATGAATATTATTAGAGAAAAGTTCTATTAGCTTTGTTTGAATTTGGTTATATTTATTGTCCGGGAGTTCGGAGTATATTCCTACTGTGCCTTTTGTTAATTCTCTTCTGAATATATCATTTAGGTAATGAGTGTTACCAATATCATTTTCGCAAATGTAAATTATTTTGTATTTTCTAAAAAGTTTTTCAGTTGCTTTTTCTTTATGTTTTAGTATACGTATTTGAGTTTTATACTTATTAACAATTTTATCAGTTGTGTAGAAATGATTGTTTGCATCTTCTGAAGAGCTGTGGATACTATTTAATGAATTTTGATACAGTTGAATTCGACTTAAATAGTCAGCCACTTTATTCTCTTTCCCTTTAAGGTATTCTATATCGAATTGAAACTCGTCTAGCATTATTTTCCACCTAATTATTTTCGAATTTGGGTCTTTTAATGAATATAACCATTTTAACGGACGATGATCAGTTTGTACCGTAAATTTTCTGCCATAAAGATATGGACGAAAATATTTTACTGCCCAAACAATAGCTAGCAATTCCTTCTCTATTGTTGAATAATTTTTCTCGTGACCATTGAGTGTTCTGCTAGCGAAACAAACTGGTTTTCCTTCTTGGCTCAGAACGGCTCCAATGGCTATGTTGCTAGCATCTGTAGTCAGGATAAATTTTTTATTGAAATTTGGATAACATAATAAAGGCGGATTTATCAAAATGCTTTTTAATTTGTGAAAAGAATCAACATAAGATTGATCATCGAGATTTATTTTTGTGTCTTTTTTCAGGTATTTTATCATTGGACTTGCCACCAAGGAATAATTTTTTATGAATTTACGGTAATACCCGGTTAATCCAAGAAAGGATTTTATAGCTTTTACAGTTTTGGGAAGGTTAATATTCTGTATTGTGGCTATTTTGTCTGGGTTAGGCTTTATGCCTTTATTAGTTATAATATGACCTAAAAAGTTTGTTTCCTTTGATAAGAATTTACACTTATCAAATTGTATTTTTAAATTGTAATTATTAAGCTTATTAAATATTTTTTGTAAACTTTCGATATGTTCAGTTAGAGACGTCGAGAAAACTAAAATGTCATCCATATATAAAATGCAAATGTTGTTTATAAAATCTGCCAACACATGATTCATCATTCGCTGAAATGTTGATGGTGCGTTTTTCAGGCCGAAAGGCATTCTTACGAACTCAAAATGACCTCTGGATGTAGAGAATGCTGTTTTTTCAATATCATTTTCATCCATTAGTATCTGATGAAAACCCTTTGCAAGGTCTAATGAAGAAAAATATTGAGCTTTACCCAATTTATCAAAAAGTGCCTCAATATTCGGCAGTGGAAATTTGTCATCTATTGTAATTTCATTCAGTTTTCTAAAATCAATTACTAGACGCCATTTTTGAGTATTTGAGTTATCTGATTTCTTTTTTACAATCCATAATGGAAAATTATATGGAGATTTGCTATGCCTAATTATATTTTGCTTAAGCATGTCGTTTATTTGTGTTTCTATTTCATCTTCTAAGATTTGAGGGTGTCGATAATTTTTGCAATAAATCGGTCTATCAGATTTTGTTATAATTTTATGTTTAATACAATTAGTAGTAGTTAAATTTTGACCTTCAATGTAAAATGTATTTTTATTTTTATGTAGAAAGTTTTGTAATCGTTTACTTTCTTCAGTATTAAGTTCTAAGGGCATTAAATTTTTAAATTCAGTTAATTCAACTTTTTCTAGACAATGAACTTCCTCGTAGTTAATTTCGAAATTATTATTAGGAAACCTAATTTCGCTACCATTAACTATCATTGAATTTGTTTGGAAATTAATTATAGCTCCAATGGGACCTAAAATGTTGACACCTATTATACAGTCAAATGCTGTCTCTGTGAAATTAGTAAGTTTAACAGACATGGTTTCATTTTTTGCGTTAAATTCGTTTGGTACGTTAACTATTACTTCTTCATTTATAATGTTATTTCCTATTAAAGTATTTAGCCGAATCGGTTTAGCTAACTTTCTCCTAATACCTATATGTGAAAAGAAAAGATAATTTCCCAATGTGGTGGCAGCTCCGCTATCGATTAAGCACCTTGTCTTAATGTTATTTATTGTTAGTACAATTATTGGTAGCTCGGCTCTGGAGGCTGTAAATGAAAATTTTGTGTTGCATGTTGTTCATCAACTTCCACAAAAGTAGGGAAATGGTTAACATTTCTATTCGGATATCTATAATTCATTGCGTTATGCCTAAAATTTCCAGTTTGACTTTGAATGGGTAAGTTCCCATTATAACCTTGAGTAGGTAATTTATGGTTTTGTAGGCTTCTACGATTACTAGTATTACGAAAATTTACGTTGCCAAATGCCAAAGTCCCACTCGTGTCATTGTTTACATTTTGGGAATTTTTGCTTTGAAAATTATTTCGGAAATTAGGAAAATTATTCGCAAATTTTGTATTCATGTTTATTAATTTAATATCTTTTATTAAATTGTTTTCAATATAAAAGGTATATGCTTTATCAATAGTGTTAATATGATTTTGTAATAACAAAGACTTGATATTAATAGGTAAAAAATTTATATATATATCAAAAATCATTTGGTCGTTGTTATTAGGTGTATATAACATATCTGGTTCTAAACTAAATTTAGTGTTCATCAGACTTAAAATTTTTCTTAACTTATGATGCAATTCTTCAATATTTTTTGCATCTACATTTAAGGCATCGCTTCTTAAATTAAAAAATGTTCTTTTAACGCCAAATTCTTCTTTTAGTTTTCTTAATATATTCTTCCAACTAGGACTAACTAAAGTTTGTATTACCTTTAATGCTTTGCCTTGAAGGCGGTTACCCAGCACTGTTTGTAGAGTTTCATGATGTTCTGTCGCAGTCAGCTGTAGTACGGTGGAGACATCTTGCAAGTAGTTGCTGAGCGTATATTCGTCTTCTCCAGTAAATGCAGGTAAGCTTCGTGCTTCTCGCAGACTCTCCGCTAACGTTAATGCCATGTTGAAATGTTAGCTCTCTCACTCTCTGATCTGATGAGCGCAGTAAGCCGTGCTTGGCGAGTTTTTTGTGATGTGGATGATGTGGGTGGCGTGATAATACAATAAATCTCAGCTCTCTCACTCTCTAGATTGGCGCAGTAAGCCGTGCTTGGCGGGTCGATGATCTGGGTGGCGTGATTTAACAGTAACCTCAGATGTTAAATTTTTTATTTTACTTGTCCTTTCTTTTAATTTTCGTGAACTTTGTTGAACTTTGCCGTTAAGTGTTAATATGTGTATTTTGTTTTTTTTTTTTTTTTTTTTCGGAACTGTAGAAAATATTTTTTTAAACGTACACTTAATGTTCACTAGCGAAGTTGGGGATTTTATTTTGTATGTAATTTTGGTTTAGTACCTTTGTTATTTTTGCAATGTTAATCATTAACAGCGGTGTTAATGTTCTGTTTTGTGTAATATATAGTCACTTTGCACAATAAAGTCCCCTTTTTTTGATTTTACAGCAGTTTTATTTTAACGTTTCACAATTTGTTGTAATGAAGTTAATATAAGTATGAATGTTCGTTTTACACAAAATTAGTTTAGCACTTCTAGTATAGTTTTTATTCTATTTGTATATTTATTTTCACATTTATTAATCAATTTTACTGAAATGGGTATCGGTTCGTTTTACCAAAAATTTGTTTGATCGGCGTTTTAAGGTATGATAACCTTTAATGTAGGAATTAAAAGTTTATGCGTTCGTATAGCACAGTAAATTTTTTGTTTTTTTTTTTTGGTTAAAGTTTTTTTTTTCTTTTGGTTAAAGTTTACAGTTTTAATGAGAAATAATTTATAACGTAGAAATTAAAATTGCGGTCGGATAGCACAGTTAACGTCTTAAATTTTTGATTTTTTTGTTTGTTCTTTTCACTTTTTTTTCACTTATTTACTTATATGTACGAACGTTATATTTAGTAGGTAATATTAAAAAAATTCGTTTGCGAAAAATCCGTAATCACTGGATGTGGAACTTTTTTATCCACATCCCATCCTCGTCGCCAGTTATATTTTTCTCTAACCCGGTTGAAACCCGACGTTCAGAGTTATATTTATTTTAACTTAAGGCCAGTAAAACCCGCCAAAGTACAAAACACTTTTATATTAATTAATATTTAATAATGTTTATTTAATTTTAACACGAAGCGTCAAACCGCTCGCTAAAGTAATTCCTTTCTTAATTAATGCTTAGTTTAACTTAACATCATTATTTATACCCTAGCTTAACATACGATATTAATAAGATTCTTAGTAGAGTGGGTATTATATGTTAAGTACATTAACATTGTGGATCTCTATATATAGATAAATAAATTTAACATAATAGTAGCTATGTAAAGAGATTGAGATCCACATATATGTAACTCGTGTATTTCATTGTATGTGTTCGAGACTCAAGATCAATGAACGCATTCATTTTAATTTGAGACAAGCGCAACGGAACACACCTACAAATAAACATACATACATACACATATACAATTATACTGATTCACGCCTTTGTATACACAAACAACCATACAGCAACATACATATATACTAAATGCAAGTCAATAAACGAGAGACAAATAAAATACAGCAATAATACTAAAACAAAAGCAACAGCGTATCAACAATAAACAATAAATTCAAATACAACAACAACAACAACAAAATTCAATGTTACATTTTGGAATTTTTTTTCAAGAAATCAAAAAAAAAAAATCGTTTTGTTCTTGTGTTGTATTGTTGTTGTTGCAGTCAGTTAGGGGCCAAGCAAAGCTGTCGCATTTTGTTTACAAAACATTTAACAGTTTTTGATTCTTTTTTCGGCACTTCTTATAAGTCGCTATTTAGTCTTGCTGCATTTGTTGCAAGCGTTGCACTATCAGCTCATTATTTACTCATAACTTTTTCTCGTTGGCGTTTTTGTTGTTTTCCAACACAATTTTTTTTACTTTTTTTGTGATATTTCCTAGTAAATACTCAACATTCATAGAATACAAATTGTAAACAATGAATTGTGGCGAAGAAAAAAATTGTTGCAGCAGTCAATGGCAATGTTGTTTACACTTGCCGCACAGCTAAAGGACTGGAAATATTGTTTTGTTGTTGTTAGTTGTTGACGCGCTGTCACGCGGAGTGTTGAATTGTTGTCGGTTCACAGCTAAATAGTCGCGGTGACCAACTGTGTGCATGAGTGGTGTTGATAAGTTGGAAGTGTTGATTGGGTTGGTGATTTTATAGAGTAGAATCATGCTGAACATAAGTAGTATAGGTTTTTATAGCCTGAAGAGGGTATATTAAGTTTGCCACGATGTTAGTAACAACCAAACGGAAACAGCGGAGACCGTGTCAAATTTATAAATTAAAGATTAGCTTTATAAGCTGTCTATACACACTCGAACCAGTCCCTCAGTTTTAGAGATATGGACCTGAAATTGGTAAGCGCTGCTAATTTGTCGGTATTGCCGACAAAGCTTTCTTAACGAAATTTGGCATAGATTATAATCAAAAACATCTCTACAATCTTCGATTAAATTGTTCAGATCGGATGACTAAAGCATATAACTACCATATATAGTGACCGAACAATATTTTTTACCCTTTTATGTCATAAGAAATGCACCTATTAAGGGTATTATCGCTTCGGTGGTAAGTCTAATTGGAAGCTTTTGTCATTCTACAAATAACTGATCGAACAGATTCATTACAGAATCGAAAATCTTCTTTTTTTTAATTTTAAGCTACTTTGCAGTTTTCTTACTAATATAAATAAACTTGATATGAACTGCTGCATCTCTTTTCTATCGCTTTATTTATTCGGAGATCGTCTAGAATAAGTATATCATACTGTCTGAGCTGTTTGAAGTAGGAATCTCTTCGAGCTGTGCTTATATCCTATTTTGGAAAGCTTAATCTACGCATATACTATATGGCAGCGACAAGACATGACTGCACGACAGTAAACTGTAAATGGCGTCGTGAAGCTTACTACATGAACATTTGTAAGAAAGTATCGACATAACAATGTCCCGCATTACATACATACATAAAAAATACAGCTCCCTATTTTGTATGTAAACAATTTCGTTATTGCCATACTAATACCTTTCACTTCAATGAAATTTTAATATTTTGTTAAAAGTGAATTTTTTTATGCAAAAAAAATAAGTAAATTTATTTATTTTAAATTAACAATTGTTTTTACAAATGATATAACAGAGCTATTTTATACTTATATTTGTAAAATAATGTCAGGCTTGTTAGAGCTTTGAATAATTTTACATATTAGTGGCATCTTCTCTTCTCTATAGTCGTCGGTAAGTTTAAAAACATTTTTAAGTAAGCGAGAGCGACAACTGAGAGCCTGCTGCCGTCTAGCATAAGAACGTGAGTATTTTAGTATTTGAGAGATGTCGGTTGAAGTCTGCCGCTCTCTATGTGTAATTCATATCTCCATACTTTCTTTCCACTTACACAAATTTTGACATCTTTAATTAAATGGTACGCACAAGATTCTTTTGTTGTTGCATCTTGTTGATCCTGCTATTCGTTTCGACTATTTGGCCTTTCTTCAACGACTCTGGTTGTAGTTCACGTCGCTTGGAGATAAGGCCCTTCAGGATTTTCATAGTCTTCCAACAGTTTTCTACTGACTGTAATAGTTTTGTTCAACTAACGGTCGTTTGCATCATCTGAAACTAATCGAAATAGATATAGGGTTGTTTATATCGTCGCCTAACATGCAAAATATCGTAACATACTTACATACATATATTGGTTATATCGAAATGTTGAAGCAGAAAATTTTATGTTACATTTAAATGATATGATGCAGTGAAGTGTAAAGGAAACATTGTTTTACATTTTAGGTGAAGATATGTACGAGGTGTGCCAAAGTAAACACGACTAAAAAAAAAACAGAACAAATGGTTTTTTCGGAAAAATCAATTTATTTTAATCAAAATAGTCTCTTTCTGCTTCAACACTATATCAAAACAGCTTTTTGCACGGTCCAAAAGCATGCCGAACGAGTGTTTTAGCTCGTTGGCCGGTATGGCCGCCAGTATGCCGATGCAAGCCTTTTGAATGGCTTCTACGTCTGCATAACGCTTTCCTTTCATGGGCAAATGCATTTTTTCGAAAAGGAAGAAGTCGCACGGTGCCTTATCAGGTGAATACGGGGAGTGGTTAATGGTTAAAATGTGATTTTTGGTCATCCCCATCCTTCGAATGTTTAATTATGAGTCAATTTATGTGGAACAAACCGAGCACACACCTTTCGTAAGTTCAAATGCTCAGTCAAGATGCAATAAATCGATGTTTTGGAGATGTCCAATTCCATTTCCATGGCGCAACAGGCGCCAGGACCCTGCTTCACGGTATTGTGGGCGAGCACGACGAATGCGTGACAAAAGACGCTTCGTAACACCAAGGTAAAACACAGCATTCATCGTCTGGCTAGGTGGGACGAACTCTGGGTGTACAATACCCTCGGAATCGTAAAAACAAATCAGCATTGTCTTTATTTTTGACTTCTGAAGACGACTTTGCCGGCCCGACTTCTGATCGTCACAGAGGTCCTCACGACCTTCTTGGAATCGCTTAAACCACTCACACACATTACTACGGGATAGGCACTAATCACAATAAACTTTTTTCATCATTTGAAATGTTTCAGTAAAAGTTCTACCAATTTTGAAACAAAATTTAATGTTGGCGCTTTGTTCGAAACGCTTTTTACGACCGATGACCAAAACTGCTGTCACTTTTTGATCGATAACATCGATTGTAGTTATCCAATTATCTTAAAATTTTTACGAAATGTCAACAAGAGATCAAACTTTTTTTTTCATATACCCGCCAATAGGTGGCGCCACCAAAAACAGTTATTTTTAAAAAGTTCTGTTTCTTTTGCGACAGACCTGGTATATTAAATCTAGTCAATTCTACCCCTATCTCCTCGTATAAATACCGTAGATTACATATTGTTCTTATTTTTGGATTTTCATTACTTTTGCAAAATAAACTTAACGTTTAATAATGTAAATTGGATATATGTATGTACATATACTTGTATACTATAGTTTAATGACGAAAATATGTGAAAGTAGTCCAGAAATGAGCCAAACTCCCCTATACCACACATAATGACCTTCGTTATTCTAACAAACTGGCTTTGTCCCTTGCCAGTTGCAATAGTAAAAATGTTTCGGTTACATACCAACTTAGCTATTCCTTATTTTTAATCATAGCTGTTAAAATGTTTGTTTTCGTAGCTGAACCATGTTGGATCTCGTTGCTTAAAAAACTTTCCTACTTTCATGACTCAGTAAATTGCGGATACGGACAGCGCCCCTCGCCGTGGTTAAGCAGTTGAAGGCGTTAAAAAGTGATAATATTTGACTTAGCATAAAGAGATTCCATACCGTCAGTCTTTAAACTTCCAAATAATAATTAAATTAAAGTTTTGGAATCAACTTATATCAGACAAAGTTGCAAAAACGATCACATGCCTTTAATTCGTACAAATTGTGGATTTGTATAGTATATATGTACATACATATGTAAAAGTATATACATATGTATGTACAATGTTCGACTGCGTCTGATTTTACCACTTACGAATTATTTAATTTAATATACATAAGTCTAAGCGGATAAGCCAGATCTTGCTTGTTCTAAGTATCAATAACACTACGCAACACTCGGTACTATATTAAGCCAAATCAACTTTTTTCGAAAAATTCGTTGTAGTAAGTATAAAAATAATCTTTCCGTTTTAAACCTGTCAAGTCAAAATATTTAATTGCATTTTTAAAAGTAGCTGGAAAATAGAAAAGCGTAATTAAAAAATGTTTAATTTTGAGAAGCTACCATTTTTTGACAATTTTTCTTCTCACTTTTGTTGATTCATATGAACGATAAGGGCAAATGTAGTCGCCCCTATTATATTTTTCAAACTATTAAACGGATAGAACGCGGCATTTTTTAACTGAAGGACGCATAACTTTACCAAAATTATTATATCTGCCGAAATTCTGGCATCTAGACTAGAATTTCACTATAATAATGCCAAGCATTCAGATCTGCAATAAGAATTTTTATATCCTTTGTATTCAAAAGTAACTCATTTTCTTTCTCAATTGGAGTTTTAAAATTTTTCTATATTATTTTGATGGCATTTTTGGTAGCATGATACATCGAAATTAAAATATTTTAAGTATTGCCACATTTATCTTTATTTATGGGAAATTAATATTATCTTTAGGTTAAACAATTAAGTGTATGCCACATTTCTTACTTTATGATGCGCATTCTAAAGCACTTACAAATAATATCCTGGAGAATAAAGACTAAAAAACAAACAGTCATATTCCTTATCTTAGCAGCTTTATGACTCTGCACACTCACTTCTGCATTTACATACATATATGTGTGTGTGTATATGCGCATATGTCAACGCATGCAAAGACTCAACGGGAGAAAACCACAACGTCAAGCACTTCCTAAGTCAATCTAACGAGTACGGCCATAAATAATCCTGTTTGCACATAAAAGTCAGTGGCCAAGCAGAAAATTATCAAAAAATGCAACTAATGCACTCCAACTACGCTCACCTCAAACCACAACACCAGTAAACTACAAATATGTATATGTGTGGGTGCTTGTGTTTATATGTGTCTTTGTGGACTCACTCCCTATTGGCCTATATTTCGGCGAGTTCTTTACGATTTGTTTATTTGCGGTGGCATATTGTATACCGGCAATGCGGCTCCCCTTCGAATTGCCTTACTCACTGACGCTTTGGTCGATCGCCTGACTTTCACAAATTTACATTTTATATTTCTTTGTAAACAAATTTATATTTGTTTGTGTGTATATGTGTATTGTTTTGTTTTTCAAGTCTATTGAGGAGCACTTTTCACTCATTCGTATGGTTTGCCTCACACAAACGCTGGCATTTGGTGGCACGCTGTTAAGTTGGTGTTTTTATTTACTTTGGCTGAGCTTTATTTTAGCATATCGTGACAATTTTCCGTCGCTACGTGACGCCACATATAAAATTTGCATTAAAATGACTTTGATTACAAATTGGCAGCAAGGCAACAGCAGGGATGCGATTTTATGTGCGGGTGAATATAGCACAATCATACAAACTTGTATATGGTATATGTAAATATACATATATACGCGTATATATTTATATATAAATATATTATATATCCATTTGATTTGTAGAACAGTATTTTCATTTACAGCTGGCGGCAATTTTCTGCGGTTTCCACGCTTTTTCCAAAGTACTTGCAACATTTAGCACCGAGGCTCAGTCGTCAGCAATAAAAATGAAGGGGAGCAATTTTCACTCCAAATATAGAGCGTAAATGAGTTCTTATGCAAGAACAACATAAAAGGGAGCGGTATGAATATATGCGGTATATCTCATAAGTATAAACGCTTGCGAAAACACCGTTGATGTTTGACGATTTTCAATAACCTTTCTTAGGTGTTTGCTAATGGGTATTGGAATCAAAGGGTTATATAGGTTTACGGATTTCAAAAAATCAAATTTTTTTTGGTCCCATTAAATTCTATAACACTTATCAAATATTGTCCTTCCGGACATTGGGGTCTTCAAGTTGAGAGTTTCGGAGATACAACCTTAAGAACTTATGTGTTCGAGGCTAGCTAGGCTAAGTGCACCGTCTTTAAACGCATTTTTCTCGAAACTGTGTTTTTGAAATCGGTTGGCAAAATTTCTTGAGAACTACTCAACCGATCTTCATGGAATTTTACATATGTAGCTCTTTAAGACACAATTCTTAAAGACTTGGAAGAAGGTTTTTTTTTCGATTACAACTATTTGAAAAAAAAATGTCGCGAAATTTTCACTGAAGTTTTCATTCTAAGTTCTGAGATTTTAGCTTAGACACTTTGTTTGTTTTTCACTTTAGTTGATGCCGTAAAGAGTTATCTGCCAACGCGGGCGCATATTTTTTTCGAGAGGTTACCGGAAATTGTGTCCCATTTGCTGAGTATAAATTATTTTTTCCAAAAATTTCAGAAGTCCTTTGTTAATAGTGTATGTTTGCAATAGAATATTTAATTTTTTGTAAGAGAAAATCTGTTGAAAATTGGCTTATAAATATTATTTATAAAACGGATATGTCAACGCAATATCAACCAAATGAGCTCAGGTCAAATCTTTTACTCCGGTACAGTGAAAATGTCTGAAATAGGGTTATAATGCCCCACCCTCCATATACTTGTGTGTCTATTATGTTGAAAGCTACTAAAGGATAATTCACTAAGTCATTACCGCAAAGGAAATCGATTTCGAAGTTACGATGCTGCGGGAGACCTTTTCAGGAGCTTCAATTGTACAACGGTGTGGCACCTGCCACTTTTAGCTGAAATACAATATATCAAGAACAACTTTACTCAGTTTGATATTATCCTCACATTTATATTATATTTTAAATATTACGGTATGAAAATGGACGGAATCGAGCAATAACTATGACTGCTTCTCATACAACACAATCTTAAATTCCATTTGATTCACTTCAGAGTATAAAAACTTAGCTATAGTGATTATACCAGGAAAGGAATTTTGCAGAAAAGGTATCTCGAAAGTATGCCATCTCCAGTCTTAAAACTTGTCAAAATCAGATCATGCCGTTTTAAATCGCTAAGTGCTGAATATGTGGACCCTGTGTTGGCATACTATTAACTGAAAATATCGGTCAATCTCTGAAATTCATTATTGAAATTCGAAGATACCTTTTTTGATAATAATTTACCCTTCGGTTAAAAATGAATGAAATTGGGTCAATATTTTTTCTCGCTTCATTTACCTAATATAAAGATTTCCTGATTCCCGGTTGACTTCGAACTTTATATACTTATTATTCAATAGATGGGTTAAATAAATAAGAGTGTCCCTTCCTAATAATAAAGTGTAATTAAGCCTAAAGTGGATAGGCTCGATATAACCTTATATGCGATCTTGAGGGGGCTTATCCCCCGTTAGTTGGCGCAAATTGTCGAATTGTGTGGTCCCCCTCTTTGTGGATTGAGCCTGAGTACAGCAAGTTAGAAAAGTGCTCACTAGATAATTTAGTATACTATGGGTCACTAGATTACCTCTGGGGGCTATACTTATAACCTTCCCTTAGTTGCCGCAACTTATCGTAGAACGTTCGGGCACTACCCCTGTCGGCCAGCTTGTTAAGCTCTTCGTACTCACGTCTCTTCGTACCAGCATTTCTTTTGCATTTTTCAAAAACCAATGGTTTCGTCTGTACATAAGAAGCTTAAAATGTCGTCCCACAATTATTTTATAGCAAGTTACTGAGAGAAAGCAGGAGTGTAAGTCGAGTAAAGAATCATTCGGCTATCTGTTGTGATTGCAGCTTCTCGATGTCGAAGCTTCCTTGTATTTGTTGATGTTCGTTTTTTGCTGCAACAAGATAGTGATCTGAGCCAATGCTAACTCCTCCGAGCTTATGGTTATATGGTTGGTGGCTTATCTATCCGAAGACAGCCAGGTAGCTTAATCAATTTTCATATGCTTGAACCTAGTACTACAGATAACTATCTTCCAGACCACGGTGAAATCGATCAGCCTCAACCCATTTGGAGGTGTTTCATCATGGAGGTTGAATTTCTTCACCCACCCTGGCGTAAAAGACACCAAGCACGAGTTTGACATCGTGCAGCTCTCATAGGTGCTCTCATCGAAGACATCTTTGTTTACATTGCTTATCCACCGGGGTGAATGTCAGAACTCGGCGATGCAGTCTCACCCCCACGACGAATCCTTCACCGCATTCGCGCTCTTTTATATGGCCAATTTAGTAAATGCCACAAAGACCTCTCTCAATAGTTGTCCCATCCAACGCATTTCTTGAACGGCGGTGATGTCAGCCATTACTCTTACATATAAGCATCAACCAACTTGGTACCGGTACCTTCCTAATTAAGGAACCAGACATTATAGGAGCACACCCTAAAATCGTAATGCTTAATACGTTTGCAGTGGTCGTCATCAAAAGGGTGGTCCCTTGTCCGATGTTGTTTTCTTATTTTCATTGGGAGTATTTTTTACGTATCGGGTCCTAAACCCAGTGAGTAACCAGGATAGGAATCTTTTGCCTTCTCACTTTAGCTCGCCTTCAAATGGAAGTTTTCCGGCTACCCAGAGCGTACTTGGTCTAAGACCGGAAGAACCGATGCTGGGCACTCCCAAGTTAATGGCGATCCGAGAACTTTACTCACTTGCGTGAACTTCTACACATGTCTCCACCAACTTCAAAAACTATATGGTCTTATAAAATTCGAAGCGTAAATGATGAGTATGAATGTTTTGTGTGCTATTTGAAACGCACGTAAACTTCACATGAATATCTATTTGCTCAATAGAGTTCATTGGCATAGTATTTATTGTTAATTTTTTTTTTGTATTTAAGAGGCCAAGAGTTTTTTGTTCTATAGAACAACATTTGTTTACTAGATATTGACCCTCTCTTCAAACACTTGAAAAAACCTCCATATAAGTGAGGGATCTAGAGTATATAGCATATATCTATATACATATATACATTTACACATAATTCAAATAACTTATATTGCGAAGAAATTCAGCACGCTGCAAGCTTACCTTCAATTCCCTCCGGTGCACTTGAAAATTAACGGCTGAACTTTACAAAACCACCAAACATAAAATTCAACCACACCAACGCTTAATGGATCAAGCATACAAGATAAAGTATATGAATTTGTATGGAGGCACAGGATAAACGTTGCATTTCCCACGCTTACCACACAACGCCGGCAACCGCTTATTTAAAATTTTCTTTGCAATTAAGGATACCGCAGGACCTTATGCTGTAATGCACACACAAACACACCGCATACTTATATGCTGATAAACAACCGTGTAAGTGCATGTTATAGGCAGCCTAGATAATCGTGAGCAACACGTGCGCAAGCGAAGGGTAGCAATAGCCTGCCGCTGCCCATGAGCACAGCGCCCATTGTTCGAGACGCGTAATTGCGGTGAGTAATTGCGAACAAATCATTTGCACAAAACCCAGAAAACAAAAAAAAATGTCCGAAAATGGCAGACAGTGTGGTTTAAATGACTTAATCCACGTGAAGAGCGTGAGAAAGTGCTAGGCTATACTCGTAGGTTGATTTCAATAGAAGGTGGATTGTATTAAGCAAATTGAGGGACAGTGTTAAATGAGTTGTATACTGTAAATGGAGGAGGGATGTGGGTTGCGAAAATTTGCAAGTAGGGTGGTGGATTAAACATAAATTCGTACATACTTACATATGTACAAAAAACATAATCGTGCGGTGACCGTGCGCTGGGCACAGTATTGAGGAAACATTAATGAATTGTAGGAAATAAAAGGAATTATTGTCAAAAAACCATATCCAATCGGCTTCTACAGTATTTACGATATTAAGAATTCATGTTTCTTGACACTCTTGATCAACTGTGAAATATCTATTGAATTCCTAATGTGATTAACTATTGTGTTATACTTTCAGAAAGCTGTTTCCTTCATCAAATCGGGCCGTTATTTCATCAAATTGGCCTAAAAATTGACCAAAGTGGTAGAAAGAGAGCTTTTTGCCCAGTTAGTCGATATGTATCACACCTTGATAATTCCAGAAAATGCTAGTCATCACTTTTTCGGTCGATACGATAGTCTACGTCTTCTTCAAAGCAGGTTCGCCGGGTAAAATCTACTGTTTTGGATCGTGTATACTCAGAAAATCCTTTCAAATATCAGCTAAAACAATTTCAAGTATTGATGCAGAGTAACCTGTCAGATATTCCATTTCTTCAGCAGAAAGTTCAAATCCGACAACCATTGCACCGACAACTTTTCCTATTGACTTATCTCACACACCTTCAATCAGCAGTCTTCTAATATAATATTGCACCAAATTTCTCGATAAATCATCTAATTTGGAACTCACTCTTGTGTTCGATCGCTCCGATTCGATTGCTACTCAACGTTTTACTATTCACTATACGAAATAACAACTTTTTTACATCTCATTTGCAGTCATCGGCAGTACTCCAACTAGAACTCTGTATCTGTGGCACAATCCAGCAGCCTTATAATTAGATCGTTAACAAAACTACACCAGTCGAACATTCTGACGAATAGGAGGCAGAGCTAATACCAAGCCGGCTAGGATCGATCAAGAGAGAGCTCAAGCAACAACATCTGACGAGGCTGCGAAATAGTAGGGAATAAGGAAACTATATTCCACTTTCTCTGTGAATGCCCCGCCCTATCGCAGATCCGACACTTGGAATCCATCAATCACCAAACCTTGAATGGATGTTTACAAACCCACTGGCATTCAACGCGTGATGTTTTGCGTCAAGGCCTGAATTAAAACGGGTTTGTCCGCATAGGCTTTAGACTTCATATATCCCCACAGGAAAAAGTCTAAACCCCAAAACGCAAAATTCTCTGTTCACGTTATTGCTCTCTCAATAAATCCATTGATTGCACCGATGTTTGGGAAATAGCTCCGTTTTGTTGAAACTAAATGTCGCCGAAATCACGAACTTCAATTTCTGGCATCAAATAGTCGGTCGCGATGACGGTGGCATTGACGGTTACTTTCTCACCCTTACCATTTTTCAAGAAATATGGACAGATGGTTCCACCGACCTACAAAACACACCAAGCCGTTGAGTTTTCTAACTGAAATGGCAGGTCTTGAATTTTTTCAAGTTGTTCCCCGTTCCAACAGCGTAAATTTTGCTTGTTTAGGTACGCATTGAGCCAAAAATGGATATCATGGCTGAACAAAATTTGGTTCGAAAATTTTGGATCTTCTTGGACCTTTTCAAGAGCCCATAGAGCGAAGCAATGTCGTTTAGGAAAGTCAAGCGGCTTCAATTTAAAATATCGACACAATGCATATGCGAGTTGGGGTACTATCGACCCGATTTTATCTATAACTTATTATCATACCACATATTAAGAAAATGTCCCTAGGTTTCATTAAGATACCTCACATACAATCAGCAATCATATGGAGTAAAGTTATCTGCATGTTCGAAAACCCTGGTAATAGTTATATGGGGGCCAAGTCAAATTTTCGCAATTGACCGCTATTTTCGGTCAAAAGTCACCTAGAGATACCGGGATTCACATATTCGGTAAATAGGGGCTTGAACAGTTTTGGTTGTATTTAGACAATTTTTGGCCGTAAGATGGCATCTACTAAAAACATTATTCGTGCAAAATTGTATCCCGTTATAATATTTACTTGCTTACTGGAAAGTAAAAGAATCCAGTGGAATTTAAAATTGTGTTATATATGAAGTAGGAGTGGCAATTATGTTCATCTACGAACTCGGCATGTTTTTTTATCTAAAAACCCAAATACGTAGCTTCATCGAGATATCTCAATTTGTATTGAAGTTACAGCTTGCACGGACGGACGGATGGACAGACAAACAGTCACCCAGATTTCAGCTCGTCTCGTCCTGATAATTTTTATATATATAACCCTACATATATCTATGTCGAATAGTTTGAAGTAATACGGACAGTTAGGTGAACAAAACTATTATACTCTGTAGTAAAATATTGCAAAAGTATAAAAATATTTCTTACAACCGATTTCATTGTAAAAACTTGAGTTAATAACGACACATATCGCTTAAATTGTCTACGATTACATCGATGATTGTATGATTTTTGCGAAATGTCAATTCTCTGCTGACATTTATTTATCTTCAATTGCTCTTCCACAACCATTTCTTATTTAATGCGCCAAAAGTACACACAAAAATGCTTTGCTAAACAGAAGATATCTTCAGCAATTCCATGGCTTTCATTTTCTATATTTTGCATACCACTGTGGCGATTTTTTGCGATTACAATTTGTTGTTAACATTTTCATTTCCATCTGATTTAATCACAGATAACGACACGTGCGCAAGCACGAAGTAACTGCGCGTACTCAAGGCGAAACCCACACTGACGGCAATGCCTGGGGTTTGCTAATGTTGGCGCTCACAACTGCGCACCTATCAGCAACCTTTTACCTATCACCCAGTGCTTTCGCGTTTTTAATTCATCGCAACGCTACGCCATGCTTCCGTCTAACATTCCGCACCCTCTTCACCCATACTCTCCTTTCACTCACTGCGCTATGAACATCCGCATAATCATAAACATAATCAGTGTGACTGCTCTTGGCTGGCAGACTCGCCGCTTGACTGCTCGCCTGCGAGCCTGGTTGACTGATTTTCATCTGCCGGTCGCGCAGCGAATTTCCGCCATTATTATCAAGCCGTCGCACAACAAAAAAAAACACAGCAACAACAAATTATAATAATAACAAAAGCAACCGCGGGGGGGCGCAAAAAAAGTTTTTCAAATGAAGAAAAGTGCCAATATGCCACAACAGCAGTCAATAAGCAGTTAAATACACACACACAGCGGTAAATGCATGCCTATGCGCCGCAAAGCATGCTTTGATTTTTCAACAACAGCGACTGCTTGCGCTCAAGAGCCGGAGAAATGATAACACAAGCGTGCAATGTGCTGGCGTGTGAAGTCAATGACACTAAATTTCCGCCTTTTCTGCATATTTATCGTGGCTACACACACAAACAAACACATATATATACATATTTGTATATAAAAACATATCCGGCATCAAAGCCACACCTGTGCGTTTATTTTTAGCGGCAGTTATCGTGCTTATAGCCAACAGCAACAACAGCCTGGCAGCGCCTTTGACTATCTCCGAGTTGATTATTTTCTCGCAGTGTTTGTTGTTGTGACAATTTAGTTGTTGCTGCTTTCCATGTAATTTCTCGCGAAACTTTGCCACAAACTCGAGATTTACCCAGACTCGTTATTGCTATTTGATATCTATTGCGCTTTATCAATGCTTCTGTGTTGTGTTGTTTTTTTTCAAAAAGATTAGATTTTTACGCACACATGCGTGTATGTACTGTACTCTTACATATATTCACTTACTTTTATCGACAACTTGTACATTTACATTTATGATTAGCTGATGAAAGTAGGCGTGAAATGGCTTAAGTACATCTCTATGTGTGCGTGTGTATGTGTCTGGTGATGACATGCTTTCGCATGTTTCACACATCATTTCCTGCATTATCCTTTGAAATGTGTTCTTTGACATATTTTTTTGAATTTGATTTTAAGTGTTCAAGTCAGGTAAAATTTTCTTTTTGCCTTTCACATTTGTGTAGCACATGTTTTTGTAATTATCAGAAAACTTGTCAAATATTGTAATTTAAAGCTTCAAATTATGTGCGTTTAAAAAAATTTTCTGATAAATATGGAGAAGGTTATAACACTTATTGCCAAGAAATAGCTTCCATCTCTGTATTCCAACTAAACACTTGTTTGTGAACCACTTTTGCCACTCTGGTGGAGATCTCTACAGAACATGCGTTCTGAACGCAATATTAGTTTGCATCAATACTTTTGGGAATAACAACTGATTTTGGACGACCTTTACAAAAGTTGTCTTGAAGTGATCTACGACATCGATTGAATTCACTATACTATTGATAAACACTGGCCCTAGATAGAGCTTTAACGCTAAAAACTGAATTAGGTTCATCGATGCGTTGTTGCTGGGTAAATCTGTGTCGAAAGTTGTAAAAAAAGTTCTTTCAAAAATGTTCGAGGTTTAATTATACAAACATAATTTGAAGCCTTTGGTGGATAATTTAGGGCTCGGTTCCGGTTGGTTATTACGACAAGATAACGATCCGATACATGCGGCGCAAATTGTTAAGGACTGGTTGCTTTATTATACTCCAAGGCAATTAAATACACCACCTCAAAGTCTAAATATGGATATTATTGAACATGTCTGGGAGATTTTGGAGCATAGAATTAGAAAGAACCAAATTTCTAGCTCTGCTATACTCTAAGAACGCATATTGGAACCTTGGAACAGCATTACATCTGCAGCGTTGACAAATTTAGCAGAATCAATGCCACGGCGTCTTCAAGCAGTTATAGATACCAATGGGGACCCAACTAAATACTAAAACGTCTTAATAACTAGCATTTTGTGCAGTTTTTCGCACTGAACACACAACACAATATTTGAGTTTTTATTCCATAAATTTTAAGTTTTATATTAATTAATGGATTTTTTAAGTTTGTTGTTATTAGAAAGAAAATTAGAATAAAACTGTATCAACACATTTTTCTAAAAAGTTTTTGTACTCTCACATCGAAGAAAACAAGGGGTGTATGTAGACTTTTGTATTACATATTTCAAGTATCTACTATAAGCAACACAAATAGCGGACGTATGTCAAAACGTTCTGAGTATGTACTATATACCATCAAAAATGTCATAACAAGGCACCAGGATATCCCAATTCTTCTCGGACTAAACATTAAGTACAAAAGGCAAAAAATGGATAAGATTCGAGAGATTTTGGAAAACTTACCATAGTTGCTTAAAGGTTCTCGCTTCAGGCAGGCTGAATGAATAAATTTTATGAATGGACTCAAAATACGATATAATAGTACATTGCCTGAATATGAGCAAAAAGTATTTACTTCTTTACCTTCAAATTTTCCCAAATCTCAAAATATAAAAAGCAACATAAGTGGTAAACAGTATCTCCTGTGGCATAAAAGAGATCAGACAGTTTTATCGTGCGTTAGTATTGTTTGAGCACACGTCAAAGATGGACATCAGCATAAAGAAGATTTTATAGTTGTTTTCAATAATAACGAAAACATGCAGGCGGTCAAGTCCTGCTACTGTAAATCCAAATCATAAGCAATTTTAGTTTCGTTGAAGTTGTAGCATAATTGATGTTAAAGCTGCACCGCGCTGAGGAAGTCGCGAAAATTTATAATGTCAGTTTTGGTGTCATCTACTGTGAGCTGCTTGTCTACGGCTAAATGCTTAGTTCAGACTTGAACTATGAACAATTGGATCGCCTGAAGAAAGCAATCAGCCAGAGGCGGCAAGCTTCGGCCTATTGAAAGTTATTGTGTTCTATGAGGACAATGTCATTCAACACATATCAATAGTGAATAGCCAAAAGCTTCGGAAGCTTGGTGGGGGATTCTTATGCATCGGGTTAAAAAAGTGACGTTATAATAGCATCTGTAGAATGACAGGAAGTTAAACTGGTGCACATTTGACTTAAATTGGAATATATAAAAATGGAATAAGACCAGTAATTAAATGAAAAAAAAATTAATGGGTTTATTTTTATCTTACATGACATTATATCTGATTTCTATTACTAACCTCTGCTTTGCATGAAAAACCACTCAATATTTCTTTAAATATTAAATAAATTTTTTTCAGTCCTAAAAGGAATCTCACTTGGGCAGCTTATAGCGCCGCTTCTTTATGGGATTTAGAACTAATTGAGCATAAGACCCTCACAAATGGACAAAAAGGTTCGAGTGCATCATAAATTTATTGAGACGGCTATGTCGCCTGAATTGCCGAAAGTAAGACTGCCGAGATGTTTCGAGATTTAGTCTTGTAAAGGCTGGATAATGGAATAGGAAGTGTCTGAGTATTTCCACCTCATTTGTGTATGTACAAGAAATTTCATGTGTTAAAAATTCTATTGATTGACCGAGATATCAAATAATTTGTATATAATATATAAATAATATATAAACAAAGTCAGTAATTTGGAAACGGAGTTTCTTTTCAAATGTCGTGGTTAAGTTTATGACGTGTAGGATATATATGAAAATCGATCACCACCAACTGTTGGAGCCATCTATTGACAAACTGAGGGAATTTAGTTGGGCACCAATATTGGTACATATATATTTCCACTTTTTAACCCATTATTCTAGATGCTATGCAATAACTGGGAAAATATCTTCGCAGAAAGTGCTAACAACATTTTCTTTAGTCAAACTCTCTTAAAAAAAATAAATTTACTTAAAAAACCTTTTTAAAGCAATACTTTACGAAAGTAGAACGTAAAAGAAAACATATAATTCACAAAGAACAGCAAATTCATTAAAAGAAAACCGCAGCACCTGTTACCACCAAACCGGTCAATAATCAGTAGTACCAAAAATGACAACAAAAACAACATAAAACACTGGCACAACCGTCACTTGACAAATTCACTCCGGTGCACAAGCACATATACACACATACGGCGGAGCACCGCAGGTGGGTTGCCATTAATGACAGACTGACGCAGATCTAGTCCAAGCAACAGCGGCAACACAATGAAAGTAGCAAAAGTAAAGCAACAACGTTAGAACCCCTGGCGTGAGCATAGAAAAAGGAAAGGAATCCAAGGAAAATACGTAAAAAAGAAATGAAATTAGCCGACAAATTTTTAAACAACCGCAACCGAAATTGAGGTATCGCAGCGGGCAGCACGAGTAGCCGAACAACTAGCGGAGGGACTACAAAGACGGTGGAGAATATACAACCGGCTGCGCATCTTGAAATGTGAAGCTGGCTTAGCTGGTCGAATTAGTTAAAGTTGGACGTTAGCTGCCTTGGTTGCTTAGTAGCTCCTCAGCTACAGACCCATGCCACAGCGGTGGTAGCCACTGTTGGACGCGAGTCATAAATTTGCTGTACGAGCAAAAAACAAAAAGGCCAAGAAAAAAAACACGCATACACGAAGCGTGGCTAAGTGATGAGGAAAGGAAAATGTGTTGAACAGTAAATACTCGCAGGTAAGAAGAACATTGAAAAAACGTCACATTAGTCTCCATTAATGAAAGATTATTATGAAGAACATTGAGCCGTGACAGCTGCGCGGCGGCGAACATGGCAAGGTAGTCGGTTTATATGTATGTATGTATGGACGGTAGAAAAGTTGTTGGAATACGGTGCGTGTGTTGGTGTGTGGATTTTTGGTAGTGGCTTGTCGGCATGGTCGCCACACACTTAGGTGAGTTTGCTACTCGCTTACGGTTGCTTACGGTTGGGGCGGTAGCCTTTGCGCAGCTCAAATGGCTTGTAGATAATTAGAATTGGTTGGGGTTGCTGGAAAATTCCGAGAAAAAATCTATAAAATTGTTGGATTTTCACAAAATTAAAGACAAGTAATTTCAACGGTATATTGAAGCGAATGAATTGGATAATTTGAAATCTCCTTGTGAACTGCTGCTTTTTTAGAAGGTATGGTTGAAAGCACTACTATAAACTGCGATTATGTTTGGAGCAGTTAAATTTTTGATTATCATAAATGAAGTAGCACTGCTACAGTTCGAGTGCTTTAATCATTAAAGCTGTCACTTGTTTTCGAAAACTTGTTAATATTATTTTTAGGGGAAGATGCTTCGTTAATCTCATCGCCAAAATGCTTTTATTACTGAATTATTAGTTTAAGTCTTTTACAGTAATAATTTAAGAAAAATTTTCCGCTACTAGGCAGCTCTTTTTGACGTCCGAAAATTGTATGGAAATCTCGCCGTCAGAGAACACCTATTCGAATCTCGAAAGTGACCGCTAGAAAAATTATTTGGAGATCACGAAACATGTTAATTTTAATTATTTACAATTGAATCACAAAAACCACTTAAAGCATATCTTTGACTGTAGCAGGCGACCGCTACTGGGCAGCTCTTTTTGACGTCCGAAAATTGGATGGGAATCTCGCCGTCAGTGCAGCATTTTCCTGTCTATAAAAGTTAGCGGAAGAGGTTGGTGCTGTGGTTAAAGAAGCTAAGACAAAGATTTCTCTCGTCTTGGGAACCGCGCTGTTGTTGGAAACTGTACATTTGAAAAATCTGTACTATGTATATCTCGGAAACAGAACAAACTCCAGCAACAGACTTTTACTGGAGATCAAGCGCAGGGTAATGCTTGCCAACAGGTGCTATATTGGGATCGGTAGGTAATTGAGAAGTAGATCTCCCTCTCTCACTCTCCACGAATAAAAATAACGTTATTTAAGAATCTCATCTTTAATATTGAGAAAGATGGAACCACTATCAGTTTGAACTCTACCGCGTCATGAATGTAGTGAAGCACGTAAAAATCCAACGATTGCGCCGCTTTTTGGCAAAGTTGATGCTTCAGCGAAAAGCTTTTTGGATTCGACAGTGATGAGTGGAAGATGGAAGCAAGAGCATCTCAAAGTATAGATGTAGAAGCAACTGGCGATATTGTGTGTTCTCGCCTCCGATCGACGCACGGTTGTAGTGTCAAAGAAGAAGAAGAATAAGACATCAAAACATATGTCTAGTCATCCCTCAGAGAAGTTCGCCAACCCCTTTCACAGAGAAAGTCACTTCAATATTTGTCTGATCTTGCGGAGCTCTCTGGTAGATAAAAACTGATTTCATCGAAACAATGCCTCGTCTTTTTCACATACTCTAAATCGAGAAAGGGGAAAGTTTGTATATATATGTATAAATATAATTTGTCTTTCGTAAAGGGTATTCTGCAAAGCAGGTATATTGGATGCATGCCTAGGTTGTTATAAAAATCGTGAAGTTACTTGAGCCGAACTACTTCCAATTCTATAGATACCATATCGACCTTGACTGCTATTATGTCACTCAGCATCAGAAACTGCTTTAAACTGCGTAGTCCGAACGAAATTTAGAAATTTTCCTATTTCTTTTTTTAAGAAAGGAGTACCGAAAACTCAGCAATTCCTCAGCAAGTGGAGTGTGGAAGTTCTTGCCATTTCTAACCGATCTTGAATAACTAATGTTCCTATAATAATCTAAGTAATTTTAGCAGTATGTATGCCATTGGGTTATAGTTATTTCAAAATCGACCATAAACGCTTCAAAGGCTGACGAAACGTGTTCTAATTAGATTAGATTAGATCTCAGGATCAATACAAAATCGATAGATCTCGTTTGGACAGGTCTTCGTCCTTTGTGTTACCCATAGACTCCTAAAATTAGATCACCAGTCTTAGATTGACGAAGCGTTCTAAATTTATTAAGGTGGTTCCTATCGATCCCAACCATTTCGCTAGGTTCGCCAAATGTTTGTCTCCTCAGATATCAATCTTAGCCGGACAAAAGTCGGACAATATACGAAAAAGAGACAATATAATTCCATCCCACCTTCTTCCACGCTACTTTAGGAAAGGTTAGGTTAGGTTAGTCTGGTAGACCAATGAGCTGCGCATAGACAACGTTTGTCCCTTTGCTATACCAGATGGAGTTCAGTTCCTTTCATGAGCAAAAAGCGTCTGAAAAAATATTTAGTCGCACCCCAAGTGAACTATTGAACAGGGTCCAACTGAACACATATGATTGCGGCAAGATTGACCTTTTGAAGAGCAAGTAGTTCGAAGGACCACTTACGGCTCACTTTGGTCCAGTTGTTGGTTGTTGACCAGCGCTTGCTAAGTTCACTGGAGGTTTATATGTTCAATACCAGAAAACACAAGAGGACATCATAAAACCAACTCGTTTCCAATGGGATGAAAATAAGGAAGGAGTATCCACCCTGCAAGCTGATGGGCTTTGCAGTAGCCCAAGATTCTGCTGTAATTGGTAACCCATACAAGTTAAAAATAGAGCAAGATATTGTTGAAACTATGATGTCAAGTACTTCTAGTCTAGTTTTGAGCGCACAGCCAGCTTCCCCCAAGTGAATGTACACCATTCTGAAATAAGCTGCACTTCGGGGCTGTTATATACCTTGTACCTTGATGGCAGTCACCTTCACTTGAAAACGATGCACTGAACTGGAAGCCTGGAACTTATGGAAAGGTCACGATAGACGACTCTACCTCCTACTTTCCCTTTTAACTTCGAACCATTCTTCAAAACGCTTATTGTATTCCTTCTCCAACGACTTCGCCCCTCCCACAAATACCTCGCAAGTGTGTGAGCCGGTAAGAAACCGCCAAAAGAAAGTTCTAATTGCTTTTCGCATATTTTATCACAAAAATTTCTTAAGATAGTTCGTAAAGGTTTCCCACTTCGGTTATGAATATGCATATGTACATATATCTTCCTTCCGATTTTGGAAGCTTGAAGCTCTTGAACGTGTGGCATTCAATAGAAGAACGAATAAAATTATTGTATTTCAAGGTCCAATCATAACGCGCAATGTCCGCACGTCCCAAGCCCATTCCTTGAATTTGAATAGTGTGTCGGGTGTAGTCAAAATATTGTGAAGAGGGATGGAATGGAATATAACTCAGATCTGAAGACATGCCTTCATCTCCTATTGTAGCCATATTTTTAACAAAAATCGAAGCTTTTGCCATACTTCGACATTTTTCTGTACCTGCAAGTGGCACTTCAATTTCTCTACTATGAAAATAAAGTTAAGATCGTTGGCACATTAGACTCATATGTCCTTAAAAAAAAGGTCGTCATTGCAGTTAAAGGCCTAAGCAAACTGTGCAATACCTTCAAAGTCACATTTTTTTGTTTTTTTTTTGCCAAAAAGCACACCTGCCTTGCTTTTGAACTTGTGCAGACTTTTTAGAAAAACCTGTCACTCCTCTCTTACCCCTGGGTCTGCGATAATGTGATTATTTAATTGACTTTACGCGTCGTGTTGCGTCGCTTAAATCTAGCAACGCATATACTCACTCACTCAGAATAAAATGAGCAACAAAATAATGTTCTTTAACAGAGAAATGTAATTTCTGCTCCTTATGTTACAAATTAACCTCGACTGCCTCCGTTTCACTTTGTACACGCTTGCGTGTGTGTGTGTGTACGCATCAAGGCCTTTGTCAGCTTCCTTTTGAGTCGCAGGCATCAAAGCGGTACATGGCGCTGAACTGAGCTGAGCAGTCCCTTCCTGCTGATTTGGCTGTGTATTTGTGCGTACGTGTGTTTGTGTTGCTTTTGCTCGGCAGTCCTTTGGCGTTAATGTAATTTTTCTTCATTTAGGCTGCCATATTAAGGCGAAATTTATGTTAAAAAACTCGATTATCCGCTTCCGGTTGAAGGGCACATTAACGCTGCGGTGCGTCTTGTGCTCTTGGCTCTTTGTGTGTCTTAGGCGCCATTGGCTCACTTCAGCTGGCTATAGATTTTTCGGTGTAGCTCCTTTTTTGGTGTCAGGTGTCAAAATTAGAAATTCTGTTTAAAAATAGAGTGTGAGTGAAGGAAGTCTGTTCCAGTTTTGGTGGTACACCATTAATGTTCATTAGACTTTTCAATTTAATAATTATTTATGGACACACGTCTAGTCGGGATATCGACTGGAAGTTCGCGTTTTGAATAAATTGACAGAAGTCTGCATTTCGAGTTTATTTTTTTAATGTTTACTTACACTTTTTTCGAATAAAAAATGAGAAGAGCGTGATTTCTACATCATCTTATTGTTTAACAAAGACGGTCAACTGCTGCGAGGAGTTTTATTTGTACAATCTTCTCTAGAGTCAAACATTTCATCAGTAAACAAGACTGAACTCTGACAGGAACAGGTAATAATCAGAAACTGGCACCAGGTCCGGAATAAAATGTGGATGCAAAGAATCTCTTGGAGCTTCTGGCGATGTGTTAGAACACAATTGCTTTCTTAATGGTCAACGCTGGGCGATAACTTCCTTTATATGGTCCAATTGTTGGCAATACATCACCGAGTTAAGACTTTTTACGTAGGACAGCAGCTTACAGTAGATTATTCCTGACAATAACAATAAACACATAGCAAAAAATTGCTGGCCATCAATTCTGACTTGTTCACAGTTTGCACTGTCTCACCGCGATTCACGACTGCTTTTGCTTGAAGATATAGGAAAAAGCCTCTTGTTAGTAACCGAATAATTCCCAAATGACAATTCGATCTATCGGATCCAAGAGATGCCTTTGCGTTACCCCATATGTCGTTAGGTACAATTCTTGACTCCTGAGTCTTCAACACAATGCGTACACGATGGTCGGAGTCAACGATTTCCATTATTTAATCGATATTTGCGACAATTGGCTTGCCAGGGATTACCAGAATGGAATAAAAATTGCAGACGATTGGATATTACAGTTAGGGGACCATAAAGAATATTCACATTTTCAGCCACCTGCCTTTTGTAACGCCTTCACTGAAGAAAAATTGTAATATATGGCGCACGTTCTATTTGCTGGTACTAACGGTCATTTGCTAAAATATCGATCAATGTGTGAGATATATAATTGAAATTGATGAATAATCCTTTCCTGATAATCGTATGTATGTGTGTTGCAAATGGTTTGAATCGGGTAAATATTTCTAATATAACGACGAAACTGTGCAACAAACGCGCCGAAGGAAAAACCCAAATTTCCCAACCAATGAGTACATGGAAAATAGATTTATTCGTTAGTTTGATTTATGGGCTTAAAAGCCTAATTTGAAGGCGATGATAAAGTATTAAATTAAAGTTGTGTTATTATAAGGAAAATGTAGAATTTTATTTGTTCAAAGTAAAGTAAATCTTTATAAATTACTCGTCTGAAGAACAACAAAGCAACGGATTGCCGTTCGAGATATTCAAATACAGCCGCTAAGCACTGATAAAGAGAATGCTTCATATCCTCTGTAAATATAGTCGGACAAGAGAATGCCCAACGATTGGAAGTTAAGTGTGCTCTGTCTTGGAAAATCTTGGAAAATGTCCGTAAAAAGAGAATCGATATATACCACCACACCACGAAAAGGAGCTGCCTTTATGCCAATGTCTAAATTTGGTATCCTGTAAAACTAATACGGCTCTGTAAACTTTGAGCAATACAAAAGCTTCGTGAGGATCTTAACGGATCTCCGTTGGAAAGACCAGGTGGCGGAGGACGTGGCTACACATGGGATCTCCAAACGACGCCACACATCGAAAAGACAGAACGACTGGCGAACTGTTGTAGACTCGGCTATAACCGCGTAAGCGGTATCTAAGCTAATTAAGAAGGAGAAGCAGAAATCTGTAGAAAAAGTTATTTTATGCAAATGTGATAATGAAAGATTTCTTTTATAAAGCGGGCGTAAATAAGGAATTATTTAATAGTCTCTGTAAAAAAGAGTATTGATTCTAGTGGGCTTGTCATTATTATTATGATAATATTTCCGTGATACAAAACTTGTATCACTTGGTATGGAAGCACATGAATTATGCACACAATTAAAATACTTTAATTACAGGTATTTGAACAAAACCTCTGCTCGAAGTGAAGAGACCCCAACCGCTTACATGAACCACTCGACAATAGACGAACATAATATCTATATATAATATGTACATGTAAACCATATGCCACAGACAGCAAATTGGCATTTTCGACCAAAACAATTGAAGTTGAGAGATTCTTGAAATTTTTTTCCTGCACAGTTGTTTTATATTCGCTAACTTCACGGCATTACATTACAATGTTATATGAGATTGTTTTACATATACATACTTACATATGTATATACATATACCTTATGTGCATTTGTGGCATTGTATATATGTGAAATATGTATCTATTATGCATACGCTTGAGTTTGTTGTTGTAGTGCACTGCACATTCGGAATGTTTTCGGGTTATTTCAATTGAAATTGCTTATTTAGTGAACGAGACGACCCATCCCAATTAAGGTAAGGCACCAAGGGTAGCGAAATATTTCGATAGATAGATGGTTGTTGGCATGCAAAATGGATGTAGCACACATTTATACACATATAAACATACATAAATGTAGGTGTGCTTGTGTGGTGTGTGTGTGACCACTGTGCTACAGAGAGTAAGTTAATATGAATCGGTGCAACCACATGACTGAGTGTACGGATTGTAAGCGGCTTGCCGGAAGCTGGGCAAACTGCTTCGACGCAGTGTAAGGTTGTGACTAAAATTGGGTGGGCAGAGAGTGCGGGTAGCCTGCTGCTTTTGCCGAACAATGCAATTGTGCAAATGCCATTGCTCTCCTGGCAAGGAATTTGGTGAATTTTGTAATATACCGAAATTTTTGCAAGACAGCCCCCAATTGCTTACTCGAGAGCGTAGTGTATTCTCACACACCAACATTTGGTCAATAAAAAGTGCTATAGGTGTAGTATTGATTATGTTTGAACTGTTACTAAAGTTCATACGCATGCATATATGCTTATTCTTCTTCTTTTAATATGCATATTTATATTCTAGTAGGAGTTCGAAAAACACAAGACTAAGGAAAGCAAAAGCTGGTGCGTAGTTAGTTGGGTTAGCTACCGAAATTTGGTTGAGATTATGTTGTGAAAATAAAGTTCCGCATTGATTTTATTCCCATCGCATTGAAATTGGTTCGGAAAAATAATTATTTGATAATTTTAAACTTCTCTGAAATGAACTGTAGTCGAAAAAAATATTATTTTTCTTCCGAATACCGGATTACTTGAATCATGGAGTTGCCAAACTAATATCTGGCTGCTCCTTCTTTGCCCATATACCGGCCAGGGTTGTTGGTGGGAAGAAACAGTCGGAGAAAAGAGGCAGTGGGCTTCTTTACGGATGGATCATAGCTAGCAAAGAAAGTTGGTGGAGGTATTTACTGTGAGGGGCTCTCTATCATCTGAAGCTTTAGACTTCCATATTATTGCAGTGTTTTCCAAGTTGAGGTTGTAGCCATTAAGATTTACTGCTTCTTCAGAGAAGTGAACATCGACGCAGAATATACTAGCCTTGAACCCATTAACAGTGCGTTCAGGGTTGGTCCGGGAGTACCTAACCTCATTAATAATAGCAACGAGTCTCTTTGTGATAAAACAGGTACGGGTGTCAGGTCACAGAGGACTCGCAGGTAATTGTATCCTTGAACCGCTATCATTGGAATGGAAGCGGTTCGGTGCTCCTGTATCCTCTTCTGCTCTACTCACAGATATGTAATTGTGCTTATAAATTTATCTCACACATTGAACAACAGTTTTTGCAAAAAGACATTTATAAGCACTGGGGTCGGCACATTCGGTACATAGCGGCTGGAGCAGGTTTATCTCGATTTGGACAATCGAGATAATAACGTGGCACACTTCAAAGTTACCATTTGGGAAGAATGTTAAACTATTATATGAATTGGTGCTCTGTTTGTACACTGAAAAGTGAAAAGATCAAATATACGATATAGGCGTGGTTGTGATCCGGTTTTCGCAATGTAATATAGGCATGGAAGAAGAATGTTACTTATCGAATTTGATTGAAATCGGTCGAGTGGATCCCGAGATATATGATTTCACCTAAAAGTGGAAGTGCCACGGCCATCGTCCAAATTTAGCACTGGCTCCAATAAAACCCTTTTATGCCATCCTGGATGTAAATCCGCCATTGGTTATTGCTTTATCGTTTCATAGTTATTAACAAAATCATTGTGTGGGTAGTGGGAACGTTTATCACCCGATTTCATCAATTTCAACACCATCGTAAGAAGGTGCGTAGCCGTTGGAGAAGACATACAGTGAGCTTTTTTACGGATGGATCGAAGTTAAGAGGTAGGTGGAGTCCGCTGTCGGGATCTCTATTTCCGCTTTAGTTTCAGGCTACCAGACCACTGTAACGTTTTTCTGCCAAGGTTGTTGTCATCAAGGTGGCAGTAGATGTTGAGCTCCGTACGCATTTATTAGGATAGCCGAGCACATATGCTGGCTTTGTGCTCGAAATGTATGATTTATTTAGCAATGGCTAGAAGCTTATTATATTTATAAGGATTTCCGGTCACAGCGGAATCGTAGGAAACCACAAAGAGTTGCTTCCTATTGGAAGCGACTCGATTTTTCGAGGTCCTCTTAGAGACATGGATCTACAGAGACTTCGGCTAACGTTGGTCTACAACCAAAAATTGAGCGACTGCGATATTATTTTGGCTCAATGTAAACCGTAAGGGGTTCTCTGAACTACTTGCCCTTAGCAAAGTCACTCGCACTGCTGTGTCCGATCAGGCACTGTCCAATAAGTTAACATGCGGTATGTCTAAATGTTTTGCTGAACGCTCTTTGCCAAAGATGTATGGCGGAAAGCTAGGTGGAGTCATCTGGTCACCTTTTTCTCTATTGCGCTGAAATTACCTTACTTATTATTACTATTACCTCAGTAGACATACCTTTGGCGAACCTAGCGATATATAGGGTTGGCCATATAAAATTTTAAATTTCGAAGATAGGGCATAAAAGATTGAGTGTAGCGTTTGCTGTATGGCACGTTGAGTCGTCCTGCTGTAACCAAATGTGGTCCAAGTCTTCCTCTTCAATTTGCTTGAAGAAAAACTCGGTTAACATTGCGGGATATCGCTCATTTTCGAAGAAAAATGGGCCGATGATTCCACCAGACCAAAATCCGCACCATACAGTGATTCGTGTTGGGTGCATTGGCTTCTCGACGATCACGTGCGGGTTTTCTGTGCCCCAAATGCGACAATTCTGCTTGTTAAAGTAACCATCGAGGTGGAAATGAGCCTCGTCCGAAAAGATGATTTTTCGGTAAAATTGACCATCCTCGGTCAAACGATCTTCTGCCCCATCTGCGAACTGTAGAATAGTGAATATTGACTTGTTTCGTAAATCTAAGACTTTTTACTGCATATCTGTCACTTTCCGAATGGTATTTGACGTTTCCAATGCCGAAATATAGATAATTCAAATTTAAAACGTTAGATGACCCACCCTATATGTCCAAGTGAGATCCCTAACCAAACCTCACACTTTTTTTTATAGTTAATCTGCTTCTACAGTATCTTGCTTAAAGTATTTCAATTACTAACTAGAAAGTTTAAAATATTTTGAGAACTAACATTGCAATGAACTATTCGTAAAAAGTGGAGAAACTAAAGGGTGATCCATTTCGAGGCCCAATTCTTTTTTAAAGAAATAACAAAACAATTTCAAATTCAATGGAGAATGTTTATTATGATTCGAAAGAACAATTTTTGGATTTTATTTTTTTGAGGATTTCCTTTTTCAAATGTTGGCCGCGGCCAGGGCTAAGAAGATACATCTGTTGAATCCATTTTTCAATGACAGTTCGAGCATTTCGTCTGATAACTGTCGAATGAGAAGCGTAATGTTTGCTCCAGGGCTGGAGTCGAAACGGGATTGCCCGCATAGTCTTTATACTTTACATATCCCCACAGGAAAAAGTCTAACGATGATATCACACGATCTTGGTGGCCAATCGACCGCCCAAAACGTCACATTATCGACTTACCGAAGTGTACTCTCAATATATCAATAGATTGATGCGATGCGTGGAAAGTGGCATTGTCTTGTTGAAATCGAATATCGCCGAGATCACGAGTTTCAATTTGCGGTATCAAATAATCGGTTATCATGGCGTAGTAACTGTCGCCACTGATAATAACGTTCTCACCGGCATCATTTTTAAGGAAATATGGACCGATGATTTCACAGACAAGAACTTTGCATACAACAAAAAATTGTCTAAAAGTCTTTGTAACCTAAAACTATCGTTTAACAAACAATTTTATTAGAACTTAGCAAGAATTTAATTTCTCCACCATCAAGGCTCACTTGTCTTTTGGTCGATATTTCACTATATGCTTGTGATTTACTACGAACGGCAACAATTTTCCAAACATACAAGTATTTTCATATACAGCCGTAGACATCTACCGTTCTCTTTCAAATTTCCCGCTAAAAATTCCATTATTATGAGTCCTTCCGCTTTTTGTGCATGTTTCGTATTTTTGCCATTTTGCATCTGTATATGTATGTATGTACATGCAACCTGACGCAGAGGTATTTAATTACACATTTCATCATTTCACCGCTCAAATGCCTGTAGCTGTGCTACGAAATATTTCTTTTAACCGAAACGAAAACTTCAAATAAACAACTATAATAACAAATAAGAGCAGCTACCCTTTGCCGAAGCTGAGCGCATTGTCGTATGTTATTACCTTTTTCTACACCTCTCACAGGCATACTAACTATCGGCAGCTGGTGGCTGGCGAAACCAACAATCTTTTTTTTGTATTTTTTTATCCTTTCGCAAAGCTTGGCGGCAGCGCACATAACGGCCACAAAATGTCAAGTCAATATGCCGAAATCGAAAAATAACGGTGCATACGAGTACTAAAGATTTCACGTATACATAGAACACACTATGGCATGCAGCAAGCGGCACCTAGCAGGTATATTGAAATATTGTTATGACTGCTCCTCACTTCTTGTGTGAAATTGTCAAATTCGTTAGAGTTCGGCAGTGGTGTAAGGGTTAATATTCGATTCGTGAGCGCACAATGAAGGATTTATGACACAAATACACGTAAAATTTACAATCACCATCAATGTAGTCGTAATGTAAACATGCAACATGTAACACATGCAACGACTGTAATGCCACCTTATTTCTTTGTGTTGGCATTTGATTACTTATATGTTTCACTTCCGTGTTACATTTATATTTCACTTTTTAATAGCATTCAGAAGTTTTATTTTGGCGCAAATGCATTTTTTTATTATACCCTCACTTTTCAGTAGTCTGACCCACATTTTTGCCAATTAGTCTTGTTTATGATGAGCATCAATCTTGTGGGCAGTTATGAGGTGGTTTTGTAGGCTCTCAAAGATTTTTACAGAGCATAATAATATTGTTTAACTAACAGTTGCTTTTATTATCCAAAAGTATGCTTAAAACAAGGTTTGTCCGGAAAGTAATAGGAAAAAATTATTGAAGCAATCTTTACAATTCTTTAAAAACTTTTAAAATAGACTACTTCGGCGTTGATGCAGCGCTGCCAGCGCGATTTCCAAGCATTGAAGGCGTCACGGAAAGCATTCACCGCGATAGCCTTGACAGCCGAGGTCCATGCTGCTTGGATCCCTTCTGTAGACTCAAAATGCTTGTTTTTCATCGGTCTTTTCAGGCAGGGAAACAAAAAGTTTCCGGATCCTACTCTATTTGAAAATTATTCTATAACTCTGTCATCCCCTTCAAAGTAGTTCTCTTGCGCAGCTATACAGCGATGCCAGCGCGTTTTCCATGCTTCGCAACATTTCTGGAACGCTTTGACTGGGATGTCCGCGAGTACCCTCGTCACGGCGGCCTTGATGTTCCTTTGACCACCGATTTTCTTTTAGTAAACAAAAAAAGTCACACGGTGACATGTCGGGTGAATAAGGTGGCTGCTGCAATACGGCGATAACTTTAGAGGCCAAATTCTGGGACACGCTGAGGACGGTGTGGCACTGCGCATTGTCGTGATGAAGGATCCAGTTACGAGCGATGTCTGGGCGCATCTTGTTGACTCATTTTCGCAATCTTTCGATTACTTGGCAATAGTAGACTTGATTCACAGAGACAACCATTGTGAGCTTTGGCTTGACTAAGAGCACTATCACCATACACTCTTACAATTTTAGCGTACGTTTTCGAAGCTGTTTCGCCCAATCTGCCACAAAATTTTATCGCGACGCGTTTGATTTCGTTTTTCCATTTTCGTGACGAACGCTACAAACACACGTCTACTCAACTTGACGCAGCAGGTGAACTAAACAAGCTAGAGCGATGGTACATATATCAATAGAGAGGGAAGGAATGCCGGTAAAAGGGAATTTCAAGGTCACAGGATTACCACAAGCGCGGCAATAAAATCCGTCTCATTACTTAATTGTCAAACCTCGTATATAGATACTTATATAGATTTATCAACTATGGTATAAAAGTGATCAGGAGAACGAGATGTTCACCAAACTAATGACAGCTGTCAATTTTATGCACGCAGCGATGGAATTCAAACGTAATAGTGTGATTGCTTTATATTTAACTGGAAAATCATAGTCAGCAATTGTTCGTGAGCTCAAACACCTTAGTGTGAATAAAATTTTTATTTATCGCACCATTACTCGTTACAATGATACTGGTAGAATCGCAAAACGCCATTGAGGTGGTCATCAAAAGACTGCAACGTCACGTGAGATGGTTCGGAAAGTGAAGAAGCGACTTGAGCGAAATCTACGACGAAGTGCCAATCAAATGGCTAAAGAACTGAAAATATCCGACCGCAGCATCCACGCATATTGAAAAACGAGCTTAAGGATCAAATCCTACAAGTTCAAAAAGGCCCATGATCTCACACCGAAGCAGCAACAAGTAAGACTTGAGATAGCGAAGCAGTTGCTTCGAAAGTGGTCAAATTCCGAACATTGTGTTTTCTGACGAAAAAATTTTACCAATTGAGCAATTCATAAACGCTCAAAACGATAGGGTTTACTTGAACGACCGTTCATACGAGAATCTAAGTCATCGGTTGGCCACCAGGAGGCAGCACCGGCCACAAATAATGGTTTGGGTCGTTGTCACCGTATATGAGCGCGCTCCAATTGTTTTCATCGAGCCTGGCGTCAAAGTAAATGCGACATATTATCGGGAAAGTGTTCTGGAGGCTGCTTTGAAGCCGTACGCAAAGAAACATTTCGGTCGCAAACCTTGGACATTTCAACAAGATTCAGCATCGTCTCACAAAGCGCGAGTGAACCAAGAATGGCTGAAAAGCAACGTTCTGAACTTCATTACGACCACACAATAGCTCTCGAATTGACCAGATGCGAATCCAATGGATTATTCTCTCTGAGCCATTTTGAAGAGCAAGGTCCAAAGTGAAAAAATACACCAGTCTCGAGATGCTGAAGAAAGCCATTGTCCGTGAGTGGGCCAAAATACCGGCAAGTCACATTCGGGCAGCTTGCGATTTGATTCTGTCCGTCTCAAGGCCATAGTTAAAGCAAAAGCTTTGTCATATCGAGCAAAAGTGAATTAGTTCTTAATTTATGATTACTTTTAAACATTCTTTACTTCAAAATAAATAAAAATAATTTTCCAACCGGAATTTATGGCTTTTTTAATACAATTTGAGTGCCGCGCCCTGTAGTACCCGGTCAGGGTCTGAGGCCCCACTACCATAAAGCTTCTATGTTCTTAGTCAGATTCAATGACTTCACAAGAGGTTTTCCAAAACCATTTTACGAAATTGGATATTAAGGTCCTATTTCGTATATTTAGACTTATGTATATTTAAACAGGTCGCAGCTCTACGGATCATTCTGAGAAAATTTGCATTAAAGACAATGGGACTTCGAGCCATTCTTAAGCGAGTTTAAAAAAATCAGTATAATCGGTTATATTGGAGATTTGTGACATGGTTGTCCCACCTGACCGATTTTAATAAAAGTTCAATATGATACCAAAATGTACCTTCGTATTAGTTTCAAGTATCTCATAAACTGACGAAAACATTTCATGATCCGTTTTTAACTTCACCTTAAAAATCGCAGTTGCGAAACTGGCTTTAAAGACGTAGTATCTTAGGCAGAGTTGTTTAGTATGATCCGTAGGACGTTTCCCGCATACACAAGTCTTTCGTTTTTGTTTTTGGACTCATTGGAAATCTAATATACATACTACAGTGCAACCAAAAAGATAATTCGAATTTAATTAATAATGATCAAAATTGACCCGGACTAACCGAATCCATAAAACATTTTTCCAGACAATGTTATAACCGATTTTATGTTCGTGTGAAATTTGAACTCAAAAAATATTTCAGTGACGCAAGGAATGCAATGAAGACGACATCGCGGAGAGATGAGCTGACAATATAGTTTTTTGTCAATTCAGGTCAAATTGCATCAGATGTTTTTATTATACCTGCTATCTTCAATATATTCGCCACTCATAACACCACACTCACTCTTTCCCTTTCGATCAACATTCAGTTTTCACATAAGCTTTCACATGATTCTCATGACCCCATTCAAATTAACCTCATTCGCTGACATTAAGTTTTACTCTTGCCATTCCCAGCACCCATTTAAAGTACATTAAAAACTAGTATGATAACCAAAACCAAATTTCGTAATTTGACAGCTTGCACCTATTAAATTTTTATAAGACAACCATAATGTCGGCAACACCCTTTCATGTCAGCGGCGATCCACTCTAAAGGTGACATTAACATTTTGTGTAATATTTACAGTTTGACTTTCAATTATTTCAGCATTCTCGTTAACGGCAGGTTACCGATGAATTTTCACCAACTCTGCCACGCACACATGCACCCACATCTATACACATATACGAGCATGTTTGTGTACCGAGCGAGTGAGCGAGCACCGTTAAAAGTAAGTACCGCACTAGTGGCGACAGTGTTGCCCATTGAAGCATACCGGCATGCAATGTAATACCTTTGACGCAGCACACCACCAATACAACATGTTGCAGTGGCATCAAACGGCACCAATGTCGTTGAGCCATTCAGGCAGTCAGCTTTTGGGCGCATAAACGAAATGGGAACGCAAAAAAAAAATCATAAAAATTCGTCCAGGTGGAATCTGTTCCTGGCACGGAAATACCTTCATGGCCGAACGTGAGAGGGAGGTTTCGGTGTATATATATGCATGAAAATCTAGTATGTATGTATTTATGGTAGCGTAATATTACAGCAGGCGAGCAGCTCAACTTACTGCTGCTGGTGACTTTCTCTACTTGCAAGCATACATTTGGGAGCGCAAAAATATTGTTTTTTTTTATATGCCACCACAAAGCGGTATTAACTCGTTGTGCTTGTAATATGACGTTGATTTTTCTTCTTCTTCTCAAGAAGAATGTATGGTATATGTAGTGTACTGTGTTTTGTTAGCAAAACCCCCATCCAAGCCTGTGTGAAATGTGTACTAATACTAGTATATATGCATACAAGTATACCATACACAACATGCTTATGCACTCTCATACTTTTTTTATATCCTTAAATATACAAACACATACCATTTATTGTATATTACTCATATTAAATACCTTGACGTTGTACTTGCCTCCGCTAACTGCCACCTGACGGCGTGGCTGCTTACTGCCGGCTGCCGGTTGCCGGTTGCCTACTGTGATCGATCGATAAATATTTCATGTGTTTCGCTACCTTGTCGGCTATATGGACTCTTTTTGGTGTTTTGCTTTGTTTTTGTATTTTTTGTTTATTCTCCTTTCGCGAACTACTTTTTACGTTTGGCTTGAGACTTAGTACAGAAAAGCCTTCTGCCGATGGCAATAGTATCGTGTATCGAAATGTTAGTGGAGCAAAGCAGATAAAAATGGAAACAAAATTGTTATAGAAGGAATTGCAATTCACAGGCATATCTTGACCTCCGAAAAAAGTATTTGAGAAGGTGTTGTAATAAAATTCTTCTTCTTCTTAATTAGTGTATACAAAATTAGTAGCCGAGAAAGACTACATCTTTTACTTCCAACAAGATTTATATCGACCTTATATTAATAGATTCTTGCTTCATTGTAGCTGGTTGCTACAAGTGCTGCATTTAATGGACCCTTAAACCAGATACGTGGGAATAACTCCACTAAAGCTCCCTTCTTTTAACTGTCACCGAGGCTCCACAATGGGGTGCTCATGTTTCCGGCAGAGCGGAAAGAGTCAGATTAAGTATACTTCTGTGACTGTAACTACATACTTAAAAGGATAATTGCAACTCATGGAAAATAATTTAAATTTCTCCATGAAAATTATCTAACCTAAGACCTTTTAGTGTGAGAAACAAACGGTATAACCCACATATATATCTAGGAATATCGTTTAATTAGTCCGATATTGTGATAAAAAAATACGCAGAAATATTTAATTGTTCATCAATATTTATTTTGTCGCCTTCAAAGTATTCCCCACCAGATGTAATATACTTATGCCAACGTTTTTTCCAGTCCTCGAAACACTTTTCATAAGCACTCCCTGGAATGATTTTTCGATCGCTTCATACCCAAAATATTCACCAAAATCATTCGAACGGACTTGCAAAAGATGTGGAGCTCTCTTAACATCCCCTAACACTTGCCTGATGATTTTCAAGCACCATATCTTTTAATCTTTAATAAAGGCGTTTTCAATAGCGACGCTACAAAAATAGATTGATAGGGACAGAAAACGACGTTAAATTTTTTCCGCGTTCTTGACATTTCTCTTCAGAAAGGTTTGTCATTTCATCGGCGAAAGATATACGTTCCAACAATGAGACAAAATTATTAAAATTTACTTCCGAAATTCGAAGTTAGGGCCTCAACTTTAAGGGCGGGTTTTTCAATAAGAACGCTACAAAAGTTTTTTTAAATACAACAAAATATCGATGAAATTCTTATTCCTGTAAACATTCCTACGTACTCCATCAGTCACCATTGCATTCCGGAAAAATTACGGTTTGGTGCGGTTTATGCGTCGACGGCATGATTGGACTGTACTTCTTCTAGGGTGATCATGACCGGCACGTTATTGTGAGTAGGAATCGCTACCGCTCATTGATAACCAAATATTTCTGGCTCCATTTGGATGATATGGACTTGGACAATATGTGGTTCCAACATGACGGTGCCACGAGCCACACAGCGAATGTCATAATATATTTATTGAAAACCAAGTTTGCTGAAAGTATTATCTCACGGAAAGGCCCAGTCCTCAGTCAAGCGATTTGACGCCGTTATACTATCCTGTGATGCTACGTCAAGTTTATGGCCAGCGACGATTGATGAACTTTGTACGAATATCGAACGTGAAATTGCAGCAGTATCGGCCGATTTAGGCCGAAATAAGGTTAGGCGAAAATAAGGTTTAGCGTCTGGACTTCTGTAAACGTGTCCGTGGTGCAAAAAAAATCGAGTTCCATACATAAATAATAAAAACTTTTCGCAAAACCTCTCTTTTAATTATGAGCATAAGTAAAACATAAAAAAGTGTGCCACGATTATGCGAGTAATCTCGTATGACGTGACGTTTAACTACATACTTGTGATGCGCTTATTTCACGCCTTTTACCGAACACAGCAAACACATACACACACTCTCCTACAAATACACCTTAATAATTCCGAGAATGTGCCGCCATTAACATATCCGTTTCAATATGCGTCCGTACGCCTGTAGGTATGCCTTTATGGTCAGTTACAAAAAAAAAATTGCGTAAGCTTCACGCACTCATTGTAAATATCGGTGCGTGTAAGCATGTGTGTGTGCTAGCACGCGCATGTATCACTTGCGTGGCATTTTAATCATTCATTGGCCATACTCCTTTTATTATCTCTGGTACATTGGCTCGGAACGTCAAAAGTTCACCGTCCACTCATCCGCCGCCGTTTGTACTTCCGGCTGTTGTGGCGTCTCCAACACACTCATGCTCGACGTCGTCATTGTCAGTAATACCGCCGGATTATGGCAACCAGCCGCCGGTCAGTCGAGGTGGCCTGGACCTTTGTTTTAACCGGCGGTAGGCATAAACATATGCACACATACCAGCGCTTGCAACGCTGCTGTGATGGCGGCGACTTCGTGGTATCGCGTTTGCGAAATTATTTCATTCTTTTCTGTTGCGATCATTAATTTAATCGATTATATTTCCGGTTGGCTGAAGTATGCTGTGCAACACAAGAGCCGAGTATGTATTAAGGTATAAGGCGGCAAGCAAATTGAGGTGGACTGTTGCGTGCTGGTGTGGTAAATACACATACAGATGTGTTGGTATGGAAGAGGTTAAAGTAAAAGTATGCAAAGAAAAGAACACACTGTAAATAAAAGTAAAAAACTCGTTTGGTATCGAATAAGAAATCCTTCCAATCCTGAAGGAGCTTTTGGTGTTGCACTTGAACGAGACTTATTTGCATATTTGGGTAATCTAATGGAGATATAGATGGTATTTGTCATAAAATCACCGAAAATATCAATAAATGTAGTGTTCAGACTTGTATCACGGTTTCAATAAGCGCCACTGTGCATTTATTTTAACCATATCAATAAATGAAACAACAATGAAGTAACAATTTTAGTCAGCAACGAAGATAAACCTCATTAAAAAGAAGATGGACTCAAATACCGCTACCGAACATCCTTAATGAATGATCAACAACATTATGAACTGTGAAAGCTACCTGTATGGGCCGATCCCAATATCAATTTGAAAATCCGTTTTGTTCTACCTGCATTTCAAGCATGAAATTAAATATAAAGATACATAAAGACCATAACTTCAGAAAAATTTATGACGGTTGCTTGTCAATTTTCTGTCAAGTTGGACGTTTAGGAAGAGTTTGCTATATGTGTGATGGAGTTGGCAGGAGTCGTCTACTATGCATTGATCACCCATGCTAACACCCTTTGTTAACCATGCTTTCAACAATTGAAGCATGTGAAACAGTAGGAGAGGAACGTGACATTCTTATTTATCCACTTTGTAGTCCAAACCAAGCAGCAAGTGCTGACTACTAGCTCTTATCTATGGCAAAACTATTTTGATGGTGAAAAAAAGTCTCAGTAAAAGCTTGTGTAAATCGACTGTACCAATTTTTGATATTAAGGATAAGGGGTTTTATGAGAGTGGCATTATAAAATTAACTTCAAAGTAGCAAGAAGTTATCGGAAATAATTTGCATACTTGACCTAAATGGGATCATTAAAATTATATTAAACAAAATTAACAACTAAAATTTTTGTCTCTACGAATACCTTATTTTTCATAATTTATAATGCAGGTTTCCTTACGAACGAATTAACAAAAAAAAGCGGGACTTCAAACAAAAAATTTAAATTTTTTGGAAAATAATAACTTGTTTTTAAATAAATTCGATATTTTTTTTAAACTGTAAAATTAAGAATTTCTTTTGAATCAAAAAAATCAAAAATTTCTTTTCATTTTGAATTTGTTTGTTACAGTGTATAATTATTTCGCCAACTGCTTGGCGAAATTCGTGTAAGCTCTTGAAAGACTCTGTACAAATTATACTTACATACAATACTGATACAAGATTTAAACCATATATTTATATAAACATATACATATATAATTATAGATAACAAATATGTATGTACATGCTACATTTTGGACTTAACCTTTGATTGTAAGTATTAAAGGCCTGAAGGTACATACTCATTTAGCAGCGGTCCCACAGTGAGTGGTGATGTTGAGTGTCTGCTCTATTTAACTTCATTTTTTTTGGGTTGAGCCTGAGCCTGATGAGTGTATATATGTTTTTTGCAGAGGTTATATAGTACATAGAAATATATATATATGTATATGTATATATCATACAATGTAAAATTTTTTTATATGCAAGTCCTTATATAATTTTGTTCACGAAAAAACTTTCCACCTCTGACCAACTGGAAATGAAAGACCATATCCAGCATAATATTCGGAACTCACAGCTTCACAGCGTTGCAGATAGCCAAATATTTACAAATATTCATTTCCTGCGCATATCCTGTGCATTTGTCCTTTTTAAATGATGTTGCGTATTTTATTTCATTTTTCGTTTTTAACATTTTCAATTTTTATTTTCGATTTTTCATGCGTGCAAATACTTAATTAACACACATGTAATGCATTACAGGGTATTCCTTCAACATGGATTGATCAGCGTAGTCACCCATTCACACACATGTAGAAGCTGGCTCGCACGCATACAAACAAGAACGTGTATCAGCGATAATATTTGGGTATGAATATTCCGCCGCAGAGCGTACATGGTAGCGTGAAGCCCAAAATAATATTTGTTTGTAAAATGGCAGTTGGTCTCTCATTTGCCATGGCCATGTGCAGGCCTGTGCGTATGATATCACTACAACCATGCCGTTGCTAGCCTCTCCTTGCTTATTATCCTTGCGAGTCGTCATACAATTTTCGGTTTTTATATGCATTCATATGCCGTGTATAATGCCTTTGAGTTACCACATTTATATCACTTCACTCATATGCGCACACACACACACATGCAAATACAAATACTGTTGTCTATTTGTCAGTTTGGCTTCGGTTTTGTCTTTCCGGTTGCTCTGTTGATTGACAAGTGTTCATTTTAATTAAAATTTTACATTAAATTCGTTTTTGGCATTTTGGAAATTCTTCGCACATTTGCTTGCTGTTGTTGTTGTTCTGTAATTTCCACAATGCCCTTCGGCTTGGCAGTACTGTACTCGTCGTGTGAAGGTAGTAAGCAGCAAGTTTTGCACTGTGAAATGAGCGCTGGTGTCGTTTAGTGGGTAATGTTTCTGTGCATGTGTGTGTGTGTGTGACAAAGGGTTAAATTGAACTGTCTCCTTAATTAAATTCAAATTAATTTTCATATTAACTAATTAAATATTCATTTGAAAGTTTTCGGTTCATCATGCATTTATTATTCACATGCCTCCTTCACTATATTCTCTTTACTTTCGTTTGCATATTTGCATAAATTTATATGTACCCTCTGTTTATTTAAACTTATAGGCGGTAGAGCTCGGAATTTCCTTTATGTTTTCGTATTGGCAATTATTCGAGTGATCGTTTACAGAGTTGTTAAAATATGGTTGAAAGTTGAGTTTAAATATGAATAATGATTCGCTTTCTCACTTTATACCGCCTTTAAATGGAGAACCCAGAGGATATCTGATCTAAGACCGGAAGTCGGGAGGTACTTGAGCCATATGTACATAAATGAAGATACAATCTTCTACAAAAATGTACAACTGCTGCCGTACACCTATGACACCGATATCATTGGCCATAACAACCGCGCCGATAGTTTAGCTTTCTTCAGACTGGATTAGGAAACGAAGCAAATGGCCCTGGTAGTGAACGAGGGCAACGAAATATCTCGTGGCATCAAACAAACAGTCATAGCACTCGCGATTTGGAACCAGTATTAACAGCAATGTCAATGTCAGATTTGAAATCCAAAGCAGAATAAGTCTTGCTACTTTGCATTGATCTTTTTCAATTGAAAGTCCTCTCTCGACAAACAAAGACCAAACTCTACAAGTCACTTACACCCCGCCTCTAAGTTTGCTAGATCTCTTCTCAAAGTTGTTGAAATCGGATCATAACTTTTTTAGTCCCCATTTACGTTTGTAGCTGGGAAACATAAATTAGGTTTAAGGGTTGAGGTTCCATAAACTTCTTACAGTGGATCACCAGATCCTCATAAATCAACGAATGGTTTTGAGTTTACTACAAAATGTATTATGGCGGTTAATAACAATCCCAGCCAGTTCTCTATATTCGTCAAAGGTGTGTCTAACGAGATATTTCAAGCTTGGTCTTGAAAAAGCCGGCGATAGAGGAGGAGGTAACAAGTTGCTTCCACCTCGCTTTCCTTCACATAGCTTTGAAACAGGGCATCCAGAATATGTAGTCGGACCGCGTGAAAGCTTATAAGACAGTGTCTATAATTGAACCGAGATAGACTTTGCTAGCAGTTCGAAGGACTTCTTAATGTTTACTCTGGGCCATAGGGATCACACAGTCGCACAAGTTCTGATTACTCACCTGCGACTGCTAAGCTCAAAAGGCGTCCTCCAGAAGGTGCTCTCCAAGGTGTGCTTTTACCAATAGGTTTAGTGGAAAGTGAAACTCCAGAAGTAGTCAATGCGTAGGCTAATCGAGAGAATTCGTGAAAAACCTGGCCTAATCTCTGTTTTATATATTGGGTTGTCAAAAAAGTCTTGCGGTATTTTTATTGAACTTTCAATTTTTTTTTTTTTTTTGGATGGCTCATGCCCAGCTCTTGACCGATGCTACGGCTGCTACTATGCCGGTCTCTTTCGACCAATTCAGCGATTTTATCGCAATTTTCGACGACAGGCCTTCTGGAGCGTGGCGCATCTTCGACCACCTCTACACCAGAACGAAAACGTTGAAACCATCGTTGTGCGGTAGAAATGGAAACTGCATCGGGTCCATAAACTGCACAAATTTTATTGGCGACTTGAGATGCATTTTTTGCCTTTATCGTAGTAGTACTGTAAAATATGCCGCATTTTCTCTTTACTTTGCTCCATGTTTGCAACGCTATAACTCACGAACGACTTAAAAGAAAGGACAATGAATCAAACACTTGTTAGCGCGTGAAATGAGCTTTCCAAAAGGGTATAGCATGCGGCGAATAAAACTAGAACTACGCGCTTTCACCGCCAACTAGCGAAAATACCGCAAGACTTTTTTGATAAACCAATATACTTATCAAAATCCTTCGGCTCGAAGATCTGATGTTCGACAACTCTGTTGTTCACCAAGGAGTCTTTCCCTTTCTGTTCTTTTCAGAGGAAAAGTGATATACCTAAATACAGAACTGAAAACTTCGACGTACTCATCGATCGCGCTGGCAGGTATCACTAAGTTTTACCTAGCGCAACCGGAAGAGCTGATCGAAACTTCTTGCGATGAAGGTCCGATTCAGTGCTTCTAAAATTTATATAGAATTCTCTGACCAGACCTGCTCTGTTCAGGTTAAAACTAATATACCCATAATCAGAGAAGGAATGGTCACTAAGAAGCCTTAATTCACAGATTATAAGAGCTTTTTTCCTGGATGCCAAAGTGAGTTCAAGGACTGCTTTCCTGTCTGTAGTTACAAAATATTAGTTTCTCCTCTTATTAATATAGAAATCTTCACTTTTATATGAAATCATAAAGCACCTCACCTTCGCAGTTCTCCGACATCCTAGCCTATCCCAGCAGTCACAACAACCTCGTTGCTGAAACTCTTGTTAAATAAACTCGTTTTGTAGAAAATAGACTAGATCGGTTCTTTTAGCTATTATAAATATACGGATTTTAAAACTTTCGTTTGACTTAAAGCCACTTATCATAAGTTTTCTCTGACAAAACATCACAAGCAAATAAATTTTATGTGGTTGGAGCTATCGGTCGCTACCTTTTACCAGAAATGATGTTTGTCTTAAGCTACGGGTTATACTGAAAGGGAAGAAACTTATCCATCGATATTTTTTAATTTTTTTATATTATTTGTAATAGGTGGGTAACTTTTTCATAATAACTCAGCTTATAAATAATGAACCGACGACTTTTTCATGTTAAGTAAATTACCAAATCCAAAAAGATTACAAATTTACTTACCATTGCTCACAGGATTCGTATAAGTATATAAAATCCACAATTTTAACTCATACATACAAAGTTTTGTAATGTTAAATATATATATACAACACAATGTAGCCAAAATGCAAGTAAAGTCATTGCAAAAGTGCCATAAATTAGTGAAGTATAGAAGGTGTGGAAACTGAAATGAATAAAATTATGGACTTGTGCTTTATTATTTGCTGCGCCATATTTTCGCTCATATGACCTTTTTGTAAAGTCATTTTGTGGTAAAGAAGAGAAAATTGGTCTGGCGCCTGCAAGTATGCAACATACATATTTTGTTATTACAAATAAAAGTTGCTTATGGCGTGAACAAAATTGGCCAGACATCACTTTAATGAAGCTAATCAAATATTTGACGTTACCTTTCTTGCGTCGTAAATCCGACAGTAATTTTCGGACGAGAGAAAAAAAGAGAAAACAACCAAATTTTGAAATGAAAGTTTCTAATGGAGTAAAGAGTGAAAGTGGTTTAATGTGTCTGATTATTTTTATATGATAAGCATATTAACTAGGATACATATATATGTATATATAAACATGTATATGCTCTTCTAGGTGAGTAGAAAAAATATTAAAATTATATATGAAAGAGCTGTTATGCTTACTTGAAATATACGCGTGCACATGTCTAAGGAAATAACCGTAAATAGTTGCATTTACTTACAGATATGAGGGTATAGTATTTATTGCACCACATACATTCTTATATACGGAATTGTGTACGCGTATAAATAATAACGACAACATTTGCCTACAAAGCTACAATTTCTTCAGCTATGACAGCAAACGTAAGAAGTTTTAATGACAGTTCAGTATGTAGAAAAATCAATGTGATATGTAATGGTGTAATGATAGAGGAGTAAAGTAAATATTTGGCACCGTTGTATGCAGTCGGCGCTTTCTTCCAATTAAGGCATGACAAACTATTTGCTTACTTTTTGTACAATTTTTCCATGTTTAATTACAGGTAATTTCTTCTACGTTGACACAGTTCGGTTTTTAATTAATAATCAACTTATATGATTACAAAAGGGTTGAAATGTAAATGTAAGTCATTCTCGTAAGAGATTGATTGATTGATTATTACTTTAACTAAAATAATGACTGGCTGTGTATTGGCTTAATAATAAAGCATGACCAGATAAGTTTATGTCAAATACGTTCTCTTGTCGCTAAGACCTAATTGAACGAAGGGAACGCACTTGACGTAAACTTATCTGGTTATGCTTTATTATTTTGAATCCGTACCAATTACTGGTTGAAGGTGTCTCGCTTTTATACAGTTTTTATTCGAAATTCAATAGGTTTTGTAGATTGCAGAAACAATCTCCTCAACTCAAATAGTTGCCTATGCGGTCATAATCGAATTCAAGCAACTTCATTCACTTTTATTGTACAGATTTTTTATTCATAAATATTTGCCTAATTTTGTGTTGTCAAATTATTATTATGATTTTCAGAAGTTGGTTGTCATTCCTGTAAATGGTATTACATCGTAGTTATTTTGTTTACACCTGGGCGTATGAGTAACTTTTACACATATGTAGAAATAATGGGCATTGAAGTGAATTTGTAACTATTATGAGGAAATCCGTCATATAGATATATAGAGCTGTTTAGTCAAGGACGTATACCGATAAGTTCCTTAAATGGATTTACATATATTCTAAGGATATCTGTATATCTCGTATGAAGCTACCAATAATTTCTTTGAGAGACCAACTAGAATTAAATGCATTTATCTAATAGTTCGAACTAATGTCCCAGAGTCGAATTAAGCAACCACTCATTCGATTCCGAATTCCATGTAGATCATTTAAGACACAAGTGAATGCCCAGAAAAGGATTTAGCCGTATAAAACACCAAAAATATATATTAAATAATTTTGGATGACCGTAAAATGCAATTGGACGATTTAGAAGTCATTCTAAAGCTAATAGAAAAAGTAGATTATATTGGGTGACACTCGCGCTCACAATGGAGAAAATGTTTATCCGAACGCCCTTAACAGGTATAACCTTAAGAGACTGTCCAACGAAAATCAATTCACCATTGTTGAAAAGGGAATCAACACTTAGGCATATTTTCAAAAAGAGATCAAACGTGTGAAAATCTTCTATGGAAACGTCTAGTTATGAAAATTTGGTACTTTTATGTAACGAAAAGCAAGTCTGATTTACCAAAAATGGATTTCCTTTGAGGCGATATAACTTTTTTAAACTGTTGTTAAAGAATTCCTGAGGTAAAATCGTAAGAGATTTTTCTTAGCTATGACTGAGGATATTTTCTAAGTAAAGATTTTGTGGTAATACTAGCTGCGGAAGTATAAGTAAGACGCCCACTTCTCACCATTTTGTATACCATATGACTCCTTCTTTGCCAGGAAAATAGAAATATATTTTACTTGTCTGTGCCTTTTCGAAAGCTTGACCTAGCACCCGTATAACAAACATATAACATCCGCGTGACTTTACCCCATGTGATTGGCGATGCTATGTGAGGTACATTAATGAATCTCAGGGAAAATTTTATTAGTATGTGGCATGTTAATAGTATGTACTGCAATTGGCAAAAATCTATAAGATCGGGAGGAAAACACACCAACTTCCATATATGTTTACAATAATTTTCGTTTTTCTAACAAACCTTTTGAAAGAAAGTATAAGGAATTTATAAATAAGACGAAAATTTTTCAATCAACATCCAAATTTCTTTTTATCGCCTTCAAAGTAACATCCATTTGAAGCGATGCGCATGTGCCAAAGCTTTTTCCAATCGTTAAAACATTTTTTATAGGCACTTTACGGGATGGCCTTCAGCTCTCGCGTCGAATTTCTCTTGATGTCTTCAATTAAGTCGAAGCGTGTTTCCCGAAGTGGATATTTCAGTGTGAAGAATAAGAAAAAGTCACAGGAGGCCACATCAGGTGAATACGGCGCTTGCTCAATGATATTTGTTGAGTGTTTGGACAAAAATTCATTCATAATGATGGCTTTGTGCGATGGTGCGTTATCATGATGAAGAATCCACGAATTGTTGGCCCACATACTTGGACGTTTACGACGGATAGCGTCTCGCAAGCGCCTCATAACACTAAGATAATACTTTTTGTTGACGGTTTGACCAGTTGGAACGTATTCATAGTAGACGACACCACGAATATCGAAGAAAACAATGTGCATTACCTTCACTTTCGATCAGCTTTGGCGTGGTTTTTTCGGCTTTGGCGCGCCTTTGGGCCGCCATTCGGATGATTGCTAGTTCGTAAGTGTGTCATATTCGTAGACCCCAGTCTCGTAACCAGGAATTATGCGTTTCATGAAGTTGAGATCCGAATTGTTTCGATCCAGCACGTGTGCAGATACCTGCTTTCGATACCTTTTTTGAAGGAAATTCAGCTCTATCGGAACAAGTCTTGCAGCAACGCGTTGCATGCCCATTTTTTCATGCATAATCGTACGTACCCTCTCTTGTGACATCTCCAATTTATGGGTAATCTCTCTCACGCTCACATGGCTATTTTGGCAAAAATTTCTTTCAATCTTTCAACGTTGTCATTGGTCACACCCGTTGAAGGCCGTCTAGAAGGAGGCATGTCTTCGACGGTCTCCCGACCCTCCTTGAATACTCTGTACCACTCGTAAGTGCGCTTTTTTGATAAGAGCAGATTCATCAAAAGCGTTCTGCAACATTTTTAATGTATCGGTAAACGAAAATTCGTTCGCAACACAAATGAACAGTACACTGTATGCTGTGTCTAGGCAATAGACAATATTGAAACAGATTATTTGTGGAAAATGTAAATTTAGAGACCTGTGTACTGAGCGAATTTATTTACTTTAGATGGAAAAGCTAATCGTTCCCTGTGCCAGAATGTGTTCACCCTCTGCTCTGGTTGATCCGATACGAAAATATAATTTTTGTGTAGGGTTTGGGTTATAAGTGTTGTTCTTCTGAGCATTACACTGTAGAATATAGCGTGATTCGATCATATGGGAATATAAAAAAAGATAATGTGATGATTTCATTCATGTCAATTTTGACTGAGACACTCTTGAAGATAGCAGCATCTATATGTGTTACATACATATCATTTAACGGAATGCAGTTATTTCACCTGAAAGCATTTCAATAGTCGCGCCATTATCGCTTTGCTCGTATGCAGCTGCTTCCATTTGTTAAAATTACAGTTAACGAACATGCGCCGTTAACACACAATTTTTAAATCACATAAATGAATATCTGCATGCAGAAAATATCACTAACATATACATATGTAATATATGAATGGTACAGTGGTGGCACATATAATAGAGTGATATAAATGGCAAATTTATCATGTCACAAAACTTGTTGAGTATATGTTGCAGAAAACTTTAAATTATTTTTTTATGTTTAGTAAAAAATACTTTTTCTTTTATCAACTAAAATTTCGACTACAAAAATTAGGTGCCTCATTTCTATGTAAGCCACTGTTCGCTTATGGAAAATAAATAAACTTACACTCCCACTTATTAAGTTAATTTCCTTTTACATGCCGTTTTTGTGTGCTTTTGTGGTCGCACATACACACATGCATATATTGCACACATATACACTTAACGCTTACAACGCCATTGTTATTGCTGGCGTTGTTCACAAACGCTTCACTTTCAAGCACACACGCGCACTTCTGCATTTTTAATGTAATTTCTCTGCAAAATACCTTTGCGTGCATATTTAATTTAATGTTAAATATCAGCAGTTTTTTTCTGCCGTTTTTTGCTTGCTTGTTTTTCCTTTTTTTGTGATATCAGCGGTTAAGTTTCGTATAATTTTTGCCATTTGTAGGTGGCAACGCCATTCATTGGCGTTGCAGCCCACTTATTTATTAACGGTATTGCATGTGTGCTTTGCGTATATTTAATTTATTATTTATACAGTAAATGGTTATGAATATATATGCCGCATATATGTGAACGTTCATATATATTCACATGAAAATTTATAAATTGAATAAAGCCAGTTATCAAGAAGTTCTGTACGCTCCATTGCAATTGTTGCATATTTATAATATAATATTTATATCCTTAAGCAATTATATTTTCCATTAACTAAGAAAATATGGTATACATATATGTATTTTATAAATGTGTACCAAGGTGCCATTCTTTATACTAAAAATTGGAATGTTAGGTTGTCAAATATCTCCCATCCGCTTGTTTGTATTTTGAATTTCGCGGCCATGTATAAAGCGCTAGAGAGCTCGTATCTGGCAATACTATACTTCCTTGAAAACGAAGCTATGCATGATTACTTTGGATATTGCGTTCAACGATTATAGACGTGTAAACATTGAGTTCACTAACGCCGAAATTCGCGCTAAATTTTTCCTTCGTTAAAGGCAAATCCGCTAAAGAAGCGATCCGTGAGATTAATGTTGTTTTGGGGAATGGTACTCTATTACTTCGAACTGCGGACGAATTCGGTTTCGACGATTCAGAGCGGGTGAAAACGACATCTTGGATAAGCTATCCGGCGGAAGACCTGTGGCGACGAAAACATCGACTTAGACCGGCATGTGGCTTATCGTGACATCGCCCAGAAGATGGGAGTTGTTCACCAAACAATTTTGAACCATCCGCAGAAGGATGGATACAAAAAAAAAGCTTGATGTTTGGGTGCAGCATGATTTGACCTTCTGGACCGAATTAACGCCGGCGATGTGTTGCTGAAACGAACGAACTCGACCCATTTTTGAAGCGGATGGTGACTGGTGATGAAAAATGTATCACATACGACAATATCAAGCGAAAACGGTCGTGGTCGATGGCCGGTGAATCGTTTCAAACAGTGGCCAAGCCGGGATTGACGGCCAGGATTGGTGGGATTGGAAGGGAATAATCCACTATGAGCTGATCCCATATGGACAGACACTTAATTCTACCATTGACTGCGTACAACTGAACCGCTTTAAGCAGGCGATCGACCAGAAGCACCCAGAATAGGCCAACAGGAAGGGTGTAAAGGGTGATTTTTTAAGAGCTTGATAACTTTTTTTAAAAAAAAACGCATAAAATTTGCAAAATCTCATCGGTTCTTTATTTGAAACGTTAGATTGGTTCATGACATTTACTTTTTGAAGATAATTTCATTTAAATGTTGACCGCGGCTGCGTCTTAGGTGGTCCATTCGGAAAGTCCAATTTTGGGCAACTTTTTCGAGCATTTCGGCCGGAATAGCCCGAATTTCTTCGGAAATGTTGTCTTCCAAAGCTGGAATAGTTGCTGGCTTATTTCTGTAGACTTTAGACTTGACGTAGCCCCACAAAAAATAGTCTAAAGGCGTTAAATCGCATGATCTTGGTGGCCAACTTACGGGTCCATTTCTTGAGATGAATTGTTGTCCGAAGTTTTCCCTCAAAATGGCCATAGAATCGCGAGCTGTGTGGCATGTAGCGCCATCTTGTTGAAACCACATGTCAACCAAGTTCAGTTCTTCCATTTTTGGCAACAAAAAGTTTGTTAGCATCGAACGATAGCGATCGCCATTCACCGTAACGTTGCGTCCAACAGCATCTTTGAAAAAATACGGTCCAATGATTCCACCAGCGTACAAACCACACCAAACAGTGCATTTTTCGGGATGCGTGGGCAGTTCTTGAACGGCTTCTGGTTGCTCTTCACCCCAAATGCGGCAATTTTGCTTATTTACGTAGCCATTCAACCAGAAATGAGCCTCATCGCTGAACAAAATTTGTCGATAAACACATTTCGAACCGAACACTGATTTTGGTAATAAAATTCAATGATTTGCAAGCGTTGCTCGTTAGTAAGTCTATTCATGATGAAATGTCAAAGCATACTGAGCATCTTTCTCTTTGACACCATGTCTGAAATCCCACGTGATCTGTCAAATACTAATGCATGAAAATCCTAACCTCAAAAAAATCACCCGTTAGTACTCCACCAGCTCAACGCCAGACCACACACTTCGTTTATGACTCGTCAGAAACTACGGGAGCTCGAATGGAACATGAACATAGCGCCAAGTGATTACCACCTGTTCCTGTCCATGGCGAATGCCCTTGTTGGTGTAAAGTTGAACTCAAAAGAGGCTTGTGAAAAGTGGCTGTCCGAGTTCTTCGCAAATAAGGAGGGGGGCTTCTACGAGGGGGGTATTATGAAGTTGCCGTCTAGATGGAAACAGATTATTGAACGAAACGGCGCATATTTGAACTAAATCCGATCACTGTAACACTTTTTATAGAGCATTGAATAAAGAGCAAAAAAGCGGAAGGGAGATATTTGACAACCTAATATAAACATTCTCCGGATCATATTCCGTCAGAGATTAAATGTCATAACCATTGTGATAAAAGTGAAAAACACGAAAAGTGATTTTCGAAATATTAGGCTAGGTTATACTGGCCGGCCATCGCGCCACATATAGAACTACTGGTCCTTAGTTATGCCAGATGGAGGTTCAGTTTAATTTGTGGTGAAGAATTCGTCTCACTGGACGTTTTTGCAAAGTTTAAAAGCGACTTGCTGTCTAAGTTTGATACTTCGTCCAGTCCTTTGAAACCCGAAGCTTCTAGATACTTGAGTACAGATCTAGATAGTGCTGAACAAAAGAATTAGTTCCACCGTCTTTGTCATTTTAACTTCTCTGCACTTTCAGCATATATCACTTGTACTCATCCGGCTCGCAGTGATACCAGTAGATTATGACCTGTAAAGAGACCAACCGTCCAGCAGTCCTTTCGAGACCATATAAGTAAGAAGTAAGCGAGTTATTCTAAGCATCTCTGCACATGGTATTGACGATTCTGCATATACTTAGGGCATTCATTTCATCTCGTGGTCCTCTACTCGTTCGGTAGGCAGACGAATGACACTTTTGTCAATCTAATCAGCTGCTCGTTTTGCGGAACTTCTTTGTGGCATGAAATTCAGTACGTATGCAGCCACTTACCGGCAGCTGCTACATCTACTACTTCCCTGCTTCTGAGGATACAATGTGAAATTATTGCCTTAATTGCTGCTTTGCTATGGGCGTTTCTATTTTTTATTTTTGTGATATTTTCTGTGATGTTAGCTATCTCGGCTATGGATGATACTACAGTAATCCGAAAGCTTAAAGGGTCGTATAAGATCCAGTTTCGGACTTTATTTTTCAATTGCATACTCAGTCCAAAGTAGAACCTGTTGGCAAGAGTGGCTCTTCGTTGTATTTCCAGGCTGACAACAATAACGTGCGAGCCAAGTCGGGAATGAGATGACTGTTTGTTTGCTGACGGCTGCTGACGCTATCTCCAAATGGTGCACTTTCATTGTCGTTCAACAGGCTGGAAAAGTCTTCCCTCTATAACTTTGGTATGCTCTGAACATCAGCCTCTAGATCACCACTTTGGGTCCTACAAGAGAATGCACGGGTTTTGAGACCTTCCGTTGGTGGCCGCATCTTTTCGCAGAAACACTTCAGTCTCTTTCTCTTTTTCTTCATATGTGTCTCGCTTACCTCTTCAACTCACGGAATCTATCCTATCCCGCTCGATCGCGCCATTGCGAGGTAGGCTGTTCGCTTAGCTGACGGTTGTGATAGGAGCTTCTCAAGGTCGTACCTTCCCTGTTTTTACTGACGGGTATGCTATGCGCGTATCCTCTCTGAAACAAGATAGTGGTCCGAGTCCGTGTTAGGCCCTCGTCAAGAACACTGTAGACATGCCGTCCATCTATCACAACATAATTGATCTAGTTTTGAACTTTTCGATTCGGAGACAACCAAGAAGCTTGAAGAATTTTTCTACGCTGGAATCTAATACTACATACAACCATGGAGACTGAATTTTCCAGCTATTGTTCATTGCCCACCCTAGCGTTAAACCGCCTATCACACTTTTTACATCGTGGCGGAGGCAGTCGTCTCGGTTCTTGTCCCGGCTATCACATTTCTTGGAGGACTGTGATATTAGCCGCACCTTCCCAATTAGGTGACCTGGTTTCTACTTGATCGCTAAGCGAATTCAGACTTATACGCATTTATATAGTGAGCCGCTTCTTTCAAGACCGACACCCACTCACAGTCGTATCTCTGGTGAACAGACACTGCAATTAAAATGCGGATTACAACAAAGCCTACTTCCCATATATCATCCATTTTAAATTTATTTTTATTATTTCACTTGCCAGCATACAAATCTAAAATCAATTTATATAACGAGACAAAACTTTGCACGAATAGTGCCTGTAAAGCATGCCAGCTTATGACCAAAAATTAATCAATTCGGACCAAAACTGTTCAGTCCCCTGGGTACCGAATATGTAGACCACTGTACCTATTTATTTCAAATTTGCAGAGAATACTTTACTGATAATGGTGTTTGAAGATAAAACATTGGTTGGATTGGGTCCATGTTTCCTTTAGCTCCCATATACCAAATTTATATATATTTTATAACTTCCAGATGATGTTATACCGCATATATCGGCAATATATAAATAAGTTAACTCAATGAAAGTGAGATAGCTTGATTTACTTATAACAGTGTACCTTTGTGCCTAGAATAGGTTCCATCCAGATTCAGGACAGTTCTGACAAACTCTAGCCCTAATGTCATAGGTCCCAATATATCCGAGTGACTGCAGTTAATTTCAGGAATTGGATATAAAGTAGTAAGTATTTTAACTAGGATCCGGCAAAGTAATTATCCACTATTAAAAGATTTCTTAACATTTACTGTGGAACTTAAACTTTTATATTCCATAAGATTAATACTTAAATGGTTATTAAACGTAGGACAGGGTGGACAAATTTTGCCACGAAGTTTGTTACATCCAGAAAGAACCGTCCGATACCATATAAAGTATATATGTATGTATATTATAGCGGGTCGGTTTACAGGGCGCCAGAAAGAAGGAAAATCGCATATGCGTAAAATGTTCTGCGGATCATTCTGAATAACTTTCCCTTAGAAACTATGGGTCTAAAACCGATTTTCAGCCAGCGAGTGGGAAGGCGAGGCTGATTTGGAAAGGTGTTGGTTTCCGTGCCGCCGTAGCTGACGTTTTTCCTTGTTTTTTTTTTATTATTTAATTTGCAAGCAACTTTATTAAGCATATTTCATGCAGTTTACATGCACCGCATTAGTTTCGCATCATTTATTAACTACTTAAAAATATACTTACAGCTGCCGCTTAACCACTTTTATTTTGCCTTCACATTTTTTGAGCACTTTTCAGTTCCAAATTATACTTTTTCCTAAATACAAACATACACATATATATTTTTTTTTTTTGTATTTTAGCAAACGCATAAAAACGCAACGCTTGTTGAATGAATCTGGGGAAAAACCAAATATACAAACTAACCGCAGTACCTGCGCTACCAGCACATTACAACTCCTCCCACCCAACTAGTTACATAGGTATTCCACTCCACTGGGGCATTCATAGTCGTAAAGTGGCGCTACTTATGCGGTGCGCTGACCTTTTCCACTGAAGCAATATTTTATTTTAGCTCGCTACGCACACCAACACACACACACTAACCAGCTTTGCTGCATACACTCACACCAACTCGTTGTACGAGATTTGGTTGTTTTATGGCGCTGCCATTGCCACTGTGGCATGTGTTTGTTGGATTTAATCACGTGAGACGTAATAATTTGCTTTTAACTGCTTTTTGCTTGCATACAACACTCGTCGACCACTCGAGCGGTCAGCAGAGCTTAGCAACATACAAATTTGCGAACATAGTGGAATGAAGTGACCAAAAAACCAAAAAAAAAGGAGAAAATAAAAGGAAAAAGCAAACACCAGAAGAAATGGTTTGAAAGTAATGAGTGCAGAGCAAATGAAAGGAGGAGAAGAAATTAAAGAGAAAATTGCAAAAATATTATTAATGCCCTATGCAAGGACGGTAGAGCACCTTCAACCAACGTCGCAACTGCTTGCCGGGCTGCCTTGTAGTTTTGCTGAGGTTGCTCATACGCCATGGGTAGCTTACTTAAAGGGTTAGGCGGTTGGTAAAAATACATATATATTTATATATATGCAAAAAATTGCTAATTTATATACATAAAAATTTGTATATATATACAAATTTGAGCTATATATACATATATACATACATACATATATCTTATGTTGCTTATAGTATACTCTTAGTCCAGCTATTGTCCACTCGGCCGCTTACACTCTAGGTTAGAACATTGGCCAGCTGTGTTGGCAGTGAAAGGTAATTTCCTTGCTTGTTTCTTTTGTTGGTTGGTGCGCTGGTTAGCAGCTTGCTGTGGTGGTTTAACTGCTGCCGGGCGGGCACAAAGTTTGCGGTATAAACAAGCGCGTTGCCTCATTTTTCATTTATAAATTTATTATTAAGTAACTAGAAGTGGGAACAAAAACTAAACATAGCAGACAACTACATACAAATGTATTTTCATAGAAATTCGGCAAAACAAAAAATATGTTCTACATATATATTATATTTTCAATACCGAAATTTCTAGTTATGGGCTTCATGTAGTTCGACTGAAGCTGCTTGCTAGAAAATCAACGTGGCAGTCGACTTGGGTATGAGTATATAAAAAAAGAGAAGGTCTTTCTTCTTTTCTGGCCTTTGTTTAATCGTTTTAAGTTCTTGAAGTAACAATTTAATATTGATCGTTCAGTTCATAAGGCAACTCTATATGGTACTATTGTAGTGTGATATGAACAATATATTCGAAAATTGTACCATTGTCTCAAAAAATAATATGTGCCAAATCTTGTATAGATAACTCATAAAATTTAAAATATTTGCACTCAAGAACTTTATGCTGCATTAACAGCCTATATTGCGGACATAAGCTTCAATGAACCGATCTGAACCATTTACTGTGGAATTAAAGCTTAACGTTAGAAAACATTCCGTGCGAAATTTTGACATGATATCTTGTAAAATTAAAAACGACGAACAACATGCAGAAAGACCAACAACATCAATCACATCTGATGGTCAACTTGTCAGTAAAAGAAAATAGCATGAGAATCGCCGATTAGCAATCAGAGTTTTGACAGGAAATTTTTGGAATATCGTACTATTTTAAAAGACCACTTGGGCCCTAGAAAAGTGAAATCACGTTTGGTACCAAAAGCACCAAATTTTTACGAAAAACGGACCCGCATTAACGTCTGCAGAGGTATGATTTCCGACTACGGGGGTGCCATGAAATATATTATTACCGGCGATGAGTCTTGGATTTGTGTTCACAAACCGAAAACAGACGATGTATCGACCGAATATCGTGAAAAAAAGGATCCAAAGCCGAAAAAAACACGACAAAGTAGCTCAAAAATCAAGGCTATGTGACAGTTTTCCTCGATTCGAGGTCCGAATTCCTTCCGATACGTCAAATTGTCAACAAGGAATATTATCAGAGTGTTATGCGACGTTTGTGCGAAGCTATTCGTAAGAAGTAAGGAAGAGCCAAGCTCGGGTCCAACTGAACATTTTATACTCTTGCAACTTACAAAAATCAAAGCCCGAGAAATATTTCAAGGTGTAAAACTTCAACCATAGGATCGAAATCCAAGCTATTTTATCTAAAACTTCTATATTGACAAACACATAAGGTTTATTAAGAAACGAAAATCGTTATACGTATTATCTGTTTTTCCAAATACCGCGTACCACTAACATGCTACATACTAAAAAACCAATCGTATAGAGTAAAGTCAGACGGATGTTTAAAAATCCTGATATTGGTAACGGCGGGTAAGTCAAGTTTTCGCTCATTTGCCTGATTTAACTTCGCGTAACTTCTGGCTATTCAACAAATTCTCATGACCACTCCGAAGACACCGCTTTGACACAATTGAGGATTTTAAAGCTCGAAAGATCGAAGAAGGCCATCACGACGGAGGATTTTTCCAAGTGATATGATGATTGGAAAATTCGTTGGCATACGTGTATTGCAGCGGAAGAAGACTACTTTGAGGGAGTTGAAATGTACAAAATTCACCTTTCAATTAAACCCATTTTTTTCAAAACTTTTTGCCCACAGGTGCCCTGCGATGCTCTGTGTCAAATTTCAGTTTAATATTTCAATTCAGTGCTAAGTTGTGGCACTTTATAGGTGTTCGGTTAATGTCGATTTGTGGGCGTGGCAGTGGTCCGATTACGCTAATCTACGAACATGTAATTTCTTTGTACTTAGAAACCTGTTTACCTAGTTTCATCGAGATATCTCAATTTTTACTCAAGTTACAGATTGCATGGACAAACGGACGGACAGACAGACAGCCAGACCGACTTCAATTTTTCTCGTCATCATGATCATTTGATAATATATAATCCTATATTTATCACGCTTAGTTTAAAGTGATACGTACTTACTTTCCGTTAGGTGAACTCTGTAGCAACTGGTCGCAAGAGTATACTCGTACAAACGAAGAAATTGTGTAAACAAATCGCATTAGTACATATGGCTGGTCTTCTGAAATTTGGATTTAAAAAAAAAAATCTAAAAAAATTTATTGCAAAACAACGTTTGTTAGTTAACTCATAACATGCTTGTTTTATATCTTAAATATTTGTATTATGTTAAAAGTATTCCGACTAAACCGCTTATTATAACTTTTAGCGATTTGACCTGTGCTACATTAGCCAGCTTTAACACGGTCACGGCAACTTTTTAAAAACTTTTTAACCACAAATATCGTAAGTTATTGTGGTACACTACGTCGCTTTGACTTCGCTTACGACTTTTAGTAGCGTTGCCATTAAATTAGTCATAAATTTAGAAGAGTAAATTATTTTAGAAAAAGTTTGTTTTTCTTATATTGTATAGAACAGCAAACAAATTTTCGCACAAGGGCGAGTGCTATGCGAATTTGCGGTTTTCACAAATATTTTTCTTGATAAGGAATTAAAATACGATTTATGTTTCTTAAAGCGTACCAACTCGATATTATATTTTAGTATTTCAGTAAGTGTTAGAGAGTTGGTTTGCAAGCCAGATTTATTGTGGAGGAAATATAAAAACAATAACGGCTAATTAGTCAATATGAACAAACTAAAAGTGCGCAATTTGTATGTAATACTCGCCTACATACTAAGTCAACTGATCATAAACAACAAATTTCTGTTGGCGCACACTACCGAATTGAAGTCAATCAAAACTGCTGTTGCACTATTCTCCACTTGGCCCCCCGATTGCTATAAGGATAAGAATACTACTTGTGTTTGCAGTGAGAATCTTCAGTGTCATATTGTCGACGGACTCAATTCTATTTTTATCAACTTTTTTTCAAACACGCGGAAACTCGTCGTAATGTGTAAAACTATAGTCACAGAAACTTATATCGATTTCCTACTCAAACGCAAATTTCAGTCAACTTTACTTAAAACACGTCATATTGGAGTGATAAATTGCATAAATTTCACACACGAAATGTATATGAATAACATAGAGTGGGTATTGCTAAAAAATTTGAATGAGGCGAATAAATTAACACTAGTCTTTAACATTGACCTTGCGCCCAACTCAAGGGTCAATTTTAGTACAGAATGGAAAGAAACTAACCTGCAATTGATTTTTAAATCAAATCGAAATGAAATCAGGGAAGCAGATATTATAAGCATATTCACTGACATACTTTATGAGGATAATCAAGTGGAAACGCTAACGTTTAGCGTACAAGGTCTAAGAAACCAGTACATATCGCTGCCACACTTGACGCAAACATTCTTTATGCTTAGACATTCCTATGCGCTCAAACAGCTGAACTTAGCCAGAAATAATATACGAATTTTGGACGCATATACGTTTGTAGGAGTAACGCTATTGAATTATCTGAATTTGAGCCGTAATGAAATCAAGGAATTGCCCGAAAGTCTATTTGCATGTCAGCGTCAACTTTTAGTACTGGATCTGAGTCACAATTTATTGACATATTTAAAGCCACACCTTTTTGATCACACTCCTTGGCTATGGCAGTTGAAACTTGCTGGCAATCACCTGCACGACATCACAAATCTTATGGAAAATCTGAAACCGTTGCTTTATCTACATAGACTAGACGTAAGCCAGAACAAACTGCAAACAATTTGGGGCACCGAGACGTCCATCAATAGAACGTCAATGTTACTGACAAAATTTCGATACAGCATGAGTTGGGATTTTGGCGAGGGTCTTTATTATATTACCAAGTTGAAACCAGAGAATCACGAAGGTGGCGAGATTAACTCAACAGTAATCAATTTAAGTGGCAATAGTTTGCGCGAATTCACGTTGGATTGGCTTGTATTTGCGAACATTACATGCCCTTTTGAAATAAACCTAGAGCACAATTTGATTGAAAATATTTTTGCTTTACAAAAGACTGACGATTGTGCACTCGAACTCAAACTTACTGGTAATCCGATCGTGTGCGATTGTAAATTGGCTTGGATTTACAGTGAAAACTATCGTTCGTTGCTCAATGGTTTACAGTGCGTTCAGACGTCAACCAAATTAGTAAAAGATCTCGCGCAGCTGGAACGTAATGAACTGTGTGCTTGGGAACCTGTAATGTGCCCCAGAAAATGCAATTGTTACACACAATTTGAATTCTTGCACATCAATTGCAAGGGTGCGCAACATATCGAACAGCTCCCACGCCCCGAGCAAGTTGGGCTCAAGACTTCGGTACTCGATATTAGCAATAACAATTTCATTGAATTGCCGCTAAACACCACCTTCGGCTATGGTAACGTTTCGAAACTCAACGCGTCGCACAATCAAATCACGAGCATTAATATCAGTCAACTACCAACCAATTTGACGGTTTTGGATCTACGAAATAATCACTTAAAATCTTTAGATGATGAATTTTTGCGTACATACCTCAATGACAGCACAAAACTACAATATCTCTATCTAAGTGGTAATCATTGGATTTGCGACTGTTCCACACAAAAATTGGTGTACACCATACGTACACATCGGACACGCATATCCGATGCCGACCAGTTACTCTGTTACTCTACTACTCTTCTGAATGATACACTCCTAATAGACAATGTTAGAGAATTGTGTCCAACTCCTGTTAATGTTGAATATTATCAAAACATGAATACAACTGTGATTAGTGTAGGGTTAACCATTATTGTTTTACTTTGCATTATCGCACTCTTCTATAAATATAAATTAGAAGTGGAAGTCTGGTTATATAGCCACAACATGTTGAGATTTTGCATTAGCGAATGTGAGTTGGATAAGCATAAAACATTCGATGCATTTATTTCATATGCACACCAGGATGCAGACTTCGTCAACCATACATTACTGCCGCAACTCGAACAGTGCGAACCACCATTTCGTGTATGCACACACGAACGCAATTGGCTGGCTGGCGCTTATATACCTGAACAAATCATCGAATCGGTGGATCAGTCGCGTCGGACGATCATTGTGCTTTCGCAGCACTTCATCGAGTCGGATTGGGCACGCATGGAGTTTCGCACAGCACATCAGTGCTCGTTGAACGAGGGTCGTGCCCGTATAATAATGATTAAATATGGCGAAATCACGAAAACTGACTTATTGGATAGAGAACTAAGAGCATATTTGGATATGAATACTTATCTGGATTGGCAAGACGTCGGATTTTGGGACAAGTTACGCTACGCCATGCCACATAAAAGGCGTGGAGAGAGGAGTTCTGATATGTTAAAAACTAACGGCAGAATGTATGTTATGAGACAAGTTGAGGTGAATCGGTTGCGTGAGGAAATTGTTTAAATTTGTCACAATTCGTTTGCGGTAAAGAAAATTGGTTGCAGGATGGTAAGACTTATCAGAAAAACATACAAGTATATTTATGAAATATATTACATTTAATTGCAGTTACTTTTTGAGATCTTCCGATTCTTCTGTTACACAAATAGTACTTCAAAGTGTTGCTACTAAGAGAAAGATTGAAGATTGATGTAGTCTTGGCCAACGTGCTTACCAACCAGTGGTCATCGCATACACTCTTCCATCCCTTTATATTATATATCAAGTAAATATTTAATAAATTTTCGTGTATAATTAATTAAAAAGCGCACAATTATATCTGTTTATATATACAAAAATTATTTACCAAACTATTTCAACAAGAAAGAGAGCGTAAGTTCGAGTGCAAGGGAATATTTCATGAGTAGTATGGAAAGGTGCAATGCTTAAATGCAATGAGGTAAGGTACTGTCAGTTGCTGACCAAAATTTAAGTCAAACAAGTAATGAGGGTACCTAATATTCCGCCAAATCCAACTTAATACAGACGATTGTGAAAAGTTACGATTGGATTTGAATTTTGATTTTTTGTTCATAAGGTGTCATACAGTAAAGGCATTTTTGGTGTAAAGTTTCATCCCGTTATATTAAACGCTTCTTCATTTGTGTACTGGAAAATTAAAGAATCAAATGGAAGTTCAAATTGTGGTATATGGGAAGTAGGCATGGTTGCAATCCGATTACGGCCACTGCACTGTGATATCCTAATATGATAGAGATATTTGTCGAAATGGGTTGGTCAAGTCCCGAGAGAAAGGGTTTCACCAAAAAGTTGGCGGTGCTACGCCCATCATCCAATTTTTACTCGGGCTCCTATAAAGCCTTCTTATATCCTCTCAAAGGTAGAATTTAATGTCTCTGGTCTATTCAGACATTGACTTATCGCGCTTTTAATAGTTAACAGTACCCTTATATGGGGAGTGAGCGGGGTCATCCTCCGATTTCATCCATTTTCACACTATGGATAGAAATTTCTACAGGATTTGTGCTTAGGTTGTAGTAGCTCAGGTGATTTAGAAGACATACACATGAAACTTATTAGAGGGCGGGGCCACGCCTACTTTTTCACGAGTTTTTGCCCACAGATGTTCTTTGCTCTTGCTATCCTCTGTACCAAATTACAGCTTTATGGGGGTACTCTCATTTGAACGCATACATTTTACCAGTTTTAGGACAATTTTTTTTTATGCGACAACAAAATTCAATCATTTTAAATTTTTAATATATTTTTATTTGCATTTTGAAATGTACAAAAAAAAGATTTTTTCGTTTTTTACATTTTTAATATTTTTTTTTTTTAAATCAAAAAAAGTAGTTCAGTGGTAATGGTGATGGCTGTTCATGTTGTCTGAAATAAAAAAATTGAATGTATTATTATTCAGTAGTTCTGCGGCTATCATCCCTACCAAATATAATCAATTTCTTAAAAAAAAATATCGAACTTCCAAAAAAAGTCACGAAAATCTTGTTTTTTTTCGTTAAAAACCGTTTAAAAAAATATGAAAATATTTTCGAAAATAAAAAATTCTGGTAGGGACGATAACTATAAATGAGTAGAAGCACATATGTAAATTTTAAAGCAAACGGTTGAATACTTTTTTTTTAGGACCGTGACAGTTTCAGAAACCGACGATTCGAGAAAAATGCGTTTAGAAACGTAGCAGCTGCAGACTTGTCATGGCGCCTGATAGCAGTCGCTTACGACACGTCGGCGACTATGAGCTGTAACTTATCGAATACTATGAATTTTGGTCTGCATATATATAAAATATAAAAAAATCGATGTTTCGAGGCGATTACATGAGAATATCCCCTTATAGTTTAATTTTGTCTTAGTTATGGCAGTTTATGTGTTTTCGGTTAATGGCGATTTGTAGGCGTGGCAGTGGTCCGATTACGCCTATCTAAGGAATCGAAATTTTTTTTGTATGAAGAACACATACCAAGTTTCATCGAGGTATCTCAGTTTTTACTGAAGTTACAGCTTGCACGAACGGACAGACGGACACATATACAATCAACCGGATTTCAATTTTTCTCGTCATTCCGATCATTTATATATAACCCTATATTTATCTCCGAATTCCAATGGACATTCTTCTGAGTGCACACAATAAAACCGCTCCAAAGCGTGGAAGAACGCCACATAACCCTGGTGGGGGTTATGACGTTTGAATTTTGGAATGCGCATGGAATAAATTTTATTGCATATCTTAAAAAAAAGAACCATCAATAACGGCTAATGCCCAGCATTATTGAACTGATGCAAGTACGAAATCGCCGAAAAACGGTCGCCTTTGAAGAAAAAAAATGCGGTTACACTAGACAATATACCGTCTGACAAGTCAGTGAAAACGATGGCAAAAATCAATTAATTGGACTTCGAATTGTTTCTGCGTCCACCGTATTCTCCAAATCTGGGCCCGAACGACTATTTTCTGCTCTCAAATTTTAAAAGAATGCTTATTGGGAAGAAATTTTCGTCATATGAGTGGATCACCAAAACTTAGGCCTATTTTGAATTAAAATATAAATCGTACTACAGTACAAAAATATTATCAAAAGTTGTTGAAAAAAAAAACGATGTACGTGACCTAGCCGACCTTACTCCACCATTTTTGAATCAGTATTGGCACATGCGATGAAGGTACTGCATCATCCCTGTATTCTAATAGTACACACATAGATAAAAATGTTGGAGAGCTCCTCTTGGTCCCAACTCCAGACTATATGGTGGATGATTGATAGATCCAAATGCTAAAAATTACTTAGAAATTGAAATGGATGTTAGCTATAAAGATTGAAATCTATTAATAAAATTCTGTCTTCATAATTGTAAGTGTGACTTTTCCATGTTTTGAAGTTTTCAAAAATTAATTGGTGTTAATGGGTATATCTTGTATATTTATCCAAATATATATTTAGTCTAACTCATATCCAGCCTGCGCTCCGGTGAAATGAAAATAGGCGGACAGTAATCGCAATAAAAATAATATGCTGACAGCAAATTTATTTATCGCCAGGAAATGAAAAAATCCGAAATCCGTTCGACTGTCAGTCCGTCCGTCCGTGCAAGCTGTAACTTGAGTAAAAAGATTTCTCGATGATACTTGGTATGTGCTCCTCGTACAAAAGAATTTCGAGTACTTATATTGGCGTAATCGGACCACTGCCACGCCCACAAATCGCCATTAGCCGAAAACACATAAACTGCCATAACTAAGACAAAGTTAAGCTATAAGAGGGTATTCTCATGTAATCACTTCGAAAAATCGATTTTTTTTTATATTTTGACAGCAGAACCTATGAAAACATGCTGTGAAAAATGAAGACCGAAAGTCATAGTATTTGATAAGTTACAGCTCATAGTTGCCGACGTGTCGTAAGCAACTGTTTATCAGACGCGAAGTCTACAGCTGCTACGTTTCTAAACGCATTTTTCTCGAATCATCATTTTCTAAAACTGTCATGGTCCTAAAAAAAAAGTATTCAACTGTTTGCTTTAAAATTTACATATGTTCTTCTACTCATTTATAGTTATCATCCCTACCAGAATTGTTTATTTTCGAAAATATTTTCATATTTTTTAAACGATTTTTAACGGAAAAAAACAAGATTTTCGTGCCTTTTTTTGAAGTTCGATATTTTTTTTTTTGAAGAAATTGATAATATTTGGTAGGGACGATAGCCGCAGAACTACTGAATAATAATCCATTCGATTTTTTTATTTCAGACAACGTGTACAGCCGCTATCACCATTACCAGTGAACTCCATTTTTGTGTTTGGGGACTACTTTCATTAAAAAAATATATTAAAAATGTAAAAAACGAAAAAAAAATTTTTTGTACATTTCAAAATACAAATAAAAATATATTAAAAATATATAGAGGATATAAGAAGGCTTTATAGGAGCCCGAGCAAAAATTGAATGATGGGCGTAGCACCGCCAACTTTTTGGTGAAACCCCTTCTCTCGGGACTTGACCAACCGATTTCGACAAATATTTCAATCATATTCCGATACCGCGGTGTGAAAATGGGCGAAATCGCACTGAAACCACGCCAACTTCCCATATGACAAAATTTTAAAATCCATTTGATTACTTAATTTTCCAGTACACAAATCAAGAAGCGTTTAATATAACGGGATGAAACTTTACACGAATAATGCCTTTACTGTATGACACCTTACGAACAAAAAATGTTCAATTCCAACCATAACACCGGCCGACAAATTAAAATTTTTTGAACGTTGTTAGTATTTCAGCCACAAATATCACCAATTTTTATTATTTTAAACACGAAAACACCTACATATTTGCCCTATCACATCAGATTTTTTTAAAAGAAGGAAAAAGCATTTTTTTCAAAATGTAAAGAAAAAATAAATAATCATATTACAAAAACATAAAAAATTACGTCTGGGTGTAGTCTTTTTGTGAGTATGTTCAGTAATATCACGTGTCAGTGATCAGCAGTAATCAGTCATCATGTTCACATTCCATCGACCTTGGTACCTTGTCTCCATAGTTTTTATGTCCTGGTGGAACCTTTTCCCTGCTCTTCACTGCAATCACCAAGATTATCAAGAAAAAAGTCCACATGTGAATCTAGAAAGTGGAGTTTTATGCTCATATTACACCCCAATTTCCGATACTTATCTAATAGAATTGCAACCTCATTTTTATAGTCGGGGTGTTTATTATTTCCTAGAATATTGTTGACAACATCTTTGAACGCCAGCCAAGATTCTGATTCAGTATTATTCATTGTAGCATCAAATTTTTCATCACCCATCAAAGATCTGATTTGCTGTCCATCGAACACTCCTTCTTTAATTTTGGCATCAGATAATCTTGGAAATTTTTAAACAGATATTTATAACTAGCATTGCTTTTATATAATGCTCTAACGAACTGTTTCATCATACCGAGTTTGATATGAAGCGGATGTAGTAAAATTCTTTCAGGATTAATTAAATTTTTTTCAATAACGTTTTTTGTTCCTACTTTGAGATTTTTACGAGGATTCCATTGTTTTTGTACGTCGTGCTTGTCTCGTGCTCTTCTAAGCCACTTGCACAAGAAGCATGGAAATTTTGCATATCCGACTGCTGGCCCAATATATAGTTATAATTTTTAGAACTCCACAAAGCTGCCAACCGTGTTTCCAATTTTATTTAACAATGTTTCTAAATTTTCATAAGTCTCTTTCAAATGAACAGAATGGGTGACTGGAACAGAAGCTCCGCTTTTAGACTCCGCTTCGAAGAATCTATAAAAAGTCTCCAATCTCCAGAATTATATTTTACTTCTAACTTTTCAATAAGATCGGGAATATTCTTACAATAAACTAATAATTCTTCCTGACTAATGAAAGGTACAAATTCTGCTTCACGTTTTCTATACCATGCAAAATATGTATTTGGAGCTAACAGATGTTCTGCATGAAGTCTAGATCCAAGAGGTTTATTTAGAAAGATTTAGTTGTCTAACTAAATCATTTAATTCACCTTGAGTAAATTTCTGTGGTTGATTTAAAATTGGTTCATAAACTTCCGTCGACTCTTGACGCTGTAAATTTTGTACTGATGATGTTGAACTAAGATCAGATATTGAGCTTGGAAAGGGCACTGGCATATCTGAACCATGTGGAATCGGCCGTGTAACTGAAGATACATTTGCGTAGACAATTTTATTTTTATTTTTAGCATTAAAACCTTTCACATTTGTACATCAAAAATAACAATCATCAATATGATTTGTTGTCTGCTCTCATATCTTAGGTCTACCGAAAGGTAGAGATTTTTATTTTTTGTTTATTAAACCTGGTATCAGGTATAATTCGTGATCAGCACTACCAAATTAGTGCAAAAAAATAATCAGAACTTGAACAAGGAAAATGATGTCGGCCGGTGGCCTATTGATAAAATATTACATTGCACTCGAACTTGCGATTTCTTTCTTGTTGAAATAGTTTAGTAAATAATTTTTGTATATATAAAAAGATGTAACACACACAAACAACACGAAAATTTATTAAATATTTACTTGAGATATAATAAAATTAGATTGACGAGTAAATGCGATCATCACTGTTTGGTGAGCACGTTGGCCAAGATTATCTCAATCTTCAATCTTTTTCTCAGTAGCAACATTTTGAAGAACCCTTTGTGTCACAGAAGAATCGGAAGATTTCATTAAGTAACTGCAAATAAATGTAATATATTTGTATTTTCATAAATATATGTATTTAGATTTCTTATAACTCTTACCAACCTGCAACTGTGGCAAATTTTAAACAATTTCATCACGCAACCGATTCATCTCAACTTGTCCCATAACATACATTCTGCCGTTAGTTTTTAGCATATCGGAACTCCTCTCTCCACGCACTTCATGTGGCATGGCATAGCGTAATTTGTCCCAAAATCCGACGTCTTGCCAATCCAGATAAGTATTCATATCCAAATATGCCCTTAGTTCTCTATCCAGTAAGTCAGTTTTCGTGATTTCGCCATATTTAATCATTATGATGCGCGCACGACCCTCGTTCAACGAGCACTGATGCGCTGTGCGAAACTCCATGCGCGCCCAATCCGACTCGATAAAGTGCTGCGAGAGCACAATGATCGTCCGACGCGACTGATCCACCGATTCTATGATTTGTTCAGGTATATAAGCGCCAGCCAGCCAATTGCGTTCGTGCGTGCATACACGAAATGGTGGTTCGCACTGTTCGAGTTGCGGCAGTAATGTATGGTTGACGAAGTCTGCATCCTGGTGTGCATATGAAATAAACGCATCGAATGTTTTGTGTTTATCCAGCTCACATTCGCGAATGCAAAATCTCAATATGTTGTGGCTATATAACCAGACTTCCACTTCTAATTTATATTTATAAAAGAGTGCGATAATGCAAAGTAAAACAATAATAGTTAACGCTACACTAATCACCGTTGCATTCAAGTTTCGATAATATTCAACATTAACAAGAGTTGGACACAATTCTCTCACATTGTCTATAAGGCGTGTATCGTTCAGCAGATTAACACAGAGTAACTGGTCGGCATCGGGTATGCGTGTCCGATGTGTACGTATAGTGTACAGCAATTGCTGCGTGGAACAGTCGCAAATCCAATAATTATCACTTAGATAGAGATATTGTAGTTTTGTGCTGTCATTGAGGTATGTCCGCAAAAATTCATCATTTAAGGATTTTAAATTATTATTTCGCAGATCCAAAACCGTCAAATTAGTTGGCAGTTGACTGAGATTTATGCTCGTGATTTGATTGTGCGACGCGTTGAGTTGCGAAACGTTACCATAGCCGAAGGTGTTGTTTAGCGGCAATTCAATGAAATTGTTATTGCTAATATCGAGTACCGAACTCTTGAGCCCAACTTGCTCGGGGCGTGGGAGCTGTTCGATATGTTGCGCACCCTTGCAACTGATGTACAGGAATTCCAATTGTGTGTAACAATGGCAGTTTCTGGGGCACATTACAGGTTCCCAAGCACACAGTTCATTACGTTCCAGCTGCGCGAGATCTTTTACTAGTTTGGTTGACGTCTGAACGCACTGTAAACCATTGAACAGCGAACGATAGTTTTCACTGTAAATCCAAGCCAATTTACAATCGCACACGATCGGGTTACCAGTTATTTTGATTTTGGGTGCACAATCGTCAGTCGTTTGTAAAGCAAAAATATTTTCAATCAAATTAAGCTCTAGGTTTATTTCAAAAGGGCATGTAATATTCGCAACTACAAGCCAATCCAACGTGAATTCGCGCAAACGATTGCCACTTAGATTTATTACCGTTGAGTTAATCTTGCCTCCTTCGTAGTTCTCTGGTTTCAACTTGGTAATATAATTAAGAACGTCGGCTAAAGCCGAACTCATGTTGTATCGAAAAATTGTCAGTAATTTCGGGACTCTATTGACGGACGTCTCGGTGCTCCAAATAGTTTGCAGTTGGTTCTGGCTTACGTCTAGCCTATGTAGATAATTCAGCGGCTTCAGATTTTCCAAAAGATTTGTGGTATCGTGCAGGTGATTGCCACCAAGTTTCAACTGCCATAACCAAGGTGTGTGATCGAAAAGGTGTGGCGTTAAATATGTCAATAAATTGTGACTCAGATCCAGTATTAAAAGTTGACTCTGATATGAAAATAGACTTTCGGGCAATTCCCGGATTGCATTACGGCTCAAATTCAGACAATTCAAATACCTTAGCGCTTTAAAGATGTTTGCGTCCAAAATTTTCATATTATTTCCGGCTAAGTCAAGCAGTCTGAGCGCAGAGAAGTTTATAATGAATGTGTGCGCCAAGTTTTGCAGCGATAAGTACTGGTTTTTTCGACCTTGTACGCTAAGCGTAAGCGTTTCCAGTTGATTCGGCATATAATGTGTGCCAGTTGGTATGCTTATAATATCAGCTTCCCGGATTTCGGTTCGATTTGATTTAATAATCAATTGCAGGTGAGTCTCTTTCGTAGTTAGACCATAAGATAACGTTGGTTCTGCAACAAGGTCGATGTTATAGACTAGTGTTAATTTATTCAGCTCATTCATATTTCTTAGTATTACCCACACAAAGTCATTCATATAGATTCCGTGTGTAAAATTCTTGCAATTTACCACTTGGAAATAACGTGTTTTAAGTAAAATTGATTGAAATTTGCGTTTGAGTATGAAATCGATATTAGTTTCTGTATCTTTAGAGTAACACTTTACCAACAGATACCGACGTCTTCCAGAAAAGGTGATGTAAATAGAATTGGGTCCGTCGACAATTTTACACTTAAGATGCTCACGGCTATAGCAATCACATGTAGTCTTCTCATCGCTATAGCAATCGGGGGGCCAAGTGGAGAACGGTTCAACATTAGTTTCGATTAACTTCATTTCGGTAGTGTGCGCCAACAGAAATTTGTTGTTTATGATCAGTTGACTTAGTATGTAGGCGAGTATTACATACAAATTGCGCACTTTTAGTTTATTCATATTTAATAATTTGCTTTAATTGTTTTTATATTTCCTCCACTATAATTCGGACTTGCAGACCAACTCACTTACACTTACTGAAATACTAAAATATAATATTGATCTGGTACGCTTTTAGTAACTTAGATCGTATTTTAATTTTTTATCAACAAAAATATTTGTGAAAACCGCAAATTCGCTTCACACTCGCCCTTGTGCGATAATTTGTTTGCTGTTTTATATAATATAAAAGACGCAAACTTTTTCTAAAGGAATTTACTCTTCTGTGGGCTGACTAAATCTATAGCAATGCCACTGAAATTCGTAAGAGAACTCACTATAGTGTAGCACAATAATTTGCGATATTTGTGGTTAAAAACTTTTTAAAAAGTTGCCGTGACCGTGTGAAAGCTACATTAACCACAGGTCAAATCGCTAAAAATTAAAATAAACGGTTTAATCAGAATGATTTTAACATAATACAATTATTTGAGATATAAAACATGCATGTTATGAGTTAGCTAGCAAACGTTGTTTTGCCATAAATGTTTTTTTTAGATTTTTTTTTAAACCAAACTTCAGAAGACCAGCTATATGCGCGTTTGCTATTTGTTTACTCACTTTCTTCGTTTGTATACTCTTGCATCCAGTTGCTGCAGAGTTCACCTAACAGAAAGTACGTATCACTTTAAACTAAGCGAGATAAATATATGGTTATTAGAGGACCCGTCCACGCTTTATTGTGGCTACTACTACTCCATCTATTTGATTTCTATTGGTTGAATTATATCTGATATTTAATGAAATATAGCATTTTTGTGAAGCAGTCTGTGTTAATTTACAAAAAACTGAATCATTAAGCAATTCGTGTGTTAAGAAAGCATTGCTTTTTGGGGTAAAATACTGTTGAATTTGGGCTCTGCACCAGAGAAGGCAACCGTTGAAAAGAGATTTGCTAAGTTGGAATAAGATGAAATGAGTACCGAGAACAGTTAGCAATTCGTTGTTTATTCGTTTAGATAATGAACTTGTGAGGCACCCACTTTGCACAGAGCCTTCGCCTCATTACTGCCTGTGGCCGGCATGCGTTAAATTTGGAGTAAAACAATTCATTTTTCCCTATGCCATGACGTCTTTGGAATATCTAAATTCATACAAAACATTCTTACCTATTTTTTATTTTTACAACAATTAATATATAACAGAATGTTCTTATATACAATGTTCGCAGCCTTCATTACACAATACAAAAATTTTTACTGTAGAGGTTACTCTTGAACGAGCGACATACAGTCGGCCATGTGAAAAACGGTCAGCGCTCAAATGTAGGCCTGCAACTTTAAGATTTGACCCTGCGATTTATTAAAGGTGATTGCAAAATATGTCTTTACGGGAAACTGTTTAAATTGAAAGGGTAAATCCGATGGTATCAGAGGGATTCGGGGAATCAATACATCTTCTCCGGTACCACATACTGTGAGTATTGTGCACTCTATCATGAAAGTTTTCAGTGATTTTACCAGCAAACAACCTAGTTTCAACACCATTTTGTGAGGAGGGAGTCCAGACAGGGTTAGAAATTTTTTATAAAAATTAATAGTTTCTTCCAAATCGAGAACAGTATCTACCGAGTAGTACACAAGGTGCGTTTCAAAGGACTTAAAGAAAACATAACAAATGGTTTTTCGGCAAAATCAATTTATTTTATTCAAAATAGTCTCCTTTTGCTTCAATACAGCTTTCTGCATGGTCCAATAGCATGTCGAACAAGTGTTTTAGCGCGTTGGCCGGTATGGTCGCGCACCAAACGCTTCAAAACTCCAAGGTAGAATACCGCGTTAAGGTTTTGACCGGGTGAAACAAATTTTTTATGGACAATACCCTTGGTATATATCATAAAAATAAATCAGCATTGTCTTCACTTTTGACTTCTCCATGCGCAATTTTTTGGGTTTCGGCTCGTCCGTTGCCTTCCATTCAGCACTCTGGCGTTTCGTTACGGCATCATTTTGGAAACACCACGTTTCATCACCAGTCACCACAAAGTAAAGAAAGTTTTTGTCCTTTTTGACCTCTTTAATGATGTCCTTCGGATGATGGATTCTGAGCAATTTTTGGTCGTCAGTCAATTTGTGTGGAATGAACCTTTTGTGAGCCCAATGATCGACAGTAAATTGATGTTTTGGAGATGCTCAATTCCATTTCCCTGAATTTCAATGATGATTACGTCTGATTTTTATGAATTCACGCACGGTTTCGATGGAATTGCCGGTGATCACGCATTTTGATTGGCCCACATGTTGATCGTCATTTGTGTCGTTGAAACCACTCGTGCACTCTGCTACGGGACAGGCAATCATCGCCATAAACTTGCTTCATCAATTGAAACGTTTCAGCAAAAGTTTTCCCAATTTTAAAACAAAATTTAATGTTGGATTTTTGTTCAAAGCTCATTTTCGGACGGATAACACAAACATACTGACACTTAAAACGCAATAACTTTACTTCCAATCGATGAAAAAAAAGCTTTCAGGGACATATGTCATGAAATTCTCACTGGACAATCGATAAAGAGAGCAGATTCTAACGCACTAGTCGACATATAGATGGCGCCACCAGGGGGCACTAGATTGAAAAATTCCTGTTTACTTTGGAACGCACCTTGTGTGACGAACCGCTCGAATGCAAACTTTGGTTATACAAAATTTTCATATTTTAACGCATTATACACGGTTTTATTATATGAATTTGGTTGTTTGAATGCAATTCGTTTATAGGCAAATTTCGCATTTATGCAAAAAAAATCAGCGAAACTAAATCGTTACCCAGAAATTTTAATCTGTTTTAAGCAAATTTTCCAACACTGAAACACTGAATTTATTCTATTGATTTATCGATCGTCAAACATATGATTTTGTGTTATGCTTGTAACAATGTTGAGTCGTGTTCTAATAGCGAAACAAAAAATTGCAGTTTTAAATGATTTAAGAACTTCGAAAGAACAAAAGCGGACCTGTCTTGCTTTCTAAAATACAGGAATTTGCGCTAAAATTAAATGAAGGTTAAGTGCTAGACCGTAGTTGGTTGCAGCGTTGATGCCAGCGAAATGCTCTTAACCTCTTTAAGATTTACGGGGAAGCTTGCGAAAATAACGGAACAAGTACAGCACCTTCATCTCCAACCCTTGACAAATTTTATCCCGATTTCATATTTAGTGTCATTCCAAATGGAAGCTACAAAGGCAAGTATCAGAATCCAAAGGGTTTCAAAACTCAAAAGCAACGCATCATTTTTCTGTTTCTATGCAATGCAACCGGTACGTATAAGCCTGCATATTCCATTGAAAAGTCGGCTAAGTCACGGTCCTTTAAAGGACAACTGCTACCGCTGTTATATTATAAAAATAGAAGTGATTGGATGATGAGTGTTATTGGGAAAAAATTCGAATAAATCTGAATCGAGATCTAGATAACCAGCAGCTATGTTTGATTGTTGATAATGCTCCTTGCCACAATATAGATGCGAAATTCTCAAACGTTACATTTGCATTTTTGAATAACAGAGCAGTAAATTGGGCTATAAAGCTGTAATTTGGTACAGAGGATGATAATAGCAAAGGGCACTTGTGCGCAAAAATTTTTGAAAAAGTGGGCTTCGCCCCGCCCTCTATTAAGTTTAAGGTATATGTCTCCTAAACCCCATATCTCGGGTCTTGACCAAGCGATTTCAACAGTATTTGGCAATATGAAAATGGGTGAAATCGGACTACAACCACACAATCATAACTCTTCACAATCGTCTGTATCCTCGTTGCTTATTTTGGATTTGGCGGAATTTTAGGTACCCTCATTACTTGTTTAACCCTAGTCAGCACCTGACAGTACCTTTCCTCATTGCATTTAAGCATTGTGCCTTTCAAGACTATGGATAAAATATTCCACTGCACTCGAGCTCACGCTTTTTTCTAGTGAAATTTAATACCTATAATTAAAATATTTAAGTCAATTATTTTTGTATACTATATATTAACAGATATAATTGTGCGCTTTTTAACTAATTATACAGAAATTTATAAAATATTTACTTGAAGTATAATAAAATGGATGTGAAGAGTTTATGCGATGACCACTGGTTGGTAAGCAGGTTGGTGAAGAATATCTCAATCTTCAATCTTTCTCTCAGTAGCAACATTTTGAAGAACTCTTTGTGTCACAGAAGAATCGGAAGATTTCAAAAAGTAACTGCAATTAAATGTAATATATTTCATAAATATATTTATATGTATTTTTGATAACTCTTACCATCCTGCAAATAATTTATTTTACCACAAAGGAAGTGAGACAAATTTAAACAATTTCTTCACGCAAACGATTCATCTCGACTTGTCTCATAACATACATTCTGCCGTTAGTTTTTAACATATCAGAACTCCTCTCTCCACGCACTTTATGTGGCATGGCGTAGCGTAACTTGTCCCAAAATCTGACATCTTGCCAAACCAGATAAGTATTCATATCCAAATATGCTCTTAGTTCTCTATCCAATAAGTCAGTTTTCGTGATTTCGCCATATTTAATCATTATGATGCGCGCACGACCCTCGTTCAACGAGCACTGATGCGCTGTGCGAAACTCCATGCGCGCCCAATCCGACTCGATAAAGTGCTGCGAGAGCACAATGATCGTCCGACGCGACTGATCCACCGATTCTATGATTTGTTCAGGTATATAAGCGCCAGCCAGCCAATTGCGTTCGTGTGTGCATACACGAAATGGTGGTTCGCAATGTTCGAGTTGCGGCAGTAATGTATGGTTGACGAAGTCTGCATCCTGGTGTGCATATGAAATAAACGCATCGAATGTTTTATGCTTATCCAACTCACATTCGCTAATGAAAAATCTCAATATGTTGTGGCTATATAACCAGACTTCCACTTCTAATTTATATTTATAGAAGAGTGCGATAATGCAAAGTAAAATAATAATAGTTAACGCTACACTAATCACCGTTGCATTCAAGTTTCGATAATATTCAACATTAACAAGAGTTGGACACAATTCTCTCACATTGTCTATAAGGCGTGTATCGTTCAGCAGATTAACACAGAGTAACTGGTCGGCATCGGGTATGCGTGTCCGATGTGTACGTATGGTGTACAGCAATTGCTGCGTGGAACAGTCGCAAATCCAATAATTATCACTTAGATAGAGATATTGTAGTTTTGTGCTGTCATTGAGGTATGTCCGCAAAAATTCATCATTTAAGGATTTTAAATTATTATTTCGCAGATCCAAAACCGTCAAATTAGTTGGCAGTTGACTGAGATTTATGCTCGTGATTTGATTGTGCGACGCGTTGAGTTGCGAAACGTTACCATAGCCGAAGGTGTTGTTTAGCGGCAATTCAATGAAATTGTTATTGCTAATATCGAGTACCGAACTCTTGAGCCCAACTTGCTCGGGGCGTGGGAGCTGTTCGATATGTTGCGCACCCTTGCAACTGATGTGCAGGAATTCCAATTGTGTGTAACAATGGCAGTTTTTGGGGCACATTACAGGTTCCCAAGCACACAGTTCATTACGTTCCAGCTGCGCGAGATCTTTTACTAGTTTGGTTGACGTCTGAACGCACTGTAAACTATTAAACAACGAACGATAGTTTTCACTGTAAATCCAACCAATTTACAATCGCACACGATCGGATTACCAGTTAATTTGATTTCGAGCGCACAATTAACAGTCGCACTGGAGAAGTTTTGTAAAGCAAAAAAGTTTTCAATCAAATTGTGCTCTAGGTTTATTTCAAATGGGCATGTAATATTCGCAGCTACAAGCCAATCCAACGTGAATTCGCGCAAACGATTGCCACTTAGATTTATTACCGTTGAGTTAATCTTGCCACCTTTGAAGTTTTCTGGTTGCAATTTTTTAATATATTTAAGACCCTCGACTAAAGCCGAACTCATGTTGTATCGAAAAGTTGTCAGTAACTTTGGTATTCTATTGAAGGACGTCTCGGTGCTCCAAATAGTTTGCAGTTGGTTCTGACTTACGTCTAGCCTATGTAGATAATTCAGCGGCTTTAGATTTTCCAAAAGATTTGTGGTGTCGTGCAGGTGATTGCCACCAAGTTTCAACTGCCATAGCCAAGGTGTGTGATCGAAAAGGTGTGGCGTTAAATATTCCAATAAATTGTGACTCAGATGTAGTATCAAAAGTTGGCGCTGATATGCAAATATATCCTTGGACAATTCCCGGATATCATTACGGCTCAAATTCAGACAATTCAGTTGCGTTAGCGTTGCAAAGATTTTTGCATCCAATATTTTCATATTATTTCCGGCTATGTCAAGATATCTGAGCGCAGTGAAGTTTTTAAAGTATGTTTGCGTCAAGTTTTGCAGCGATAAGTACTGGTCTCTTAGACCTTGTACGCTAAGCGTAAGCGTTTCTAGTTTATTTGGCCAATAAAGTATGTCAGTGAGTATGTATATAATATCTGCTTCCCCGATTTCATTTCGATTTGATTTAATAATCAATTGCAGGTTAGTCCCTATCCATTTTGTACTAGAATTTACCGTTGGCTTGGGAGCAAGGTCTATGTTATAGACTAGTGTTAATTTATTCAGATCGTTCACATTTTTTAGAGTTATCCACACTATGTCATTCATATAGATTTCGTGTGAGAAATGTATGCAATTTATCACTTTGATATAACGTGTTTTAAGTAAAATTGATTGAAATTTGCCTTTAAGTAGGAAATCGATATTAGTTTCTGTGACTATAGTATCACACTCTACCTCCAGAAGTCTTTCAAAAAAACTGATGTAAATAGAATTGAGTCCGTCGACAATTTTACATTTAAATTTCTCGCGACCGCAAACACAAGTAGTCTTCTCATCCCTGTGGCAATCGGGGGGCCAAGTGGAGAATGGTTCAACAGTAGTTTCGATTAACTGCATTTCGGTAGTGTGCGCCAACAGAAATTTGTTGTTTATGATCAGTTGACTTAGTATGTAGGCGAGTATTACATACAAATTGCGTATTTTTAATTTGTTCATATTGATTAATTTGCTGTTATTGTTTTTATATTTCCTCTACAATAAATCGGGCTTGCAGACCAACTCACTTACACTTACTGAAATACTAAAATATAATATCGGATTGGTACCCCTTAAGAAACTTAAATCCTATTTTAATTCCTTATCAAGAAAAATATTTGTGAAAACCGCAAACTCGCTAATTTGTTTATTGTTTTAGTAATATTAGAAAAACAAAATTTTTCTAAAATAATTTACTCTTCTGTAGGTTGACTAAATTTATAGCAACGCCACTGAAAGTCGTAAGCGAAGTCATAGCGACGTAGTGTATCACAATAACTTGCGAGATTTGTGGTTAAAAACTTTTTAAAAAATTGCTATGGCCGCGTAAAGGCTATATTAACCACAGGTCAAATCGCTAAAAGTTAAGATAAGCGATTTAATCGGAATGATTTTAACATAATACAAATGTTTAAGATATAAAACAAGCATGTTATGAGTTAACTAGCAAACGTTGTTTTGCAATAAATATTTTTTTTTTAGAAAATGTTTTTTTTTTTAATCAAAATTTCAGTAAATCAGCCATATGCGCTTTTGCGATTTCTTTACACGATTTCTTCGTTTGTATACTCTTGAAACCAGTTGCTACAGAGTTCACCTAACGGAAAGTATGTGATACGACATATGCAACGGGGCAGATTTTGACTGACACCACTATGGTAATCCTATCCAAAGAACAAAAAATCATTGCTGCGAAGAACAAAGTACTTCATATCAAGACGATGCACATTTGCATCTTCAAAATGTCAAAACATTTTTTATAAGCACTTTACAAGATGGCCTTCAGCTCTCGCGTCGAATTTCTTTTTTATGTCTTCAATTGAGTCGAATCGTGTTTCCCGCAGTGAATATTTCAGTGTGGAGAATAATAAAAAGTCACAGGGGACCATATCAGATGAATACGGTGCTTACTCAATGATATTTGTTGAGTGTTTTACCAAAGATTCATTCATAATGATGGTTTTGAGCGATGCATCGCGATGGTGCGTTATCATGATGAAGAATCCACGAACTGTTGGCCCACAAACTCGGACGTTTATGACGGATAGAGTCTCGTAAGCGCCTAATAACACCAAAATAATACTCTTTGTAGACAGTTGAAACGTATTCATAGTGGACGACACCACGAATATCGAAGTAAAAAATGTGCATTACTTTCACTTTCGATCGGCTATGGCATGTATTTTCAGCTTTGGCGCGCCTTTGGGCCGCCATTCGGTTGATTGTTGGTTCGTAAGTGTGTCATATTCGTAGACCCATGTCTCGTCAGCAGTAATTATGCGTTCCATGAAGGTGGAATCCGAATTGGTTCGATCTAGCATGTCTGCAGCTCCTGCTTTCGATACCTTTTTTGAAGGAAATTCAGCTCTGTCGGAATAAGTATTGCTGCTGCTATTTTTCATGCATAATCGTACGTTCACTCTCATGTGACATCTCCAATTTGTAAGCAATCTCTCTCAAGCTCACATAGCTATTATCGGCAGCAATTTCTTTCGATTTTTCAACGTTGTCATCGGTCACACTCTTTGAAGTCCGTCCAGAACGAGGCATGCCTTCGACGGTCTCCCGACCCTCCTTGAATACTCTGTGTCCAATTTCAGCACGCGCCGTTTGAAGGTTGTGCTAACTATAAATCCCATAGATTTAATACTGGTTTCGCAATCTATGTCTCAAGCTTTCAAATGATGCTTTATGAATTTTTTTTTCAACATTTTTTTCATTCATTATATATTCAAAATTTTATAAAAACTTAGTTTCTAAGTTTTGCAAATAATCAGGAATATTCCAAGCATTTACTTTTAAAAATTACGAGATTTTGTGTTGTTGCGCTGCAGCCCAGCTTCACACTTCCTTACTTGTACTTTCTCTCGAACATCAAAAGATGAAGGCAGAAATATTCATATTTGCTAGATGTAAAACTGGAACTAAATAAGTAAACAAATAAAATATAAGGATATATGCATTACTATACTTAGCGACAAGCCACCAACAGCGGCGCCGAGAACTGAACTGAGTGAAGTTAGAAGAAATATAACTTAAAATGGCAGTAACTGGCACTTTAACTATGAGGTATCTAGGTGTACCATTCTAGCGCAATCAACTGGGTACCTGTTTACGCTGCAGCATTATTTCAAGCTACAATAATAAGAATAAGAACAGCAGGAATAAAGAGGGGCGCCAGCGAAGAACAATAACAATTGTTGTTGCAACCGCCGTGAAAAAGGCGGCAAAAGCATTTCAACAGCAGCAGTAGAAGCAGCAGTCGTTTGACCCAGTTTTTGGCGTCGACGAAAGGACCTCTTTCAGGCGCGCTCAACTATGTATGTGCCAAGCATATGTACTTTCGTCCGCAGAGGATCAACAACAACAACAACAAAACTAACAACAAATACTGCCGGTAAGAGTAAGAACAGCGGCAAGCTTTTAAAGCAAATATGCGCCGAAGACATTAAGCCAGGTGGCTGGTTGAAGGTGATTGCGTTGTGCGAAGGACTTCGAGAGCACTGCATTTGTCGCGGAAAGAGAATATGCGTGCCACTCGTGAGTGCTGTATACCATATGTATGTGTATGTATTATTAAGTAGTTGTGTGCTTGTGCATATACAGCTGCACTTGCTACTTTCATATATGCATTTAGGTAAGTTTCTATGGCCATTATGACAACTAATGTGGCGTGTGGCACATATAAGCGTGTATATACATGCATTTATGTCTGGTACTTGTACATATTTATATCTGCACGTTGTTAAAGAATTTACGGTTACGTTGCTGCATTCTACGTGTGCAAAACAATAATAACAAACGCCATTATAACCGACTATGTCTAACCAAATGAGCAACAACAAGCCACAAAACAAACCGCACGTACACAAATACAATAACAACTAAGCAGGCAGATGCATTTGTATATTTATGCATGTGTGCAGATATTTACATGCATAACTGCATTTGAAAAATTTGCGTATGTAGGCTGCTAAGGCAAAACGCTGTAATAAAAGCTTGCCACAAAACGTAAACAAATGCACATGCCAACTGGCATATGTTTGTACAGGTACATATGAGCATTAAACACCAGCAATAAACGATTAAGAGGTCACTTGGTTTTCCTCGCGTAAAAACAGTCTTTTTTGCAATTTTTTCTCATATAAAAATTGAAGTATATTATAAAAAAGAAATTCTGAAATTTTTGGAAAAAAATTTTTTTTTTTTTTTTTGTGACACCATTTCCGGTGACTCCTCGCAAGAACGATGCGCCCGCGTTCTCAAGATAACTCTTTACAGGATCATTTAAAGTGAAAAATAACTGTTTTAGTTAAAACCTTAGCTTAGAACTTAGATGAAGCGAAAAAAATTTAAAAATGTATTTTTGGCAGACATTTTTACAAAAAAGTGTAAATTTCAGTGAAAATTTTGCGACATTTTTTTCAGATAGTTGTAATCGAAAAACAAAATCGTTCTTCTAAGTCTTTAAGAATTGTATCTCAAGGATCTGTGTAAAATTTTATGAAGATTGGTTGCGTAGTTCTCGAGAAATCTTGCAAACGGACTTCAAACAGTCGGACAGTTTCGAAAAAAACGCGCTTAAAGACGGCGCACTTAACCTAGCTAGCCTCGAGCGCACAACTTCTCAAAGCTGTATCTGCGAAACTATTACTAGGATTAACTTGGGACACCAACGTCAAATTTTGTGATCCTTTCTAATAATTCTTCCATTGAATGGCCTCTATGTCTGCATAACCCTTTCCTTTCATGGGCAAAGTCGCACATGCCACATCAGGTGAATACAGAGAGTGGTTAATGGTTAAAATGTGATTTTTGGTCAAATAATCGTCCGTCGAATGTTGGATTCTGAGCAATTCTTGATGGTACAGCGGAACAAATCGTTCACACAACTTTCGTAAGCCCAAATGTTCGGTCAAAATGCGATAAATCGATGTTTTTGAGATGTTCAATTTCATTTCCATGAATTTCAATGATGGTTTCAGCTAATTTTTGATGAATTCACGCACAGTTTTGATGAAATTTCCGGTGATTACAGATTTTGATTGGCCCACATGTTGATCGTCATTTATGTCTTGACGACATCTTGTATATAGGAGTTTAACTTTTAAATTCCATCTCTAAACCTTTTCGTGGTCTTATTTTCCTACTGGGTCTTCAACTATGAAAGTGAATACCATCACACACACACATATATATATACAAACACATGAACTTAGTAACAAATGTGTTTCATTTAAAGCCATTTAGTTGTTGTAGTTTTGCAGTTGTTATTGTTTCACCTCTTTCACAAATATATAGTTATTTTGCATATGAAATTATGAGACGAGAAATGAGGTTATGTTTACCAGCGCTAAATAAAACAGTGGAATACATTCCTACATATTATGCTATGCGAGTTTCGCTACATGCATATGTACATTCCCGCATACTTTTGCTTGTTTCAGTGCAAGGATATTGACAAGTTGGAACTGACGTTAATGCTAGAGACTTTAAGTAAGCCCGGTATATCTTTAATTATGAAAACTAACAGAAAATCAATTACTCAAGTGAGTTATATTTGATTTTACTTTTAATATAAACACATTGGATTGCATGAATACAGACTATAGACTATAGAGATTGACGATTGACGATTGAGATGTATTTTCTAAAATTTTAAATATGGCTTGAAAGAACTTTAATTTAATGTGATTCATAATCAAAGTGTTTTACATGCATGTAAAACCAAATACATAATCAGTCTTCATTTTTCTACTTCGTTAAGGAATTTTTATATTTTTTTTTGAAACAGTTTTGTACATTTTGGGTCTCTCATTTTGAAATTCTGTAGACTTACTGCATTTTCTAATAATTCATCATTCAATCAGTCCCAACTCGAGCCAGTTCGAATGAGCTGAACATTATATATTACGAATGCTCTAAGTATAGATACTTTCTTCAATAGCCTTTTTTTGACAGATAACGTTCATAATTGTTTGGAATTTTATTATGGAAAGACCTACGACTGAACAACTTTTACAAATCGTTCAACTTTAATATGAAAATTCACGTTCTGTAAAGAATATGTTTCGCGTACTTCGCTCAACTTATGGTCAATATAATCGGTCTACTGAGCGATACTATTCGCAATACCCAACTTGAGATCCAACACTCATTATTGGATAATATTTGACCGAATAGACCACCTCCAGCACGCAATGGAGAAAATAAAGAAGGCGTAGCTGAAACCGCTCGACTTTCCCAAGCGATATCGCTTCGCTCTATGAGTTCATGAAACGGTTCAAGAAGATCCGACGTTTTCGAGTTAACAATTTTGTTCAGGGATAAGGCCCATTCCTGGCTCTATGGGTATGCCAAGAAACAAAATTGCCGCATTTAGCATGAAGAAAAACCTTAAGAAACTCAATACCTGTCTTCATCCAGAAAAACAACAGTTTGATGTAGAATCCGGTGGAACCAGCTGAAGCTCGTGATTTCGGCGACATTTGGTTTCAACAAGACGGCGACACTTCCCACTTAACGCATCAATTAATGGATTTATTGACAGAATATTTGGGTGAGCAATAATTTCATGCTCGATTAGCCACCAAGAAAAAGCCTAAAATCTATGCGGTCTATACGGACTATCCCGCTTCGATTCAGGCCAGTAATGTCACTCTCATAGAAATCTTTATCCCTACTGCTAAACGCAGGGCAGTCGATTACCATGCTTCTAAGTATTGCGGAAAATGTTTCACCATTCGCCAGTAGAAGGAGCAAGTAGTAATCAATTGGTGATAGGTTCGGACTATACCCACCCACCTATCGAAGCTCCTGGCCAGTCACTGTCGATGTGTATAGTTGTCCTGAAGGAACACACACCCACTCCTTTGGACCAAACTTAGCTGCTTCTGGGCTTCCCTCAGAGGGTTCAATTGTTGACAGTAGATCTACGAATTAACAGCTTGACCGTAGGAGGGCAGCTGTTCGCAAATTGTTTCCGTCCAATATTATCAAATAAATGGCAACACTTTAGTGACCGTCACTACTGAATTTCGTTTTCGCTTGATGTAGTCATAAATGACCGATAACTTTTTATCATCAGTAATCGTCCGCTTTAGAAATAGGTATATTTTTTAGTAGCGAGGGAAATTCGGTACATGATGTTGAACTTCCAAATGATTTCTTGTGCAATGTTTAGCTTCTGAACAATCAACAAAGTGCTAACATAATGACATGACTCGATGATTTCCATTAATTTATCGCTATTTTCAGCACAAAAAATTGCGCGTGATTAGTCACTACAGTGTTGGAACCATAACCATTATTCTCATTGCATCGACGCGTGTTTTTTCTTTTTGCTGACGCTTCCTCAAATAATAATTAGTCAGATATTCGCAAAACTATTTGACAAGTGTTTCTTAGTACGAAATTGTATCTGGTTATGTCGTATAGTCGTAGTTATGCGAGTACAACGTGAGATGCAGTTCACAAAAGCCATCAGTTTGAAATTTATTGCACTATCTTTTATTAGGCTCTTGAACCACCATAACATTCACATAAATTGACAATTTGGTGCGGTTTTTGGTCTGGTGGAATCATCGGTCTGTACTTATTTCGGAATAAAGCGAGTGCTTACTGTGAATGGAGAGCGGCATAGATCGATGATGACCAACTTTTTATGGCAGCAATCGGAAGAAATTGATCTTGACAACAACTGGTTTCAAAAAAAACCGGGCTACAAGCCACACAGCAAGTGTAACAACCGAATTATTGCATGAAAAGTGTGGAGATTCGATTATTTCAAGAAATTCTTGCAAAAAGTTCTGATTTAACATCATTGAACTATTTATTGTGGGCTTATTTGAAGTCATTGGTCTTTAATAATAAACTAGACTCTCTTTAAGCTTTAGAAACCATATTGAACATGGTATTCATGATATATGTATGACTTGGTTTAGTGGAAAAAGTAGTCGAAAATTGGGTTCTTTGAATTCGTTCCTGCAAAAGAAGTCGTAGAGGCCATTTGAATGATGTTATATTCGGAACTTAATTGTATGAATTGTGCTTCACGTTAGATGGAAAACATTTGAATATCAACACCTTAAGAATTAGTGTTTTTTATAATAGGAAGAAGCATCGAAGGTCGGAGTGCCGAACTTTAATCCGCTAAACCTAATCAACTCCCAACTCATATCACTCCCACGAACCAGCGGATTAAGTATTACAGTATACTCTCGAAAAGTAAATTCTCAGAAAGTAAATAATCGCGGAAAAGTAAATCACCTTTAAGATTACACATACACCTCGAAAAAGTAAATTTTTTAATTTACTTTTCAGAGAATGTGATAAAAAATTCGAAACGAAGCAAGCAGCGTTTTTTACGATGTTACAAAAACACTTACTCTCTTGTTTATCGCGTCTGTTTAGTAAATAAACTTTGAGATATGTACATATGTAAATGGTCAGAAAATATATTGCAAAAGAAAAAAAACAAAATAATATTCAAAATTTTTTCTCTTCATAATAAATACATATGTTTTTCATGTAAATCCATATGTTTTATTGAAGCAAATAAATGAATGAATTTTTTAAGTTTAAAAATGCATTTAATATTATAAAAACAGATAATTTATGTATATATTTGGAAAAGTAAATTATTCGAAAAAGTAAATTACCCAAAATACCAATCGATTTACTTTTCGAGAGTATACTGTACTTCATGGCAGAGAGAAAGACTTTAAGTCTCATCTATCATACGTATTGATTGATGCCTGATATACCGTATATGGCTTAGTTTTGTCGCATTTAGAGCTGACACTTCGCTGACAGCTTTCCATTTATCAAAACTGACACATCAGTGTTGTCAAATTTTACACCGAAAAACTACCGTCATGTGAAGTTTTAACTTTTTCCTTACATTTGAAAAATAAAGGCATTGAAGAAACATTTGAGCACAAATTTTTTATTAGACTTCTATACACTATAACACGTCGGATTGTATACACCTTATAAGGACTAAGTTCGTTATGGAATCGGAACATATAGTATAACTTCGAAAGTAACCATGTCTACTCAGTATTTGGGCTAGGTGGAAGTCTAGGTCCCCATTTTGTCTATCTATCCACGAATGGGTGCCCGGAATTAGTCTATTATCCACAGTCGTTTAGTTGAGGTTTGCCACTTTTGCTGGCACTTTGTGATGCTTTTGGTCCTCTTGTCTTTTTTACGCCTATAGACGGCTCTGACAGCTGGTCCAATCGCCTGAATTCGTCTTTTTATTCCTGGATGTTATGGACGGCATACTAGCTAAAACTTCATAAGGGTCGCTTGATATCATTCGGAAAGCACTTGATAATCATATAGCAGTGATTCTGTGTACAGCATTTATTTGTTAATCATATGCTTTTATTACTAGTGCCTATTCCCATATTCCCATACAATATTATGGAACTCATTGCTTCTGTTATGAAAGCTCGCCAGCACGGTACGTGTATTGGCCATTATTCTCGATTGAACGTTATATATTTTGTTTGTTTTACCCGAAGTATACGCCAGGTGTTCCTTAAATTTTAATTTGAAGTCTAATATTGCTCCCAGATACTTCAGCAGCCGCTTTGAAATAATGTCGCGTTCCCCGTTGATGTGTGATACCCTTTCATCTACCATCCTTGCGCTTAAGATTTCCTCTACCTTCCTTGTGCTTATGACGAAGACTTCCGTTTTCTGCTCAGCCAACTCTATATTCATGGTAGCAAACCATTGACGCAGACCATTTATGCTATCGTTGCCTCTGAGCCGGAGATCACCCAGATGTTTAGCCACTGCTACCACCTTGAGATCATCCGCATATGCGGTTTTTTCACGGTTTTTGGTTGATGTATTTGTATTCTTAACACCCCGTCGTACATCAAGTTCCATAGTTGAGAGCCTATGATCGAGGCTTGCCAATGATAGTGTTTTTTTATGTACGAAATCATAACACTCTTATGGGAAACCCCGCTAGCCGAACTATTTATATAAAAATTTTGCGAGGACTTTGTACAATTTCTCCCACAATTGTATCTTAAACTCACACCTTGCCACACAAGGTTTAAACTTGTTGTCTAACTTTCCTTGGTATTTTTGGCGAAAAGGAATTTTCATCTCTAATTTAATTTTTGTCATCAACGTCGTCAAGTTTTCTTTCTGTGAATGCAACAAATGTGTGCGAAATTCTGCGCTCGCTCCCCACCGCTCTACTTCCTTTTTGCGTTTTAGTTTCTTTTTCTCTATTCGCCTGCAGAGTCTTACGCAACATCTTCTGCCTTTTATTCGTCGCTTTTCGTTGGCCTTCGCATTTTCCGCGCGCGCACACGACTTACATTCAAAGATTTATGTGCCACACAATTAATCAGCGTGTGTGCAACATGCGAACTCGTGTACGGCAGTGCTGCTAACAACATCAAGTGCAACAACAACAATGAAGGCAACAGCAGCAAGCATGAGCGGCATGTCACTGGGTTTGTCGTGAATTGCTCCAACGGCGTCTCCCTATTCGCAATGTTGATATTAAGTTGATTCTTGTTGCTGTTGTTGTCAACAGTACTAGTCGCAACCGTAATGTTGCTGCAACGTAATTAGAATGCAACGCTGCAAGAAGTCAGCCAGTCAGCCTGCCTTGCCACAGTTATTGCGCCGCTACGCCATACATGTGCCACAACGCTACACACACACATATAGACAAGCGTTCAAGCTCAAGCCATTTGTATTCATATGCGTTGCATACGCAATGCACCGTTGTTTTTTTTTTGTTTTTTTTTTTGCTTAGAGCATTCTTCATAAAATATCTGGCGTTAAATTTTCCAGCATTTAATTAAAAACATGTCACTTAATGGCTCTTTCATGTTTGTTGCGCGTTGCAAGGTACGTAGTATTGTTGTTGTTGTAGTTACATGTAAATGCATATGTACCTACAACACTTATAATCTTGTCTTCTTACAAAAATAGCTAGGCCACTGCCAGCAGGCAGCTCGTAGGTGCGCGGCCCGCAGGCGACAACTCATTAGTACGGCAGGCGGCAGACAACAGCCGCCACAACCGCCGCGCCGCCAGTCTGTGTACGGCAAGTGGCTGCGGCTGTATGCATGTGGCATTGTTTGCTCTGATATTTACGAGCATGTTGCACAAAGTGTGGCAACAATGCAGCAGTAGGCAGCAGCCGACTAAATATTGCTTGTTGCTGCAGCGGCATGAAATTAATGGCTTCCGTTCGCCGTTGCAGCGTAAGTGAAGCGTTAAACGCCTGGAAGTAGGCAATGCTGTGCTATTTAAAAGTGTAAGTTTTATATATATTAGTGTCGCTTTGTGTTGCAGCGCAATGAATAATACTCTCGCTTTTTAATTGGCTTTGTGGCAATTTGTTGGCTGTACGTTTGTGGGCCTCGTGTATTAATTAAAGTTTTTATGCATTAGTCAAAAGTTTTTATTCAAGTTTTTGGCGTTTTGTTAAGGTATTTTTAAAACGAAGGTAATATATGAAAGTGTATCATACAAAAAAACAGCACAAAAATATATGTGTTCCTGAAAGCAACAATAGAAGTTTTTATGTTACATTAAACCCTATGATCAAAATTGAATCGGACTGGTTCATTTGAAGTGCACATTCAAAGCGAATCGATATACAAAAATATATGTCTAGTTTAAATCCGTAATAGAAGTTTATTTATTGTACTTAAACCTTATGATCAAATTTGACTCAGACTGGTCCTTTTAAAATGCGCACGCATCGATATAATTGTAATTTCTTATATTGGTGCAAATGACTTGTACATGAAATAGGAAATGGCACAATGAGTTTGATAAAAAAGTTTGTTTTCAGTGAAATCACGGCTTCGTAATCGCTGATGAAATTTTGTAGAATTATTATGGAGCCTCTACCTTATCACGAACCTAAAACTTGCTATATTCGAGTCGTCCGCCCATGCAGCATTAATGACGATAACATGAAATAGTAAGAGAAATAGTGATTGAAAGGGCATGGCATCAGAAGATAGCAAATGATCTCAACATAGCTTTTTCATTTAGGTACGAAAAGTGTTAATACTAAGCTTGTATTATGTAAATAACCCGATTCTTTTACAAAAAACGGTGACGAATAGATAACGAAACGTAGATGCTTGACAATGAAGCGGAGGACCTTTCATGCACAAAACGCATCACTTTTTTGTAGCGCGACGTGGGTTTATGAATACGAGTATGACATCGAAACTATCCGTAAATCTAGTGAATAGTGTGCCAAAAATGAGCCCAAAAAACCCAAATGCGCTGAAAGCATTAAAGGTCATTCCAACCGAGGCTTGCACCAATAAAAATTGGAGTCAGTGCTGATACGCTGTGCTTTGTTCGAAACGAACCCATTTATGAGACGATAATAAAAATGTTTATTCAAATACGTGAAGAAATTATTTTCTGTTTGTTAGTCCGGGGCAAATTTAAACAGAGTGAAGATTTTTAAAGCTGTGTTCCGCTGCCTAAGGTCGGATGGAAACTATTGGTAGAGGAACCTCTTTGGAGTAGGCTAATCGGTACACTGTGATTATAGCATAAATTTACATGAATAAAAACTCGTCACTTCTAAAGTCTTCTTCTTTCTCTTTATGGTCGTAGAAACGCTTAAGCGGTTATAGTCGAGTTCCTAAAGTCTATCAGCATTAAAAAGAACGTAAGTTTGAAATCGTTCTTCACCTAAAACCAAACAATCAACACATAGCGTTTATATACCCCAAACTATCCACTGCTTTTTAATGCTGATCAGTCAAAGATTGTCATATCATACTTTTTATTTCTATAAATGCGAAAAAGGAGTTTGGTTGCTGGTAACATAAAAGGTGTTTTGTTCCTGGTAATGTGACATCCAACCACATACAATGCCTGTAATTCCGTTCTGTTAATTTTGATGTTAAAATAGTACCTCTACTCTGAAAGGTCAATAATTGAATATAACGATACATAAATGGAAATCTACGATTGCCCAGGAGCTAAAAATTTCAGGAAAACCGTCTGGAACCATTAAATAACGCTGGATATAGAAAGAAACTCGTTGTCGCGAGATAACGTTAAAAAATATCATACACAGGATTGCCATCTCCGAAAATCTGGTTTGGAACTGAGATATTCGCCTCAACTGAACACCGATTATCCCAGTTTTATAACAAGAGGGACGAGAATTTGTATACGAGGGTATTATGAAATTTTAAAAACAAGTTCTGTAACATAACGGTGTATATTTGACGTAAATCGGATCATGTATGCCAAGAAACATTCAATTTAACGCAAAAGTAATGGGTTTTATTTTTATTAAAATCATTATTTTATGGCCAAGGGCTACAAATGTAAAGTTTGAATTTCTGAATTTTCGTCATCATACCTGTAATTGGAGAATGTAATTAGGATTGTTGAAGCTTGGAAAATGTTACATAGAGAACAATGTCTGGAGAATGCATGCTCGAAATGTGAAGCTCTGATACGTGTCGTGGATCTTGTAACTAGCTGCATCTCTCTTTCGCGACTTAAACGTTAAGTTTACTTTAAAATTGAAGAGTATATTTGGGTTTCTTCCGCAAGCGCGAGATAATGAATGAATATCGACTGGAAAACTAGCTTCAAACGAAAAAAGGATCACTGAAATTTTTAGCTAAGCTTAAATCTTTACTACATGGATTGATATCAGAATGTATAACCTTTTCGAAACAAGTTTAAATACTTGCATGACTGTTATCTGTTACATAACTTGCACTGATTCTCCACTTTTCAATATGTAACGGGTAATCCAAGTAGAGACGCTCTTTTCAAGAGTCTTTTTTTGACAGATCATGAGTAGTGTCAAGCTGTCAAATTATGTTCAGCCTTGTTTGGGATTTCATCATGGAAAAACTTACGGCTGAACACAGTTTACAAACTGTTCAGCTGTATTTCGAAAATTCACAATTCTGTAAAGAATGTGTTTCACGCGCTTCGCTCAACTTATGGTCAACATAATCGACCTACTGTGTAAACAATTAGCAACACCATCGTCCATCTTCATTCTTGCATAATATTCGACCGGATAATATTCGACCGAATAGACCATATCCAGCAAGGAGTGAAAAAAAATACAGCAGCAGTCACTGAGGGTATACGCGAAGACTTTAGAAAGTCGATTCGGCGCCGTTTGCTGCAACTCGAACTGAGGTATGGAATGCTATTTTATATCTAAATCTTAAATTTAAAGCATACAAAATTGAGCTTGTGCAAGAATTGAAGCCGTTCGACCTTCCCAAGCGACATCACTTTGTTCTATGGGCTCTTGAAAAGCAATGACTCCCATTTCTGGATCAATGGGTAAGTAAAAAAGCAAATTTGCCGCATTTTGAACGAAGAGCACCCTGAAAAGTTTCACGATCTGCCATTTCATCCAGAAAAAACGCTTTGGTATGGTTTATGGGCCAGTGTAATCATCGGCCCATATTTCTTCAAAAATAATACCGGTGAAAATGATGTAATCGGCAATGACGAACGTTATTGCGTCTTGATAACCGATTATTTAATACCTGACATTGAAGATGGAGTCACCTCCCACACATCGCATCCATCAATGTATTCCGGTGAGCAGATAATTTCACGATTTGGGCCAGTCGATTGGTAACCAAGATCGTGCGATATCACACCATTAAGTCTTTCCTGAGAAGATGTGTGAAGTCTTAGGCTTATGCGGATAATCTCTCTTTAATTCAGGCCTTGGAGCAACACATCACGTTCTAGCGATTCAACGAAAATTGGACTCAACGGGTGGACCATCAGGAAGGTAACCACGGCCAATATTTGAAAGAGATAGTCTTCAAGAAATAAATGCCAAAGAAGGTTTTTTCAATGATAATAAACATTCCCCATTACATTTGAATTTTCTGCGTTTTTTCTTTAAAAAAGTAGGGAAGCTCAAAAAGGGCACCCGAACAAACTGATCGATTTGTGCTTACAGCAGAGCTACAAAACATATTTTTCAGATCAAACCACTTTAGCATAAAACCGTCAGTTTAATTCACCGATCGAAATAAAAATAAATATCTGCCTGAAAACTTTCAAAAAAAAGTTTGAGAAAGGCAAATCTGTTGGAGTTGTAATTCAGTCAATGCCAACATACCTCACTTCTGTGAAATTTTTTGTAAGTGAAACTGATAAAATGGTGCTTACACTATACTTTTGGATCGCTATTGCAACTACTATTTAAAGTACAATATTTAAATTACGCTAGATGTATCAAAAGTTTTTGTTTTTAAGTCGTATATGCTCATATCTCTGAAATAAAGAAATCTCTCTTATACGATAGCTTCGGTTCTTAAACTTAGTTCATTTAAAATTGCTTCATATTCCTTGCTAGTATTTCACAAATTATTTCTACCTCTTTAGTTTATGCCTGTCACATATATTCACATAATTTCGTGAACACTAACAACATATCAATATATTTATATAGAAAAGTCTTACCCCATCCCAACAACCCCACTAGAAAACACTAATTCCCAACGGTGCGTTGTTGGTTAATGCTAAAAAATGATTTCCCAAAAATCACATTCACGCATTTCCGCTGAGATTGGTAATGGATTGGTGGTAGCGGTAGCTGTGGTGGTGGTGGCTTCCCTACGTGCTCAAAAATCGATCAAGGTGATTAATGAAAAACCTCATAAAAATCTCTCACGTGTGAAGTGACAAGAAGCATGTTCCTCCCTGCTTGTGTGTGTGTGTAATATAAATATAAATTAGTATAAGTGTTCGTGAGTGGAGGTGAAAGTGAAAGTTGGTGGCAATATGATTGGGAAAATTTTTCAAAATCACATAATGCGCAGAAAAGTAAAAAACAGAAGCAAAGAAATTAAATAAGCGAAAAGTTGAAAATAATGCGTAGACGAGGTTAACGGAGGTAAAGTAAAGCATAATATACTTTATATGGTTAGAGAAGTGATTAAATATTATTTTCTCACATATGTAAGTTAAAATTTTTTTTACTTGTGATCATGATCCAGAGACTTTGCGCTTATTCTTGATAGTATAGGCTATTGCTTTTCAGTACTGAAGATGTTTTTAGTTAAAATTTTAAGTGATTACTAACGAGAATAACGGGTGATTTTTTTGAGGTTAGGATTTTCATGCATTAGTATTTGACAGATCACGTGGGATTTCAGACATGGTGTCAAAGAGAAAGATGCTCAGTATGCTTTGACATTTCATCATGAATAGACTTACTAACGAGCAACGCTTGCAAATCATTGAATTTTATTACCAAAATCAGTGTTCGGTTCGAAATGTGTTTCGCGCGCGTGTTTTGTTCAGCGATGAGGCTCATTTCTGGTTGAATGACTACGTAAATAAGCAAAATTGCCGCATTTGGGGTGAAGAGCAACCAGAAGCCGTTCAAGAACTGCCCATGCATCCCGAAAAATGCACTGTTTGGTGTGGTTTGTACGCTGGTGGAATCATTGGACCGTATTTTTTCAAAGATGCTGTTGGACGCAACGTTTTACGGTGAATGGCGATCGCTATCGTTCGATGCTAACAAAACTTTTTGTTGCCAAAAATGGAAGAATGAACTTGGTTGGCATGTGGTTTCAACAAGATGGCGCTACATGCCACACAGCTCGCGAGTCTATGGCCATTTTGAGGGAAAACTTCGGACAAACAATTCATCTCAAGAAATGGACCCGTAAGTTGGCCACCAAGATCATGCGATTTAACGCCTTAGACTATTTTTTGTGGGGCTACGTCAAGTCTAAAGTCTACAGAAATAAGCCAGCAACAACTATTCCAGCTTTGGAAGACAACATTCCGGAAGAAATTCGGGCTTATTCCGGCCGAAATGCTCGAAAAAGTTGCCCAAAATTGGACTTTCCGAATGGACCACCTAAGACGCAGCCGCGGTCAACATTTAAATGAAATTATCTTCAAAAAGTAAATGTCATGAACCAATCTAACGTTTCAAATAAAGAACCGATGAGATTTTGCAAATTTTATGCGTTTTTTTTTTAAAAAAAGTTATCAAGCTCTTAAAAAATCACCCTATATAAAAAGTGGTGGAAAAGATCCTACTTCTTGTTGCCGTTCACTCTTAAGCTACTTAAGCTGTTTATTGAGTTAATGTTGGATACCAAATTGTTTGATATGGCTCCCATAACAAATTTGTGTTGTCAAAGTATAACCTTCGTATTCTCCATAGTTGCGCAAAAGTGGTTGGTGTCTCATAATAATTTTCATAAGATATTGAGGAGCGAGTATGTTATACAGTGCCTTGATTATGTTTGCCCACTTTGCTGAGTTGAAGACAATCGTCACATCCAGAAGAACCATGCATGCAATACTTTTTTTATTCCGCCTGTCCATCGCTTGCCACTTCCTGCGCATTTCGAATGGTGGACCACTTTTTCATAGAGCCGAATTTTCTTTCTGAGAATCCGCCGGCTTTCAGGATTCTAACTTCAGGCGGGGTCTTACTATGCTTTCGGATACTTCGCCAATTGTGTCAAGCACGCACAAAGGTTACTATGATGAAGGTTCTTACTGAAGATTGATTACATTGTAGACGGCTGGAGACTAGCTGAATTGCAGAGCTTTCTGAGTTCAGCTATTTCATTGAACCAACACGCTGGCTTCCGGTTGTTGTGGTGTCCTGTCCTACGCATAGTTGTGTTGCAAGCTGTGAACAGTTCCTCTAGCACTACGAATGTCAAGTGAATGGCGTCTTCGCCTTGCCTATTTACTGAACTTCAAACTATCGCAAAAAGGTGGGCATCAAATCCTTTTGTATCCAGATTCGTTTTTGGCATGTTTTCTTGCGAAAGCGTTCCGTGTATCCGGAATACAAGACTACAGCAATAATAGTCATGTTACTATTGTAAATATGTCCGACACTGCAAACTTAATGTGCCTGCTAAGAGCGTCGTTGGCAAACATGAGGTCGATTATTGAGCCTTTTGAAAAGTATTTTGCCTCCCGCTATTCAGGATCGTAGGATTCGTTTGGCCGAGGAATTCTAGTATCAGCAGGTTTGTGCGCCTGCTACCTCAAGTGGTCGACCAAGCATTGAAGTCGCCTGGATTATTTATAGATAGATGATTTGCCTCTGGCAAGTCCCAGGAGGAAGTATTCAAAATCATTAATTGAGGCGCTGGCAGGAGCATAACAGCCAAAGTATATGTCAAGTATATTTGCCCATTTTACCAATTATGATTGCCAATTATGACCTTTGGGGCGATATGTAAATTGTTGTCCTTTACATTATCACATTGCAGCCTTGCCAGAAATGTTTGTACGTAGTCCAAGTGCTTTGCGAACGCTGAGAGTATTCCTCGCTTAATAAGGCGATATCAATATTTTGTTCAAACACTGGCTGTTTTAGCAGATCTAGTGCTGCTGCGCAATGATTTCAATTTCATTGTATTATCCTCATTTTTCTAAAGATTTCGCCATCTACAGATACTTGGGACAAGTAGTACTCAAGGCTGAGTGTGCTCCCTAAGCATAGCAAACAGCTTGGATCGTTAGTGCATGACTTCGCTACATATCCACCGTGTACATATAACGACATGTCTACGGTAGTTAGATCTAATATTTATAAACTTTGAATTCAAAGTGAATGTGTAAAAGTAATTTAATGTTCCATGTTCCTAAGTTAGGCTCCCTTAATCGCTTCTTTTTCAAAACTCAAGCGTTGCAATGAAATAACTCCAAAGCTTCTTGATCGATTTCAATAGTTTGGAAACATAAATTATTCTTTTCTTCCATGAATGCATACACACTAATTTTTTTTCTAAGCCTTCTAGTTTCTGATGTTCATTAGTAGTATACCTATGAATAAGGGATCTGTCAAACTGAGTGGATATGCCTTTCTAGAAAATAATGCTTATATTTTTGTCTTGTTTGTCACATTATTTATTTGGTAGGAAATACATGAATGAAAACAATTTCTAAACTAAAGAGGTTCGTATTACTATAGTAACTATTTCTTACCGCCAAAAGCCTCAAGAACAAGAAAAGATCTTTAGTAAAAAATCAAATAGTAAAAAGAACAACTTAATTATAGTCTTTTAGAAAAAACCAGCATACTTTTCTAGCTCCAAAACTCAGGAAAAACTTTCTTGTCTAAATAAATACATTTTATTTCCAGCCTAGTGTTTATGACGAATGAAAAGCCCAACTGTTAAATTCTTTTCTTTTGCATAGAAAGAACACCAAGCTATCCTGGCTAAATTTTCATAAATCTCCTGAGCTGAACTGTTAAATCTAACTATTCAAATCAGAGATGATGGAGAAGCGTGAAATTTCACACAAATTAGCCGCTTAATAATACAAAGGATAAGTTCATTGACACTAACGCGATTATTTACGCAAAGGACATTAATATGCAGTTCGGCAACGTAACCAAAAAATCCTTTCAAAAAATTTTCTAAGTATGACACATGAGCCACAAAGTGTAAATGACCGTACAAACAATGAGCAGAACGAGAAAATAATACGCGCTCATCACGCGACGCGCCGAAAAATTTGAATGCCGCAACGCGAATGAAATAATTAAGAATCTTTATAAAAGATTTAAAAAGCAAAAAATATCTTAGAGCGCCTCAACTTCCACATGTATGCTGTATATATGTTTCCAGCTTAGAGCCCTGATGCTGACGCAGCGAAACCCTGCCTGCCTTTCACCAAACTAAACCACTGTCAATTCAAGTGTGAGCACGTACCGAAATCCAAACGAAGAATAGAAATTCAAAAAGCAAAAAAAATTCCTTTCAAATGCCTCGTTTGTTACCAGCTATCATACATACTGTTGCAACAACGCACGAGCAACAGCCATTCACCCTGAGCAAATTAAGGATCAATTTCGGGATTATATGGAGACACACCGCCGAACATTCGCTTCGTTGGGCTCGTGTATTTCGCTTACACCATGCATTTCAAAACAATAGCAGTCCGTTTTCGCCTCTGTTGAATGTTTGAATGTGTGTGTGCGTCGCGTCTATGGGTGCATTTAAAACCACTAGACTGCATAACGGTTCATCGATGCTTTGGTTCATATGCGCGGGCGCGTCCTTCTTTCTTTGTACACTTGAATTTGAGCTCGGGATATGATACAACAAGAACACCAAACTATGACAACAGCACTAATGTATGGTGATGGTGGAAAATCTGTGGTATTAATTGCACTGCAATGGTGTATTTTTCCAAGATCTTATAACCTTCATGACACTGCTAGATACAATGTTTCGTATAAATGACGATAACACATTTTTGTTGGGGATTTTGGTTTCACTAAAATTTACTGGTAATCAAACTTTTCTTACTCCTTCAAAGGCGTTAATAAATAAGATTAGTTGTAAAAGAGTTTCTAGATGATAATTCCAAAAAATTATACTTTGTTCAGTGCCCTTTCGTAGTACCCAGTGTTTATTCTAGTAATAGTAGCTTTACGGTTTCCCCGAAAATCCGTCTAAGGGCGATGGAATTCCTTCAGAATCGGTTTCCTCACAAATATAGTCAAAGGCGATTTAGTTCCTTCGCTACGGTGCATTAAATTTTTCACAGACAATTCATGTGGTATTAAAACACCGAGCTTTTTTTTTTTGTAGACAGCCTTTTTTAAATAGTTCAAACCGTTTGATGATGAATGTTATATTTCTTAGCGATGTTATGTATGCTTATGTGACGGTTCTGGTCAATCTTTTCCATAATGTCAGCGACTTTTCCAACGATAAGTCGACCAAACTGGCAGACATGTAATGACAAAATACGAAAAGACTTTTTCCACTACCCAATATTAGCGATCTATAAGTATTTCTGACGCCAGAACTACGTAAGTTTATAATGATAGCAAAACTTTCAATTCCTAACAATTTTAATCTCTAGAAATCATATCAGTTCAAATGAAAAAGAAAACTAATTGCAAAACATTGTTGCAGTACATTGGACACCTCTGTGAACTCAAGGCCCGGAAGAAATTGTCCGCGATCTCACCCATTTTCTCACTTCACTTTTTAAACAACGTAAGTTTGACCGCGATATTGTCATGAACCGAGAAAAGTATACTAAAAAGTGGGCAGAAAATCAGTACTTCTACTAATCTGATAAAAATCACTGTTAAAAATGTCTTTCTTTGTCTTGTATACGGCTAAGCCAAGTTCAAAATCCAGAAAAATCTGAAATTGTGAAAAAACTGTTTTGAGTAATGATCACCTTTTCATAGAAAATAGGAAAATATCACGTACACTCGTAGTTGTCAAAATTTTCACTGAAAATCTCTTAACGAAGCAAAATTCGCATTAAATTAAGATGTAAACACAAATAGAATAGGTAACTTGACCAAACAGCTAGGGGTTCAATTTCCGGAAGAATCCGAAATTATAAGAAAACTATTACGAATAATGGTCATCACTCGTTAAATAATAGATAAACACCAAGAATACATGTGGTAAGAAGAAAATTATCTTAAAATCCCTCAGCAAAAGAAACTCTTTCATGAAACATAATTGAGATGTAAAGTACAAATAGAAAAGGAAGCACGTGAGGAGTTCTGCTGTCAGGGGCGTTTGACTTTCAGTTCTCGCATGATAAATAGGATTTAAGGGTCTATTTGTATAAATTATCAGCAGTGTATATTTACCAAGAGATGAGACAAAAGTTTACCTTGGTCATCCGCAGTAAGAAGATCTCGTTAAAAACACACAAAATGAAATGTTCACATGTTAAATGAAAAATAATAAGAGTTTGTTCATAACTTGTCATCCACCTCAAAGTAATCACCCATGGACACCAAGCACTTGTGCAAAGTTTTTTCTTCGAAACAGTTATTAAAATCAATTTCCGGAATAGCCTCCAATGCCGTAGCGTTGTACGTTTAATGTCTTCAATTAAAACGACGCATAATAATCAAAAAATATTCATTGTTGACAGTTTGGCCAGTTAGAAGGAAATCTAGGTGCACCACACCTCGATAATCGAAGAAAACTTTGATTTTTGACCTAATTTTAGTGGCCTTTTCGTCTGCGGCTTACCTTTGTCACGATATTCGGTTGATTGATCGTCTGTTTCCGGGTCTTAAGTATTGATCCAAGACTCATCGCCAGTAATAATAAGTTTGATGATCTCCTGGTAGTCGGGCAGTATTGTTTCACAGACGTTAACGTAACGCTGTTTTTCGAAAAAATATAGTGATTTCTGAATCAGCCCAAACTCAACGAATAGGTTTTCAAGGAAATTTAAAAAGTCTTACTATTTTTTGCTGACAGTAGTAAATATACTGATAGTCAGTATTTTAGTCTCTAAGAAAACTTTTCTATCTCTACAAAAAATGATGATTCGTACTATCGTGAAGGGTATACAATTTCACTAACTTCAAATACACCTTAACGCGCTCACTTGTTTTTTGGGTTATGGTTATGCCACATTCAACGATTTTATCCTTGCGCTTACACTTGCAACTGTGCAGGGATGGGCTTTGTTGTTGTTGCTGTTTGTGACTGCCGCTATTGTAACTAACTGTTCCTGTTACATATTGTTCGCATTTAATGTGTATACGCGAGGGCATCGGATTACGCATATGCTTGCCACACTTTTTTTTTGCTGTGATGGTGCTCAAATCTTGCAGCTTCGCTGCAATAAACGCTTACCATTCACCACCCCAACGCCACTGAGGATATTCGCTGCTGACGCAGTCAGCCTTGTATTGCGTCGTTTGGTAGAGTTGCTTTGGTTGTGCTTGTTGCCACAACAACAACTGACATCAACACGGCAATGTGCGCTGTTTGTGTTTGTGCTTTGAGTAGGGTTGCTGCAACATTGCAACGAGTTAGCAAAGGTACAAAGCACTGTAGCTAGGTAGGTTATACACCATTGTACCCCCTTACTTCCCGTTTCTGGATTTAATTTGATTTTGCTCTTGTTGCTTGCAGTTCACTGCTTTTTCGAAAACAAATTTTTATTAATGATTGCAATTGCATTTAGTGGGTTAAATGTTTGCAGCAATAACAACAACAACAAAAGAATGCACAACAACTGATCCCTTCACATAAAAAACACTCGACTTCAATCCCTTCGAATCCCCTGCGCATCAATAACAAAGTATGATGGCATATCCGCTAACAAAGTAACTTCCGCAGGACTTTGTATGTGATCGTTTAGTTTCGTAATTCATAAATAAATACGATGAAAAATTGCAAAACGTTAAAAAGGTATTAGGTTGTAGTGAAATGTACCCAGCTGCAGGCGCTCAAGTGCCGGCTTAACTTTTCTCGTCGCAAAATGGTTTTAGGTTTTGAGCTCCTTTACTTGCTGAGTGTGTGTACTCACCCTGAGCAGATTAGATGCATCCTCTTTTTCGAAATGTTTATACAAAGTATGTTTTTTATTGATTTCTAATACATTTGTTTGCTGAAGGTTTTATAAGAATTGCCCAAAAGGATTCTATTAATACAATAAATCCACGAACTGATCTCTACAAGATCATTAATTTTCATTTCGTTGAAGAAAGGAAGGATTAGCTGCGCAGATGATATTGCTACATACATATGTATGTATATAATCTATATTCTCGTATATTACAGAAATGTTTCTGTACGAAACAATACAGATGGGATAAGAATATTAGAAATCCTACATCAGTTCCGGAAATAGAAATTTTTTATTATGTTTGTTATAACATCTACTTAATTGTCAAACCTCGTATATAACCTATTATTAAATAAAATAAGATAAAGTATACCGGGTTAGAATGCTATGACAACTACTTTAATCCACGACTAATTTTAGGAATAGTCTAATATAACTGAATGCGGTCTCTTTTCTTCACTCTAAGGGCAAATAGCTTATCTAGCGTCCGAGCCAATTGCTCTGGGCAACTTAGAACGCCTCGCCCTTTTGATACCTATAAAATCCTGAATACTGTATCATAAGATGCTTACAGAACGACAAAGCGCTTAGAGCCTGTCACAAATTTGTTAAGAAGGCTAATATTAGTTTCGGCTGGTTCCCCGAAGATAAGATTAGTTGCAAAGGCTGAACAATGGAGGAAAAAATGTCTGGATGTTTCCGACTCACCCTGTTTCATGAAATCTTGACCACTAACGTTCGACAAGATTTAAGTCTTACTGCATGAATGCCTAGTGTCTAGCAAGAACTTATGCAATTGCGGTAAGATGACATTTGCTCAGGTTAAGTAGTTCAGTAGATGGTCGTCGACCAACGCCTACTAAGCGCATGCGAGTTCCATCGGTCTAGTGCTAGAACGCAAGTCGCCGACAGAGATCCAATTTGGACCGATGTGCGCGGGGCAAGGGTGCCTCTTCTGGCTAGCTCATCGATTTTACAGCTGCCAGCGATTCTGCTGTGGCACACCTACTGGCAATGTCTACGATTGCTTTGTTTAAAATGACATTAAGTGCTATCGTTGTTGTAGTCCGTTGTGCACCGATGAGAGCCGATCTTCGGACTCGCTCAAGTGTAGCCTTTTCGAGCGCTCTCCACCAGATGAATATAACAGAGAACATAATTGGTTTGACCACGATTTCCTTATCTCTACTCAATATTTGGCCTCCAGGAGAACTTTCTATCAATGATCAGCTATAGAATTTCACCTTATCTACAGGTTAAAACGTAAACCCTCGAAAGATAGGAGAGGCACTTTAGGGATCATATACCTCCTAGTAAATAAAATCATTTCAGTTTAACTTGAGTTTACGGCTAAGCCGCTTCTATCCGCCAAGTTGGATACCATACTGAGGTACCCTTTGGTTAACTCATAGATAATAAGGAAATTTCCTTTAACCATAAAACCACAACGTCAACGTAGCCAAGTCTTTTAAGTAGGTCGAAAACTACCAAGACCCAAAGCAGTGGAAAAAGCATCCCACTGTAAGGGGTATACCTTACCGTAAGGGGTATAATTACCAAAAAATTTTATTGGTGACAATAAGGCAATCCTCCTGTTCAGGTTTAAGTCTAAGCTTTGTTGTAGATAGCGGCTGCAGCAAAAACAGTTTCCAGTAGTAACAAATAGTACAAACATAAAATCAGGCAGATCTAGAAATATACAACCTACAGTTTACATACATACATTAAAAGTTTTCGCTTAATCCAGCAAATTATAGTTATAAGTCCTCAAATAAACAACAAAGCCTTTGCAACAAGCACCATCATGCATAATGCTTATAGCAATTACAAGAATCATGAGAATGTTTAAGCTTTGCAACAATACCGATAAACACGAAAAATTAAAATGATTTGAGTAAACAAACTGGATAAAGAAGGTGATCGAAAAAAGAAAAAAATCGATTCATATGTATAAGAGTTTGAATAGGGAGGAAATCAGAATTTGTTTGAAAGGGAAAGTTTACGTAAAAAACCCTGTTTTGAAAAACTAAAAGTTGAATTTGTAAATACTTGAGAAATGTTCATGTAATTTTTATGAAAAAAACAAAAAAGGTTATCTTCGGTTGTACCGAAGTTATAATACTCTTCACAAATACAAAAGAATGCTTAGAAGAGTTTTTATCGGTTAATTTGTATGGTATAAGTTCTATCTAAATTATTTCTTTGGATATTCCATCATTGCTTTAAACAATAAATTTTGTAAAATTTTTTAAAGAGATCTAAAGGCTCAAATGAAAAAGCTTTCCATATAAGCAATTCTCATTTAATCTCATCCTTTAGCTTGTATGGGAACCATATATAGTACTATAGCGGTCTGAGAGAGGTCGAGATGGTCCTGATATATGAGCTGCTTCTTGGTGAGAAACGAAAGGGTTCAAAATTTCAGATCTATATCTCAAAACCTACTTATTACAATCTGTTAAGTGTATAAAAAATTTCCAGTGTGAATATTTTATACACTATGCACTACACTGTAATATGAAATTTTTATCTTCACTATCAATATTATCAAACTACACCATTATCAGACACATTTATGTAGGTGACTGCTCATATCGGAAACGCTGCAAACTGCAATACAGATGAGGTCGCAAGAAAAAGCACCTGTCTTACTACTATTCTACTGAAGTACGCTTTCTTACTAAGGTTCATCTTGCTACTATCGCAAGACTTCTCTGTGGACCTTGTCTAATAGGCGTCCCCGCGGTTGGATTCAATAGAGGAAGATGAGGTTGGAACATCCAGGTAAATCCTTTAAATGTTATTTCCACACAAAAGTGGTGTCAAGATTACCGCAATATTCAAGCAAACTTTAACTTGTTATAGTCTCTGGCTTATGGTAAAACTGTTCTTTCGTGATGCTATTCAATAATGAAATCATTTTTCGATGTAGTCTTGTAGATGGAACTGCTTTGGAACCAGACCATGTGCCATCGAACGGAACAAATTATAATCGGACAATGCAATATATGGGGAATATAGCCGTTTGGTTAGGACTTTCCATTTAAGCGTTTTTAGATAAGTTTTAACGGGTTTGACACCCTAAGAACGAGCATTGCCATGTTGCAGAATCACTTTTTCGTGCCTGCCCTAATATTGTAGTCTGAAGAACCCAAGTTCCTCATTTCTGACTTATTCCCATTGTAGTCGACGTTTGACTCGCAATGCTGAAGCGAGCTTTTCTTGCGTTTGATACGAAGGCTCATCGAGCAACGTCTGCAATTTACTGTCTTCGAAGGTTATTGGACTACCTTTAAATGGACGACCGTTAATATCGAAATTGCCATCTTTGAAGCAACGAACATAATCACGGCACTTTGTTTCACTTGAGTAAAAACATCCATAAACTTTCCGTATTCCCCGATGTGCTTCAGCCGCAAATTTCTTACACTAAAACCTATCTATTGACAAACAGAGGGAACTTAGTTGTGCACCTAATAGCGAGTGATCCAATTAGAGGTACATTTTTAAAAGCTGGTTTTTGACAGATCGCGAAGCGATGCCAAATAGTGTCAAGCAATCATGCTAGTTTTGTTCAAAAAAAGACTTACGCTTCGTTGGCAGCAATTCGGATTGACGTATGAAACGATTTGGCCCATTTTACGTGGAGATCTTAAATTGAGAACGTAAAAAATCTAGCTTTTGCAAGAACTGACCTTTCAAGCGACATAGCATCGCTCGATGGGCTCATTAAAAGTTTCAAGAAGATGGGACGTTTTCGACCCAAATTTGATCTGCGATGAAGCCCATTTCTGGCTCAATGGTAATGTAAAAAAGCAAAATTACCGTATTTGGGACGAAGCGCAAGCTGAGGAGATCCAAAAGCTGTCAGTTCATTTGGAAAACACAACGATTTTTTGTTGCCCGTTGGAATCATAGGTCCATATTTCAGCAAAAATGATGCCAGTGAGAATATTACCGTTAATGGCGACCGTTACCGCGCTATGACAATCGACTATTTGATGTCTGAAATTGAAGTTCGTAACCTCAACGACATTTGGCGTCAACAAGATGGCGCCGCTTCCCAAACATCGCATCATTTTTTAAATTTATTAAAAGAAGTCTTCGGTGAGTCAATAATTTCATGTTTTGAGTCGGTCGATTTGCTACCAAGATCGTACGATATAACCGACTAGACTTTTTTCTGTGGGGTTTGTAAAGTCTAAAGTTGGAACAAAACATGACGCGTATCATTCGCCAGTTAGCAATCAAAATATTTGAACGAGTCATGGATAGTTCGACTCTTCGACCATCAGAGACGTAGCCGCGACCAACATTTGAAAGAGATAATCTTCAAAGAGTATATGCCAAACAACGTCCTGTCGAATCATAATAAAGATTCATTATATTTGAATTTTCTGTGGAAATATAATACATTCGTGCTCAGGTTAAAACAATTTTGGAAAGGGTTACATGAAAAAGCAATGAACGAAAGCTACCAAAGATATACAAAAGCTCTGAAATATGTTCCGACTTCTGCGTTTATTTCTGGTTTACTTAAAGATTAGCAGAATTACAATGACCTTGAGAGTAGATTTTGAATATTCGATATCACTAAGGTATGCTAAACCTCCTCACGCTGTAAACTCTCCTTAGCTACCAGTAACTAAAAACACTAATAGTAGTAACAACAACATATCGCATGCGCAATTAGAAAGGATAATGCGACATAGCCGCTCCATTGTGCTTTGATGATAGACGTGGCGGCAGCAGGACGCTGAAACATACAGCAATTTGCGCAAATGTTTATTTATTTTTATGATTATGACTTTTAATAAAAACGAAAAGGATGCGCACAGAGCAGAGAAGCATGTCAGAGGGGCAGAGGGACAGAAACGAGCAAATAAATTTGAACAAAACGCACAGCAAAGCGAAAAAATCAAAGGCAAAGGTAGGAAATATATATGTGCATATATTTGTATGAGCAGGGAAGCTGGTGTCCGCACAAAACAAGCCAAACACATTTACAAATAAAAATTTTCAATTGCATATGTAGGAGATAACTGCGTGTACGTGTGAGCTAGGGTAATTTTCACAAAACAAAAAGTGCGCTGAAGCAAACAAATAGGCGAAGTAGAAGTCAAAAGGGAAAGGTAACAAAGTGAGGAGGATAAGGGTAGGAGGCAGGGAGGATGTAGCTAAGGTTAGCGAGGGAAGTAGTTAGGGTTGCATGCATATACAAGTGAATGTGTGTATATGTGTGTGGCGGGCGCAAATTATGAATAGCGCAGCAAAGCAAGGTTTTGTGTGAAATCGTTTATAGCTGAAGGGGGATCCTCGCCAGCATGAATATAAAGCATGAGGATCAGTGTAAATGATAGGCAAACGCAGCCATGAATGTGAGTGCAGTCAGTTGTATACAAGTGCATGTGTGTGTGTGTGTGTGTGCATGCCACAAAAACGCTTTAATCGCTTAAGCCGCCAGACAAATTTGTGTCAAGCAGCGCAGCAAGCTCCGGTTATGGCTATGCATTGCCAGCTGAGACTGTGATTCGCCTATGATTTTATTGTAAAGAGGATTTTTTTTGTTATTGCACACATACAAATGCATATATAATATAACATACAACTGCTGCTTTGTGCTGTTGTGTATGTTTGCTTGTGTGTTTGTGTGTATGTCAGTGATTTCCTCCCTCCTATTGCGCGCTAATAAAGTTGTTTGCCGCAGCGATTTTTATTGCGTATATTTTTCAAACAACTTTTCATACACACAAACACAAATAAACACATACATACATATATACACACATTTTTTCTCTTCACAATTTACACATGAATTCATTCATTTTTACCAAAACTGATCTCTATAAAAATTAAGCAATGAAAGCATGCATATTATATGTATAGCAGTGTGAGTAAATATCCTTTGAAATACATAGCCACACATGCACAGAGGATAGGCTTTCGAACGTTAATGATAATGACGCGTCGTTATAGATATATGTATTTACTTTTTTATTCATTTTTGTTTTTTTTTGTTTGCTTTAAAGGTATGTATGTACCTAATGCAGAGTTGAATGACTGCCACACAGCATAGAATCACACACACACACACATAAATATTTAATTACCATAAATGCAATGAAATATCTGGGGAGCAAAATCATTCCCTCAGGTGCCATAAATCGCCGTAAATGCCAAACAAATGCGCTAATTGTAATGCAAATAAATGCATTTAAGCATACGAATGGAAAGCCGAAAAAAATTAAACATATAATTATGCGATTTTTAATCAAAAAGTAAGTCTTGCATTACCATATAGAAAAAACTGTCACTTAAATAAGTTCGAAAGCAGCGCTTGGGAGTTTATTTAACTCTCTAGGGGAAAAGAGAAATATATCTAAAGGTATTATAAAGTCTTGTAAAGCGTAATCTAATTCTTTCTTAAATTACAGGGTCTACTTAGAATAGTTACAATGACTGAATGTTAGGTCAAGCAAATATGCTTGCTGCGATTTTGAAAGTAATACAAAATGCCACTCTTATAACCGGCCAACTGAGCCGGCATATATTATATAGTATTTTGAGTAAAGCATCATTTGTTATTGCGAAAAAAGTGGATAAAAAGAAATTTTCCGTCTTGTCAAAATATTGATTTTTGTAGAAAAAAATACAGCTGAAGAAAAAACTTGAATTGATGACGAGTTTCCGGACACTTCTCCAGAAAATAAACTTAAAGGATTTGGTATGCTTTGTGGTGAAATGAGAACCGAAAACGGTGAACGCAGTGGGCGACCTAAAGAAGTTGTTACCGACGAAAACATCCAAAAAGTGCAAAAAATAATTTTAGAAGACCGTAAAGCAAAGTTATTTAAGGGGAGGGTAAGGTATTTTCGTTTTTTTTTTGCATTTTTTATTTTTTTATTGTATATTAATGTACAATATCTTAAGATTATTCTTGTAAGTCTCCGCCCTCCGATTTGATTGTGAGCGTCTGTGAAACTTTAAACGTGTTTTTCCCACATTTCACGTTTTCAAAGTCGGTGCCTCATAACTTCAAAACTACTGCACCGATCCTTTTGAAATTTTAAACTCTATTTCTGTACATACGAGGTAACGCTGTCAAATTTTTTTTTTTTTGTTCATAATTTTGATTTTACAATGACAAATTAGCCGATTTTGATTTGAAATTAAAACAAAAAACTCGACAGCGTTACCTGGGGCAAACTATTATCTAACGAATGAACTTAGGTTTTTTGATTTCAGATGATCCAGCACCGCGTTATGAGGGCACCGCAATTCAACTTTTTTGCGAGACACGTCTGAACAATTGCTACCATAGGCATAGCACGCACTCTAAAGATATCAACTAAACGTGTGCATCATACCATTCACGAATGTTTGGATATGAGAAAGCTCTGTGTCAGGTGGGGGCCGCGCGAGCACACTTTTGACCAGAAACAAACACGGGTTGATGATTCGCAGTAGTGTTTGGAGATGTTAAAGAGTAATAAACCCGATTTTTGCACCGGTTTTTGGCAATGGATGAAACATGGCTCAATAATTTCACTCCAAAGTTCAATCGACAGTCATCCGAGTAAACTAGTTCAATGAACCCGCTTCAAAGCGTGGAAAAAGCCACAGTCCGCTGGCAAGGTTATGGCGTCTGTATTTTGGGATATTTGGGGACATCGTGCCAGAGGAAGAACCGTCAATAGCGACTATTATATAGCATTACTGGGCTATTTAAAGGACGAAATCGAGGAAAAACGGCCGCATTTGTAGAAAAAAGAAGTGTTGTTTCATCAAGATAATGCACCGTGTCACAAATCAGTGAAAATAATGACAAACATATAAAAACTGGTCTTCGAGTTACTTCCGTATCCACCGTATTCTCCAAATCTCAAAGAAGAGACGAAATTTTCGCCGAATTAAGAGGTGATTGCCAAAACTGAGGCCTTTTTTGAAGTAATGGACAAATTGTACAACAACAAGTAAAGAAGGCTAAGTTCGAACCAGATTTTTTAAACTTTTGCAACTAGCAGGAATTAAAGCTAGGGAAATTCTTTCAGATGTAATCGGAATATAAGCAATTTAATATCCACATACACTATATGCTATATAACTAATACACAGTCCGACATGTTCGTCATATGGTTTGTTAGAAAAACGAAAATCATTATAGCTATGTAGTATATGGTAGTTCGGGGTAGTATCGACCCAATTTTATATATTTTTGGCAATACCACATACTATTCAAATTGTTCCCTGTGATTCATTAAGGCACCTCACAACATCATTAATCATATGAAGTAAAGTCAGCCGTAACTTTGATGTTTGAAAATCTTGATATTAGTTAAATGGCGGCAAGGTGAATTTTTCGCCCGATTTTATTCATTTTAGGCACAAAACTACACTGTTAGGAGTAAAACACGCTCCCTCATTTTCATTTACATAACTCACTTATTGGTCTAATATGCGGGATAAAGTCACCGGAAGTTCGAAAATCTTTATAATAGGTATATGGGAGCCCAGAGAAGCATTGACCCAACTTTACCTATTTTTGATACACAGAGATGCTGTTATCATAAAAGGATTCTCTCTAAATTTCAATTGTATATCCCATATATTAACCGATATTTTCGGTAAAAACTCAACTATAGATTCTAGGGTCAACATATCTGATACCTAGGGGCTGGAACAGTATTGGTTGAATTTGGACAATTTTTGATCAAAATGTGGCGCAATTTAAATGATTTATTGGTGCAAAATTCTATCCTGTTATATTAATCGCTTCTTGAGTTGTGTACTGGAAAGAATCAAATGGGATTTAAAATGGTGTTATATGGAAAGTAAGCATGGTTATTGTCCGGGTGTAAAATTATATGCCTCTAGCATATACAGTCATTGATTTATCGCACTTTGAGTAGTTTTTAACAGTACCATGGGTGGGGTTATTTATTTGTCCTGCGAGAATTTTTTTATCATAGCTTGTGTGGTTTATAGCCCTGACAGACGAGCAAAATTAATGCGCCTTAAGCAACGCTAATGCGAATTGAAATTTTATGGGGACAGACGGCAGGCTTGTGCATTTAGACAGCTGATAGTGAAATTTGTTTATTTATTAAAAAAAATGAAATAAACATGAATAAGAAAAATTTTGGTAATTTTGAAAATCAATATATATTTAACGAAAAAAATCGTTTTTTATTGTTATCTACGTTAAAAGATAATAAAGTGAAATTAATAGCAATAATTGATTGTAATGCGGAAAAAGTGTGCAAAAAAGTTAAGAATATTGGAAAAATGGATAGCAAAAGTGCGACATCTGTCAATAAATAGCAAAAATCGGCCATTTTTGAGCAGTGTTGCCTACTCAAATTTAGTAAATTCAACCAAATGCACGGAATTCTTGTGCATTACAAACTTGCATTAACATGGGTCAAATGCGCAAATAAATGTAAATTAAGCCCGCTAATGCATATTAGCGCTGTCGTCTGTCAGGGCTATTAGGATATAAGAATATGAAATCAATTAGAGGCGAGGCCAAGCCTGTATCAATCTGTGGGGGGCATGACGTGGTCCGATTACGCCCATATACGAACTTATTTCTAAATTTTAACTTAGGTTATACCTTGCATGGGTGGACGGACAGACCGACAGTCGACAGCAAGATTATTTACCATAAATCACTATAAATCACCATAAATCACTAATCTCCCAGAACTTCTGGTGAGTCACTATCTTTGTATGTGGCGCGGTTATGTCGTGATGATTGTCTTACTAAATTTCCGTTCTCAATTTATAGGCCTATAGGTGCGCGTTGATACATTGTTATTGTGACTGAAACTAATCAGCGGGAGCCGAATGGCTTGCCGAAGCATATAAAACTGCAGCAAAGTAATCTATTTCAAGCGCTTCGCTATTGATTATTTACCAGTAATTTGGTTAATATGACATACTTGGCCGCAACTAAAATGTTTTTTTTTTTTTTCGTTGGATTTGGCTCGTATTTTTTCAGCATTTCTTTACACCAATCAACACGAGCCTCTTTTTGAGCGTTTGTCAAATTGTGGGGGATCCAACGAGAACAAACCCTTTTTACGGCCAGGTGTTAATGCAATATCGAATGTACGCTGGTAGGAGAAATGCATACGCATGCCTCTATATGAAGGTATGTTACATGACGGTCTTGCATTATCAGTTCACGTACGGCATCCATATTTTCTGGCACAACGGCTGTTTTGGGACGACCTTCACGGAATTCGTCTTTGAGCGAGCGTCGGCCACGATTGAATTCGTTGTAATGGTTTTTCACAGTGCTATAGGATGGTGTTTCATAGCCATGCAAAGATTTTAGTTCATCGATGCACTCTTGTGATAATCCACGTCGAAAGTTGTGAAAAATGATCGCACGAAAATGTTCACGAGTTAATTCCATTTTTTGGCCGAGATGAATTTTTTAATTCCCTGTAAATTAAACAATTCACGATTAATTGACAAAACGTTTTGAGTGATGTTATGCTAAAAAATGTCAAACTTTCCAATGGAAATGTCAGATTGCACCTGACAACACTTAGTGTTGCCTAGTCTAGAAATATATATAGCAACCTACGTAACCCGAGTTCAGTGTTTTTTTCTCCAACCATTGATTCTATAATTTAGCTTAACAAATTTCTACTGAATGCTAGTTGGTTTGTGCCGTATACATCAGACCAACACTATAGTTCCAAACTTTCATTCCATACACATAGTGAGGAAAAAATGCAGGGGAAAGTATTTGAGTGTGACAAGGATTCAACAATTCCAGATTTGATCTTCTTGCCAATTAGGTATGATTCACTTATACTGCTCCAAATTATATTTTTATTTAATATGATTTATTAAAATTTAGTATATATAAGTAACGTAATGCTTACCAATTGTTAAATTAAATATTATTTACATTTTATCACCATACAAACCCTCAAGGGATTTGGGATTGCATCTGTATGCCAGCAAATTACTGTATAATCTACATACGTCAAGAAGTGTTAACAGTTTATCTGTAGTTCAATACCAACACCACGCACAGCGAATACAGTTAAACTTAGCTACGTCCACACTAACTTTCACTTAGGCAAAATAGCGAATATACTCTGAGTCCCTAGCTTGGTTTACTATTCCTGCTGGATTCCACTACTGTTTTGTGTGGTTCAGCGATGGAGGCATACAAGTTCTGCACTCTGCCGTCACCGTCGATACCAAGTAAACCAACACACCTATTGCTGCTGTGGTGTCTCGACTGTATACATATACACACATATGCAAATGCATCTTCATATGTTTATCTATTATTCAGCACAAATTTACACCTTCACTTTTGGTGTTGCTTGCACTAAACTTTTGACTTTACTCTCCAACCTGTGTTCCTTACGCTGCACTGAGCGTTAGAGCTAACATACGCTATTGCATTTAATGCAATTTTCTTATCTCCTTCTTCTCATTGATTTTCTAGCAAACAACTTTATTTGCAATGCTGAGATGCCTAAAATATTTCCAGTTTGATTTCGTGTTATACTCGAAATGGAGAGCGTCTAGTCGCTATAAATAAAATACTGCATTATTTCAGTTTTTGCAGACAAAATGGAAATAGAATTTAACGACAGTAGAAATGATCAATGATTTGAAGACTTTAAAATAAAATTCCCCTTGAAATAATAATACTATGATTAATGATTATTATCAGTTGTTTGTGAAAATAGATTTTCAGTATCGAAAAAAACCTGTACCCCTCACAAATATGCTTAAATAATTTTTACTTTCGACAACTTCTTCAAATTCTGAAATTGACATCCTGTAAGGTTTTAAACTTACCGCGTACACATAAAGAGCAAAAAAGACAAGTCATTAACTCAACAACTATTGAAATACAAACCTTTTTACTGACGAAAAGCTTGCTGCTTCTCTTCCTATATACATAAGACCAAAAGGATCTTGCGACCGCACAAGTACCGAGAGTTGCACTTTGCTCCTACGCTTACGTGAGTCCAAGATGTCTAATAGCAACTAGTAAGAACACAACGGCGCTCTGCCACTTTCCCTCTTCAACGACGGCGAGGCTAAGGTATTCTTCCTTGTGAGCTCATCGTCTTATGCAGCAGAAACCCGGTTAATAACTTAAACGAAAAGCGTCAGCCATTGTTCTTTGTATAGGGTTATTTTTTAAGAGATTTATAAATTTTTAAAAAAAAAAAAAACGCATAAAATTTGCAAAATCTCATCGGTTCTTTATTTGAAACGTTAGATTGGTTCATGACATTTACTTTTTGAAGATAATTTCATTTAAATGTTGACCGCGGCTGCGTCTTAGGTGGTCCATTCGGAAAGTCCAATTTTGGGCAACTTTTTCGAGCATTTCGGCCGGAATAGCCCGAATTTCTTCGGAAATGTTGTCTTCCAAAGCTGGAATAGTTGCTGGCTTATTTCTGTAGACTTTAGACTTGACGTAGCCCCACAAAAAATAGTCTAAAGGCGTTAAATCGCATGATCTTGGTGGCCAACTTACGGGTCCATTTCTTGAGATGAATTGTTGTCCGAAGTTTTCCCTCAAAATGGCCATAGAATCGCGAGCTGTGTGGCATGTAGCGCCATCTTGTTGAAACCACATGTCAACCAAGTTCAGTTCTTCCATTTTTGGCAACAAAAAGTTTGTTAGCATCGAACGATAGCGATCGCCATTCACCGTAACGTTGCGTCCAACAGCATCTTTGAAAAAATACGGTCCAATGATTCCACCAGCGTACAAACCACACCAAACAGTGCATTTTTCGGGATGCATGGGCAGTTCTTGAACGGCTTCTGGTTGCTCTTCACCCCAAATGCGGCAATTTTGCTTATTTACGTAGCCATTCAACCAGAAATGAGCCTCATCGCTGAACAAAATAAAGCGCGAAACACATTTCGAACCGAACACTGATTTTGGTAATAAAATTCAATGATTTGCAAGCGTTGCTCGTTAGTAAGTCTATTCATGATAAAATGTCAAAGCATACTGAGCATCTTTCTCTTTGACACCATGTCTGAAATCCCACGTGATCTGTCAAATACTAATGCATGAAAATCCTAACCTCAAAAAAATAACCCGTTATTATGCTCTATTTTTGTAGCGAAGATACGCCACCACCTCTTTACAGCAAAGCAGGCCCGTCAACAAACACAGGAAAGGAACGATGTCGAGGAGCTACTATCACAACCTAAAACGAAACGGTTTTCTAGCCGAATTGCATTCCTACTCTCTGAGAGCACTCATCAGGGAGTCGGGAACTGTGGGACGGCTCTTTACGTGCAGCTGCAAACAAAACCTTTGGTTTTCGGAAAAGACAAAAAAACAGCTAGTACGATGAGGACTGTCGTGTCACAGTGGACAAAAAGCAAACAATCTACTTCCTAATTTTGTGATCGACCACAACACAAGCGGTGTGGAATAGACACCAAGAGTTTAAGAGAAAAACGAGACGCACATGCAGACCAAAAAGAGTCCGAAATGCGTGAGTATAATATATGGAGGTTGAGAAGCTGGCAAACAGAGACCCATATTCATACCGATATTCAGAGTACACTGAAGTTATGGAAGGAACATTTCTCCAGCCTGCTGAATAGCAGTGAAAGTGTATCATCTGGAGATGCGCCAAATCTTGGGATAAACCCGTGAATGGAAAATCGATCCACACCATCTCTTCGTCGATTTCAAAGCCGAGTTGTCTGTACTTGGTGTCCCCCAAAGCTTATACGACTGTGTTAGTTGACGTTGGGCAACACTCATGACTTCTTCAACCTACCATCCAAGCAGAGGAAGGCCTCCAAACAGCGAAAATAGAACGTCAGGCGCGATGTGGCAAACTCGGCTTTACTAGCGTTATGGGGGACTGCGCAAGTAAAGAAGCGATCCGCTCTGGACAATATTTTCGGAGATTATGAAATTATAATCAGGAAATTTTATTAAGACACTTTGTCAAATAATCAAGTTTTACATTAAAGATCATAATCAGCTTATACTTGTGTATCTCTTTCTCAGTTTAAGAACGATATCTCGAAAATGGAGGGGGTTGTTTTCGTATTTCGTTTTCGTTCAGCTGGTCATACTGATCATTTATAAGTGCATATGTAGTTTACAGACTTTGATGAGCCTCCGACATTTACTTCTGGGTATTAACTACTCAAGAAAACTTAAAATACCTTAAGTATAACAATTATATCTTGAATTTAGTGCTTCCTCCTACAACAATTCATAAATGAGGTCATCGTTTAATAATGTCCACCCCAAGAACCTATAACTGCAGATCACCAGGTTTCGTCTCCACGAAAAGTATACTTCACCTGCCCTAACTCACTTCAGGCGCCTCGCCGTCTGCGCCTTCTTAATATTATACGGAAATATATATGTATATAAATTACCACTGCCGATTGAATTTATTGAAATAAACAAACAAACAACAGGCAATTGAAAAGCAATTGATTTATGCAAATGCGAAATTGTGCGCTTCCTTAAGGGCAGATTTTTAACAGACGCGCTGTGGACTTTTTTAAAGCTAAAAAGCAAAGGAAAATATCCGCATCGAAGAAACCCCTAAAAATCCCGCATAAAAAATTCCGACCGCAAACCACTTGAGGTCATTTCCGTTTCCGTTGTATTGTTGTAGGTGGTCACTGTTGCCACAGAGCAAAAAGCGGCAGCGTCAGATAAGATGCCTATGGCAGCATAACCTGGCAATGTATATTCGATTTATATATATGTATTTATGTGTATGTGCTGTTGCTATTTATTGACAATGCATACTCTTATTGCCTTCATCTCGCCTGCTTATTCCACTCATTTGATGATCCTTCAATTTACGAGTATGCTTCCGGAAGACAAGAGAACACCACACACCGATAAATATAAATGCGCGTTAATGCCAACGCACGCGGCTTATAGAACGCCTGCACACACATTGCTATTTGCATATGTTTGTATATATGTGTGTCGGCAGGCGGACAAGCACGCGCCTCAACTTGCTAGGAAGTCCTTGTAGTCGCCGCTGAAGTAACCAAATGGCTAAGAGTACACAAGTATACATATATATAAGTGACATTGCTACACTCACTCAAACAATAAATTAATATCAATACGCTCTTATACGTCTTATACGTTAGAAGTAAAATAATCGAGATGACCTTCTGTAGCAGTTATTAAGCAAGGATGAGTTAGTCATTAAGCAAACATTGAAATGTGACGTATTAATTAAATATTGTAATATTTAAATTTGTTAATAGATTAAAATTAAATCCAATAAACTAATATTAAAATTTCACTGGCGCAGTCGGTAGGATCTACGAAAAAGATCCTTAAACGAACCTACAATTAAAAAATTAATAATAATCATAATAATAAAAATAAAGTTAATAAAAATAAAAATAAATACACGCGCTGAATAAAAAAAGGCATATTCTATTGTCATGCCGTTGGATGTCAATGTCAAAGTAAAGCAGTTCAATGTCAAATAAAGATCAGTGTAGTGTCTTTCAATATCATGCCAATGTCAATGTAAATTAAGGACAAATTAATGTCAAAGGAAAGACATCTACAATACAAAAAAAAAAAATTATTAAGACCGGTTCCAGTGACAGTGACAGTTTACACGAAAGAACGAGAACTAAAATACAAAAAAAAATTAATCAAATCGGCTTCAGTGATTTACACGAATATTAACTAGTTAAGAGACTCAAAAAACTCACAGTGTATGAAAATTAATACTCTTGACAATAAAGAATTCGTGTATAAAAAGAGAGCTTTAGAACAAATACTACTAAAGTAAAGAAAAATTTTACCGATATCTATTACTTAATTTTGTTAAGATAATTTGATAAAAAAAAGAACTATATAAAAAACAATTGATCTTAATCTATATACTGCTCTTATCAATGCGCGTTGAAGAAGAGTTAGAAACTATAGACAAAAAGTTGAGCTCTCTTAGTATAAATAAAGAAATAACAATGACCGAAGGAAGAGAAAAGCGTGATCTCGTTATGCAAACCATTAAGCTGATTCAACCGTTTGACGGCAACAAAAACTACTTAGCGATGTATGTCGTCAGCATGGATAGCGTTGTACCTCGGTACACAACTATCTCTTCAGAAGAGGCTGCATTTTATTTCAACTGTGTTACCTGCACTCTAAGAGGTTCTGCTCTTGATATTGTAAGACGGGAGCAACCGTGTGATTGGACAACACTACGACAATTGCTTATCGATGAATTTGGCGAACATACACCTGTATCTACTCTTATTTTGGAAATCAGTAATATAAAATTTAAGAATAGTGTAAAATTATTGTGCGAAGAAATTAACATCGAAGTATGTAGAGTAAAAGATTGCATTAAATTAAAAAATGAAAATATATCCACTAAAACATTTTTGTACAAAGAGCTAGATCAGATTAGTTTAAAGACGTTGAAAAGGGAATTGCCAAATTATTTAACAGCATTAATAAACGCAAATTTAGTAACTGACCTTAAGTCCGCAGTTAAAATTTTGAAAGAAAATAATGTTTTTGAAGATGATAGAAGATTGAGCAAAACCAAACAAAATCATAATCAGAGAAACATCCCATTTCCCAGAGTTCCTAACCTTTCTCACATAAATTCAAATAGAGAAAATGGTAACGAGTTTCAACATTTTTGTCCGTCTAATGTAAATCGATTTTTTGACTATTCTCATGACAATAACTATCAGGGATATGCATTGCCACCTAATAACGCAAATCATTTTTATCATTCAAATCCAAATGGATGGATTTATCACCCACAAATGAATACAACTTTGAATTGTCCTAATATTTATACTAATAGAAATAATTTTAACGCGCATAATGACAATAATGTACCTAAAATAAATTCGCAACAAACAAGAAGGCAAAATGAAAGTAATTCGAATCAATCTAGAATAAGGCGATACGGCGCTCCTCAACCAATGGAATTTGAGTCATCAAATTTTCAATTAGAAGCCTCGGAGGATTACCAACAATAGAATTAAAGATTGAACATAAATTTATAAGGCTTTTGATAGATACGGGGTCTTCTGTTAGTTTAATTAAGCCCCAAGTTCTTAGTAGTAGAATCGTTGAAGTTGAACCAATATTATTAAAAACAGTTACAGGAAAGGTATTACTTAAACAAATTCAAGAAGTTTTCGACAATTACCATAACCACAAATTGACGTTTTACGTTTATAATTTTTCCGATAATTACGACGGATTATTAGGCTACAATACACTTCGTCAGCTCAACTCTAAAATCGATTTAAAAAATAATACGATTAGTTTACAAGGACATATATACAAATTTTTCAACACTGTTAAAAATTATACACACACAAACTTACTAACCGAGTTGAAAGTCAATGATGGTCAATTTACTAACACATTCAGACTCAACCATTTAAATAATGAAGAATCGGAAAAATTGAATAAATTACTGAAGAAACACAAAACTTTATTTTACAAGGAAGGTGAGAAGCTTACATTCACCCACAGAATTAAACACAAAATAAAAACTATTCATGAAGATCCCATCTACGTTAAATCCTATAGGTACCCAGAAGTACATAAAGCGGAAGTAAACAAACAAATAAAAGATATGTTAGAACAAAAAATAATTTGCCACAGTACTTCTCCATATTCTGCACCGATTTGGGTGGTACCTAAAAAGCTAGATGCTTCAGGTAAAGACAAGTGGAGAATCGTTGTAGATTACCGTAAGTTAAATAATATTACTGTGGATGACAAGTACCCCATTCCAAACATGGACGAGATACTGGACAAGTTAGGTAGATGTTTATACTTCACGACAATTGATTTGGCGCAAGGATTCCATCAAATCGAAATGGATCCAATAGATAGACAAAAAACAGCTTTTTCTACACAAAATGGCCACTTCGAATTTTTGAGAATGCCATTCGGTTTAAAAAATGCGCCAGCCACCTTCCAACGGCTGATGAATACAGTCTTGGACGGTCTAATTGGGAAAGATTGCATGGTGTATTTAGATGATATAGTAGTTTTCAATACATCTCTGCAGGAGCACATCGAATCTCTCGATAAAGTGTTTCAAAGATTAGCTGAAGCGAATCTAAAAGTGCAGCCGAACAAAAGTGAATTTTTAAAACAAGAAACCGAGTTTCTTGGCCATGTTATTACCCCTTCCGGCATAAAACCAAATCCTAATAAAGTCGTAGCAATTTTAAATTATCCGATTCCCAAAACGGAAAAGGAAATAAAACAATTTTTGGGTTTAGCGGGATTTTACCGCAAATTTATACAAAATTTTTCAAAAATAACAAAACCCTTAACAAATTGTTTAAAAAAAGGCAATATAGTGAATAATTCAGATAAAGAATTTATCAGAGCCGTAGAAACTATCAAGTTATTAATAACAAAAGAGCCGATCTTGGCGTATCCAAATTACGAGAAATTATTTACGTTAACGACAGACGCCTCTAATGTAGCATTAGGAGCAGTATTAAGCCAAAATGGACATCCGATCTGTTTCGCCAGCCGTACACTCAATGAACATGAGTTGAATTATTCGGCAACAGAAAAAGAGCTCTTGGCAATGGTATGGGCTACGAAATACTTCAGACCGTATTTATATGGCAGAAGGTTCTTAATAAATAGTGATCATCGCCCTCTGCAATGGTTACATAATTTAAAAGAGCCAAATGCAAAACTGCAACGGTGGAAGATTAGGTTGAATGAATACGATTTTGATATCAAATACATTCCTGGTAAAGAAAATCATGTTGCCGATGCGCTATCTCGCGTTAAAATTGAAGAATGTAACGTTAATGAAGTAACTGCTTCGAATGTAGCCACAATCCATTCCGCTGACGAAGACTCCGGTGAGTTTATTAGAATTGCCGAAAGGCCATTAAACGTATTCAGAAACCAACTTAAACTAATAAGATCTAACCAAAATTGTACAAACACATGCAAAATATTTTCTAACAATCTTACTACTATAACTTATACGACACTAACAACTGAGTTTATAAAGGACATAATTAAAACTTATTTATTAAACAAAAATACAACAATACTTATGACAAATGACGACGACTTTATACAATTGCAAAACATTTATAATAGACTGATCACTTCAAACAGATTTAAAATTTACCGAACCATGAAGGAATTAGAAAATATTGAAGATTATTCGGACTTCAAATCAAAAGTAATAGAAATTCACCTCGAAGGATTGCATCAGGGAATTGAAAAAGTTGCAAATTGCTTCAAGCAAAAATATTACCACCCTAATTACGTTAAGGAGATAACTAAAATAATTAATGAATGTGAGTTATGCAACCATTGCAAAAACGACCATATTTCGAACAAATTACCATTTAAAGTTACGCCTCCTGTGTATGAGACTCGAGAAAAGTTTGTAGTAGACTTTTGGAAATGGGATGATGAAAATTATTTAACATGTATTGATTTATTTTCCAAATTTGCTGCAGCTGAAAAAGTATCAGCTTTAAATTGGTTAGAAACTAAGAAAGCTCTCCTAAAGATTTTTAATTTTATGGGACCTCCGAAAACATTAAAAATAGATCAGGACCAAGGTATCAATAATGTTAGCATAAAGCAGTGGTGTCAACAATTGAATATAGCAGTCGAAGTCACAACTGGGAAAACTGGTATTGGTGACATTGAACGGTTTCATAAAACGATGAATGAAAAACTGCGAATTATTTGTAGCTCTGGGGATAAAGAGTTGAAATACCTTCAAATTGAGCAAGCATTATTTACCTACAATCATGTTATTTCTCATTCCACTACAGGTGAAAGTCCGTACAACATATTTTTTAATCGAAAACACCCAAAAACAAATCCCCAATTAATTAAAGAGCGAAGAATAAATAACATAAATCAAAACCGTCAAGAAAAAGAAATAGATACGAATTTTGTTAGCGCCGAAACCTCTAGGAAAAGATTAGATAAAATTAGTAACCCTTATAAAAGAGTAAGACTTGTTCAAACCGAGTCTGATGGGGAACATCATGTAGTAAAGTTTAAAAACAGAAAAGTAAGAAAATACAAAAGCCAATTTAAAAGAAGAAAAAAATATGTCTAACTGATTTATGTTTACAATTTAGTTTTAGTCTTTAAATATTTAATATTTTGTACAAAACAAAAAACAATCCAAATGGGTTAAAGCATTTACTAATATTATTAAGCATCCCATGAACCTGTTAACATTTTAGTTCTACTTATTTTGTAAATAATAAAAACCAAAAACGCAATGAGGACATTGCAATATTTTAAGATGGGAGGAGTGACATTGCTACACTCACTCAAACAATAAATTAATATCAATACGCTCTTATACGTCTTATACGTTAGAAGTAAATAATCGAGATGACCTTCTGTAGCAGTTATTAAGCAAGGATGAGTTAGTCATTAAGCAAACATTGAAATGTGACGTATTAATTAAATATTGTAATATTTAAATTTGTTAATAGATTAAAATTAAATCCAATAAACTAATATTAAAATTTCACTTATACATATATATATATAAGCATTTCCATATATACATGTAAATATATATCAGCTCTGGCACAAGTCAATTTATCTGTCATGCATCACAAATACTTCATTCACTCACACACACACATTCACAAACACAACCCAACAGACACGAATTAGTATTGTGTTTGCCATATGATAAGGCGATAGGACAGACCTCCATTTAGCCGATTGGCATTGAAAAAGTTGCGGGCGACGGGGGAAAGGTTGCCATAGCCGGGTGTATATTGAGCATTCGAGACGTGACATGAATTGTGTTTAAGTGATTTTAATGGTTCACGTGCTGTGCTGGCGCAGCGGCGGCGCTGATAGTGGCAACGTGCATTTTCAATACCGAAATAAAACTGAAACAAAATACAAAAATAAATTTTCCGCTGCCGAAAAATAGAAAAGTATAGTGTAAAGTGCAAATTGCAAAAAAGTGGAAAGGAAAATTTTGCGAAATTTTGTGGCAACATTGTTGGACTTTATAATGGCTCTACAAATATATCAATCTATGTGCTTAGGATATGTATGTATGTATATATATACAACTGTTTAGTTTCATTGCATCAAAATTTGAGTTTTTGGGACAGTGTGTATGATTCCATTCAACAGATGGTTCCAAAATCAGTCTCAGTCTAAGGCGAAATACAGCGTAACTATTGCGAATACTAAGAGTATCAGAAAATCTACCTTAGTATCCGACATAAGTTCACAACATCTCTACTTTATATTCTACTTATACTTTCCGTATAGGTGCATATAACCTATCTCTGGTCCCTCGCTAAGAATACAGCAAAATAGCCGAGAAATGCTAATACCAAATTTATTCAACTCACTCCAGCTATTCAGGAGCGAAATATATTTATACACCCTGTCCAGTGAAAATACACATCCAAATTCTTCTAAATATGATCATTATCTCGAAGAAATTGATCTATACGATTGTGAGTATCGCAATCCCACAAATAAAAATTTACAAAGCCTTCAAAGTAAAATCGGGCTAATCTGTCCACAGTAAGTAATGACACCTAGAAGGTGACAAAGCGATTTTCGAAAAGCACACAACAGAGTCCAATTGAGTGAACGTCGTGACTTTGAAATGGCAGCTGACAAGACTGGTGCCACTTATAATCTGCAAAAAGTAATAATGGCTTCAAGAAAAATCAAAGGTCGACTTTAATATTTCAGGTAGAGGCATTCAAAGCATATTTTTAATACGCTTTTATTAGCTTCACTTGTATGTATGTATGTATGTATGTATGTATGTATGTATGTATGTATGTATGTATGTATGCTTGTAACTTTTTTAAATGTTACTGAAACGTAGAATATTTGAGCGACACTGTAGGAAGGCGACAGTAAGTTTAAGCAGCTCACCAAAAATATGCAATATCTATATAAAACTAGTTTTGGCGATATTTGAGTAGCATATGTATATACTGAAATATACATATGTATATCCTTAAAGAAAGTATACTTTATATAGATACATATACTTACATATGTACATATATAAGTATAACCGCGCACCAGAAGAAATAATATCAAATTAATAATGCAAAACATGTGACTTTTAGGTAATAAAAAAATTAATACTTATAATAAAATTTTTGTAGTACAAAAAAATTCAGATACTAGTTTTCAAAATGCCTCCGAGAAGCAACTGTAGTAGAAAACTCCTTTTTTTAACTTCGGCTGTCACGTCGATGTGAGCTTTTTAAAAATTGTCACCGAATCTAATGGCGGAGAATACGATTTAAGTTATATTCGTTTATATTTCACAATATTGGCAAATCTCATAGAAGAAAAACTAAAAAATTAAAAATAAATATAGTTTAAAAAAACTAAAAAACACGCTTTTAAAGCATATCAAACTAAAAAGTGAAAAATAATTCTTTGTATAAACTAACAATAATAATGAAGGAAAAATTCCTGCAATATTGTGAGAAAAGCGTGGGGTGCTTTGTGACATATTTTTCATATATCGAGCATGCCACGCTTTTCTCACAATAATGCAGGAATTTTTCCTTCATTATTATTGTTAGTTTATACAAAGAATTATTTTTCACTTTTTAGTTTGATATGCTTTAAAAGCGTGTTTTTTAGTTTTTTTAAACTATATTTTTATTATGGTATACTTGGGAACATGAGAAAATGATAGAGGTTTCAACAGTAACTTAACTTTTTCAGCTTTCACGGTGCAAATTGCCTTTATTTTAAGAAGACTGCTAAAGTGTTCCGGATTTTTGATAACAAGCTTTCTACATATGATAAGGGTCTTCAGTTGTTCCTTTTGAAACGATTAAGTTCTGTTAAAGCATGATGAACTCACCGACACCTCTAATGTCGCCGTTTTGTTGGCAATTTACTCCTGTAAATTCACAACAATTTGTGAAAGTAGTCAAAAATTTCAAAACATGGATAATCTTTATCATATAGGTAGAGATACAAATCGAATAAAATTAATGCCGAACTTCCTATCGGTCACCAATAAAAGCGGTAAAAATTTAGTTGGTTCTTGTGGGATTATTTGACATCGTTAAACGTCCCTTTACTTATCGCTAATTTGTTTATCAACTGACTTCTAAGCTATTCTTCTATATCTAAAACATATAATATTAATCTGATTTTGGTTGGTAGGGGATTTACTAACTATCTAACTATTAAAATAGTCAAAGTGATGTGGAAACATGACTTATGCCACCCAAACGTCAACCATTTCTTCCTACAGTACCGTCTACTCGTTCACGTTTATTATTCTGACGACCGAGCATAGGTGGTTCCTCAGAATGGCGGAAGCGTCACAATAAGTCTATTAAGTACAGTCCTTTGTAAGACCAGACGAAGAAAAAACGACTGTTTTTGATTATAAGCAATCGCCCTCTAGCCCATCTGATTAGGTATCTGATATATACATATTTCTGTTATTTCATATGGATGACTAAAAGTTTGATATTCCAAGTGATTTTGCTTACATCTGGCACAAAACTGACACTCGAATAAGAAGTGTTGAGATTCATTTTATTTCAAACAGCCGCAGCAACTGGATGATTAATCTCGTCGCATGAACCCCGATTGGGCCGTGTCCGCTTAAAATTCTTAAACCATTGACCGATTTTCCCTTGATCAGAAGAAATTTCCGACTGCAAAGTTGCTTGCTGAGGTTGTATAAGATTCAACAGTCCACTAGTGAATCACAAGAAGCCAATGGAGTTCCTACCCGTTTCCATCTCGCAGATAATAGGACTAAATTACTTGTCCCAATAAGCTCATCGGCCTTAAAGTTTTGTGCACCACCACTGTTGCCAGGCATCCAAACTGGCTTAATCACAAAATAATGCGACGATGGTCAGGAAGCCTTAAGCAGGAGCTGATGGAGAGGACATTACCAAGACAGAAATTTACAATAAAATCGTAGACGCGGGATACCAACCAACACATAGATTCAAAAAGTTGAAGTACAAGCGCAGAAACGTGCTCCAACGACCAAATCCATATTATCCAATTCGGACCAAAAATATTTGGTTATCATTGAGCTGTAGCGAATCCCATTCACAGCAATGTACCGGTCTTGATTATCACGGAAGAAGTATGACCCAATAACGCCGCCGGCCCATAAACCGCACCAAACCGTATTTTTTTCGGGATGACTGATGACTCATGGAGTATGTGTGAATTACTCTCTGATCGATAAGGCATATCCATTCCCATTCACAGCAATGTACCGGTCTTGATCATCACGGAAGAAGTACGACCCAATAACGCCGCCGGCCCATAACCCGCACCAAACCATATTTTTTCGGGATGGACTGGTGACTCATGGAGTACGTGTGAATTACTCCCTGACCGATAAGGCATATTTTGCTTATTGAAGAAGCCATTCAGTTAGAGATGAGCTTCATCTCTGAAAATGATTTTTCGATGAAAATCCGGATCATTTTCAAGTTGTTGCTCAGCCAAATTCACGAACACGACGCTTCTGGTGGTCAAGCGGCTTCAGTTATTGCAGTACTTGCGTCAATTTGATCTTGCAGGGATGTAGACCAAAATCTTCTCGCCAAATTCGTCACAGCGACGTCACAGAGATGCCCACCGCTTGAGAATGACGCGTTTGAGACTGATTTGGGTCAGCTGTTGCGCTAGGGGAAGCATTATTCTCGACACAGCGGGCAATTCTTTTGAGTCACTGCCGCGGGAACATTTTGTACTGTGCCTGTGATTTCAAATTTTTGCACTAGACGCTCAATTGTTGATCTGACAGGACGATCATGGGGACCATAAATTGAACGTGGCGCTCTTAAAATTGAAGCCACTGACTCCGAATTTCCTTAGTAAATTTTAATAATTTTGACTTGTTGTTGGATCGTATATCTTTCCATGAAATGGAATTAGCAAATCTTACTGAAGACAAATGTCAATCTATGTATCTATATCTATCGGTCCACTTTTGTAGCGTACCTATTGAAATACCCATTATGTGTATATACTTAGAACATGCTTAGACAGAATAACAACAAACAGAAAACTGAACTTTGGCTGCACCGAAGCTGTTATAACCTTCACAGCTACATCATATAGCATAAAATGGTCTAAAAAAATCTTTGTTCTGATTTTGATCGGTCAGTTTGTATGACAGTTTTATACTATAGTGATCCGATCTGAACAGTTTTGTACCTTGATAACACATCACTGCTAAGCAGCTGCACTTTCTACAGGGTTTTAATGTCCTCTGCGCCCTAACAATATCCAAATATAGGTATTTACATGCATCCCATGCAAGTCGACACACGTATTCGTATTTATAACTGACGCCAGCGCGTCTTCCAAAACTGCCGGTCGTATGTAGTAGCTGTCAATGCATGTGGTGGTATTAGAATAGCCAGCTGTTTTAGCCACTTTTCGCTGTGGTATGGTGAACCTTTGAATACTGATGGATATGGTGGTGGTGTTAGCGTTGGCGGCATGCTTTGTGGCTATGAAGACAATAGACCGCAACTTTTGGGTTACCAACTTTGAATGTTTTTATAGCAGTGTATTTATACGCTCGCATATTTAGCTAAGCGAATGCATACAAACACACATCTATGCATGTATGTATATGTTATGTACGTGCTGCTATTTGCATATGTGTGCATAGCATTTATGCCTCATTTAGCCACACTTTGCAAGCACTGCCAAATACAATAACGTCACTCCTCTTTGTACTCACATTTGTTAAATGCTTTTTATTTACTTTTATTGTGGTTTTGTTTTGTTTTGCATCACGCAGGCGCAGGTGCGTAAAACAGTTTATTAGTTCTTCTGTTCGCTACTTTTCATTCATGCCGATGCCCCTTTGGGATTTTCTTTTAATGTTGGGTAAGCAAAGTATTGGCTTAACATTTCCTTATATTTCGAATACTACTCTCCATTTGTTTATTTTGTACTTGGACTCGGTCAATTGTTTTATTGTTCCGCCACTGAAAAGGTAAGCTATTCTAGGAAATGCTACTAAATATTCACGGCAAACATTCTTAAGCATTTGGTAAATAAAGAAGGTAGTGGTTTTGATTGTTTTCATGCGCTATATTAAGAAGTGCTAAAAATAAAAGTTTATATACCAAGATACATATGTATGAATATGTATGTACGTACTTACGTGACTGATGCAAATAGTATAAAAAAATTAAAGATGGAACACTTCACCAAAATGCTGAATGGCAGTGAAAGCATAACACCGGGAGATGGGTAACTCGATTCCACAATTAATCACAATCGAACAGGTGTTCCATTGCCCGATCATGAAGAAGTTTGCAAAGTAATTACTCGTCTAAAGAACAAAGCGTCGGCGGGCGATGGATTATTATTCAAATACTGCGGCGAAAAACTGTTAAAAAGCATGCATCAACTTCTTTGTAAAATATGGTCGAACGAAAGCATATCCGACGATTGGAATTTGGAATTTAAGCGTGCTATGGCCAATCCACAAAAAGGGATATCCCACAATCTGCGCTAACTACCGTGGGATAAGTCTCCTCAACATCGCATATAAGATTCTATCGAGCGTCAACAAACTGATTTGACCTTCTCAGTGTGGCTTTAGACCTGATAAACCAACAACCGACCAGTTATTCACCATGCGTCAAATATTGGAAAAAACTCATGAAAAAGAATCGACACGTACCAGCTCTTCGTCGATTTCGAAGCTGTTTGACTCAGACGCGGACCGTTTGTGCTAGACGTTGTGGTAAATGATCCACTTTCCCATCAGTAGTAACCATCAATTTCAGCAGTGCATTGATACAGCAATTTGTTGCGCTCCAACAGTTATTTTCACATAAAAATTTGGTTCTTGAATTTATAGAGCTTTGTTTGATATTCAGCCTGTACTGTGCAATATTTAGCTCCTTTGAAATCGAAACAGTGCTTAGATGACGGTTGGACTCAACGATTTCTATATTATATTCATATTTTCAATAACTGAACTCTTCCAGAGTGTTGTTCTTATTTGGCTCAAAATTAAAGGAACTGAGTCGAAGGATGGAGTGATGTGTAGAAGTTCACGCAACTGAGGAAAGTTCTCTGATCACCATTCACTTGGGAGTGGCCAGAAACGATTCTTTTACATGTGACTCAAGCATATGACCGGAGTTGTGGTCTTTGACCAAGTATCCTCTGGTAGCCAATGAAAACCCACCAACAGCCTGCTGTTGTTGACTCGGCTATAATCGCGTAAGCGGTGTCTACGCCAGTAAAGAAGAAGAGTGGAAAAAAACGACAATGCGTAAGATTACGTATATCTGTTACAGAGTAATGTTTAGTACATATGTAGTATCATGTTCACATTTTCAGCAGCCTGGCTTACGATTTCACCTTAGTCAAAGAAAACCCGTAAAATATGGCTTACTCTCTATTCACTGTTGTCCATCTTGACGTGCTTGAGCAATACTAAATAAAGTAATGACAAACCTGTCTGAGAAGTAAGTTGGTTCGGAATCCTATATTTTTGACGTTAAAACCACTTTCCGAAAACGTAATGAACTCTCTTTTACTAAACCTTATATTACGAATATTCGGTTTAATCGAAAAAACATTAATTAATCAGACCAATAAGGTAAATATAACGCAAACTATTAGTGAGATAAAAACAGGAGTTCGGTTAGGTTAGGAGGAGACTATGTAGATCCTAACAGCTACCTCATTTGAACAGTTCATGTCGCCGGCCATTTATGAGCTCCGATATAATTGATCAAAAGACCGTCATAAACAAATTTGTTAAGAATGCAATTGTTGGTTCCACCTATGTCTCCTCATTCGCTGAAGGTGTGACTGTCGAGATGTTTCAATCCTAATCTTGCAAATGCTGGATAATGAAGGAGAAAATGTCTGAATGTCTCCACTTCACCTTGACAACTTGCGTTCGACTGGATTTTTAGCCTTATCGCATGAAAGACTATCGGACAATATCCATCAAAAGCTCGTACGATAACGGCAAGATGAACTTTTCTAAAGGGAAGAAAGTTCAGTAGTTCAGCTGCGTTCCACTCTAGGCCGAAAGGATATTGCTGTCACACAGAATCTGGTCATCAATCAACTCTGCTAAGCGCACGCTAGGTAGAATTGGGACTGAGAAAATAAATCGTAGAAGAAAGGAAATGCAATGTGGTCCATATGACATTTTTATAAGGTAAGTGCTAAATTTTTTTTTACTTTCATATGTCCAGAAGAGCTGGAGAACAGAAAAGGGTATAAAAGTACAAAATATTTGTATAACAAGTAAGGAAGGGCTAAGTTCGGGTGTCACCGATCATTTTATACTCTCGCAAGATAAAGTGGTAATCGAGATTTCATTATCCTTCATTTACATATTTTTTTTATTTTGGTTCCTAATGTATGTAGGAAATAAAAGACTTGGTGTTTTATTATATGTATAATAAATAGATGCGTCTTTATTAACGTTCCAAATGCAAATGCCCCGTTTGTCTGTTGTTGGGTACGCGTCTAGTATATTCGTCAAGTTGGTATTGACTATTGCTTCTATAGCATGGTTGCATTCTTTCGTATTATACAGTTTAAGTTAAAATGTAAGTAATAGTTGTTTAGTTAGAAAAATGTAGGTAAGTAATAATATATATAATGATATATTAATATGTCTGTCCACTTCGAGTCGTCCGTCCGTGTACGTCTCCTACATCCATGCTTACTGGCATCAGTATGGATCTCCGTTTCAGCCTTTGGATTATATAATTTCAAAATCGGTGCTTTGGTCAGTGCTGAATTTAGTTGTTGGAATGCTAGCTGTTGTTCTTGATCGAATCGAAATGCTTCGTCTTTTCTAAGCAGATTGCTTAATGGTCTTGCGATTACAGCGCAACCTTCTATAAACCGTCTAAAGTATGACGTGAGGCCTAAGAATCTTTGAAGAGACTTCTTATCCCGAGGTATTGGAAACATTTTTACAGCTTTTACTTTATCTTCGGAAGGCTTAATACCTCCTCCTTCTATTACATACCCAAGAAATGTAATCTTTTTCATTAAAAATTGACATTTTTGCCACCTAACTTTAAGTCCATAATTCTCTGCTCTGGATAAAACTATCTTTAGTTTATCTATTCCTTCCTTTTCATCTTGTGCTGGTATAATTATATCGTCCATATAGACTACAATAATTCCCTTTTGAACCAGATCTCTAAAAATTGCTGAAATGTATCGACAAAACACGGCAGGAGAATTTGAAATACCAAAAGGTACGAAATTAAATTCATACTGCCCACTATATGTAACAAATGATGTATACTTTTTGGAATTTGACTCCACCGGAACATGAAAGAAACCGTTCATCAAATCCAATGTTGTGAAAACTGCTGAACCCTGCAGTCTTTCCAAAACGTCGTCGATAAGTGGCATAGGGAAATTATCACGTGTAATTTTTTCATTAAGTTTTCTAAAATCACAACACAAACGCTTCGTGCCATCTTTCTTTGAGACAAGAACTACTGGCGATGCATATTCAGAATTACTCTGACGAATTATACCATCTTTCAACCAACTGGAAATCTGTTCATCTATAACACGTTGGTCAGCATATGAAACTCTACGAGGGGATTGATATACGGGGATATCATCTGACAAAATAATTTTCATTTCTACCGGAGATTGGAAGTTTTTAACTGGAGAATATTGGTTGACCATTGCGGTTACAATCGCATTTTTCTCCACAGATAAATGAGACAAATTTAAATCAATGTCAGACTTTTCAACAGTTAAGACATTTTGAAGACAAAGCGAAGTAAATTCCTTAAATAGAATACTATCCTCTTCATTTAAAACTTCCTCTTTCATTGTATTTTGCTCATCATTAGTTTTTTGTTTTTTCTTAAACGTAGCCGAACCGTCTGAAACCTCTAAGTCTACTACTTTCAAAATATCATTTCCTAAAACGGCTTGGTAACGCAAATCATTACTCCTAACTATGTGGAACGTTGCTTCTACTTTGAGACTATCAATATTTATTTCTCTAGTTATGCTACCTAATGTAGTTAATTCAGTATCTTTGATTCCTATTAATCTTTTTTTCACTCCACTCAATTGTGGATAATTTAACTTTGCAAACGTATCGTATCTTAGTAAACTCAAATCAGCTCCCGTGTCAACCATAGCGTTAACACTGATGTCGCCTATCAAAATTTGTTTATAAATTAAACCGCTATCTATGTACCATGGTACATCGGACATGCTGTTGAAAGAATTATTTTCTACCTTTATGTGTTTCCTAGCACCTTCTTTACACTCAAAACTCTTGTGACCTATTTTCCCGCATTTGAAACACTTAAACTGTTTGTCAGTATTACCACAATCTTTTGCGAGATGTGTGGTAGCTGAGCATTTGTGACATTTTTTTACGTTGTTGTTGTTTTGAAAACTTGAATTCTGTGCATAGTTTGGCTTGTTTAAAGACTGCCGTGAACCATGCACCTTTTCATAAATTTTAAGGTTTTCTTTCAAATCTTTAATAGTTTTTGCCTGATACAAGATTGTTTTGTTAGCTTTCGAGTCAGGAATTCCCTCTATAAAATATCCTATTAAACTAGCATCATCTAGATTAATGGGTTTGGCGATCTCCATCACAGTATAAAAGTACTCTTTAAACGACTCATTACATGTACTTTTTACGTCGATTATGTAACATTTTGTGGATGTCTAGCGAAGATAATTTGATACCGAATTCATCTGTAATAGCTAATTTTAAAGAATTCCAATCTTTAATCCCTGACTGACTGCGTACGAAAAGTTTGGCGGCTCCTTTTAGCAATTGTTTAGCATATATATACTTTTGTAGCTCATTCCTCCCTAATGTAATGGTATTATCTTCAAACTCTTGAACCCAATCATTGAAATTTAACGCGTCTGTACCGGTAAACGAAGGTAAACTGTCTTGAATGTCTCTAAGCGTGAAGTTGCTACTGTTTGCAACAGCTCGTTGTCTAACTGCTTCCTCATACGCGGATTCTACCTCACTATCTTCTTCATCGCTCTGTACGAGATTATGATGTCTTAGAAGTCTCTCTCTAAGTACAATTTTCCGTCCTTGAATGCTTAATCCAACCCTTCTTAGATGTTCCTTCAACGTCTCTACTGTCATACCTAAAATCGTTTGTACGTCCATGGTCTTACAATATTTTACAAATATGAATATTATCAATATTAAAAATTAGGTATAATGTAATTAAATGTATATATAGTATATTAATATAATTTATACGTGATACAAAAAGTAAGTATTTAAAAATTAATTAATATTTTATACAAAAAAAGAAGTAAATGTAGGTTTACTTCAATTTTACAATGTATATAGTATTATGTAAAATGTTTGTTAACAATTGAAGTATCTGTTACAAAAATGCTTTTATTGGTTTGCGGCTTAAACGTTACTTATAATAATAAATAGTTGCAATTTTATTATGCATTACTTATTTGCGTTCTCGTTTACATTTATAAATCAGTTTTCAATTCTTTAATTTACTATTATAATTTTTAGTTTTGTTTTGTCTTCTGTATTATATGTTTAATGTAGTTACTTTACTTCTTCAAATTCATTTACTTATATTTTTTCTCACTTAGTTAGTTATAAAATTTTCTTATGAAATTGTATTTTTATGTGGTGTAAGCTACTATTGCTGCTCTTTTTCTATATTATTTACCTTATTATTACCGAATTGTGTTGTCAATAACTACTCTTCTCCAACAATGGTTGTTGCCTCTCTTTCTTGCTTCTTCTATATAGACTTGTATTTGGCTGTTGATTGTAGTGTTTGGTTCTTTTACTTAACATATGATGTTATGATGACTTATTGTTGGCACACACTTTTTGTTGTTCGCTGATTTATCTTCTCTGTTTGTACTGCTTCACCGTGTATGTCATTACACTTCACTTCTGTTGCAGAATACAGCTTGATGGCTTTTGCTGCTCTTCACTCGCGTTTCTAGTTCTAGTTTCTAGCACTTCTTGTTCATCAATAGCGTAACTCTTTGAACTTCGTTCTACCAACTGTGTATTATTTCTTCTACACTTTACCGACGATGCAGCTTCTCTGCTTGTCCTGCTTTACTTTATATTTCGTTACACTTCGCACTTATTTTAACCTTCTGTTGCAGAATACAGCTTGATGGCATTTACTGCTCTCGATCACGCGACTCTTTGCGCTTCGTTCTACCGACTGTGTATTACTTCTTCTACACTTTACCGACAATGCAGCTTCTCTGCTTGTCCTGCTTTACCTTATACGAGTATTTCTTTACACTTTACTTCTGTTGCAGAATACGGCTTAATGGCTTTTACTGCTCTTCGCTCGCGTTACCGATTGCTTTTCGGGTTTTCAAATTCTAAATGTAACGTACAGTTCAAAAAATTCCCATGTTCGTGGAAATGCTTTGAAGCCTCTGGTTTTCATAACCAATCTTTCGCTTGATTCACACAATAATATGAACAATCGCATAACAGTTTTAACCCTTTTTTGATCCAAATATTCACCGAGAAATGTTTGTCAATGTTTTAAACGCATTCGGGTTGGCGTATCATAAGTATTTTAAGTTTTTCTGCTACACGTATAAATATATTCGCCAGTCACACTCAACACACTCCAAGTTGCTATTTATTTATTATCACGAAATTTGCTTAAACGCAGCACAAACATATACAAATATTTTCGCTTTTAACTACACTCAACTTATTGGCTCAAATGTTCATCCGCGGTTGAGTCCCCAAAATTTGTAGGAAATAAAAGACTTGGTGTTTTATTATATGTATAATAAATAGATGCGTCTTTATTAACGTTCCAAATGCAACTGTCACGTTTGTCTGTTGTCGGGTACGCGTCTAGTATATTCGTCAAGTTGGTATTATTGACTATTGCTTCTATAGCATGGTTGCATTCTTTCGTATTATACAGTTTAAGTTAAAATGTAAGTAATAGTTGTTTAGTTAGAAAAATGTAGGTAAGTAATAATATATATAATGATATATTAATATTAATATGTCTGTCCACTTCGAGTCGTCCGTCCGTGTACGTCTCCTACATATATATATTGTATTATACAGAGAAGGCATCAGATGGAATTCAAAATAGCGTTATATTGGAAGAAGGCGTGGTTGTGAACCGATTTCACTCATATTTCGTACATGTCATCAGAGTGCTAAGAAAATATTAGATATCGATTTTCATTGAAATCGGTCGTGTAGTTCCTGAGATATGGTTTTTGATCCATAAGTGGGCGACGCCACGCCCATTTTCAATTTTTAAACAATCCTGGGTGCAGCTTCCTTCTGCCATTTCTTCCGTAAAATTTTGTGTTTCTGACGTTTTTTGTTAGTCGGTTAACGCACTTTTAGTGATTTTTAACATAACCTTTGTATGGGAGGTGGGCGTGGTTATTATCCGATTTTTTCAATTTTTGGAACTGTATGTGGAAATGTCTGAAGGAAACGATTCTATAGAGTTTGGTTGACATAGATATAGTAGTTTCCGAGATATGTACAAAAAACTTAGTACGGGGCGGGGCCACGCCCACTTTTCCAAAAAAATTACGTCCAAATATGCTCCTCCCTAATACGATCCTTTGTGCCAAATTTCACTTTAATATCTTTATTTATGGCTTAGTTATGACACTTTATAGGATTTCGGTTTCCGCCATTTTGTGGGCGTGGCAGTGGGCCGATTTTGCCCATCTTCGAACTTAACCTTCTTATGGAGCCAAGAAATACGTGTACCAAGTTTCATCATGATATCTCAATTTTTACTCAAGTTACAGCTTGCACGGACAGACGGACGGACGGACGGACAGACAGACATCCGGATTTCAAATCTACTCGTCACCCTGATCACTTTGGTATACATAACCCTATATCTGACTCTTTTAGTTTTAGGACTTACAAACAACCGTTATGTGAACAAAACTATAATACTCTCTTTAGCAACTTTGTTGCGAGAGTATAAAAAACCCTTTCAGGGCATGATATTATAGGCTGCCTGTTGAATAATGGTGAATAGTAACCAAACAATTTCAAGTTCTCCTGAATTGATACGCAGATTATTTATTTTCTTTGGTTCAACAAATAACCACCGAGCAAAAGAGAAAGTATCTCTAAATATATTAAAAATCGACCACAAAAAATAAATTAAAATAGATAGCATGTAATTTTTCTACTCCCATTCTGAAATCCCATCACGCACTTGAAGTGCAGTAAATTATTTTCTAACCACCCAACTAAGTGAGTGAGTTTTGCCAAGTTTTCGCATACAATCAACCAAAAACCACCACAATTACATAGCTAAGTATGCAAGGGGATATGTAAATGAGCACACAGTGCTTGCGAATAGTCAGTGTCACAAATTCAACTTCCTTTTACAGCCTATTTTAACTGTATTTACAGCGTTTTTAGGCGGAATGAATTTTTTATGCGTCGAATTTTCTACGTGTACGGAATTTTTAAATTTCTACAAACGCTGGAGCGCAGCACGCTAACATGGTGGGTGGAGCAAGAGGTGGAGGAGGGCAAAAAATTGGTGAAAAAAGTATAGAACTGGAAAAAAATTGCAATATTGAAATACATTTTTTTCATTTTTTTTTTGAGCGCACATAAAGCAAGTGACGGCGAGGGTTGAGGAGGCTGAGAGCAAAACTGGAAATGATTAGCGCTAGTGCGAATGGGTGGACACACAAACATACATATGCGTTATATGAGTTTATAGCTCACCTGTTGGCTGTTGGTGGGCGTGCATGTTGCATGTAAATGGTGTTGTTGCTGCCAAAATGGAGCAATATGTGGGTGTTGGAGTGTGTGCCACTGATTTTTTTCTGCTTATTTTGATTATACTCTATGCCATTTGTTAGCGCGCTTTTGTGCACACACACAGGCATATATGTATATAAAAATACACACATATTTGTGCGTACGTGTGGCATGCAAAACATTTTAGCAAATTGAGTTGCCACCAAATGTGGCAACAGTGGCAGTGAAAAAGCGGCACAGCAGCTACAAATGGCAGCAAAAAGTGCCGTTAACCGGGTATTGCGAAAATAGCAAAAAAAAAATCAGAAAAAAACAACAAAAATACAACAAACGCCAGCGCACAAATGTAGGCTAATACAATTTTATTGGCGTACGTGAGTGTATTGCTCGGTTGTTGTTGTTGTTTTTTTGTTGTTGTTAGTTTTGCCAACGCTAGCGGTTGCTTTTTTCGTTTTTGAATTTTCGATTTTTTTGCGCGTTGCACACTTTTTGTGCGTCAACTGCCGTTTGTTGCAAATATCGAAATGTGCCAAACCAACGCATTTCGCATTGCAACATATGGCAGCATTTATGCAATTGCAAAAACAACAATTAACACATTTTCCAGCTACCATTATTGTTGGTGTATATGTGTTGCCTGACGCTTTGTTGTGCTGGGGCAACAAGCGAATTTATTGCATTTGCCACATTTTTTGACGCCTTCAACCGCCATTTCATGCGCTTCCGCCATTCCGCAAATTAATTATTTTGTTTAACACTGCGCATTTATTTAATTTTGTATTCATGCCAGCGCTTATTGCTGCTTTTACTGCTGTTATTGTTGTTTTTGCCGCTGTTATTGTTGTTGTTATTGCCTCCATTGTTGTTGTTTTTCGCACAATCGTTGCTGCTGCTGTTTGCGTTAGCACTTTTAGCTATTTGTTTGTTGTTCTTGCAATTACTGTTATTTGTACGGCGCGTGCATGCACAGCTGTTGCTTGTTGTTGCAAGTTAATTTTGCATTTAAATACCAAAAAGCGACCTCGCCGACCGCCGCCACTGCACACATTCGAACGTAATGAAAAAAATGTTGCCACATCCACGGCGTTGGGGAATGCGTTCAGTTGGCATGCACGCAGTCGCTTAATTTGTGCACAAAATCGTCAAAGAATCGCATAACTTATATACCAACTCACACTCGCAATCTGTGGCACATACAACGCGCTTTACATACCTAGTCACCTACGCACTTCCAAATATGCGTTGTGTATTTACAAATATTCATTAGTTTCACTGCAACACCTGCTGCCATTGTCAATCGCACCTACAGTGGAGCATTTTGATGTCATATACATCATAAATTATATTCTTTAGAATTGAAGAACTTGATGTGAAACGATAAGTTTCGTCCGATTTGAGATGATGGTGTATGGACTTTGTGAGACTAATGGAGGTTGTAGACGGTCAAGTCATTAGGGCGAGCCAAAATATGAACCTAACTGACTTGTACTTTATTTAATTTAATACTTTTATGTTTTACAAGAAAACGCTATGGAAAAAATATACCTTTAACCGTTTATAAGTTAAGTTTTGTCTCACCATATTGCTCATTCTACTGTGAGCAAAAAATAGTAAGACTTTGTTGATAATTTTAAAATTCTTAATTTATTCTTCAAAATCTATGTCGTTCACCACAAAGTAATCACCCGTGGCCCTAATAAACTTATGGCAACGTTTTTTCCAAACCAATTGTTGTTAAGGTCAACTGCTGGAAGAGCCGTAACGATACATGTTTAAAGCCTTCATTTGACTCAAAACGATTTCCCGGAGCGGTCATTTGAGTCTTCTGTTTGGCCAAAAGTCACACGGAGCTAAATAAGGCGGAGACGGTGGTTGCGGCATGATATTGGTTGAAAATTTGGCGAAAAACTCGCGAAGAAACAATGGAGTATGCAACGGTGCATTCTGGTGGTGCAAAAACCAAAAGTTGTCGGCCCATAACTTCGACCTCATTTTACGAATAGCTTAACGCAAATGACGCATAACACTCAAATAGTATTCTTTGTTGACAGTTTGGGCGGTGGAAAGGAACTCGGAGTGGACCACACTTTAATAACACAAGAAAACTGTCAACATAACCTTGATTTTTGACCTGCTTTGTCGTGGTTTTTTCGGCTCACCTATTCCACGATATTCGGACGATTAATCGCCTGTTTCCAACCAATTAAAACACCCATAAATCCGGTTTGGAAAATTATTTTTATTTACATATTTTAAAGTACAAAATGTGTGAAAATAATCATAAATTCAGGACCAATTCACTTTTGCTCGATATGACCACCTTTTGCCTTAACTATGGCCTTGAGACGGTCAAAAAACGAATCGCAAGCTGCCCGAATGTGACTTGCCGGTATTTTGGCCCACTCACGGACAATGGCTTTCTTCAGCATCTCGAGACTGGTGTATTTTTTACTTCGGACCTTGCTCTCCAAAATGGCTCAGAGAGAATAATCCATTGGATTCGCATCTGGTGAATTCGAGAGCCATTGTGTGGTCGTAATGAAGTTCGGAACGTTGTTTTTCAGCCATTCTTGGTTCACTCCATGATTTGCGTCCATGGTTTGCAACCGAAATGTTTGTTTGCCTACGGCTTCAAAGCAGCCTCCAGAACACTTTCCCGATAATATGTCGCATTTACTTAGACGCCAGGCTCGATGACAACAATTGGAGAGCGCCCATCTGCGATGACAGCGGCCCAAACCATTATTTGTGGCGGGTGCTGCCTCCTGGTGGCCAACTGATGACTAAGATTCTTGTCTCAAAAAAAAAGATATATAAGAATACTTGTTATGTCAAACGTGTTGCTTGTGACTGGCCACATATTAACAGTGATCCATTAACTTTACCAAGCAGAATCAGTGTTTCATTTTTTCCAAAAGTTTGAAAATTTTTTAATAGCTTCGGCAAGCGATACTGAGTATTTCAAAAGGAGTGGTATTTGTAGGTCTAGCATAATATGCTCCTGCATCAACTGCTCACAGACGTTTTAATTCGGAAAATAGTAGCATGTTCTACCATAAGAAGCAAGTGGTTGGGGGAATGAAAACGAAAGGAATATAAACTTAGCGATAACCTGAATAAGGTTAGATTTTAATAGTAACTTTCAGGGATGAGTGGTTTAGTAAGGGAAAAATATACTACCATAATCTATACTGACGGGTCCAAATGAATATAGGTTTTAAAGCAGGGGGTATAACCCTTTCTACCTATTTACTAAACTCAGCCAACATCTATCAAGGTTAACCAGGCGCCATTGCTGGCTTTGTCAACGCCAAAACTTAGTTCAAGTATTGTCAAAAATAACAGGAAATCTTACAGATCACTGGCAGGTCAACTCCACTTGTCTTTAATTTGGGTTCTCGATCACAGGAACATTTTGGGAAATGAAATCAGCAAAATGTTTGTCAATTTAGGGACCTCTATAGACGAATACGGTTTGAAGTCAAAAACATGCCCCAGAGAGTTTTATACTCAATTCGTCAAAATAGCTCCAAACAGAGAGAAATTTAATTGAGCAGTCCTATCTAGATTCATTTTATTTGAAATGGCAAAAAAATATATTTAGAAGGAGCTTATCTGTAGTGTGTGTCCTTTAGTCTAACTGAAGCTAAAACTAAAATAATTGAGTTATATTTTTGATTTTAAGTTGTGTGAAAAGAAGAGAATTATTGCAATGAACCTAATTAGCATATACTGACACCTCCATATGGTTCTTGATGCAAAGATATATTATTTATTTTTAACTGAAATCTCGTTCTCTGAAAGTACTCACACCCGGCTCGGCTTAGTCTTGAAACCATTAAGGGAATCAACTGTATTCACCGACTTTCAATTAACACATTCATAGGCAAATTTATTAACAAATTGGCCAAACTCGCTGCACAGTCCTCCAACGCCCGCATATATAGACATGAAAGTATATAGACAGCAACCGGTCGGTTGCACGTTGCCTTTTCCCAATCGTCGCTTTGCTGCTTGACGTTGCGCTTACAGCTCCCAATTGGCATTTGATAATTTATTTTCATTTGCGGTGCGCTTTTTGTTCTTGTTACTTTTGTTGTCATTTTTGCAATTAAATTTAAGTTTGTTGTTATTGCAATTACCATGGTTGCCAGCAACACATAGTATGGCAAACATGTTGGAATGTCAGTTGTAAAGTTTATTTTTGCTAAATTTGCATTTCATTGCCGATTGAAAAAGGAAAGAAACAACAACAACAAATATGTATAAAAAGGCTTTGATAAAGTGACCATACTCACATACACAGACAGCGGAATGTCGGTATGAGCGCTGGCACACACCTGGCGCATACACTCATTCGCACCTTTGCGTTAGATTTCGTGCGCGTGCGTACCACAACTGTTTTGCCTGGTTGTCCGAATGGTCCCCTGACGTTAAACCGCCTACACCGCAGCATTTGTTGCCAGCTATGTGGCGAGTGAACGCATTTAATTGATCGCTTTATTTATAATTACACTTTTGTCGGCACGATTTCCGTAATTTTTTAGCGGCATGAAAAAGTGTGGAGGTTAATAATGCAGTTAACTATATTTTTGGCCATATTAATTTTGTATTCATCCTCAAAACGAGTTTTTGTGCCAATTTTTGAGAATAAATGTAACTTGGATATATCATTATGCACCCGGGACCAACATACACTAGGTAGAATGATTGGTTCCCGTTGAAAATTATCAACCACCTCGAACATGGTTCTCCGCGGGATTCTGCGGTTTCCGAATTTTTTGTCCTCAGCACTGAATTATTTAGGCCGCTAGCCCAGGTTTTTGCCTTTAGAACTGTAGCCGATCTGGGTCAAAAACACAATAATTGCCAGTTGTCTCTATCCTTGGCGAAGTCATGCCAGTGCTATATATGGTCCAGCCATTGTAAACGTGGACGCACTTGCTTCTATGGTCTACCCATGGACCTCGCGAAGCTTTTCGCTGGAGCAATATCTTCTATTCCAATGACGGGCCCTAACCGCCTAATCAGCGCATTTGAATGATTTTATCGATTCGTCGTAGCCTAAGTTTCTACGCCGTATAATAGGACGAAAATGACCGAAATATGCTAAAGTAGCAATTCTCAAGTAGTAAAAGAAAAAAATTACACTTATTAAATCGATTTTCTACATTTTCAGATACAATCTTTTGGATTTACTAGAAAATGGTTGATATGTGACTACAGGAATCGCTATGAAAAAGTCTTTTCTAGTAGATCCACAATTTAAATATACCTTAAAGTCAATACAACATTAAAAATTAGCTATCGTTGGTTTTAGCCAGCTGGATAAATACAGAACCTTTGTGGTTGCGATTTCATTCTCATTTTTTTAAATGATACATTACATATTTAATGACAGATAACGTCCAAAAAAAGAAGCTAAGAAGTCGGAGTACGTATTTTTAAGTAATCACTCTCAACCTGGTCTTTCCAATGGAGTGCAAATCTTCCTCTTCCTCTGCTTCCAACGGCGGGTACTATTTACGTCGAATACTTTCAGAACTGCAGTGTTTTCATCAATTCGGACGACATGACCTAGCCAGAGTAGCCACTGTCTCTTCATTCGCTGAACTAAGTCAATATCATCGTATAACTCGTATAGCTCATCGTTCCATCGATCATCTTTTTCTCTAAAATCGTAACGTCGACTCATCTGTTGTTGTCATCGTCCATGGCTCTGCACCATATATCAGGATGGGAGTAATGAGTGGCTTTTAGAGTTTGGTCTTTGTTCGTCTAGAAAGGACTTTACTCAGTCCGAAATAGCACCTGTTAGTAAACGTTAGTCTGCGTTGGAATTTGAGGCAGACATTATTGTTGCACTGGTTCCAAGATAAACTAACTTATCCACGGCTTCGAAGTTAAGACTGTCAACATTGCCGAGGAAGCGAAGACGCGAGTGCGACGACTATTTGTTTGGTGACAGGAGATATTTCATCTATAGTATATTAAATTACTTAGTTTTAAAATGACTCAGATGATGGTACAGAGGATCGGATCTTGTAAGTCTTGATTCAAAAACATTTCAATTGACCGAAATCTATTGTTTCCTGTAGCGATTAATTGCCATAAAAATGGGGGTGACTAATAGTATAGTGGATATCTAAAAGTATGAGCTCCGAGGTGTTTTCGCCTTGATCTGGCAAATGCGGGATATTCGAGTAGAAACAAGGTGAGAAACATTCAACTGATTTATCTCATCTACATTGAAACAAATAGCTGATGCAGCAACAGCTCAATAGTAAACCACAAGAAGCTAACGGAGCTCCTACTCTTTCACATTCCGTAATTATTGAAACTGAGATAACTGTCCTAGCGAGCTGATCAACCTTACAGATATCTGCAATACTGCATTGGGGAGGCACTTAGGTAGAAGATAACCCTTCACTAGTTTCACCGTCAGTGCACTTCCACCAATCTTCCTTGCAAGCCTTGATTCACCTATAAGCAAGCTGATCGCTCTCTCCTACAGCGAGTCTTCCCTCTCAAGCCTCTTTCATAGGTAGGTTAGCAGAGAAACGATAGCCAGTGCTAGATTCAACAACCTGGTAGTCCTAGCAATTCGGAATGAACTTAAAGTGTGCTAGGATTTCAGAGTGTCCAGGCTCGCAACGCATATGCAGTTGTTGTTCCACATATTTTCCGAAGAGGGTACCAAAATATTTTTCTCTCTTTTTTCAGATTTCACTATTATTGGAATGTATTTGAACATTGTGTTCATGGCTAACGCGTTGATGTTGGAGCGCGCTCTTTGCTTTGCGGGCGTTCGCTTTGTCAATGTGTTGACGTTCGCACAAGTGTATGTATGAGTGAATTCGTATATATATGCACGCATGTGTGTGTGCGTAATGCTTTGCTGTTATTTTTAATGCGGTGCTGTAATTGATTTGCACTTTAATTATTGCAAATACCCGAAATGTTTGTTTATTTTTCACCAGCCCTGCCACCTGCATTTAGCCATAATTACACACACACACGCATACAATAATATTTGAGCTTGTTAGTACGCACACAAACATACACATTTATATTTCAGTATCCACACATACATTCACATCTACATTTCCATATATACTTGACATGCATTAAGCCACTTGCCACCGCCGGTTGCTGCTACTTTTGCTGATTGTTTATTGGCATTTAAGCCCATCAACACAAAATTTGTTGCTCTACCACACATACACAGATACAAATATGTACAAAATATTCATACTCTGTATATTTTATGCCTACAAATACATACATTAAATGCAAATATGCTGGTTGCAACTGTAAAGTATGTGTTTTGGTGTGGTCATTTTCAATTGTGTGAGTAAATTAAAATCTTCTGATTTATTAACGGAAAATTTAAAATTTATGTCATTAACTAATTTGGTTAAGTTTAGACAGCATAAGCATAAAATGGCATTACATAACATATGGCATAATAAATTACTTTATTTTGTAGAATTTGACAAAAATGTTGCAATGCAAAATTGACCTGAGTAAAAAGTGATATATTTTTATGATATATGTATTTATGTATATTTTATATTTTTTTAAATGAAATGCTAACCTCAGCACTCATTTAAGGTAAACGAATGAACAAAAAATTGTATAACATAGGAAATAGAGAGCCTTTTCTAGTGTTGCACTAGATCACTAAGTCAGATAGAGAGTTTAGAGAATCATAACTAATCTTTCTAAAAATCGAGACTGAAGCTCTTTTTGAACTTGAACACTTTTCTAGCAATATAAAAGTTTGACTTTTCCGGACTCTATCTGCCACGGCGACGCTTCTATCTTGTACGAAGCTCTAATGCAGTGATAAGAAAGGGAAAGATATTTGAACTTCAGAGGAGAATATATTTATTGAAAACTAGAATCAGAATAGAGGTGCGAGATCGTGACTTTCCAAACACCCTGCTTTTGACAGGACTTTCCGAGTCGTTGGAGGACTTTTGAAAAGTTATTCAACGTCATCTATTCTTAAGGGGTTATTTATTTACTTATTTTCGGAACAAAAATTGTTGTTTAAAATTTTTCTAAATTCATAACACCCATAAGGAAACGTTGGAGATCCTATAAAGTGTATATACGAGGTTTGACAATTAAGTAATGAGACTGATTTTATTGCCGCGCTTGTGGTAAACCTGTGACCTTTCCCATTTTTCGGAATCCCTCCCCTCTCCATTGATATATGTACCATCGCTCTAGCTAGTTTAGTTCGCCTACTGCGTCAAGTTGAGTAGACGTGTGTTTGTAGTGCTCGTCACCCACAGATTGGGCAAAACAGCTTCGGAAACGTACGCTAAAATTGTAAGAGTGCATGGTCATAGTGCTCTTAGAAACGAAAACCAAACGCCCAAGCTTACAATGTTTGTCACCGCGCGCCCCCCGTCCAAAAATAGGTCGCATGAGCAAGTCGAAGGTGAAAACGATGATTATTGTCTTTTTTGATAGCCGTGAAATCGTCCACAAAGAATTCGCTCCACCGGGGAAAACTGTAAATCAAGCTACTACAACGCGCCGTGCCACACCGCCCTCAGCGTGTCCCAGTATTTGGCCTCTAAAGGGGTCGCCGTGTTGCAACAGCCGCCTTATTCGCCCGACATGTCACCCTGTGACTTTTTTTGTTTCCTAAAACAAAATCGGTGGTCAAAGGTACCCATTTTGAGTCGATTACGGACATCCAGGCGGCCGTGACGAGGGTACTCGCGGACATCCCAATCGAAGCGTTCCAGAAATGTTACGAAGCATGGAAAACGCTGTATAGCTGCCCAAGGGACTACTTTGAAGGGGATGGCAGAGTTGTGGAATAATTTTCAAATATACGGTTTTTATGGAATCAGTCTCATTACTTAATTGTCATACCGTCTGAATGATCATCGTGACGAGCAGGCTCGATTTAGACGTATCCGTCAATTGCCGCAAACTAGGCCCTTCTCTTACTCCCCATTTTTACAGTACTGCAAATATATTATTGCCCTTTGACAAACTTCGAAAGTAGTCTTTAAAATTTCTTCGACTTCTATCACTCTTTTCAGAGTTTTATTTATTTATTTATTTTTTTTTTTTTTGTTTTTTAGCGACCCAAACAATCCTCGTTGACTGCATCTCCTTCGTTATATATTATTAAGCTGCTTGAAAATAACACATAACAACAACAGGTATTGAAAAGTAAATATCGTAAACATCTGGGAAATAAGTACATCGAAATTATTTATCTTCTTCTTAGCGGAGGAGTGCCGGAACACAGGCCGCACTAAAGCCATTATTAGACTCATTTACTATTAATTGGTAAATTGATTACAATTAAATCTAATTCAGAAATTCATTTCTTTCGATATCATACCTGTTTTATGACCACAGCTGTTCTATGTCTTTAAAGTTTTGACAAAGGGAGCCGTGGAAAATATCCTGTCTCAACTGGCTGAAGGCTTGGTAACTAGTTATTTGCATAGGTAATGTTCCAACATCTCATCATCCGTGCATGCTCTGCATTTCATCGATTCCTCTTTACTAATGAAGGTGAGAGATAGGTGCATTATGATGGCTCCAACGAAGTTCTTTCTTGCTTAAAAGTTAAAAGCGGTTTGGTCTATCCACTATCATTACTACCCCAAAATATTTTTGTGGTATGGCCTGTGTTGCTAGTGTGCCAAAACCTGTAATTCTCTACAGTCCATTGATTCAAGCAACCCTTGGAGTAGGTAAATGGTTTAGGGCAGCTTATCGGGCCCAATCAGGACATCTCGTCTACCTTTCCGTTTTCTTCTATTCCTTTATGACTTCATACTAAGATCACTTTTACCGCCCCACTGAGAGTCTAGTTGGTATCTTCTTGCATAAACAAATGCATTGGAACTTAGTATAGACTTTACGGATAGCACTAATTGCTGCTTGGCTTCATTGAAGGAAGCTTATGGACTTCCTGGTTAAAATAGAAGATCACTTGGCTGCTTCTATTATATTATGTATGCCTCAAAGACTGAATTGCAGTCACTTAGTTTAAAGCTTTTTTTTCTTGTTTGGAAGCCCAATATCTTTTTTACCATTTTATTCAACATGAATAAATAGATTTCGCCACAGGAACAATCGGGATAGAACCATTGGTCCATCCATCTCTACTGAGAAAATTAAACTATGTGTTAAGTTACCGATGAATCTCCTTATAACGCGGTCTTATACAGCACTATATGTATGTATGAGACGGATGACACTTATGTAGAGCCAATAAACCAAATTGGGTCGTAGACGCAACTTTGAGGCAATGCCTTTTCTGCAGAATTTTCATTTTCGAATACCTACATGAGGTTCCTCCACTGTGCGGCCATTCAATAAATCATTAGTCCTGATTTAATAATTAGTGAAACTGAGAAAGCTTCTAAATAAAGGAGAGTTAGAAATTTTCGTTCTAGAAACCCCTGCGATGTGAAAAACTAAACAAACTTCCTTTACCAACCGTGCAACCAACCAACTCCCTTTAATATACTGACCACCCTAACTAACTCGACATCCCCTTGCACTTATTAAAAATGAAAATAAACAAGTGATTTCACCGAAATTTGCTGCCCAAAAATTTTATGACATTTGAGACCACAATTTTATAAATTGCAATGTGAGTAGCCAACCACAGAAAATGAAAAAAAAAAACGAACGAAGTAATTCATACACGCCTGATGCATTTGTAGTACAATCAGTCACTGAGTGAGTCACTTAGTGGTTGCAGGACACACAACAAAAACATGCTGTGTAGTATATTTTGTTTCAATTATACGAATGTTTGCTGGCGCTGCTGTGTTGCAAGGCAAGCAAATATTTGTAAGGCACTACATGAAATGGCAATGTAAACAAAGCCAAACAGACAAACGTCATGTGAAAGTTGTGTGAAGTGGGTGGCTATGTATATCTAACACTATGTGTGTGTGTGCTTTCGTATGACAGTTGTGCTTTACAAATACATTCTTATATGCATGTGTGTGTGATTAACATTGAAATCATATGTGTGGCTTTGGCCGCCGGTGCAAGTGGAATGCCCCTAAGAATTACTTGCAGTGCGGTGTGGCAAGTAAACACGCAACAACAACAACAAACAGCATCCAACGAAATATTTAATCTAATGAATGAATATAAAATTTCCGCCTCAACTATTTTTATTTGTAGCTGTTTAATGTGCTTCTGATTTTCAACATCTGTTTTCATTTTTCCAAACGCGCCTCCTGCTACGGCCACTGCGCATACACATACAAACATATATTAATATCAGGAGAAAATAAAAGAAGAAAAAATGTTAACTTCGTTTCCACCGGTGTTAGAATACCCTTCACAAATACAAAGATTCCACATAAGAGCTTGATTTTGATTGGTCAGCTTGTATGGCCACTATATGCTATATTCGTCCGATCTGAACAATTTCTTCATATAATATACCGTTACTTTAGAAAATAATTTGTGCTGAATTTTGTGAGAATATCTTGTCAAATAAAAAAGTTTTCCATACAAGGACTGGATTTTGATCAATCAGTTTGTATGACAGCTATATGCTATAATGATCCGATCAAAACAATTTCTTCGAAAAATATACCGTTGTTCTACCTAATATTACACGCCGAATTTCGTGAAGATCGCTCAACAAATAAACAAGTTTTCATACAAGGACAGGATTTGGATCGGTGTGTTTGTATGGCAGCCATATGCTATAGTGATCTGATATAAAAAATTTTTTCGAAAACCGTACCATTACTCCAAATAATGATACACGTCTAATTTCGCGAAGATATTTCGACAAATAAAAAAGTTTTCCATACAAGGATAGGATTTGGACTGGTCAGTTTGTATGGCTGCCATATGCTATAGTGAACCGATTTCGGTTATTCCGGCAAATAAGTAGTTTCTTGGAGAAAAAAGAACGTCTGCAAGATTTCAGAACGATATCTCAAAAACTGAGGTAGTTCGCATATAAAGAGTCAGTCGAACAGACGGACGGACATGGAAAATCGACTCAGCTCGTCACGCTGAGGGTCTTCGACGTTTTCTTCTGGCTGTTGCAAGCATCGTGGCAAACTTAATACACCGTGTGCAGGGTATAAAAATCATGAGGTCTTTATATGGCGTATAATTTCCTACCTTTTCGTGTAATTGTAATGACTGCATTGGTGGCTGCTATGTTTGTTGTTGTAATTGCTATTGTTCCTCTTGGCTGCGGGCGAGATTTCCTTTCCTACGATATCAGGCGAAAATTGCCTGTGGATGTTGCATGTAAAGAAAATTGGACATATCCACCATTGTTGTTGTTGTTGTTTCTGTCATTGTTTTTGTTCTTATTATTGCCATTACATTTGTTGTTATTATTATTATTAATATAGTGTTGGTAATAGGATTGATAACACAACACAACACAACAACGCCTCGCTGTAAGAAGGGTGAGTGTGCCTCAGCACACTTGGTTGCACGAATGGATGCTGCGCCTTTAGAAGCTGCATATGCCAAATGCTACATACTTATAAACACATGAATGAGTAGTTATATGCATGCACATCTTCACTTACATAATCACCGATAAGTAGTTGTGCTCATATGTATTTTTGTGGCATGTGCTTTACGTGCAACACGCAATCAACAAGATGCGCGACACGCAAAAGTGTCAGAAAAATAATTTTTCTTCGCCGAAAATTTTCCAAACTAAAAGAATTATGGACACTTTCTTTTCGACGGCAAGTTGTGGTGAGTGCCCCCAATGCATGTGGCAAGTGAAAGGAAAGTGAATGAATGTAGTGAAGTACAGCATGTGGCATGAGACGATTTATAGTTGCAGCAAAAGTAGCACGTGTATTATAGAGCGCGCTATTATGCACGCAAACACACACAAACACTCAAACAGAGGGGCACACGAACCATTTGCCTGTCAGCCACAAGCTGTCTGCTGGCCTTGGATGCTGCATGACGACCACGACGTCGTTGTTGAGCGTGCTGCTGATGCGGTGATGGCATTGCTGGCAGTGGTGGCGGTGGTGGTGACGACGACGTTGTCGACAACGCGCAACCGCAACCGAATTAGTGTATTGGATCCACTTCATCAGCTTTGAATTATTTGCCAGCCAAGCGTTCGAAGATCCCCCCCTTAATATCACTTCTCACATCTTCACTTGTGTCGCAAGCCACAAGCGTCACCGCCACATATGCTCGTAGGTATTATGCTCATTTACGAGTTGGCTAAAGAGTTACTTGCACGCTGCTTGTGACTCACGTACATTTACATATGCGAGCATGCTACGGAAGTTTGCATGACACAGTGACTTGGAGAATTGATCTATAAATTATTTACTTATTCAGTAAATTTTTTGACAAATATCGGAGCAAAAGGCATATAGGGAAAATGGATTGAGCATTGGAATACTTTTCAATTGGCTCAAAATAAGTTTAGTTAGAAGTTTGTGGTAAGAGTTGTATTAAACTAGGATTAACTGCACTTTTTTACTTTTTTGACAATTAGCTTCACCTTCTTCAGCTCGTCTGAAAATATACGTTTTCGGGTGGTCTGAAACCATAGGCCTCCGAGGCGGCGATAAATCCTCATTATACTCAAGTTTTGGTCCAGCCAGTAACTTTTTGTAATTTAAAAAAACAAAACCAATTTTACACAGAATCAAATTAAATGGATGGTGTAGATTTGACCAACACGTTGACAGAGAAGTAAGCCGGTGTATTCTTAAATAAGGCTGTTTTCCACCATTTCGAGTTGAATCGATGCAATAATTATAACAGCGCATACGTAATAGAGCCATGTGAGCAACCAAGGCTGTAATAGAACCAGGCTTGGGGATGACTCCAGTGAATTGTATCAAGTATATCAATATCGATCCCCTTCTGGGGCCTGGATGAATTTTTTCCGATCTTCTTTTTTCCGTCCTTCAATATACTGCATTAAAAAATGTTATTCGCGATAGGAGAATTTTCGCATTCAGAGCAGATTTCGCAAATAAAATCCACTGTTTCATCTGTTCCTTCATCTCTTATTTTTCCAGGTTGCCAATGCTTCATCAACGGTCTCGAAATTACTCAAAAACTCCTTCTGATTGAGCTTAAACTGCGGTGCACACAAAATCGAAATATCGATCGATATTGATCACTATAATTTCAGTCAGTTCAATCATATGTATAGTGATCCGAATTGGCAGTTTCCAAACGTGTGCAAGATTTAAGATGAAAATTTCAAAAGCTGAGGAACCAGCTCCCTCAAGTAAGAAAGAGGAGACGGACAGATAAAAGAAATACATATGCACCTGGCTCATTCGGCCCCGTTCTTCAAGCTCAATCATTAACATATATACAATGTATATTATACTCGTACATACATATCTTTCAGGGTCTCCGTCGTTTCCTTCTGAGTATTACAAAATCATTCTCATAGTGTGCTTTAGTCCTTTACAACAAAACACAAAATCAGAAGAATTTTCCAAAGCACTGTATATGCGGCATTTTACTTGCGAAATATACATACACTTCCGAAGAGTGGTGTGTGTACGAACATGAATTTAAACATGTAAGTACACATGTTGTCTGCCGTTGAGGAGACAGTAAGCAGCTCTTAGTATGCGGCGTTAATTAGCCGTAAGTGTTGCCATTTGCTGCCACTGCAACAACAAATGCATACATGTACAATTTACGAGCGCCGTACCAAGAATGTGTCCCCCTCATTAAGTGTGACAGATGCAGAGCTCTGCGCAGCCCCCTCATCAATGCGCCAGAATACTTGAGCAACACGGCCTACCTTGCACTCATCTCGTGCGTCTGGAATTTAATTCTTAATGCGTTTAAGGCCATGTGAGTAATTCTCTGTGTATGCTCGTATATTTCTAATAGTGTATGTGTGTATGCTTACTTACATGTGTATGGCATTGTGGCGTAATAAAATTCCAATTTTAATTCCACTGAAATTGTTAATTGCATACCGTAAAAGTCAACTGCCACCGCAAGCCGTTCGAAATGCACACAAACAAACAAATGCTCCTTTGCCTTCGCTTTCGCCCCAAGGTCTGTCATATTTACACACATGCGCGCTTACCCTTCCGTACTCGCTCCAGCAATATGTTCCAATTTTAACTAATTTCTTGCACTCCTTCTGCGCTAATCCACTGCGTCATTTAATGTCGAGCATTTCCAAATCCTATTTACGATATTCCAACTGTCGGCTGTGTGCAAATGAGTGAGTGACTGCGGTGAATGACGCGTCACGTGGTGTGTCTGCAAGGAATACCTTACTAATTACAATATGGAGTCGAAATAAAAGTGTGTTTGGTTTAGCAATTTATTTGAGCTAAAAAGGTTATTTATATTTTCTGGTAAAATTTGAAGATTTGAAAAATACTATACTCGTATACATATAGCTCAAATTAATTTCCGAATAATATTAGACTTTCTAGTCTAAATTACGATGATATCAGAATCTTTGACCTGGTTGAGAGATTGCGCCAAAATCAATAATAAATCGTATGTGAATTATCTTCTTCTTTATTGGCGTAGAACACTGCTTACGCGGTTATAGTCGAGTTTACAACGGCATGCCAATCGTTCTTTCTCTTCGCTGTTTGGCGCCAGGTTCTTCTCAACCGGAGTGGAGATCTTCCTCTTCCTATGCTTGCTTCCCACGTCAGGTACTGCATCGAATACTTTAGGAGCTGGAGTGTTTTCGTCCATTCGGACAACATGACCTAGCCAGCGTAGCCGCTGTCTTTTAATTCTCTGAACTTTGTCAATGTCGTCGTATATCTCGTACAGCTCATCGTTCCATCGAATACGATATTCACCGTGGCCAATGCGCAAAGGACCATAAGTCTTTCGCAGAACCTTTCTCTCGACAACTCGCAACCACGACTCATCTGTTGTTGTCTTCGTCCAAGCCTCTATACCATATAGCAGAACGGGAATTGTGAGTGACTTATAGAGTTTGGTTTTTGTTTGTCGAGAGAGGACTTTGCTTCTCAATTGCCTACTCAGTCCGAAGTAGCACCTGTTGGCAAGAGTTATCCTGCGTTGGATTTCTAGGCTGACATTGTTGGTGGTGTTTACGCTGGTTCCAAGATATTCGAAATTATCTACGACTTTTGAAGTTATGACAGTCAACAGTGACATGGGAGCCAAGTCGCGAGTGCAACGACTGTTTGTTTGATGACAGGAGATATTTATTGAACTATATTGTCCCTTAAAAAAGAAGCGAACCTTTTTTTTTTAACTCCCTTCATAAAAGACCCAAAAAGAGTGGATACTTTAGGTAATGTTATACTAACGTTTTGGTTTTATTATGACAGAGGAAGTTCAGCTTAATACGAGTTGAAGCTTACATCGTGCGGAATAAAAGAGAAGTCTTTTGGACAGTTTACAAAAATGCACCGTGAAAATGAAAGAAATTTAGATGAAACTAAGTATAGTCATTGACAATAATCCACTAACGCTTATAAACAACTCCTTCGCACGGCGATTAAACAGTTTCAAAATCTGTTGATAAATAGCTTGGCGCAACCCATCATGCCGACAGATTTCTTAAGCGCAATATTGCATACATGATATGTCCGGCAGACTTAGGTTAGCTTATACTGGCTGCCTCCCGTCGAGTACTTCTTCAATATCTTTGTAATGTCAAATGAAGGTTGAATTTAATTCTAGGTGAAGTAGTCGTTGTACAGGACCACGAAGATTTTTGTAAAGTTTAGAGACTTGATATCTCATATAAATACTTCAACTATTCCCTTGACTTGCGATGCTTCTTAATACAGAAGTCGATTTCTAGGCTAGGCCGGACAGAAGAAAATAAGTTGTTTGAGTGTCCGTCTCATGCTCATCCAGCTCTCATGTGATAGCAGTAAGTTTTAACCTCTGACTAGGCCGACAACCGTTCTGCAGTCTTTTCGAAACGAAAACACCAAAATTTCCTGAAAGCTTAGAAGGCCATTACAACCGAGTATTATAAGAAGTGTATGAAAAATTATCCTCTCTCAGCCTACTTAAAACTTGTAAAGATTTCTTATATCGAACCCCATCGGTTATATATGATATATAGGCATATACTACATATATGAGAAATAATATAGGTATTATTTGGCTGGAAGAAATACTTATCTGAAAAAAGACCTATAAACGTGTAAACCTGTTAAATAAAGTACTCAAATTAATCAAGAAACTGATAAAACGGAGTATTACAAAAACGGTTTAAAACCTGTTACCCCCAAAAAAAGAGAAAAGCGTGAACTACAACAATAAATGCAGCTTAAAATAAAATAAATACCGCATGGAAAAACATTAAATGGCACAAAGAAGCGAATAAATAACAACAACAACAACGATGGGCGAAAACTACAATTACAAAAAGCATTTTCACATTCTCTGCCTGTTGTTTTTGTTTTTTTTTTTTTTGTTCGCCCTCAATCGCATTTTCCATTTCAATGCAACTTTCAATTTTCTCACAAATGCGAGTATTTAAATGCACCTGAGCGCCGACAACGAGCTGACGATCCGATAGCTAGTGATGCGAAGAGTGTACAAAATGCTGTGCTGGACGGAGATTAAAAGCGATAAGCGTAGGCAGGCGGACGGAGACTGAATGATGGGTGTTGCAAGCAGCCTGCCGTGGTGGCAAGGAAAGTTGGTGGTTGAATGTTGTAAAAGCGTTATCGCTGCCGCTGAATTGTTGTTGTGCCAAACACTAAGTGGCAAGAGCAAAATGAGTACCCGTACACGCATATACATTCGTTAGTTGCAGATGATGAGGTCACCTGATGCCCGGCACTGAGTGCAACAACTGAGCCAACAGCAGGAGCGTGAAATGAAATTCGATGCAAGCAACGCGACGAAGAGTGAAACGTGGTGTGAATAGACGCAGCGCGCATTTCAAGGATCATTGACCGCAACCTGACATCTGCTTTCATTCACGTTGCTGCCTGACACACAATGCCGTCGTGGTGGCCGTTCGCGACAACGCGGTGCTACGCGCGATGCCGTGTGCCACAGCGCGTTGCAATACGTTGTTTCGCTCATTTTCAATGCGCCAGGGATGAGCTTAGCTCTCACTGTTGACTGCGCGGTGTTTACGTTCGCGTTAAGGTAGTCGATAAATTAAGAGTGACGTGCGTGGCGGAAAAACTTCTGCCTAACTCTGCAGCCAGCCGCAAAACACACAGCCGTCCACCAACACAACGCGGAATTTGTGCGAATCCAGGCTGTATTGAAACAATAATTTCCCAGCAAGAGCGACAGCTTTCACAGCGCTCCACATCAACAACTCATTCACCCACAATCCATTGCGCACACACAGCCTCCACCTCCGCTGCTCAGTGCTGTTGGCTTCTGCGTGTTGATTTTTTCCGTAATTTCACTGCTTGCCTGCCACATTGTCACTGTCACTGCCACTGTCACTATCAGATCCACTGCTGCATGTTCGCTGCCCTCTCTCCGGCTATCTTTATCTCACTTTGTTCCTGCCAACTACACTTGCAACGTCAATTGACGTTGCCACAATGGCGTTTATTTATTTAATTTACTTATTGTTGCCGCCGGCTGTGTGTAGTTGCAGTTTTCTGTTGTGTTGCGGTGCTCTCTTTGTTGTTTGTCAATACGCCGGCCTGAGGTTATAACATTTCACATTGACCTGTGGGGAATTTTAAAATCACTTGCACATTTACTATTTTTTTACATTTAACATTGATGGTGATTGGTTTTACCGGTGAGATCTCAAAAATCTTGAGCCTTCCGGGAAATGCTCTTTTTTACGAGAAATATACCTCGCGATTCGCCAACGGTTTCCAAGAGAGCGGTTGCTACCCAAACAATACTAAATTTTGTAAGTTTCTTGTTGGAGCTCTCCGCAGCATTTTTTCCCCGAGCGAAAACGAAGATAAAAGTCAAAGTCCTAAGATAATCAGGACTTTCAGAATAACTCTTTTTCAATAATGTATCGATATGATTCAATCGTCCACTATTTACCCCGACGTCGGTATTTTCAGTACGAAAAGTTTACCTGCCAATTTTGCAAGATTTTGTAAGGGTTTTTTGTTTTCATCCATTATATCAGCTCCACTTTCTAACTCAGTTGATTTACCAAAATTACTGGCTTGAATTATTCTTATTATTCAAAAGTCGTAATCCTAAGAAACTAGGACTTCCAGAAAAACGAAGCTACTACTCACTCTTAATAGAAGTGACTATAGAAATATGCATTCTGCTTCAAATGACCACAGAAGGGTTTGGCAGAGGTAACATAATCTTACCCCAGCGTATGAAAGACTTAAGTCACGAAATACCATTAGCTTTTCTCCTCCCAAGCGACGCCATTACTAAAATAATAAACTTCATGATAAAGTTCAAGATTACCCTTAGCAGTAAGGCTGCATGTAATGATTTCGCTCTCGAGCTACTGCTTAGGGATAGTACAATTAAGTGGTATACCGACGGCACGAAAACGTCGGAGAGAATTTTCGCAGGAGTCGCAGGACCACGCACCTCTCTGTACCTACGGGAAGTTTTCTGAGCATCAGCCAAGCAGAGGTCTTTGCTATAAGTCGGTGCGTAGAGATAAACCTCCAACGCAACTATCTTAACGAAGGTATAGTCATACTCGGCAACAGTCAAGCGGCACTTAAAGCGATCTCTGTGTACGTGATCAAATCGTTAATGGTGCAGGAGTGTATAGAACGGCTGAGCAGTCTATTTGATCGTAACCAAGTGCACCTTAACTGAATGTATGGTTACATGGGTATAGCCGAGAATGAACGGGCTGATGAGCTCGTCTACTCCGCAGCATCCACCAACATGTTGGAATCTGAACTTTTTTTTGCGGTTGGCTAGTATACCATAAAGGAGCTGCTCCACAAGGTTGAAAGAGTGGGCAGAAAGAGTTATTCGCAAAAACTCCAAGGCATGCGCCATGCCAAATTGCTAATAGGTGGTTACAATCTTAGCAGTTTTAAATATATAATCAATCTCCCAAGAGACAAACTCCGGCTACTTGTCGCTTTCTACACTGGCCATTAAAAGCTCTAGAAGCACTTATATAACATGAACAAATTGCCGGTTCTTGTCATGGAGTCTGAAACTTCAGAACACATGCTAATTAACTTCACAACATACTGAAGACGCAGGATAAAGGCTCTTGGATCCAACCATCTTTATCAATAAGTGAGTCGTTGTGACTTAGGAGAGGGTCAATAGATTTTAGATCGTGGTGCACTTCTCATTTATTTTTATGTATAATATGAGTGGTATGCTTACTAGTCCCAGCGTGCTAGTGGCATAGGCCTGCACAATGGAACTAACAGTTCGAGAAGACTGCACGAAGTCTCATTAGCATGGCACCAGAGAAAAAATGGAGCACCTTATGTGCGCTTGTTCCGCATTGGCAAGGCAACAATTTAAGAATTTGAGACTGGAAAAGGTATTGTGGCTGTAAGACCTCTTAGCATCAAGCGCTGTTATCCTACCATGCATACCATCTGGTATCGCCAAGAACCAAAACTGGTTTATGCGTGGCTTTTTCGTCTATCAGACTAACCTAACCTATAGTTACTCATGAATGTAGTGTTAGTTGCCGAGAGTACTTCTAGTGTCTGTACTAAATGCATTCGCCTCATAAAAGAAGTATTAGTACTCAAAGATTTTCTAGTCTCCGTAGTAGATAAAGATCTTCGCTATTAACTTTTGTTAAAGTCGAGAAAAGTCGCTTGTCCTCCAGGCGCAAAGTGGCAGAGGGAATCATTGGTTAATTTTTCCTCAAAAATGAACCCAACAATAATGTTATGGTCAATGGGGAACACTATAAAGGTATTATTAATGACTTTTACTCTCTGTTGAAGGATGTTGGTGTGGGCGACCTTTGGTTCCAGCAAGACCCCGGTACATACTATAGAGGCAAAGAAGCATTTCATTTTATTCAAGCAAACTTCTGGTGAGGGCATTTTCTCACATCGCAGGGCAGTGGCGTGGCCTCCACGATTTTTTGTGGGGTTGCGCTAAGCCCAAGACGACTACCGAATAGAAAGAGAATATTCGGCGTATTATTCCCAAAATCAGTCCCAAATAACACCTTTCTGTTATGCACATACCCTCAATCACTCACTCTTCATAACGCGAATTTTTCTTTTCAAATTTTGGAAATCTACAATTTCTACACTTATCATATAAATTATAAAGACTTCTGACGTTAGTAAAAACCCATTCCAATTAATGAAATTTGCGAAAATAAATACTCTTGCAGATATATATTTAATACCTTCGAATTAATTGAGGCAACATTTCAATTCAGTAAATGAATTGCAAATAAAATCGCATATCGAATTTCCACGCATAAAAGCAAACAAAAATGTAGAAAACGAAAAAAAGTAAATAAAGCACCGTTACACATATCTATTAGGGTCAATACAGAGAGAGGGCGAGTGGCAAAAAGCATAAAACAAACACACTTGAACTGCAAAAAGGGGTCAGCAACTATAAATTAAAGCGTGAAGTGTATAAAAATGATACATAGTATTTGCAACAACCCATAAAAAAGTTGCAACAACGAAAAAAAGAAGCAACAACAAAAAAAAAGAGCCAAGCGATCAACTGTCAGTAAAGAATTTTAATGGTCCACAAAATGGATACGCTTAAATATGGCAAAACCGATATTGAATATTGAAAGTTTACGCTCGACACACACTAAGCCTGCCGAATGCGTTTCAACCCTTTCAGCCAAAACGCAAAAATACGAAAATCCACAAAACAACTCCACAAATTCCACGCAAAAAACGCACAAATAACGACTACAATAACAAGTGCATTAACGCGTACACGGAATTATATGGGCGAGTGTGTCTTTAAATCAACAAATGGCATATATACTTACTACTTTTTGCTACAATAATAATAATAACATCAACAGCTCAAAATCATCATCAATTGAAAGCGTCAATTAAACGCATCATCAATGCAACAAAAAAAGTAATACAACAAAAAAGCAATACAGCAAAAAATATATGTATGTTGCAGTGTTGCATGAGGGCGTTTGAGGCGAAAGGTTGCGCCGCTGCCGCTCTCCATAGAGTTGTAGAAAAAGTATTATTTAATGGTTGACAGATGCTGCCACATTCAAGCGAAATTATTTACAATTGAATGGAGTGTCAAACGGCTGTCAAGCACTTTAACATGTGACAATACGCGCGCACGAAAGTGATGAACTTGTTCGTCAGGGGAGTTGAAATTCTCGGTGCAAAAAAAAAAAAACGTTGAAATAAAATAACAACATATTGTGTGGGGAAACCATATATGATAACAGTGCCATGAAATGAATTGTAATCAACGAGTGATAACAACTCAGCAACCGAAAAAGGAAAGCATTAAATTAATTAGATTTTATCGATTATTGGTGAATGAAGCTTTAGTGGATTAAGTTAAATTGCTTGGCACTGCTTACAGAATATCTTTAGTTATTAACCATTACAAAGAGAAAATACCATAGATTCTGGAAGATATTATCGGTATAAATCAGTTCAATTTCGCAGAGTTTCGAAGAGTATAGCAATCGATTAGGCACGAAGGTACACTGTCTTGCAGTTCTCTCAAGCAGAAAATCATTATTTTGGCATTAAATTGAAGAAGCTCAGCCATATTATTGTTTTTATTGTAGCGGTTATCTAGTCTCCGTTTGGGTGATAGCATTCAAGTTTGTTATCAACAAAATAATTTAACCGTATACCCAGGACATTCGTTGTTTGGACGAGCTAGGACCATAGGGAGTGGGGTGTTAGATGACTGGAGTTCGCTGGATATGCATGAGGTAATTAATGCGGGGGACTCATTGCATGCTGAACATATTTTTGGGTTGTCGATATTGATTTTGGATAAGTAGGAGTTTAATCTGCTACAGTTTATAGTTGTGGTAGGAAGTTTGACAAGTAACACCATTTACTGAGAGGAAGTCAAAGAAGGTGTTGATTGTCCCATTGTAAATGACAGCCAAGACGTGTCTAAAGTTCATTGCGTCCGAAGTCTGGTTGGAGTATTGTTCGATATCGTCGACTTAATCAAGGAAACACCTCTTGGTGTTCTTAGGAGATGGTTCCGCTTCAAACAGACGACTGCGTGGATGGATTCTGACTGTCATTAATAAATTTTTACCAATTAAAACTCTGGAAGTGATCTGTTTACGCCCATCTATAAACTCGTTCTCACTTTTTGGAACATATTCAAGGAACATATAAACAAAGTTGAATTAAGGTATCTTAAATTTTACTCAAGTTACAGCTGGCATCGATAGACACAAGAAATTCGGATTTCAACTAGTCTCGTCATCCTGTTCATTTATGTACAGGGTGTTGCACGAACCGTGTTACAAAAGCAAACCGTTTTTTGTAATTTTTTATTGTTTAGCAAATTTTATTTTATTTTATATAATTAATAAATTTTAAAAATTAGATGACCTTCATGCTGTTATCCATACACGTCACCTAATTAAAAAATTATTCATTGCGGCCTGAAGGGTTGATGTCGAACCTCAAATATCGACTTTATGGACCGCTTAAATTCTGGCAGACTTCAGTTTTATTTTGTAGACTTCGTGCTTGACATAATCCCATTAAAAAAGTCTGATACAGTTAGGTCGAGTAACCTTGGGGACCAACAGAAAGTGGTGTTGCTTGATATTAAGTTGTTTCAAACCGCCGTTGCTATGTACGCAGTTGCTTCATCTTGCTGAAACCAAACGCTATTGAACGGGATACGTTTTCGGCGCAGTTCTTGGTAAAAAAAACTCGTTCAACATCTTTAAATAACGATGTACATTGACACTTACTGTTACACCGTTTTCTTAGAAGTGTTCAAATTCTGGCTCGAATATTATTTGGAGGGAATTGATCAAGTCATTGTCTACTTCGGCCATTACAATCATTTTCTGGCAACATTCCAGGCGAGTAAACAAATGTAGATTACAAACAGTGAAATTCTGAGAAGAGTGAACCGCAAGAGAGAGCTGCTAAGGACTATAAAACAAAACAAGTAAGGAAGGGCTAAGTTCGGGTGTCACCGAATATTTTATACTCTCGCATGATAAAGTGATAATCGAGATTTCATTATCCGTCATTTACATATTTTTTTATTTTGCTGTAAAATTAATTAGAATTAAATTTTGAGAGATTTACCGATATTTTCGGTGAAAAATTAGGTTAGGTTAGGTTAGGCACTGAGTTCTTCGTGTTCGATATAAGGGACCTTGAAAAGTTATAGTCCGATCACGACAATTTTTCCACAAGGGATACCTCAGCTCGAATACCGTATTTGTGTAAAGTTTTACTCCGCAATCATCATTGGTTCCTAATGTATATATTATACAGAGAAGGCATCAGATGGAATTCAAAATAGCGTTACATTGGAAGAAGGCGTGTTTGTGAACCGATTTCGCCCATATTTCGTACATGTCATCAAGGTGTTAAGAAAATATTATATACCGAATTTCATTGAAATCGGTTTAGTAGTTCCTGAGATATGGTTTTTGGTCCATAAGTGGGCGACGCCACACCCATTTTTAACTTTTAAAAAAGCCTGGGTGCAGCTTCCTTTCGCCATTTTTTCCGTAAAATTTTGTGTTTCTGACGTTTTTTGTTAGCCGGTTAACGCACTTTTAGTGATTTTCAACATAACCTTTGTATGGGAGGTGGGCGTGGTTATTATCCGATTTCTTCCATTTTTGAACTGTGTATGGAAATTCCTGAAGGAAACGACTCTATAGAGTTTGGTTGACATAGCTATAGTAGTTTCCGAGATATGTATAAAAATCTTAGTAGGGGCGGGGCCACGCGCACTTTCCCAAAAAAATTACTTCCAAATATGCCCCTCCCTAATGCGATCCTTTGTGCCAAATTTTACCTTAATTTCTTTATTTATGGCTTAGTTATGACACTTTATAGGTTTTCGGTTTCCGCCATTTTGTGGGCGTGGCAGTGGACCGATTTTGCCCATCTTCGAACTTAACCTTCTTATGGAGCCAAGGAATACCTGTACCAAGTTTCATAATGATATCTCAATTTTTACTCAAGTTACAGCTTGCACGGACGGACGGACGGACGGACGCGGACGGACAGACGGACGGACAGACGGACGGACGGACAGACAGACATCCGGATTTCAACTCTACTCGTCACCCTGATCCGGATTTCAACTCTACTCGTCACCCTGATAACTTTGGTACATATAACCCTACATCTGACTCTTTTAGTTTTAGGACTTACAAACAACCGTTATGTGAACAAAACTATAATACTCTCCTTAGCAACTTTGTTGCGAGAATATAAAAATAATTGAAAGCGTACTAAATACAGCTTGTGCAAAAGAACTGAACCGTTCGACCCTTCTAAGCGACATCGCTTCGCTCTTTGGGCTCTTGAAAAGTTCCAGGAATATGCGACGTTTTCGTGCCAAATTTGGTTCAACGATGAGGCTCATCGGACAATCCCGCTTCGATTCAGATCTTTCACGCGGTAATTCGCCAGTTACCAGTCGAAATGCTAGAACGAGTATTAGAAAATTGGGCTCAACGAATGGACCATCTGAGACGTAGCCGCGGCCAACATTTGAAAGAGAAAATCTCCTAGAAATAAATGCCAAATAATGTTCTTTCGAATGATAGTAAGCATTGCCTAATAAATTTTAAGTTTATGAGTTTTTTCTTCAGAAAGGTAGGGAATCTCGAATTGGATCACTTTTTATATTACACCCACAAATGATCAAGAACAAGTACTTACCGCACTTCATATGCTATATATTCAGTTATGTATTATACTAGGTAAGTATGTATATACGTCTAATACTCCTCTCTACCTATTACCCCCCTCTATTCAAACAAAAGTCAGTTTTTATTAAATTTTATATATTTTTTTTAGTTTTATTTGCATTTCTTATTACTCACATGAGTCTTTATATTTCGTGTGTGTATATGTATTGGTGTGTGTATGTGTTTGTATGGTGGTTTTGCTTGTTTATGTTTTTACGCAACTCTTCGTTATTTAAACATTCATAAGTGTTTCCATCATTTTAATTAAATTACTTTTCATTACATTATGCATAAGTTTACTCATTACTTTTTCATATATTTTTTGTGTTTTTTCTTCATTATTACATATGTGTGGGTGTGTATATCGTATTTAGTTAGCTTAAACAATACAATATTAAATTAATTATTATTAATTGTAATTATTACATTTTATCCATTAATTTTATTCTACTAGTATATAATAGTAATAGTAATAATAATTTATTATGCTTACTCTCACTTTGCGCTAAATCGATTGTTTTTTGCAATAAATTTTCAATTCACTTAGTTCGTATTGTTTTTGTTTTAATTTTTTTTTTTTAATTTTTGTATTTTTTTCTCATCTTTGTTTACTATTCACTTACATATACTTATTTATATTTATGTATGTGTGTGTGTGCAAACGCATGCCACACTTCCGCTGTGTTCTACAGTTATTTATTTATTCAGTATTTTTTTTCATTTTTCTTTGTTTTGCTTTTGCTTTGCTTCATGTTTGCTGTCAATTAAATATTAAATGTGTAATTAATAGTAAAATTTATACTCTGCTAAAGTTTAAACAGGTGACGTAATATATCTTCATTAATTGAATGCATAAATGCAAGTAAGAAAAAAAAAACAAAAATAAAATAAATATATTTTTATCGCTTAAAATATTTTCTGTAATTAATTTGATTAAAAATTAACTACTAGTTTAATATACAATATTAGGATATTTGATTTTTCTACGTTTAAATATGAGAAGCGGGCAAAGCGAAGGTACTACAGGGTTTATAATTACAACGAAGCAAGGAGTGTAGAGAACAAAAAAAAAATTTCAAAAAAAGACTAACTTAAAAAATTATTCACCCAAAGTGATTTTTGCTTCAAGTTATTTTGTGAAAAAAATAAAAAAAAATTTTTAGTTAAAAAAATTTAGAAAAACTTAATCTTAAAAATTCTCAAAGTATAAATTCTTAAAAAATATAAAATATTTTTTGTTCCTTTTTTATAATTTTATAAGCTTGCTATACAATATGGTTTTTTATTATCTTAATTTTTAGTAGTTTCTTTGAAATATACAAATTTTTACAGTGTACACAGTGTGTGAAAACTCTAAAATAGAGATACATATAAATATAATTAAATACGCAATTTTCTTATAATGACTTTTTACAGTTTACAAATACAACTTAATGGCTAATTTTTACAAGTCTTGTGAGTTGGTTGAATTTTATATATAATATATAGGTATGTTTATACGCGTATATATAAACTATTACTAAATTATTATCAAGTGATAGGCATTAGTTTTGAAATAAAAATGTAAAAAGAAATCATACAAACAGGATTTTTTTCTAAAAATCATTAAGATTGTGCAAAAGTGGAAAAAAATTTGAGAATTAAAACAGAAAATATTAATTTAAATAATATTATTAATATTATTATTTCTTAAAATAAAATTTTTAAATAAAAAATTTTCATTTTAATTTTTAAGCACGAAAAACAATAATTTTATTTATAAGAATAGTTAAAAACAGTGGTTTTTAATAAACCTTTTTTCGTTTATTAAAGTTTGCAGAGTTTCATCTTTACTGCATATAAGCGTGGAGAGTTTAGGCGAGCGCGTTTGATGGTTGTTTCAAATAAAAAAATGTCATGAGCAAGAGTAGACACATGGACACGTTTAATACAATTTTTATACTTTCAAAAGTGTTGTAGAGTATTTTTTTGTAACGTTTTCTGGAGATATGAAAGAAAAGTTGTAGCGTTTCAAAATTTAATACGATTTATTTCGATTTTTTTTTTTGAAAATATGACACAAAATTTGCGAAGTGTCATATTCGAATTCGACTTATTTCGATAATTGGAGAGTTGAAAAAAAATTTGTAGACTTTGGATTTTATTCATTGAGAGATACAAAACAAACTTTTCGGGGTGCTAAAATCGATTTCGAGTTATTTCGTTAATCGGAAAGTTAAAAAAAATTTGTAAAGTTTCGATTTATTGAATTTGGAGATATAAAACAAATTTTTCGGAGTGCCCAATTAGATTTAGACCTATAACTGTAGTTCCAAATCCAGTTCAGAGTTAATTGGAGAGTTGAAAAATTTTTGTAGAGTTTAGATTTTCTGAATTTGGAGATACTTTTCGGTGTGTCGTATTCTATTTCGGCTTATTTCGTTAATTGGAGAGTTCAAAAAATTTTGTAGAGTTACAATTTTTTGAATTCAATTATCATTTCAACTAGTGCTGTAACTAATTTTTTTTAAATGCTTGCAATTTTTTAAGAAAAAAGTTGTGTAGAGTTTCAAATTTATATAGAAACAAAAAAAAAATTTGTTTTGTATAAAAAATTGATATCTTTAATAGTTTTCTATAAAGAAAAACAAAGTTAAAAATTAAAGAAATTAAAAATGATTTCCAGTTTGGTTTGAAAAATCTTCGAAAAATTTCTCTCACATTAAATAAATTTAAAATGTTAAACTCCCGCATTGCTAAACATGCTGCAAACCATGTTGCCACATTGTAAATATTTCTATTGTTATTTAAAATTACTTACGTACGCCTGTTAAAAATCTACACTTACAACTGATTTTCTAATTGCTTATTTACCGATTTTGTTCTACTGTAAGCCTAAGCCTACGTCTTTTCTAGCATACTGTATTACTGCTTCTGCGTGTTTATGTGTGAAAACTCTCCGTGAACTGTTTCATTTTAGTCTATGATGTACAGTTGTCAGCTTTTTGCAAGCACTCAGTTCATATTTTTAAACCTATTACTTTTACTATTTCAGCGTTAAAATATTTCATGACTTTCACTTAAATCAAATCTATTGTTTTTGCTACTTTCCTTTTGTCTATAATTATGTAAAAATTCACTTAATATTAAGCTTGTCGCTACGCTTAAATGCTCAAACTACAGATGCTTTTTTACAAAGCGCATTTAAATTCAGTGGTGTTGCCACATTATTCGAAAATTTGCGCAATATTTTTTATCTTTTTTCCTGCTGTTGAAAGCAAAGGAACATGCTCAATTTTTATACTCGCGAAACACGCTCAACTTAAAACTCATACTTACTGCTTATTTATTAATTATATAAGTTTCATAAAAAGTAACAATAAAAAATATTTAATAAAAAGTATGTCAGACCAAAGGTAAAAAACTTAAACGCCAATAACTATGTTACAAATACAGTTCTAAACAAAATATTGATTTAAATTAATAATTTCAGTTTTAATTTTTCAAATATTTTTTTTTTATTTTTTTATAATTTTTTAATCACAAATCATTGATGAAAACATAACCTGGGTACTTTTCGTACGCACTGTATGCTTAATAATTTTTTTCTCGTTTCTAACAATAGCTGAAGCGTCTTATTCTCTTAACTTTACTTTACGGCGCTTATTCTTTAATTATGTACAGTGTGTGTCAAATGTATACGGAAAGGAAACTTTGCAAATTTTCTCAGTGTGTGCGAATTTTTTAGTCTTTTGTTATTTTGCAACTTCTGTATACTTGCGTTTACAGTTATATATAGTTTATATGTATGTATGTACGTTAAGGGGCTCTAATGCAGCAAGGACACTCTCAAAGGTATTTTCAGACAGTTTAGCATGCGTTTTCTAAGTAGTTTGTAAGTGCTAATTTTCTTCAGTGTAGTCAGATGTACAAATGTATGTATATATGTTAGGTCTATATACAGTGCAAGAGATCGTTTTATATAAAAAGTGACTTGTAAATACAGGAAATATACAACCTTATCTACTAATTTTCGCGTATAATCTTTTTCAACGAACGATTTTGAATATTTTAAGGTGATTTTTTATTTCGAACAACTGACCGGGTTTGAAGATTGGGTATTAAACATTTATATATGCACTGTGTACGCATTTTATTCAAACACCAAATAGAAAAATTTTTGCCTCTAATAACCTATAATTTTCTGGTGAATGATGTACGATTTTCGAAAACGTGTTTCGACGAACAAAATTTTTGTAGACCTTTTGGCTATTTTTGCGATTTTAAGCTTTAAGGTTTCAAAAAAATCTGAACATTTTGAAAAGAATTCACTAAAATAAATTTTGAAAATTTTGAAAAAGTTTTTGTAGAGTTTGAAAACATTTGACAACCATTCTGAAATTCAAAACCAATATCTGCAATTTCGAATACTATATAACTTGCTGAAACTAGTTTTTAAATCACAGCTTCTGATAAACAGTTTTGAATTGGAGACTTTTTGTGAAGAGTTTCAAAATTTTGTTTCCAATTTTAAAAATTTGTCTTCAATTTTGAATACAGTATAACTTTCTAAAAGCAGTTTTAGTTTCGCAGCTCCATGCCCAGTTTGTTAATAATATTAACAAAAAATGGAGACTTTTTTGGAGAATTTCAAAATTTGTGATTTTTGTTTTCAGCAAAAACTGAGATAGAAAATTTAAAAATTTTAAATTGGTAGACATATTAAAATGAGTACAATATTGTTAGTTAAATTCGAGGAAGAAAATGCTTAGCTAAAATTTTGAATCTAATTATCTTTTTAGATTTTTGTTTTGGAGCTTTATGTTAAGCTTGCTAACAATGTAAAAAATATTTGGAGACTTTTTTGGAGAGTTTCAAAATTTCATATTTAAATTTTTCAGTGAAAAATAAGATAAGTCTGAATAAGTATTGAAAGATTGGAAATTTTTAGTCAAATTCCAAGAACCAAATACTATACTTTATTCGAAAACTTTTAATCTTATTTTCTTTTTAGTTTTTTGTTTCGGAGCTTAATGCTAAGCTTGCTAACAATGTAAAAAACATTTGGAGACTTTTTTGTAGAGTTTCAAAATTTCAGATTTAAAATTTTCAGCGAAAAATGAGATAAGCCTGAATAAGATTTGAAAAATTGGAAACTTTTAGTTAAATTCCAAGAACCAGACACTAAAGTTTATTCGAAAATTTGGAATTTGTATTTTAAATTACTAGATAAAGGGTAAGAAAAACATAATTTCGCACTTCAATAAATAATTTGAAAACCAAATTTTAGAAAATTTTTAAATCCTGAAAATTTATTGGTAATTTTAGAAAATTTGTTTTTTTTTTGACTTTGTGAATATTTTTTTTTTTTTTCAGTTCAAAAATGTTTAAAACTTTTTTTTATATTTTTTAATTTTTGGTAAAATTTTTTTTGCTTTATGGACATATATTTTTTGAGTTTTTGAAGAAAAAATGCAGTTGAAGCTTCAGAATTCGACAGAAACTTACAGTATTACATGATCACGGAGCAGGTCTAGTACGTCAGTAGCTGAGTAGAGTTGCCAATTCTTCAAAAAATACATATTTAAGTAAATGAAAATGAGTTTGAGTGGGTCAAAATGATATCAATGCGTACAATTTCAAGAATAATTTCGGTTTTAAGTCGGTTCTCAGTTGTTGTCGCGGTGTAGGTAATTTCTCGTTTTTTGAAAGTATTTTTATTCATTATTATTTTTTTTTTGTTGGGAATTTCTTACAATTTTCAGTTTCAATCGTTTAAAATTGCTTTTAATGCCTTTTCTATTAACTTTCAACATTGCTGCTTTTATTACGCGCTTCAGTGTATATACGTATATTTCTTTATGTATGCCGTTTGGTGTATAGTATTATCTAAAATCTTACCTGTAATAGTGTTTGAGTGCGCTAAATCACTTGGTTTTCATTTTTGCTTTTATTTTTTTCAATTACTGCATCTTAAATACTTTTACTTTACTGATTACTTGCATTAATTATTTATGCTTAACATGTTTTTACTCATTTACTGCTCTTAAATTCGGTAGTATCTTATGCTCGTTAAAATTTAGCTAAAACGAAATCAGTTTGTAACAAAAAGTGTGCAACCAAAAAGCGAGCGAGTCGTTCAAATATTGCTAATATTTTCATTTTACATTTTCAAATATTTTCTTCTTCTTTTTTTTTAATCTACAAATTACTCACGACTCTGTTTGCTACTAAATATTTACAAGTAAATTTTTCGTTTGCCATTTCGTTTTCGTACAGCTTTCGCTATACGCTCTCATGTTCTCATGCACTTTTGTGATTGCTTTTGCAATTTCTCTCAGTGCATCACTTACTTATTTGCTTTGCTGGCTACTTTCTAGGCGTAATTCTTCAATTTCGTTGGCATTTCAGTTTTAATTCACTTTTGCGCTTCTAACCGTACTTTTTCGTTTTCGTGCTATTTTTTCTTCTGCTGATTTTTGGTTTCTAACGGTTTTGAGCTACGTTACATATTTGCTTGTGTGTTGTTTTGGTTTCTTTTTTGTTCAGTGGGCGTTTGTTCTCTACAGAATTTGCTTCTCCGCTTTTCGCACGCATTTTCTTTATTTGTTGCTTTGTTGTTGTACGTACTTTTTTCTTGCTGCAGTTCGTTTAGTTTTTTGTTTTTTGTCGGTGTCTTCAAGTATTCTATTCGTTTCGGCTTATAACTTACATGTTTTTTGCTTTTGTAGCCATTTTTTCTGTGTATCCTTTGCCTACACTGCCGCGTTTTTTGATCTATGGTATGTGATGTTTTAAAAGAACTGTCTATGTGTGCTATGTACTAATCGTAGAATTCACTGGCGTATTGCTTTCAATCTGCTGCCTTTGCTTAGAAAGAGAGATAAGCGCTGAAAATAGAGAGATAAGAAAACAAGTCGTTTAAATTCTTAAGTTCTATAGAAATTTCAGAGAAAGCAGGAGGATAAAGGTATTTTAAGTTTTGAGTTACAGCAAAGTTTATCGATTTTAGACTAGGTCCTTGTAGGATTACTTCTGTTTCAATATTTTGGTGTCTATAAGACTTGTCGGACTGTACCGAATGTTTTTCTAATAGATATCATGACCAAAATATTTCAGAAGAACGTTTTTTCATAATTTGAAAATAAATTTACAAGAAGGGTAGGACATAGTGTTTTAGGTTCAATGGTCATGATATTATTTTCTTTACCGACAAACAATTTTCAATGAGAAAAAATTTAAGCAAAAACTTTCAAAGACATGAAAACTATTATTCCAAAATTTCGAAGTGGTCACCAAACCACAAATGGTTTTGTGGCGAATCATTTGTAAAGTCGTTGTACAGGTAACTCTTAACTTTTGGAAAAAATCAAAACTGGGACAAACCTGTACCAACAGCATGCCTTAGAAAGCGTGATAAGGTGATATTCTCTTCGATGAAAAGCATTGGTTCTTTCAGTCAGGTTTTGGCCCAGCACACAACTCAAAAATCACCCAACAGTGGTTTAAAGGAAATACTTCTGGTTTCATAGCTGCAGATGATTGCCTATCTGGAAGTCCAGACTTGAATCCGTCTTTTGGACTACAGTTTATGGTTAGAGTTGAAAAAAATGGTCTGTGGAATACATCATAGAAATTCGAAAACTAAAAGCGTCGTCAACACCAATTCTATTGATGAATGACGAAAAGGTTTCTAGGCTTGTGTGAAGCAAGAAATGGACTTTTCGAATAAAGTTTTATGCAACGCCGATTTTTAAAATGTAGTATGAAATACTATTTTTATTAAAAATGTATTATAGTGTCATTTTTATAACGGCCGGAATTTGTAAGAGAACTTATGGGGGACTCAACATTAAGCTATATTGTTTTAGATGTATAATAAGATTATAATCGTGGGATACTCTACAAGAACTATTTCCTAAAACCTCTCACTGCTTTCTGAATAGATTATATGTTAGACGTCATATACATATCCGTAATCTATTCAGAAAACAGTGTGGGGTTCTAGGAAATGTGTCTTTCAGATATGAGGTTCAGAACACTCGCCAAAGAATATTTTCAAAAATTCTGTCTTATTTTATGTAGAACCATGATTTCAAGATTTTGAGTAACTTTTAGTTCAGTTCTGATAATTTTAAATATTTCAGATTACTATAACAAAATTAATCCAGTTTCAGGAAGTATTTTGGAAGATGGTTTTGGAATAAATGTTACTGGAACTTGCGATATTCTTCACGCCAACCCAAAATGGCTTGTGGAGGGCAATTTGGTTAAAGGAAACACCAAAAGTTCATACAAAAAAACTTTACAAAACTAAGAAAAAAATTTAAAATACCAAAATTCCCACATTCTTATAAATTACCTAACCTATAAAATAATCATAAGTTATTTGGAACCAACTCTAGAACTCAACTAACATATATGTATGTATGAAACTTACCTCAAATCTATTGGTTTTTCATCAATGATACCACAGCCTATTTGCTTTTTGTTGTTGTAATTGTAATAATTGTTGTTGTTGCTCTTTTCCGCCATGTAAAACATTTGACATTGCGCCCGCGGTCGGTGTTTCGCCTACTGGCGTTGTTGCTCTTGTTGTTGTTGCTGTTTTTGCTGTTAATGTGACGGCAGCTGCATCTCTTACCGGTGTTGCCGATGTATCATCACTGCTATTATCATCACACGCCACTGAGTTTGTGCCAACCAAATGTTTATTACAATCGTTGGTATTTGTTGTTGTTGTTGTTGCAGCAGTGGGCGTGGTGGGTGTCAACGCCAGCGACTGCTCTAAGTGTGTAGAGTTGCGTGTTGTGAATTCACCGCTACTTCTATCACCAGCACCGCCTGCACTAGCAGAAACGCCGCCATCGCCACGTCGTGCTGCAGCATTTGCTGTTGCTTTTGTTGATGTTGTGACTTCGGGCGCGCCCGTGGGTGCCGACGATAGCCGCAAAACACGTAACTGATGACGTGGCGGCGGTGGCGGGTGATAGTATGATTGCGACAATTGTTGCCGCTGCTGTTCGCGTTTGCTTTGTGGTAAGTGCTGATGTTGCAGCAACTGTTGTTGTTGTTGTTGCTGCTGTTGCTGCTGTTGTTGGTAGTAAGCGTATTGTGGCTGAAGATGCGGATGTGGTGATTTGCGGTGCGGATGCAACTGACAGTTGCCAACAGCGCTACCCATGCTGCCGTTGTGGTTGTTGTTATTGTTATTATTAATATTGCTGCTATTATTGTTATTGTGTTGATGATTTTTCACATTCAGCAGCGTTAAGCTGTACTTGGGCTTCGTTGTTGCCAACATTGTGCCGCCGATGCCAAGGTGCTGTTGTTGCTTTTGTTGCTGCTGCAACTGTTGTTTCTTCGGCATTGTGCTGATCAAACCCGTACGCATATATTTCTGACCACCACCAGCAATACTACCGCTCACGCATTCCAAACGGTTACCCGCATTCAATATGCCCACACCACCATTAATGCCTCCGACTTCAGCATCAACGTCAACGCTGTCCACATTCACGCCACCGCCACCGCCAACGCTGCCGTTGTCGCCTTCGCCGTTCACACCGCCGCGCAACGTCAATGTTTCAAACTAAAGATTGTCTGGATAACTGCGGAAGTTATAGGTTCTAGCGCGCTGGAATTGCATTGAGTCAATGCCAACACCTACTCCACCATTACCGCCGCCGCCACCGCCACCGTTGTAGGCATTCAACATCGGCGCGGTCGATTGTGAATTCATGGTGCCCATACCGTCATCGTAGTTATTGTGTTCACTACTGCTGCTGATGCCGCTATTGCTGCCACACTTGCCCACACTGCTGCCGGATTTGTGTGTGCTGCTGCCACCGCCACTATTGCTGCCCACTGTGCCGCAGTTGCTGCCGCCCGAGGGGCCCTTGATTGGCTTGAATATCGCTGTGGTGGCGTAGTACTTCTCCATCGGTGGTGGCGGCACAGACGGTGGCCGGGGGAAAATCGCGCTCAACGGCGGTGGTGGTGTGCGTCGCACATTCACATAACCGCCGACAACACCGCCACCGGCCATAGACATCTTTGTGGCGGGCATGTAATCCTGCATGTGTGGCACGGCATAGCCGCCTTCGGGTACATCTGGAAAATAAAGACGCCAGGTGGCATGAGTTTATTGAAGGTGCGAAGAAAGGTGAAGTTAATTGAATGATAGTGGTTGAGAAGGTTGCAATGAGCACAAAATGTAGATGAGTAAATAGTCGACAAATTAAGTAAATACACGGCAAGGCAGGGGCGCAGTGATGGGTAAAAACTTATGCTTAATCATTTGCCTTTAAGTAACCAGTGTTGTCTTAAAGGCTATTTCCGTACATATAGCTTACTTTGATTCATATGGAAGCCCACCGCCTCTAACTGCCACAATTAGTGCGAAGGGGTTGCCAAAGTGTTTGAAAAATCAGAGAAATTGTAGATTTTGAGTAATTTAAGTAGCTGCCACCGAAAAAACATTTCAGACACCCTGACATTCTAAGACAAAATCCGTTCGTGTACAGCTTTCTGGCTTTCGAGAGTATGGAAAAGGGTTAAAAGTGAAATAACTCATTCATCCTTGGAACAGTTGATTTTAAAAGGCTAGAGAGTCTAGCAGAAGTGATAAAATGAGTAATAATAGTTAATCATCTAAAACTATGTGCCACATAGGAATAAAATAAAGCACTTCAGAGTTTAAATCCCATTGCAAGTTGAATTTTTTCAACATCAGCTATTTCCAACAGAAGTATGAATGAGAACTCCAGAGGAATATTTATGAACTCCGTAATTTTTTCTGAGTAGGAGAGACCATAAGTAACCCATGTATATTATCCTCTCTTCTACTCAAGAAAAAATATTTTATACTCCATAATTTTTTCTTGAGTAAAGAGAATAATTTCTTCATGTTACTTACAGGTTACTTAGTCTCTCTTCTAATTAAGAAAAAATTATGGAGTATACAAATATTCCCCTGGAGTTCTCTTCTTATTTATTTGTTCTTGAGTAGAAGAGAGAATAATAGAAACGAATGAAGGCTTACACTGAGGTCTAAGACCTATTTTGCCTTCCCTTTTATCGCACGCTTTCACAAGAGCTAAGCACTCTGATATTGAGGTGATGTGAATCGGATATATAGAAGCAAGAATAGGCTCAAAACACTCCTTCGATTACCATAGAACGAAATTTCAGCGGTCTTAATGGGATCCTCTTGAGCTTTGTCCGGGATATCAGCCCAGTGCATTCCCCTCTATCTCATATATTCACAAGAGCCGAGCACTTTGATGAATTCCAAGAACCTACTGAGCGTAATTGGGGTGATGTGAACGAAATTTAAGTGGTCTATGTGGGATTTTCTAGAGCTTTATTAGAGAGATCGGTCCCATATCCCGACTTATACCTGATTTTCTTATCAATTTAATATGTACTCCAGCTTATAACACAGTGTCTAATTAAGACTTGTGGCTTTAGAGCTTATGAACTTGGAGAGAGATTGAAAAGCATTACTCGACTACTCTCGACTCAAACCCCAAAAATTTTAGTTTCAATCGACAATCGTCTAAATTATTAAAAGAAAATTTTTATAAAATATATTATCAGAAATTAAGAATATGGGAATTACAGAAAGGTTGCCTTATCAGTTTTTCGATGTCAGTGATATATTTAAATTTAAGAGAATATGAGACTGTCAATTAAAGGAATTATAAACTTAAAAAACAATGGACCTCGAAGCCAAAAAAATTTTATTTCAATTGCTAACAGTTTTCGAAATTGTTAAAGATGTATATTTCATAAGGTAAGTTATCTGAAATAAAGTGTTTGGGTTTCATAAAGGGTTGCTAATTAGTTTCTGAGCATCAGCGGATATTTTTTAAGGATTATGGGGCATAAGATGATATTATAATGTCAATAAAAATTACTAAAATCATAATAAATTTAATCGTTTTTGACATTTAAAGTATTAAAATTATATTCAATACAGTTTGATGGCAACCCTAAAACTAACGGGTGATTTTTTTGAGGTTAGGATTTTCATGCATTAGTATTTGACAGATCACGTGGGATTTCAGACATGGTGTCAAAGAGAAAGATGCTCAGTATGCTTTGACATTTCATCATGAATAGACTTACTAACGAGCAACGCTTGCAAATCATTGAATTTAATTACCAAAATCAGTGTTCGGTTCGAAATGTGAAAATCCGCTTTTTTATCGACAAATTTTGTTCAGCGATGAGGCTCATTTCTGGTTGAATGGCTACGTAAATAAGCAAAATTGCCGCATTTGGGGTGAAGAGCAACCAGAAGCCGTTCAAGAACTGCCCATGCATCCCGAAAAATGCACTGTTTGGTGTGGTTTGTACGCTGGTGGAATCATTGGACCGTATTTTTTCAAAGATGCTGTTGGACGCAACGTTACGGTGAATGGCGATCGCTATCGTTCGATGCTAACAAACTTTTTGTTGCCAAAAATGGAAGAACTTGGTTGACATGTGGTTTCAACAAGATGGCGCTACATGCCACACAGCTCGCGATTCTATGGCCATTTTGAGGGAAAACTTCGGACAACAATTCATCTCAAGAAATGGACCCGTAAGTTGGCCACCAAGATCATGCGATTTAACGCCTTTAGACTATTTTTTGTGGGGCTACGTCAAGTCTAAAGTCTACAGAAATAAGCCAGCAACTATTCCAGCTTTGGAAGACAACATTTCCGAAGAAATTCGGGCTATTCCGGCCGAAATGCTCGAAAAAGTTGCCCAAAATTGGACTTTCCGAATGGACCACCTAAGACGCAGCCGCGGTCAACATTTAAATGAAATTATCTTCAAAAAGTAAATGTCATGAACCAATCTAACGTTTCAAATAAAGAACCGATGAGATTTTGCAAATTTTATGCGTTTTTTTTTTTTAAAAAGTTATCAAGCTCTTAAAAAATCATCCTTTACAAATTCCCTCTAAATGTCTAAACCCAAATGCCAAAGCACCCAACACCTTATTAACGCACTTTGCGGCTTCCCCAGCTGAAGCGTGCTGGCATTACTGCCATTACTGCTACTTTTGCCTTCTATAAGTTACCATTTCCATTTAGTTATTTGCCGCACTTTACTCCACACTTTACCTTCAATATTTCCACCCTTTTACGAAATGTGTCAGCACTAACATTGCGAAATGCCCCCATCACTTGTCTTGACCACTTATTACTCCACCAAAGTAACCGACCAAGCAACCCAATTGTGGTGCCTGCGGTTATACGATTTTCCTGCTGTTTACACTATACTTTTGCCTTTTACTTTATATTGTACTTTATTACATTTGTAGTTGTTGTACTGTTTATGTGCTAGAAGTTTTATATGATTGTTTGTATTAGCTGTACATACCTGTATAGTCGGGCGTCATATTGCATTGTAAATCATTTACGGCCGCGTATCCGTTAACGCCGCTGGTATACATATTCACATTGAAAGGTTCATGATAGAGACTATTCTTGCCAATCGAGTCATTATCATCAACGCTGGCCTATGTAGAAGAAGAAAGAAGGTAAGGAAGTTGATATTAGGAAGGTTAGTAATGAAAATTGTTTTATAAATTAATGGAAGAATATTATTCAGGAACTTAAGACTAAATTGGAGTGTAGAGATCTATAAAGTACGGAAAAAATATTCTAAAATATTTTAAACAAAATAAAAAAATATATATCAGAAGCTGTGAAGGCTGCATAAAAATATTGCACTCCATTTCCAATAAGTCAGCTGAGGTTTAAGTATTTTGCGTAATAGCCAGTTTTGACATCTCTCTACTCAGGCTCAAAGCGGTTTGTCGGTTTTGAAAGTCTTTTTGAACATTATTAAGAGTATTATGGTATCTCGATGGACCCGGGTTCGTAGCTATCCGACTGGTTTCCGTTTTAGGATCGACCTTTTCACATGCCCTCACTTCTCTCTATCGTTGAGTATAGTTCAAGTAATTAGTTTAACATTCCAACAGTTTTAATGAAAAGAACATTTTCATTTTAGAATTAGCACAAGAATGCAGTCAATCAATGCGCCAGCAGCTAATCTCTCCAACAATTTCTATCCGTCATAAAAATGCTCAAACGTTGCTCTAACATTACACACTTTTTTGTTGTCATTTTTCACTTCTTCCACAATATTGTCATTAGCTAACTTTGGACGCTGAAGCTAATGCAGTGCTTAATCCTGCGAACTTAACTTAAGTAGTGCAACGTGGAGCATAAGGAATGAAAAAAAAATTACCGCTATAAAGCCACTAAAATGCATTAAAGTAAAGTATACGCTTTGCAGCGAAGCGCTAAACTGTGTAAGGGTAGAAAGCGCTGGTCATATACGAGCCATCACGAGTGTTCACAACTAAAAGCGCTACTTAATAACTAGCGCAACAAGAGTGGTAATAAAGAAAATAGAATATGGAAATAAAATGGGGCAGGAAACCGTATGAAGTACAGCGTAGAAAAAGTAGATACAATAATGCAAGAAATGGTATGAAATTAAATGGAACAAAATAGAATTATTTGTATGTATTATAGATGCAAATAGTTTACTTAAATGCAAGTATTGAAATAAATTTCAAAAAATTTAAAAAATTTGAAAAAATAAAATATAAATTCAATGATTATCTTCAATTGCAAAGCAGCTTTAGTAACCTTTACAGGTGCATTGTTTTTAGCATAAAGCAGGTATAAAAAGATTTCTCTCTTGATTTTGAACAGCCGAGTTGTATGACAGCGATATGCTATATTGGTCCGATTTGAATGTTATACACAGAGGATGTAGCACAGTCTAAGGTAATAATCAGTACCAAATTTTGGTACGATAACTCGTTAAATAAAAAAGTCTTACGTACAAGTACTTGTTACAGAAGGCTAAGTTTGTATGGCAGCTATATTATTTAGTAGTTCAATCTGCACAATTCCTTCAAAAATTGTACCGTTGCCTTAATAAATGATTCGAGCGAAATTTGGTGTGGATATCTTGTGAAATAAAACAGTTTTCCATACAAGAACTTGATTCTGACCGCTCAGTTTACATGACAGCTCTATGCAAAAGTAGTACCATATAGGCGGTTTCGACAAAAGAGCAACTTCTTAGGGACAAAAGGAAAATTTCGGAACGATATCTCAACGATGGGACTAGTTTGTATGTGTGCAAACAGACAGATGGACCTGGCTAAATAAAGTACGCCCAGCTAGTTACGGTAGTTCTTTATAAACAATATATAATTTATGAATTTTTGTGGTCTAAGATATTTCAGTTAAAAAAAAGTATAGTTAAGAGCTAAATAATAAAATGAGAAAATAAATACATATAAATTAGAAAATAGCCATATTAGGTTTGGTTGTAAAAAAAGGGTGAAAAAGATATCTATCTGATCTAACCTAACTAAATTACTAATTTATATTAATTTTATTCAAATTTATAAAACTTTGCTTAACTTAATTAAAAGTTTATAATTTAAAACATATAATTTAATTTCGTTGAATTTTATTTCATAAAATTTATTTTAATTAAAGTCGATTAATTTACTTTAATTTCACTTAATTCGTTTTATATAATTTCATCTTATACAATTTCATCTCATATAATTTAATTTAGTAGCTGTTTACTCTATAAAATTTATTTTATTTTTATAAAATTTTTGAAAATTAATTTAATTAATTCAACTCAATTTAATTTATTGGCTAATTATTTTAAAGTTTTTAATTGGATTTATTCTCATTAATTCAAATTAAAAAAAAATAATTAATTAAAACGTTAATTAAACTTAATTAAATTTAATTTATTTTAATTCATAATAATTAATTTATTTATTTTGATTCATGTCAATTACATGTAACTAAATTGTATGTAAGTCAACAAAATTTAAATAGTTTCTTGTAACCCATATCAATTTAATAAATCTAAATTAACTGAATTTCTTTAAAATTTAAATAATTTAATTTAATTAAAACTTTATAATTAAATTTACAGTTGAATTTAGTTGAAATTAGTTAAATTCAATGCGATTAAATTTTATTTTACTTATATTAATTAAAAAATAATAATTAAGCTTAATTTAATTTATATAAAATTATTAAAATTAATTTAACTAATTTTTTACAACCTATTTTAATTTAAAAAAAAATTAATTAAGCTTAATTTAATTTATAGAAAATTATTAAAATTAATTTAATCAATTTTTTATAACATATGTTGGTTATTTAAATTTGGTTAAATCAAAGACACTTCAATTAAAACTAATTAAGTTATGAAATGCAATTCAATTTAATTTAAATTAACAGTTACAATAATATTTAATTAACTGAATTCAGTTTAAATTGGATTTGTTCACATATTTTAATTCATTTAACTTAAAATTCAATTCCATGTTATATAATTTACATAGTCTAAGTAATTTTAATTCATTGTTATTTTTTTTAAGTTTAAGTAATTTTAATTAATTATAATTTTTTTAATTTTTTTTTGTTTAAATTTAAGCCATTTCAATTAATTCAATTATGTTTTTGATGCGCTTAAATTTAATTTAAAAAAGATTTAAATTAAAATTTAATTTAAATAAATAATTAATTTAATTTAATTAAACTAATTAAATTAAATAAACTAATTAATTAAATAAAATACTAATTAATTAATTTCATTTAGTGTAGTGTATTTAAGTCAAATTGATTTTAATTCAAATCAATTTTTGTTTTTAAGCTATTTTAATTAAATTTAATTCAAATTGACGCAATTAAATTTATTTAAAATTATTTAATTAAAAAAATTGATTAAGCTAAATTCAGTTTAAATTAGTTCAATTTAATTTTTTTTTTTAATTTTTTATTTTGATGTGAATTATTTTATATCAATTTAATGTAATTTTATCTTAGTTAATTTTCAAGTAATTAAATTAAATTAAATTTCGTAATGGTATTACTTTGATAATAACTTGTTTAATTTAAATTAGTCACGGATTAATTATTATGCTAAATTTTTTTAATATAAATTAGTCTAATTTAATTATTTTAATTTAAATTTTATAAAATTGAAGAATTGAATTAAACGAAATCAAATGAAATGAACGCATTTCTATGAAGCAAACACTATACAACCGAAGCCAGCAAAGTCAACAGAGCTGCAATAAAACTATCGAGTCACCTATACGAATATATTCATATGTATGTAGCGTTATACATACATACATATATACGTATAAACAGGTAGTTCATATATAGTATGGACGGAATACCCGCATGTTAATAGTGTCTATATAAATGTGCATACGTGAGCACTTACCTTAATGCCACCGCCATTGGGCCGATGTTTATCCACATTGCCGCCCAGCGTATTCGGATTGAAGCTATATTGGAATGCATCCAGGACATTGCTGCCGCGTGCACGCTTCGTACGCGTCACAATGCAGAATATGGCGCCAACGAGGAAAATAATTATCACCGTTAGAATAACAATAACAATACCAATTGAGAATTTCTCCGATGGTTCCTGATCGATGGGACGTGGGGCAATTACTGTGGCAAATAAATGAAAGGATATACAATGTAGATAGATGTATGTATGTATGAATATGTGGATATATAATATATATGTATGTATATGTATGTATGTATGTGTAGTAAATGAAAGCAGCAGTTAGTTGGTGCGGAGCTGGCGGAAAATAAGCAGGCAAATATACGGTATGTATAAAGTGCAGAGTTCATATGAAAATATATATTTATATATGTGTGTGCGTGTTTGCATGTAGTCGTTTGCAATTTGCGCCACCCTTTCGTGTCATTAAATTAAAGATAAATATTTAAAGGGAAAATAATGTTTTCAATTATTTGCCAAGCGCGCACTTAATTGTTATATGAAAATGCTTTTTAACGCTGGCAACTAACTGCAGCTTTTTTGTATTTATTTAATCTTTTATTCCCCTCCCCCCTTTTATTTGCACTTTACTTTATCATTAACTACTGTAACTGCCTGCTGCTAATTTTTACACTTTTCTCGCCCACTACTTGTTGTTTTTATAATTTCAGTGTCACTTACATTGCGGTCCATTGTTGTAGCCGAGGCCAGCGCCTGCCGCTGCACCCATGCTGCCATCATTCATGCCGCTGCCGCCGCCGCCATTCATGGTGCCCATCTTGCCCAGGCCGTTCTTCTGGCCATGATGATAGTCATTACTTTGTAATGGATATTCGCGTGTGTCCTGTGGCAGCGTGGCACGTTGCTCGGACTCATCTGTGAAATTTCCCACGGCCGGTACTGCAAGTGAATAAATGTATGGAAAGCGTTAAAATGGTTAAATTGCTGTGGTGTAAGTGCGAAAATGCGCGTGTAATGATTACTTGTATGGCGATAATAAACATGTAATTATTATTTATGTGGTAATTAATAATTTTTTGGGCTTACTTAAATTATTTTTGATATTATTTAATTTTTTAATATTTTTTCGTAATTTTTAATATTATTTAAATTTTTGTGATTTTTCTAGAATTAAAAAAAAATATTTCCATAAGTTACTTCATTTTCTCACCCCCTCGTCGACCTAGCCAATAATTTTTAATATATTTCCACAGCCTGTATACCGTTAAGCGTGCTACCTTGATGCAGCAAACTTCTCACAAACAAACTTCTCGCAAACAACATCCGCTTTGCACCTGGTCAAACAGTCACTCTCTCACTCTTCGTTCTTTCCTCTCAAACATACATCAATAACTTACTTTTCTTTTATGAAATTAAATATTATAGCGTTACAGCGTGACATCTCAGCACACCCCACCTTTGCGCCTCAAATACACGGTAGACCAACAAATAATAATATACACTTCCCGCCCGGCAGCTGTCACTTTAAGATACTTTCTTTGACAGTTGCGTCTCTTTTAATTTTCGACTGTGTTCGACTGTTTGTTCAACCATTTGCCATATTTCAGCATTTAGTTCCGCAACGAATCATATTCGTTTCACTTTCATTTTCATTTTTTAATTTCCCCCATTTTTTAGCGCATACATTTTCATCTTTTTTGAAGGCGACGGAATTATTATGTCTTCGAGCGTTATGTTGTGCGTATTTCCTGGAAGGAACAGTGCTGCCTTCGAGGGCTGAATTCAATTTTCTACACTTCGAGGACCTGACAGCAGACTTCAAGGTACGTTTGTTTGTATATATATGTGCATTATAACGGCAGTTGAAGCGTTGCGAAAGATGTCCATACATCAACTGTCGCTTTGTCACGCATCTTGAATTAATTTCATACTTATAGGTATCTGTATATATAAAATATTAAATACATATGGCTACATATATATGCATATTGCTATCGTAAATACATATACATACATATATATCTACATACGTATGTTGATATTTGTTCCTGTTCACGCTCACCACTGGGTGGCATAATTTCCTGTTTATAATGAAGCATTTCGCGCACTCTTGATGTGGTTAATAAAAGGATATTGTGGTCAACCCTTAAGTTTGTTGTATTTCCACGAAACCCGCTATGGAAATTAAATTTTAAATTGTACTTGCATATGAGTTTATAACGACAGCGCTGCGAAGCGATCAAATGTCACGAAGATTTCAAGAATTTACTGCACATTTGTTTAAGCTGTAGCGCTAACTTATCCAGAAATAATATTATATTTGTACGATTTACTGGCTGAAATCTCAGCACAAGTTCACTGTTGGCCTTATTACTTAAGTTTGAACGACAGTAGTTAGTCAAACGAAAAGCTACGAAAGCTGTAAGCTCTACTATGAAAAAGTAGGAATCAAGCCAGTGAGGAATCAAAAAGTCGTCAACTGTCTTCAACAACTTCAGCAAGATAAATGATGAATGACTGCTTTTCTGACTATTTTGGGTGTCTGACCACAGCGGATTTACAGTAATCTGGAGAGTTTCGCTGGCTTCTTGAAGTTCGCTGCTGGAGGCTTAGAGTCTCAGTTGAGCTCCGTAAGCGCTGGTGAGATTCTAACAACTGTGCGGTCGCAAAGTCAAAGGTTAGAGCTCTGATGAGCTTTTCTCCCCAGCACAGTTCGACTTTCAATAATTGTTGGAGTGCTAACTGTTGCATTAGCTGCTTGGAAAAAGTTGAGATAGAATCATCTCAACATTTTCTTCTCGAATATCTCATATTTGTCAGGTAAAAAAATACAACAGAACCATCCTATTAGACATTCAGTTCCCAGTCGGGTCTAAGTAACCAAAACAGACCCATCTTTTATCCGACCAAGGACTTTCAACCCACCCAGGACTTACAACAACAACAACATTCAGTTAAATATCGATAATATAAGGAAACCATCTTAGTATTCTTTGTGGTAGATTCAAGTCGCTTTATCGACAGTTAATATCCGACTACAGGAATTTTATCTGGCTTCTCAAAGCATTGCATAGATATACTATATAGCAGTTTCAGTGTGATCTCTGCACCATCTTGGTTTCTTGAAGAAGCCATTACATATCACCATTTTACTAAAACAATTTAGAAGAATTCTTGAGTATAAACCACTGAGTACCAAACCAGTATACATTTGACTTATCACCATTATAACTTGAGTCCTGCAGACTTTTTGGTATCCTAAATGTTGGCTTTCGCCATTGAAGTGTGGATGCTAACCAGATTGAAACCATAGAGTTAATAACAATACTGAAGGCTTTTATTTGATTCACGAAAGCTACAGCTGTAAGGGTAGAAGTCTACTGGTCTCCGGTCTGCTTCCCGATATAATTATAGACCTATGTAGCTTTTAGCATAATTTAGGTTATTCTTTCGCAGCTTTTCATAGGTATTACTAGAAATCAAAGCCTGTTCCTAGCTTTTAGACTTGCCTATCATAGCTTTTCATGGGTTTTACTAGAAATCAAATCATGCTCTGTAGGGATTAATATTCCTTAATTGCTAATTAAGTATCAAAAGCTTTTTCTAAGCTTCTATTGAAAGACTGGTAAGTACTCTCGTGAAAAAACTTCGGCATCATCCAGGACTGCATCATCCATCATCTAATATAAAATGACGTTTTATGATCTTGCTTCAATTAAGTTATGGGGAACTCTTAGAACTGGTTTTGAAATAAGGCTAAATCAGGTACTTTCAGAGCAAAAATGTCCCGACATTTCTCTAAAATAAGTTAGGAATAAAAAAGTCAATTGTTTTGTTTTCTAATACAGAAGATAAAGCTTTTCGAAAGCTTTTTCAGTGCTTTTAAACAGATTTTAGCGGTAAGAAAATTTACACTCTAGTACATTAATGCTATATCTATATTTTTATTACAAAAAATATTGTCAGTCGAAGATACTTTCAGAGTAAGAAATACTCCATATTTTTTAACCGAGTTAACGGTAAGAAAATCTGGTCTCTTGTAATCAAATGCAGTATCTCTTGCTTTTTTTCGATCTTTTCAAAGCTTCTAAGTGGCTGTTGGAGGCAAGAAATGTTTGTGTTTAGTACTCTAATATAATATCTAAATACTTTCTAGAGCTTTTAAGTAGCTATATAGTATATCTACTTATGGAGCTTCTTAAAACTTTTAAGTGGTTACTGACGGTAAGAAATTTTAGTGTCTAGTACTCAAATATAATATCTAAACATTTTCTGGAGCTTTTTCAGAGCTTTCAAGTGGCTATTTTTAGAGCTTTTAAGTACCTGTATGAGCATTAATAAATTAACTATAAAATTTAAGCTCTCAGTAAAGAAGCTAACAACTTTGAGCTGAATTAAAACATTTGTCAAAACCCTGAGATATGAATATCAATGCGTCTATACAAACTCTAAAACTTCACAGTGGAAACTGACGTCTCATTCAACGCACTAAACGCATTAGCAGACAAATAGACTCAAAAGTAAATGCAGAGTGATTTTTTCGTTTGTATACCAAAGCATAGCTTTGTTTAGGCCCGCAACAAAGGCGGGACAGGGTAAAGCCTTCAATTGCGTTTTCATGAAGGGCGCCCCGCACTACAGCGAAGTAAATGGCGTAATTATGATTTTTGATGTCGACGCGAAGATATGATTTCCTACGCTTAACGCAGACGCACGCCCAAACTACACACAACCGCTTTCGTGTCACAGCTTTTATGTGACATTCAGTTGTGCATGTGTGTAAGTTGTTGTGTATTTTCTTGTGCCTCATTTCCGGCCGCAAACGCCTGTTAAAAGGACTTCACTCAATACGCACGCATACAACTAAATTTAGCACTCAAAAGCTTTTGTCTTTTACTATAGCATTAAATCTTTGTTTGCAACGCAGTAGATTGATGTGCGGTGTGCCTCTATTTGTGTGTGTGTTTTGGGTACTCCATTGTGTGTGCGACACTATCTTGGCACTTTTGTCTCGTCGTCACAAATGCAGCCAGCAGTTCCTTGCCTGTCATTTTTACAACTTCTACTCCTTTTGTTTGCACTATTAAATAGGCATGTCATAAACTAAGTTTTTATTTATATAGGTATGTGTGTGTGTGTTTCGAGCTATTCTTTGCCGCTATTAAACGTTTAAAATAATTAAAATGTTTCGTGCCACATTTAACTCATTCAATGCGCGTACAAATGGGTATGAATAAATGCTGCATCATGCGCAGGCAACTTGGTGGAAGATGGTGCAACTTTTTTATACCCTCAACAACAAGTTTGTAATATCCAGAAGGAATATTTGGAGGTTCTATATCTTTAAATATATATTTCGTGGGTACATGTGTATGTCACTGAACTCCTCCTAAACGGCTGCATTGATTTTATTGAAATTTTTTGGGAGTGTTCAAGGATTCACAATGTGGCCCACTGGAAAATGCTTTTTTAATTACTTTTTAATTTCTAACTAGTTGTTAATTTTGGAATTTTTTACGTTGACTCCGGTAGACGTAACGAACTAAATCGATTTAGCCGTTTCCGTCAGTCAGTCAGTATAATGTATATAGGAACGACTTCAATAGTTTGTGAGATATTGATCTGAAATTTTGCACACGTCTTTTTCTCTTCAAGAAGCTTCTCATTTGTGATAACCGCCCATATCGAACCACTATAACATATAGCTGCCATACAAACTGAGCGACCAACATTTAGTGCTTGTATTGAAAACTTTTAAGTTTAAGGAGATATCTTCACGAAATTCTGCATAGGTTATTTTCCAAGCCACAGCTATTATCTCCTCACATAATATTCTGATCAGACTATTATAGCATATAGCTGCCATACAAACTGCGCGCTGAAAATCTCGTTATTATATGAAAAACTTTTTTAATTTACGAGATATTTTCACGAAATTTTGCAAAAATTACTATTCCAAAAATTACCATATGCCACAAAAATATTGTTCAAATCGGACCACTATAGCATAAAGCTGTCATACAAACTGTTCGATTAAAATCAATTTAAAGATCACTTTATACCCTTTTATGGTATAAGAAACGCACCAATATAGGGTATTATAGCTTTGGTGCTGCCGTAGTTAACGCTTCTTTTTTCACAACTGTAGTTGTTCTGGCATATCCTTGCATTTATGCTGCTGCCAAACCACAACAAAGGCGCTGTGATTTGCTGTCCGCTCTTATCCTTGCAGCATACGCATTTGCTGCTTTTTGCGTTGTGGTTGCACTCGTTTTATTTGCTGCTTTTTGCTTACAGCGTTTTTGCTTTTCTTTGTCACAGTGCGTGCGACGATTTTACGTACACAATTTTTTTATCACAAGTTTTTAATTTTTTTATTTTTTAAGGTTTCTTTATTTCATTCTTTGTGCTCCTGTGCTCATAGCTACTAATTTGCTTTGCTCTTTGCCTTTTGTATTCGCAAATGCTGCGGTTTTGCCCCCTACCAACATGTGACAGCATAGTTAAGTGTCCTGTGTTCACAGTCAACTGTGCGTACCGCCTTTAAATCCTTTATTTCATGCGTGGCCGTAGATTTAGTGGTAAACGTATTGATCGATTCATGTATTTTTATTTTCATGCATTTTTTTTTTGGTTATTTTGAATTCACATATCCTTATTTTCCCATTGAACCCATTGAAAAAAACTTAAACGTCTCACTGCCCTAACAATTGACGCACTCAAGCCCTTAAATTGTGGCTGAAAGCACTTTTATATCACACATGCCACAATAGTCTGCTACCTTTATGCCGCAGCATTGTCATTTTTCCACCTTTGCAAGCAACCACTTGAACACTCCATTTACCTTAGCGCTTTATTTATTTTGTGATTTTCGTATTTCGCTGTGATTTTGTTGCGATTTTTTCCACTCCATTTTTGTTGTTTATCTCTTTTATTTACCTTTTATTAATTCTATTTTATTTATTGTTTTCTTTTCACGACTCGGCAATTCTCAAGTGTTTATTTTTTGGCAATTGCGTCGTAGCGCTCATTATTTTATTTAAAAGCAAACGCTCCTCCTCACCAGAATAGCATATAACCTATAAAGCGTAGAGTCCAACAAAAGAATTGCCTCTATACCCAGCTACTGCATACACATCCTTTCGCCATCCTTTTGTTATTATGCAGCACAATGCGTTCAAGCAATGTTTAGATGTAACCCGCAGCGGCAAAGACCAGCAGCTGCTCTTCCCTCTATTATGTTTAGTTACTGCATATAGTATGCGTATAACTTCTAGCAATTTGCTGGTATCCTTGCTGGCTGCTGTTGCGGTGCATGACGATTTGTTGAGCGGTAATTGCCTCAAGTGTTGTCTCAAATTGTCCCAAATGGTTTTGTCTATTTCATTTTGACAATTTCATTCATAGACAGCAGCATAAAGGGCTGGTTTCCTGGGCCTCAAGGGAGACTGGCTGTGTTTTTTTTGATATTATTTAATTGTTTATATTGGTATATTTTCACAGCTACTGTTATTAGAATTACGATGCGATTTTAATAAGAACAGTGATATTTCAAAGCGTACGTAACTATCCTTCAGAAAATGCCTGTCAAACTTGCTTCAGAACAGGTAAGCATATGTATGTCTCTCAGAGTTCTTTGTTCTCAAAAAAGCAAAGAAGGTTTCTAAAATAGTTTATGGTGCTTACTCTTCAAAGCTAAAAGTTTCTCGTTATCCAGACATAATGTAATCAGATTTAAATAAATCATAAGAAACAACACTTTTAGGTAGCTGCGTCACTAACACTGATCTGTAACCCATGCTAACCAAGACCCATATAAAACATCCCATAAATATTAGAAATGGCATAAGCTGCTTTACGAAGTCTAGTAAGGACAGTTTTATTAACAGATCTCAGATGTAACATGTGATTTTTGGGACAAATATGAGTTCGAGAGATTAAGTCAAGTTCTTACTTTAAATCAGTATAGTATCAGTCTGGCATTTCACTCACTTCGTGGGCTTTCGAAACTGCGCTCTCAAGTATTTTGAGGTACGTATGCGATAAAGTATTGAAAGCTTCGTAAGTACTATAAGGTAATGACAAAAATGCATACAATATATTATCTAATTATTTTCACATTTTAATAAGCACCTTTATGTACTTTCAAATACCCCAGCAATATAACCTGTTGCTCTGAAAATAGTAGTATTCCAGAGCAATAGGTTCTATTTGACCGAAATTTAACCGTATTTTATCCATCTGAGTACTGTTATTTCGAACAAATAACCCTGCCTTGATTGATAAGTAAAAAAACTACTAGATTGCAGTGGAAAAGGTGAGCGATAGTAAATTAGAATGCATGCAACATGTTAGGATCCTCTTTGATATTTTCTCAACATATTAAAATCTATAGATCCGCGCTGGAACAGTTTATAAATTTTGCCAATCTCTGAATCCCAGAGAAAAAATATTCCTAGACTTCTACTCGCATACCTATACCTAGATGAGTCCTTATTCCAAACATAATTTTTGCCAATTTAAGGAAAGAGATCCAATTTTATGATAATAATCAGGGATCTGAGCTAACGAAGGAGATTTATATAAAAAATTGTACGTTTCAGGGGTTTCCAGAAATAATCGATTCAGTGTAGGACCTATCTAAAACAACGGTGTGGTGTTGGGCCAATTTGTTCAAGGAAATCTAAGCCAGTTATTTAATTACGAATTTTTCAAATAAATAGTTATAAAACCTCATCGTATAAGGATTGGTTTCAAGTAAAGGTCACTATCGTTAGCTCTAACCTCAAATATAATGATAAAATGTTTTGGGAAAGCAAAAGACCTGAAAATTCAAGTTATACTTGAATTGAAGGAGATCCAAATGCCTGTAAAATTACTAACTTATGGAACAAGATATTCAAATTATAGATCGGGGAAACTAATAAGATTTTAGAGAAACGTTTACAGACTATTTTAGACATTTTGAGGGAAGTATTGCAGGATAAAGTGATGAGCAGATAACATTTTCTGATTTATATTTGAGAACAGGCTAACTGAGGAGGCATAGGAAGGCAATTATCATATAGTCTGTATGACTTTAAGTTTGCGATATACGTTTGCTTGTTTAGGCACTCTGCAGAACCTTATAATGTTGGAGAAGCTGAATTTCAACTCCATTGGTTGAAAAACTTAACCTCCAAAGAAACAGAACAATACTTAATGATTTAACTGCCGTAAATATATGAAATGGAGTGCCATAATCTAGTACCAATCCATTTTAAAGACAAAACTGTTATAATTACCCACTTATAATTATATCCGTCTTATAACCGGTAACATATGATCTTACTGAAGAGTGCAGAAGTTTTTTGTCGAGCAAATTTTGAGCTAATTTTATAAAAAATAATTTTTTTTCAAAAACTTTTCAATTTTTACTTGATTTTATTCAATTTTTCTTTCAATCATTTTCTTAATATTTATTTTTTTAATGTGTGAACAAAAACTCACCGACTTTAACGAGCGCATAAAATGCGTATTAGGCATAAAAAGAGAACGGCACACACGTTGATTGTTCTGCACTATCTCTAGTACTAACTCCTTCAGAACAACAGTCCCTCACCGCACCACACGCCATAATGGGTATACCCAGAATATCTACATCTATCTACATCGTGATAATGCACACAGCAACCACAAAGAGGCAGGCCGAGCCACAAAAGCGTATCTTCTATCAACACTTCAATAGCTCATTCAGCAGCGGCAAGCTTGCACTAAAGCCAGCGCTTCAACACAAGCAACAACAACAACGGTAGATGCTAGATTTGCAAATACAAAATAAATTGTTGGAGAAGGAGCGAGCGAGAGAAAAAAGCACATAATCTGAGAATTCCAGATCAAAAGAAAATGTGTGCACGCATTTTCACACACACACACGCGCACGCAAGCGATGTCGCTGCTACATACTTAAGTTTATTTTTGCGCCGCTCCAGCTGCCGCAATCTTTTCATAGATGTGGTACTTTTGCTTTTTACCTTTTCACTTTTCTTCGACTAATTTGTTGTACATAAAGGATTAGTAGGTGGATAAAAGTGTGCATAAAAGGCAGGAAGTAGTGAGCATAAAGACAGGCGTCGATGTTCACAGGCAGATAGTGCTGGCAGGACAATGCCAGCAGTTGCAGCAGAGGACGCTTGTACGAGTCTGTGGTTTTTGCTTGTTTAGGCTGCCTTTGGACACTAGCTCAAATGACTCAGCATGTGGTTGGATAACTTTTAAATACTAAAATACTAAATGCTGTGACAAAGTGGTAGACTCTTGCTAATGCTTACGGGATGAAAGGCGCTAAGTGCTTGAGTAAGTTTCGGTAGGAGTTGTTGTCTTTCATGTGGTTTGGGGAAAAGCTTAAAGCCTTTTTCGTCGGCAACTAGCATTTGAGAGGTTTTCTATGAATTTCTTGCAACAGGTAACTATTGGAAGATATTTATATAATTCTTTTATGCATTTTAGAAGTATTTGTTAGTATTCAATTTTTTGTATGATTGGCTCTGGACAGAAATTGATAACTAAACTGAAGGCTAAGAGACAGTTTTAATGAACAAAATTTTGCACAAAATATTTTTAAAATGGAAAATAAGATAAGAGTCTTGACTTCAAATATAATCTTTTGACTAAAGACTGTAAAGGAAATAAACTAAAATTATGAACTTTTGGAACACCGACTATTTCGATTTCACAACTGCCTTAATAATAATTATTGGCCACATAAACGTTAGAGATACAAAGACAAACTCTGATTTTTTTGGAAAAAATTTTAAAACTAAAAAAAAAGTTTTTAAATTTTGAAAGAAATTTTTTTTTTAATGTGACAAAAATATAAGTGTTAGAGATTCAAAGACAAGATTTTGATTTCTTTTTGATAAAAATATTTTGAAATTCGGAAAATAAAATTTTGATATTTTGACAATTTTTTTTTTATAATTTCAAACTTTTTTTCATATATTTTGAAATTCGGAATATAAAATTCTGATATTTTGAAAAAAAAAATATTTTTTTTTATAATTTTAAATTTTTTTTCATATACTGGCTTGAAAAATTTGCCAAAATTTATAAAAAATTTTGTAATTATACATTTTTTCGCACAATATTACAAAATTTTCGGATAAATCTTAAAAACTTTTAAATTATAATTAATTATTTTAATTAAAAAAATTATGTACATATGCAAGTGATAAAATTTTTTGAATATTGGTTTTTTTAATTATAGAACCTGGAGTTGTTTTATAAATTTTTATACATTTTATAAATTATTATCTGAAAAGTCAAATATACATTTTCTAAAAAAACGCTGAATAAAAATACATATTTCCAAACTAAAAAAATAAAAATAATTTGTTAAAAAAATTAGCTTTTGTTTATTCAAAAATCAAATAAATTCAAAGCATTTTCCACTAGCAAGCCAGATTTTGATTTTTTTTTTTTTGTAAAATTTGAACTATGAAAAATATAAATATTTCTCTTGACTCTTTATGAAATTGAAATATTTTTTGAAGTTTTTTTTAACAATTTTTGAACATAAAATTGAAATCTTGAAGTTTTGCTTAATTATTTCTAGTATTTTATATATTAGCTCCATCAAAAGTTTTAAAAAGATATTTTCAAAATAGAATTTTTTTTGAAATCTGTTTTAAAACAATTTTTAATATCTGAATCTTAAATCTGTCACTTGTTTTTTTTTTTAGTTTTTTGAAATCCATATTTTAATTTTTTCCATAATTTTCGAAGTATTATTTGTCAATCTTAGCTCTATCTTACCTATGGACTTGAGGTTTTGTTGCTCAGTCATTTGTAGCTCTATGACTTTACTGCAAAGCCTCTATTTATTTAACTTCATATTTATCAAAACTAATATTTTCAGCCTTTAAGCTACAAACGCAGCTGCCTTTAAATATTTACCCAACGCTGCACTTTATTATTCTAAATAAGCCAAGTGTAGAATTAGCATTTTTGTTGCTTTCACGCAACTAGTGGTTTTTGTTGCAAGTAATGTTGTTGTAACTGTCGTTACCTTGATGTGCCCTTCAACTTTCTTGTTTAACTGCATTTGCTAATTTGCATATGGCGTCGTGCACAGTTGTAAAATGCATATAAATATTTACATATACTATATGTATATATATACAATATATTACATACAACTACACATCACCTAAAGTAAGTGCTTGCTTTTAGCTTAGCTGTACCTTAGCGAAAACTGTAACTTAGCTGACTTGCTTACACATACATACATGCATACATTTGCATACCACTAGGCGCCATGGCAGTTTGCATTGTTTTTGCATTTAGCTAGTTATGTGCAGATGTAATTAAGTAGTTGGAGAGCAGACTTGTTTTTGTTGGGCGCAGAGCGCAAAGTCACAGTCGGTAGCTGACTTTTATTAACAAACACACAAATACTCATACAAACAAATACAGCCACCAATCAGCACACATTTGCTGACTGTAAATAAATGCAAGCTGGTATGTGTGTATACCTCTCTTCGTTGTTGCATATGCGTTAACATGCGAAATTTTCAAGTATTTACATTTTTTCAAGTTTTCAATTGTAAATGCGCATTAAATTAATATGTGCATGTATGCAAATGCGTAGTGCTGCATGACCGTTAGGTAAGAAAATCTTATACGCACGCACAGGTATGCATGAATTAGCATTTAATCATGCACTTAGTGGTGCAGTTGTAGACGAGACATGTGTGTGATTGCAAACATAAAGCTGCGTTTGTTAGAAAAACTACTAAATTTTTAATGTCAAGCAGTAAGTTTTTATGACGAGTTTGTGAATTAATGAAATTCAAATTTATTTTTGAGAGAAACTCAATGTATTCTTATATGTTTTTGATATAATAACTTGCTAGCTTGAACTCACATTACTCTCCTAATATTAAATTGAAAAAAAAAATATATATATATTTCCACTTCAAAACCCTTACATAATCTCTTTCTTTTATTTTAGAAGCATGTGTGTTGCTTTTTATGTGAAAAAACAATTTTCCATTGAATTTGAACTTTATTCTGATCGGTCACTTTGTGAGGCAGCTATATGGTATATTGATCTGATCTGAACAATTTGGCCAAAGATTTTACCTTTGCCTTAGAAAATAATAATAAAAATTCAAGCCAAAATTTCATAAAGACTTCTCGCCAAATAAAAAAGTTTTCCCATACAAGGTTTGGAATTTTTCGTTCATTTGTTTGCCAGCTATTTGCTGAGCTATATGCTGTAGTGGTACTACATCGGCGGTTTTTTACAAATAGGCAGCTTTCCAGAGCAGCATTCTGCAAAATCTCAGACAGGAACTGAAGAGCAAGGCTTAAATATACTAGGACTTTGCTTTCTTATCAAATCAATAGAATAGTTGAATGGTGTCTGGAGGGGACTTTCTTGGGAGTACAATGAATTTATTCATGGTTTAAGCGACCAATTCGCGGTCAAACAGTCTTCTGATCTTTCCTTACAATCAATGATCGAAATGTAACATAAGGGTTATTTTAACATCGGGACTTGATTAGAAGAGTCTTTTTTGACTAACAAAATTGCTCTTAAATTTTAACACGGTAAAACAAATACTGAGTTGATGGCCGGTGTCTTCAAAATTTTCAGCATCAACAGAGCTGGTAAGAGTAATCAATAAGTAATGTTCGACTTATGATAATAAGTAATGCTCAGCAGCATTTCATTTCGACGAAAATAGTTTAATTTTAACGAACACAATCGGATCTTTTAAATGGCAATAGCGGAACCAACTGTTGGGTGAAGAATCAATTTTAACAACATTTTTATATAGAGGAGGAACTTTTAGCATTTTCTTTACAGATTTTTATTAATATTTGTTCTAAAAATGATAAAATTTACCATTTTTGTTTTCTCAGAAATTAACTTTATAATCTTATCAATAAATATAGAAGAAAGTGAGGAAGGCATTGGTCGCCTTATCCTGTTGCAGAGGAGCCATTGGGAAGTGATGGAGTCTCTCACTAAAAACAGTGATCTGGCTTTGTGAAACCGTACTTAAGCCAATAATATTTAATAGGATTGAAGCGTATTCAATTCTCCTGCATTTGTGGTGCATTAATGACAACAGCAACAACGGCGCTCAAAGGCTGCTGGTATACTAAAACTGTTATTAGACTTCGGGAAGTTTTATAAATGAGAAGTCTTGGGCATGGACAGCATATTTAAAGCAGAGCTGGCTGCCATCAAGGTACCGGTAGATTTATTGCCCCCAAAACGCAGAGAAAGGGATTGGATTGTCTGGTGTCCTGGTGAGTTCCAACACAGAACCTAAGAACACAACCTGCGAGGGATTGGTACGAAAAAACGAAACCGTTGAAAAAGGAATAGAGTTATCTACTTCACAGATGAACAGTACAGAGGTACAGAGTAACCTCGATCAATTACCTATTCTTTTTAGTTTCAGCGCTGAACCGAAGAACCTACAGTCAATTCGACAAACGCTGGTTAACAACCAGAACTTGTGTGAGACCTGCTGACCTAATGTAAACCGTAAGTCGGACTTCGGATTACTTGCATTTAGCTAGGTTGGTCTCACCAATATGTTCACAGGCGTTGTGACTTAGTATTTTGTCGAATGCTCTTTATCAAAGCTGCATGACAGAAGGCGAGACGGAATAAACTTGTAATTTTCTCCTCTGTTGTGGATTATGCTTTATTTGGCGAACCTAGAGAAGTGGTTGGGATGGATATTAACTGCCATAACAAGCTTGTGATAAGCTCAAAACGTTTAGTTCCCGATATGAGGTGATAGGTAGATAGATAGATAAAATAAGGATTGCACCGCGACCTAGTGTCTATTGTGTCCTCTCCTAACTCACATCGACTCAACTAGTCCCAGCAAATTGACGAGTTCCAATACACTGCTAGGTGCTATTGAGGCGATGTGATCCCTATTTGGAAACATAGATCCAAGGGCCTTTATCCTGCGTCTTCAGGATGATGTGCAGTTAATTAGCAGGATTTCTGGAGTTTCAGACTCCAAGTCGCAAAACCGACTATTTGCGTAAGAAGCTAGGCCCATGTTAAATAAGTGCTTATGACATGATGCACTTTAGGTAGTTTTTTAGATATCACATAGGACAAATATCTGTCTAAGTAAGGTCCATCGATTTTGAATCAACCCTATGACCTAACTTATTCTAATAAACAGACTTTATCTTTAACTTCATTTTAGTTTTGTATGGTTTGGTTGAGAAATTAAAAATATTTTCTTAAGTTCGCCAAGGTTTATATAAGTAATCGGACCGCAATAGCATTATTATTTATCATGTGATAATGTTTTATTTATTTTGTATATTATTTTGAAAAATAAATGTTTTTTAAAGGATTTTTTACCAGAAAACCTAACAGTTTCACCATAAAAATTGTATTTCAAGTAATTTCACACAATTCTCCCAAAGAACACAAGAGCACCCACTCGCTTTCACAATATTTACGCCCAAATAAATATGCATTCATTTCTCGACAATTTATTATTGACTTTCTACTACGTGATTTTGCCTACAATAGGCGCAGTATATTATACCGGCTACACTTTCGAGTTATTTCCTCTAACTTTCTTGTTACTGACTTTCCTGCATTTCCGCCGAACAACCGGACATGCAGTAATATCCTAGAAAGTATTTGCACGAGTAAATCTATAAGTGGTAAGTACAACTGCACACGTACAGAGAGAGCGTCACCACCACCTACGAGCTTTAAATATACTTGTAGTAGCACGTGTGATGACGACATTCATTGTTGCCGGCCAAAACGTTGGAAAAATATATGCGCAATTTTATTTCAACGACAAATGAATATGAATTCGATTGTGATTGCTGGCCGACAATGGACACTGGAACACACATATACATATGTATGTATGTATGTATACTGGAAGTTGAACTCGAAACTTTGGCTTTTAACTGCAAATGCATGCCTCTGTAAATGTGTGAGTGTGTGTGCAAGCGTGCGATAGCGCATACAAAAGCAATCGCATTAACACTAACAAATATACATTGCATGCAAATATAGTGCTTACGTGCAACAACACACACAAACACAAATATATTTAGATGTATGCGGGTTGTGTGCATGTGTGATTTGTGAACGTGCGCTCGTACTTATGCCATCACTTGAAAGTGAAATGAAGCTGAAAATGATTTTCCATTCGAAATGCATTTGAAAGCGCACTCTACTTGCCATGCACTCAGCCACACACGAGCACGCAGCAGTCGCACACAAACACACATGTGCACACAAACACAAATACAAATACAAAGTGAGAGCAACCATATTTACTGCAGCATACACCTATGCCATGTATGTATGCCAAAAAAAAAAATCCAAATACGTGCTAGCGTTTTTTTGCTGTTGTTGTTGTTGCGCACTTTTACCTCAATCTTTGGGTGGGCGGAAATTTCAGAGGAAAAATGTTGCCAGCAGAAATGCCCCTTCATATGCTTTTACTCACACTAATAATCCAACTAATGTATGGCGTTTCATGCAAGTACATACTTATATGTATATGTGTATGTGTATAGAATTTCCACAAGCATATGTATGTATGTATGTATGTGTTTATGTAGCGGTACACTCGTGCGTGCGCCATTTGGCTTTTGTAGTCTCCATCAGGCGTCGACTTATTGAGTTTTACTCTTTGTTGCTGCATAAGTTGCATGTAGCAAGCAAAAATCGTATGTTGCATGCATGCCAAATTTCGACCAAAGCAGATTTCAATTGCAGTAACACAAAGGCGCTTAACGGTGAGTGTACATACTACCAAGCGTCCGAGAGTGAGTGTGGCATAGCAGCATTTGTATTTATATGGATGGAGGTGTGCGTGTAAATGTTTGTGTGTGTGTATGTAAATATTGGTATGTTTGTGTAGTGCTTGCAAAAAGCATTCGTTATTTCCATGCACAACGCTTACGGGAAATTGTGGTATACTTTATTGTAGGCGATTGCAAAAATTTATTAGTCACCTTTGGGTGTGTGGATGCAACAAGCTGCACTAGGATTTTGTAGGTAATTTTTCTAACGGCTTATAAAGTTTTTGGCTAGTTGGAATTTTTTGGTTGCGGCTTCGCATTTGACTGCTTGCAATATAAATTGGGGTTTTAAGTAAATCTTATGCATTTTGTGTTTCTGACGAAATTTTGTGAAGATAACTAGTACTCTTTAGATAGATGTGTTATGTTATGTTAAGTTATGTTCTGATATGATTTGTGTTTTTTGTGAGTTATTGAGGTATGTTATGTTATGTTATGATGGTTATAGTATGCGTACGCTATGTTGTCTAAAATTGCTATTTAATTAACTTTGGTTTTTGTTTATAGTTATTTATTATGGCGTGTTATGTTGTGTTACGTAACGATATGTTATGTTACGTTTAGTTAAGTTATGATATGTTATGCTATATAATTTTTTTTTTTAAATTTAACTTTGTGTTGGTTTTACCATATTAATCAACGTTAAGTTATGTTACGTTGCGTTAAGTTAAGTTAAAATTTCTATTAATTTAAATTTGTGTAATTTTTATCATATTTCTCATAGCTACACTATGTTATCTTAAGTTAAGCTAAGTTAAGTTACGTTACTTTAAGTTACGGTACGTAAAGAAATGTCATCTTAATTTTTTATTTTTTTATTTAAATTGTGTAGCTTACAACTTTTGTATTTAAGTTGCCTATGGTACATTTTGTTATGTTAAGTTAAGTCAGGTAATGTAATGTTATGCTACGTCGTCTGAACTTTCGACAATTTCTCACTATTATATTTATATGATTCTTAGTTAATTTTACCATGCAGAATTTTATAAAATTGATTCTGGTTCTCTTTTATTGCTTCACAAATTATTTTTTTACATTAACAGACTTTAACATACATACATACATACATATGTTATGTAGCTGAGGTTTGAAGTATTCTTAAGCCACATTTAATTGATGTTACTTTGCTTTATTATGACATTTCATATTAGATTTTATTTTTATTTTTTTTTTTTTGTGTATTAATTAATTTAGTTTAATTAAATTTTATTTTATTTTATGCCTTTTTTGTATTAAATAATATAGTTTAAGTTTATATTTTTATTTAATTTTATTTTAATTTTTTTTATTACATTTTTTTAAATTTATTTTATTTACTTTAGTTTAATATTATTTCATTTAACTTAATTTCATTTCATTTAATTTTATTTTATTTTAATTTATTTAATTAATTTTAATTTATTTCATTTTTATGTATTAATTAATTTAATTATTTTGAATTAAATAAAATTTATTTATTTTTTGTTGAATTTGTTTAAAATTAATTTATTTACTTTACTTTAATTTCATCTAATTTAATTTTAATTTATTTAATTAATTTTAGTTTAATTTTTTTATTAAATTTATTAATTTTAGTTTAAATTAATTTACTTTAGTTTAATTTTTTTTATTTATTTTTTATTTTTTTTTTAATTAATTTTTATTTTATTTCATTATATTTATACTTATATTTTTTATCGCCTTTTAAATATTCATCTTTTAGTTTCTAATAATCTATACTTTTTTTCTTATTTTTTGTACTTTATATTTCACTAAGTGTCATTCATTGTTGCCACTTGGTTTTTCGCTTTTTCGTTTCATTTTCTTTACGCTTAGCTATAAATATGCGCAACAACTCACCCGATATAAATGAAATTTCCGACAGCATAATCCATTTCACAGCAAAATATAAATTGATTTTCAAATATCTACCAACGCGATGATGTAATTTGATAGTGACATCGCGCGCGTGATCCATTACAGTGTCTGGCATATAAGAGAATTGCACCGGTTCGCCAGAGAAGTGCCGTCCGCCAATACTAAAGAAGACCTTAGCACGCACGAATACCTACGATGGCGTTTGGAAGAGAGTAGAAATGAGATGAAATATTTTTTATATTTATTTTTTTTTTGATTATACTGAAATAATTGTATTTAATTTTAAGCAATTTAATAAATGTTGCTAATAAAATCTTTAATTTTATATAAATCTCTAGTTGAAGGTATTTTGTATTAAACTATAATGTTAAGTCAAATAATATTGATTTATATAATTTATAACCTTAAATTAAATAATTTTATATTAATCTATAAGACTTAAATTAGTCAAATAATACGTAGCTACTCCGCTTAAGTTCCTTACCTGCACATCCTTGGTGAACATGTTATTCGTATGTAATATTATCGCACTGAAATTTCGCACGGTGTCAAATTCGAAAATGATTTCAACTGGTTTGCCATTCAAATCGGGTGTATCATTGCGCCAGCCGATCCATTCGTAGCCTGAAATTGGAGGAGAATGTGTAAAACATTAGTAATTAGTAATAATAGTGCAATAATCATATATAATAAGTTAATATAAATCTTCTAGCCTTTTATCATTGCTATACATGAAAAGATTGCTTTCGGGTGAAGTTTTCGCTTCTCGAGCTTTCAGTATAGCATTAAGTGGATGAGAATTGCAGCGGCATGTTGCAGAGGTACGAAATAAAGGTTAAATACAAACATTTCTTCTAGTTTTCCATCTTTGCTATACATAAACATTTTCTTTCGGGTGAAAACCTCAGAGCTTAAGCTTTCACTATAGCATTAAGTGGATGAGAATTGCAATCTGCAACATATGTATGGAATAATGATTAAATAAACATAAACGCTAGAAAATACTCATTATTCATTGAAAAGTAGCACTGAGAGCGGCAAGCATTACGATTAAAAGGAAGGAGCTTACGATTAACATTTACAGTTGATGAGCTTTCATTAGCAAAATAGATACAAAATAATTATATAAAATTTGAAACAATTTTTGATACTGAACTAACCGAAGAGCATCAAATGTAGCTTGAATTTGAAAAGGTTTTATTTCACTGGTAAGATACAAGCATTTTAATTTTGTTTTGGAAAATAAAAATATTAAAAACTGACAAAAAGCTTTTATTTTATAAATTTTTTAAATTTTTTAAATTTTATAAATTTTTTAAATTTTATATATTTTTTAAATTTTTTCGACATCAAGTTTTGGCTATATTGGCAATATCTTCCAGATTTTGTTTAGGTGCATCGTCATTTTTTTTTTGTTTTCCAAAATTCCATTCAAATTTCTTCATTTAAAGAATTTTAGATTTCTTTCGACCAGAGCTCATTGTACGGACTATAATTTCTAGAATTTTTTTTAAGTTTCATCCACGAAAAATATAATTTTTTCATCAAATATTTTACCTAGTATTCCTAAAAATTCTTATGTCTACATGTATGTATATGACCTTAAATTTTAAAAAAATTAAAAAAAAAATTTCTTAAATACCCAAAATCGCCTTTATAAGCTGCCAAACTGATTGTGACTCTTAAATACCCGAAACTCAGCAATTCTGTGTTCTATAATTTACAATTAACTTTCTTGAAACCACTCTGACAATTCCTTAAAGCCAATTTCGAGCTAAAATTATTGTTTAATACTCAACTCTCCTTCCTCACAAAGGATTTCGTGCATGAAATCTGCTAGCCTCCAAGAATTATTACACAAGAAACTTATTATTGCTTTGCTGCTTCGTGTTTTCATAGAGCAAGAAAGGAGGTTAAATATTTTTACAAGAAACGGCACAATGTACCAACCACCCGCTGGCGGCAATGACTTTCAATGAAATCATAAATTCCAGCACATGTTAAATATTATGGGTTAAATGCCATTGCAGCACTCACCCACCCCTGTCCGTTAGCACCCCCCCAAACACGGTGAACGCTGTCAGTTAGCTCACCTGTGTTACGCACCGTTGCTTACTCGCTCATTAGACGCATCGTAAAATTCAAAACAAAAACAAATATGCATAGGTAAAAGCAAAGTGGAGCGTTAGTAGGGGCTGAGCAGCAGCTGAAAATAATTTGCCTTCCGCCAAGTTAACGCCGGCAGCAGGGGAACCTTAAATAACTGGAGCAAACAATGGCTATGGCAACAAACTGTCAAACGAAAATAAATGAAGTTTTTGTTAGCCCAACCGGTTGGCAGGGGTACCTTGGGCGGTTGCACACGAAAATAGCTTGCACACGCCTGCCAGTAAACGACGAGTGCGTCACGACATTTAAACCTTTCTTACTGGCTTGTTTACACACAGAGGGGTGGTGTAACGACGAGCTTTATTTAACTAGGCGGAGGCAGCAACTTAAATTTCGGACGACAAAAGTGTGTTGTTGCAATGAGCAGACCTTACCTGTGCTACTGTTAGGGCTTACCTTAAGAGTCAACAGTGGAGAAATCACTGAAGACTCGAGCCACGCACAAGGCAAGCAGGCTGTATACCGAAACAGTTTTGGGGACGGGATAAAATTTTCGAAAAATGTGGCTTAACAAATACGTAATAAAAACGTTGCATACTTTTACACGCCAAGGCATAAATAAAACGAGCGCACAGCGTTGCATTCGCCATAAAGTAAACGAGACGACGAAGGGACGCTGATGGATTTGTTTGCTCGAAAATGCTCAGCACTGCCGCTACTTGCCACTGAGCGCATAAAAATTAAAGCGGGACTGCAGCTATACACAAAATTCTCCACTCGCAAGTCTCACAGAGCAGAGCACACGCCTCGAAATCAGCACACCCTCAAACCCGTCGCAAAGTATAAATAAATATACTATTCGTCTGCTTGCATGAAACAATAATAACTTTCGAGCCGCTGCACAACTTTGCGCGTAAGAAACTGGGCATAACTAGGAAATATTTTTTATGAAGCCCCCCAGAAGTGCGCGCACACCAAAATACTGACAGAGAGTCTCACCAGCGCGTCGCAAAGTCAGAGAAAAGAAATAAAAATTTTCGGCGAACCTCATTGGGGAAATGCCGCGTATTTGCTAATAAAAAGGGGAGCAAAAAAAACGAGAAAACAAACAATCACGCCACAACAACAATAAAGCCGTAAGCTTTTCCGTCTACTACACATTCACTACATCCAATACATATAACAGTAAAAATAGTCGCCTTCGAATTATTGATAAACGCGTCTTGGCTTGCAGTTCGACGCGACAAATAAAGCAGAAACAAAAATTGTAAAGAAAACAATAATAATAATAACAACGACTCGGCGTCTCATTGAAAATCAATAGTGGAGCATTCAATATTCAGCCACAGAATGCATGCCATGCGGCTTACTACAGCCACAGCTTTTGCTTAAGCGTCTTTTGTTCAATTCATATTGGCCGGACTGTGCCTGTGGTTTGCGGCAGTCGGGGCGCATAGCTGAATTGGCATTTAGCTTTCCGGTAGCGGTGGTCGTGGTGCAGCCGTCTCTCATTGATTGTTGTCGCATAAAATGGACAAATTATGCGAGCATACAGCCACGTCTTCAGTGCTCCCCCTCTCTCTGACATTGTGGTGCTGTATTGACGCAAGAATGCTTGTTCGCCAAAAATTCTTAACTTCATTGTGTTCATTGAAGCCAACACTGCTGTCAGTGCTGCATACCAGTTGTGGGTACGTAGAGGCTATGCTCTTAAACTTAAAGTTGGAATCGATTGGATTTAATTTTTGCTAGAAATCGAGCAGTTGTAGTGAGTTTTGTAGGACTTTGTATTTAGAGTTTTATTTACCATACTCGTATAAGAGAAATCATAATAAGTACGCTGATTTTACTCCCTGGGAAAGTCCAGCAATACACTAATAAAAGAATTCCTGTTTTGTATAGAACTCTTCGTTTTTTCTTCATCTCAGCAAGTAGTTTTTGAGTCTTTGGAGCAGCATGCCATTAAGAATACATTTTAGTACAACAGCCGCAACACTCTGCCTTCTCTATCGCACTTTAGGAGATGATCAGTCCTCTTGACTCATGCTCATGTCCTGACATCCTTCCAACCTGACCTTAAGTTACATTAAACCACCATAAGAGTCACTCAATAGAGAGATCTTTCTGTTGTCCTACCAAGATTTAGGAGATGAATACTTCTTCTAACTCATAATCGTGATCTATATCCTTCCCAACATATCATAAGCTACATTTGATGAGCATGAAAGCTTTTGAATAGAGAAGTCTCTCTGCTCTGCCTAGCCTTAGGATAGGACCATTACCTCCTGTGACCGTGAAGTGATATTCTTCTCACGGTTCCTTAAGCTACTTTTGATGACCATAACAGCCCTTCTATAGAGGGGTCTCTCTTTAGAAGGTGACCTACCAACTCATGATCGTTTTCGGATATGCTTCAATAGAGAGTTCAAAGTCTTTAGTACAGACGACCTCATCTCTCTGACGCATTTTGACTAGCGAGTTTATTAGAGAACTTATAAACTTTTCGCAGAAGACGAAAGATTAGCTGGTGCCTCCAGTATTTCTCATCAACTCTGAGGGACCGGATATGTCTGTTTTCATAAGAACATCTAATTTTTAGGAATCCGACACCTCATACTGGTATCCTGAGATGTGGACTTTTAGTTGGAAACCGGAGAATAATGTTCTCATAGAATCTATTCTTTTTAATGTTTTCATAAGAACCTGTAATTTATAGGTATCCATAGGCCTCATTCCAGTATCATAAACTGCAGACGTTTAGTTGGGAACCGCATAAGAAGCTCTCCTTTAAGGTAATCCTTTCTAGTGGTTTAGGTGATGCTTTGTGGTATTCTAAAGTGAGATATTTTTGGTAAAGAGACCGATTTTAGACTTCTTCAAGCGAATAAAGTTCTTAAGCAGAAAATTTTTGAAAAATAGTATTCGTATCTTCATAGCATCAGCAATTCAGTGCAATATTTTGCAAACGATATTATCACCGGCGCCAAAATAGTTAAAGTATGTCTGCAGCTTCCGCTCTGGAACACATACCTACACACAAAATCCACCAAAAAATCTTTCGTTGCAACTTTCCGTTTAATTTTCGCAAACTTTAAACAACTTTATTTGCATTAAAGTTAGCAAAGGAAACAAGGAAGTTTATTTAAGCTTTTACTCACTCACTCTCACCGCTCACGGCAGCGCGCGGCAAATCGCCTTAGCAATCAAATGAGCAGAGTTTATGAGTTCCTTTTTTGGCACGACGAAGTAGTACCTAACTGTATTTGGTCTACCAGTCGTCGTCTCAATTTGTACAGACAGCTGTAAGTAAGTATTATTGTCTGTCTGCTGTTGTGGCTTTGTATGTGTGTGTGTTTGTCAGACAGTCTGCACGGTAAACTAACAGTCGGTGGCACACAACTCTCTACATTATTATTGCCAATAAGTAGTAGCGTTGCGTTGAAGCCAACGACCACGAAGCGACAACGCATTCTATAAATGCTTATGGTTGTATTTATGTGTGTGTGCATGTGGCAAGGCAAAATGGCTGGCCCCAACCGCTGCCGGATCCTGCAGTAATGAGAAACTTTTCTACTTAAAATGTAAAGTTTTCAATAATTTCGATTATTGGCGTCTGGCCAAGGGAATTTATTTATTTGCATGCGGATGTGAACAGAGCGATATACATACATATATATGTATGTAATACATATAAATGAATATTTTCTATACAAATATATATAAGCTAAGTTTATTTTCAAATAGTTTGCTTATTTCTGCTGTTTTTCATATGATTTCGGCGACGATTGTGTTTGTGTGTTTATCTGTGGACACACGACATGTAAACAACGAGCCTTTGGTTGACTCTACGTCGGGTGAAGGCGCCTGGGTACACGCATTGACGGAAGCGAAGTAGTTTTGGCGGCAGAAAGTGAGTAGAGAGCGCTTTAAATGTGGCGTTGTGGAGAAAGTGGTAGTTTTATTCGTATGCTTGTGTGAGTATGTGGCATTTGTACGCTTGCAATTGAATGCCAGTGTTGCCATAAATTATCAAATATGCATGTTATGTACATTTTACAGCATTTTTTTTTATTACTTTTATTGCCGCTTAACTACTATTGACTCCTTTCGAATTATCTTTTCGCACAAATATTGTTCTAAATGTAGCTGTGTATGAGTATTAGGGTGTCCATAATTTAAATTTTTTTTGATGAAGTTTCAGCTTTTCGCCTTAGAAACAAACAGCTCTTTATTTTTAATTTATTCCGTGCTTAAATCATGTTTCTCCGATGAACAATATATTCTCAAATATGGTAATTTTTGTTATTGAACCCCTCTGAAGTTTCAGTTTCCAGCATATCAAATTAATGTTCAACTTAAAAATAACCTCTAAGGAAATTTTTCTATAGACGTAGTTATCATAATTTGGAGATTCGGAATATATTGTAGGCGTAAGAAATAAGAAATATAAAAATAACCCTTAAGGAAATTTTCAATCGACTTATGTAATTATGGTACTAACTAAATAACGCGGACGCACAAAAAATACAAAGATGTTAAATGAAAAATTTCCCTGATGAGGGATTTTTTTTATTTTGATGTTATATCAAGTAATCATTATAATGAACCGGCAGCATATCAATTTAACGTTCAACTTAAAAATAACCCCTAGGGAAATTTTTCTATTGACGTAGTTATCATAATTTGGAGGTTCGGAAGATATAGTAGACGTAGAAAAACTACGAAATGAAAAAGTACTCTCTAGGGAAATTTTCTATCGACTTAATAATCAAAACAGTGAGCTTTACTAGCATTATTTTTGAACGATTTTTCACGGTATTTAAAAAAACATTAAAAAACAAATATTTAAAAAAATTTATAAAAAGTTTTTTCATCCACCCTAATATATGTATGTATTATTGCATGGGTGTTCATATATTTCCCTTGGCACGCGTTTGTTATGCTTCGCATTTTATTTTGTTCATTGATGAGGAAATTATTTATTTGTTTGCCGAAAGTTTTTAATTTAGCCAACAATTCATTGTCTATGCTGGGTGCACGCGCCTACTCCGAAATGCCAAAGGATGAAGTATGAATGCCAAGCTGCTGCTTTACTCTTTTGCATTGCACATAAGTTTGGTAGTAATGCATTCTAAATGTGCCTTAACAAAACAAATGGCAATCAGTGGCGGGTTAAATGTCACAATATACATATAGTTTGAATATACATATTTACATCATATCCGGCGCAAATGCCATTACAGCAAGCGATTGAGCGATAGTGAACGCGCTTGTGTATATTATCGTTCGCAATTTAGCCCTTGCTTAGCGCTCAATACTATTACACTCACACTGCTACGTAAGTGAGTTTGTCAAAGGGCAGGCAGAAGAATTGCAAATGGACACGAAAAAGTTCCATTAAACTTATGCTAAACTTTTGTAATTATTTGATACTAATCAGTTTTAATGAAGTATTTCTATATGTTTGTATGAGTGTGTCTGTATGCGAGCTTTTCATAACTGTTAAACGTCTGCGCTCCCCAAAACCGTTTGCATTTAACTGCTTTTGGCTACAATGGTTATCCTTTCAATTTTCTTCAACCTTCAGAGTTGCTTACAACAAACATATACATACCTAAGCCTCTATGCAGACACACAAATACAGGCTTAGATACCTAAGCACACACATACCATAACTACTAGTACCGAAATTGATGAATTTGTGCGCTAAAAGTGAAATGTGCGCAAAACGCCGGCAACATTTTCGCAAGCCAAGAAGAAAGCTACGAAGAAATATGCAATGCATCAGCAGTTTTTCGTCGTACTTGCGCACACACACACATACAAATATCAAGGTATTATATACATGTATATCACCCATTTATTTAATGTAAGTCGCATAGTAGTTGCTTATTTAGCATTTGTGCGCTTTAGTTTGCTGGTGTTGCTTTTATTATTACATTTGGGTTAAGGTAAGCAGTTTCCATCAAACTTTGTTCAATTTCATTTATTCAAGTATTTCAGCTTTTATGCACTTGAATTAAGTTAATTTGAGTTTTGTGTGCTAACTTTGCGGCGAGGTGCGGGGAAATTTGCAGATTAAACTGAGAAAGTGAGATTGCTTACAATTTCTTGAATAAAAGTTTGGTGTATATGTATATACATACATATGTATGTATGTATGTAAACAGCTACGTAAAAGTTTCAATATTTCATATATTGGAATTGTAGCTATACAAGTAAGATTAAAAATCTTTCAAAAATACTAAAACTGTAAAAAAAATTCTTAAGGGAAATTTTTGTTAATCTTATAATATAGAAAGTTTTAAATTGTATGCAAGTATGCAATAGCGACATCCTTTGGAATATCAAAATCAAAATTTCCTAAAGAGAGAAATTTGCATTTAAGTACCCAGTTAAGGAAATTTTAAATATTGAAACTGTAGCCATAAAAGTTAGATTAAAGACCTTTTAAAAATACAAAAAACTGGAAAAATAACCTTAAGGGAAATTTGTGTAAATAGTGTAATATATAAAATTTTAAATTGTATATAGTTGTGATATTCTCTGGAATATCAAAATCAAAATTTCCTGAAGAGGGATATTTTTTAACTACAAAGTTTGCCCAAAACTTATTTTTTAGAAACATCATATTATTAAATGTAGAACGACAGAAAAAGCGAGGATAAAATATGCAGAAACTGCCAAAATTATATTACATATGCCCAAAAATTCTTCTCAAAAATTAAATCAAAGTTGCCCACTACTTTAAAATTAATGGGCACACCTGGTTGCAGAATTTGCATATGTTCAATGTAGATTAGCCCTCTATCAAATATTTAATGAAAAATGAAATTTCCTCAAAAGGGATATTTTCTAAAGGTACGCTTTTTAGGCAATTAATATACTATAAAATCTAAAACAGAACAATCGCTAATATTGAATGGCAAACACAATTTCCCCAAAAAGGGATATTTTCTAAAGGTACTCTGCTTAGGCAATTTATATGCTAAAAAGTGGAAAAAAAGCAATCGACTTAAAACAATTCCCAGACATGTAAAAAAATATCCCAGAAAGGTATTTTTTTAAAAGTATTGCTTTTAAGTAAGTTTTAAGCAAATTAATATGTATGTACAAGCAAATCGTTGTAAAACTACAAAAATTCACCCAAATTCTCATTTCTTATTTCTTACACAAAACTTATTTCCAAATATACCAACTCACCTTTACCAAATCCATGTATATCAGTGCGAAAATTATCCTTGCCCTTTTGACCATCAACCAGTTGGCCCAATCCATCAACAAAACGATCACCTTGCTCATAACCATCATAAGTCTTGTCTGACAGATCGACTTCCATGCCACGTTGTACGCCTTTCGGTATGCTATACGATACGATACCCTCTGCAAAACATATAGAAACAAAACATACCAAATTTTAGCACAAGCGTTCACATAAATTTAAGTTTAAATGAAAGACATGTGGGTATTTAGCTTTAAGAGAAGCAAATACTTTTATATATAGTGTGGTAACTAAAGTAAGAAATGAGGCGCACGTGCAAGTCAACCAAGCAAACCAGTCGTGTTACCACATTTTCGGTCATACTAGTTTATGTTGCTGTTTTTGGTGGTACCAGTGTGGCATGAGACAAGCGCGTAATGGTAGTATTGGGACATGTGTTTAACACAAACATGCACACACGCATGTTTGAGTGGGCGACGCGTTGCTGACGAAGACAAACGACTGATGAGATATTGCTTCCCTTGGTAGAGGATACAGCTTTCCTCACTAAGTATGTGGGTATATTTACACGAACTTGCCGATGTGCCTCTTTGTATACATTTACAGCTGGGGATCTCTTTACATAAACCATATTAAATTACAAAAATTTCTGCGTATTTAAAATTGATAGTTTAGCGGCTATTTTCGTGGAAACACTACTATGGTTGCGGCAGACATACAGTGAAGTATGCTTTATTTGTTTGGAGAAAGTTTTGAAGGGCATGATTTAAAGAAAAATTTAAGAATATTAAAATGGAAAATGGAAGATAAAATACTATTGTTTGCTTTAATGTAGAGTAAAGGATTTCAAAAACAAATATATTTCAGCAATACATGCATACTTTGAGCTAAAATATTTCGAGAAAATCTCTTATCATTATTTTGTTCAGCCAGCATATCACATTAATGTTCAATCTAAAAATAACCCCTAAGGAATTTTTTTTTATCGACGTAGTTATCATATATTGGACATTCAGAAGATACTGTAGACGCAAAAAATTACAAAATCAAAAATACTCTTTAGGGAAATTTTTTAATGGACTTCATTGTCATAATTTATCTATTGAAGAGATGACGAATATACCGAAAACATTACAAAGAAGTTACATGAAAAATTTCCCAACTTAGGGAAATTTTTAATTTTGATATTATTTTAAGTAATCGTTATTATTTACGTAAAAAAATACGAAATCAGAAAATACCCTTTGGGGAAATTTTGAATCGACTTAGTAATCATAATTTCGATAAATGAGTAGTGACGTAGACGCAAAAGAAAATTATAAAGATGTCAAAGAAAAATTTCCCACATCAGGGAATTTTTTTTATTTGTTGTTTAATTATGCTAACTTAACTACTTTGTGCAGTTTATATAAAAATATGTATATATTTTTACCTTTATCATTTAAGTATAATTTTATATCCGGAAATCGTATAATATTTTAGTAAAATAAATCCTATTTATTTAACATAGCGAAAATTGTACAATTTTTTGTTTCTGAACCGTCAACAGCAACATGAATTTCCATTTTGTTCATTTCCTTTATGTGCGCTGGCGGAAAGCACACACGCCACAATAAGGCAATGTGGCATGTCATGTTACACCCACAAACAGCAGTGAAATGTGGGCACTTATACACACACACAAGGCTATGTATGTGTTGGTATATTTACAGTTATACTTTTGTACGGATTCTTAACGCTGACATTTTTCACTTTTTGTCGGTTGACAGTCTTTTGTTGCATAACCGAAAAATATAGCATTCACGCAAGTTACAAGGGGTTAAATGGCGTTAAAGTATGAAGAAGCGGCAACAACTACAACGACCAGCAATGAAATGCCACCAACAGTGTTAACAGTCAAAAGACAATAACAATTTCATAGAAATGTTTGTATGTATGTAACATATGTATATGTTTGTATGTACCTACAAACACCCAACAACCATAACATTGTTGATGATGACGATGGCATTGCCGACAGGAACAACAAAAGCCGCTCATTTGTTTCGCTGCAGCGCGTCCGCCAACAGCGACAGCAAAGATTCGTGGCAGGACAGACATGACAGTGCGCCACCACAACAACAAAAACAAGTATTAACAGCTGATAGTGGCGCTAGTTGAGTCGCCAACAACAACAACCAGCCTGCGAATATTAAAAGAAATCGACAAAAAAGTTGAAAAAAAATACTTGGTTTTAAAGGGAGTAGGAAAAATAATGCTGCCATTCTGCATGTTGACACGCAATAAAATCGCATGCTAACATGAAAATGACAGAGCGCGCGCTGAAACAACAGCAATGACCATGGCAGTGCGCTCACGGCAACAATGACAACCAGTAATAATAACTACAATGCAGCTACTACAACAAATGTGTATTTGTAAAGACAGTAGACATGCTGTAAGCGCAAAGTCGAACGCGTGTTGCCAACTATGCATAAGGATACATGTGGTGTTTGTATGTCTATCTGAGCAAATACAGCTGTGCTGACAATATAATATGGAAAGTGAATTTTCGCTAACTACTCGTATAACGAATGTAGCGACTACTGTGTGATTAAATATGTATGTATATGCATATAGTACGTACACACATATACATACACATATGTATGTATGTACACAGATTTGTTTGTATGTATTAATTGTGAAGCTAAATTCTTAAACTGATTGGAGTTGTATTGAATGAATATGAAAGTTTCTATGGAAGGAAAATATTTTATTATACATACATACATACATGAATACAATATTTTGTTTCAGCAGTTCTAAAAATAATTAGAAAACCTGTTTACAAACATTTTCTGAATTAAAAACTTTATTCAGTTTCGAAAGCTAAAAAAAAATATAACTTCAAAAATTACCCTCCGGGGATATTTATTTTTTATGCTTTAATATAGCACAATTATTTAAAGATATGACAAAAATTCACCAAATAGCAACAAACTCAAAATATCCCCTGTAGGGAAATTAATGTTTTATGCTTTAGTATAACATAATTGCTTATAAGGGTGTCATAAAACCACCAAAAGCAACAAACTCAAAATATCCCTTGCATGGAAATTTTATTTTTTGCTTAAAAGTTATAGCAGTTGACTTAGTTGTGCACTTCAAAGTACCCCTTTTAAGGAAATTTTAGTTTTCGCTTAAAAATCATAGCAGTTGACTTCATTGTGTATTTGGTGTCGTTTAAAGTTTAATTCATGCAATAAAAACTAAACAAGATTTGAGATAATGGATTTATTTAATTTTTTTTTACATGTTAACATACATATTTGTCTACATACTATGTGCATATTTACATACATATGTGTTTGGATTTTGCATATTATTCAAATAATCAATAGCGCCACATAAGTACATATATCACAGCTTTTACTTATTTTATTGGTTGTATTTAAAACCCAGTCACTTTAATTTAAGACCAACACGCGCAAAGCTTTCGCTTTCTGCCACATTCAAAATATCCCTCATGTGCATTTGCTGGCTTGCAGCGCAATTGAAATAAATAATATATAAAATATATTATATCCTTGAATATCCTCTGCTTTCAATAACACAGGATATGTTTACAAGCTGCCAGCCTCAATGCTCATCAGCACTGATGCCGGATTGTAGGAAGTAATGCGTAATGCCGACGCATGCAGTTTAATTTATAAGTACATGCATATGTATTAACATACATATATGGGTGGGTGCATATGTTTATTTCTGTATGAATATATTATCAATGCAACAAAAAGCATTTAATATTTCAGAACATTTTAATCCTCCATACGTTTTAGCTGGTTAATGTTGCTGCATGTGGGCTTTCATGCATACAGTCGTACATTTACATATACACATATGCATTTATGTATATACTTCCGCATGTTTTAAAGCTATGTTGTACTATGTATGCTTTTAATTCTCGCGGTCAAGTACAGTATGTTTGCAATTTTCATAAATAATTTCCACAGGAAAATCACATAAATAATTCTGACTTCCGTTCATTTAGCATGAATGCCCAATATGCATATTTATGGTTACAAACACATACATAAGTATAAATATTGCATATATAAATAAGCATAAATATATATATATGTACATATGTGCTACATAAATTCATAAGTAAGTGCGGCAGCTTGCAACACACACAATTGTCCGTGAAGGGATTGCTGATTATAATTTATTTATGCCACACATTTGCTGCTGATTTTATGACAATGCTTGCAATAATATTTGTGGAATTAATACGCGAGCATATGTATGTGTAATAAGCACATAAATATATGCTTTTTCGGTTAAATTTATTTTATTGCATGTGCAATAAAATTTTAAAATTTGTGAAATACTTATGAAAATTTTATGAATAACTTTTGAAAGCGGTTGAAAATATATTATCAGCAGGATAATAAAAGTTTACGGCTCTGATTACAACTAACGTAAAGTCATTTGGTATTATAATGTATTTTTAAAACAGTGGAGCAAAAGAAAAAATAAGAAAATGAAAAAGTTTTTTTGGAAAACCTCAAAAACCACAATACTCATAGACGCCGAATCAAAAAAAAGCCATTTTAATATAAATTTCCCTTTATAGCTAAGATAGAAAATTTAAAGTTCGTATGCATTTGTTGTTTTCTTCAATAAAAAAATGTTTAATTGTACAAATATTTTACTTATACCGGTCTGTTTAAAAATATCCCTAGAAGGGATTTTTTTACAATATGTTTGAAGTTTTTTTTAAATATCTGTGTATCCAAAAACCAATAATTTTTAGGCTACAAGAACTGAAAATTGTATTGCTTCCAAAAAAAACCCTTAACAACCCCTTCAACATAAATTTCCCTTCTATACCAAATATAAAAAATTGTAGTATTTGCTTGGATTATTTATTTTCTTTAATAAAAAATTTTTGGAAGTACATACATACATACATAAATATATGTACATATTTCATGTATATCGGTTGCTTTAAAATATCCCTGAGGAGGGACTTTTTAATCTATATTTGAAGTTTTCTGTTAAAAAAATATGTGTGCAAAACGAATAATTTTAGGCTACAAGAGTTGAGTTGTTAGTATTTTAATACTTTTCGCCAAAAGCACTTAAGAACCATTTCAGCACAAATTTCCCTTTATTAACTTAATTAGAAAATTTAATATTCGATTTCGAATTGTAGTTTTTTTTTCAATAAGAATTGTCGGATATATTACATATATTTAGACTGCTTAAAAATATCCTATAGGAAGGATTTTTTTTACTCTATATATGAAGTTTTTTTTGCAATTGTAGTTTTTTTAATAAAATATAAGCAGGGATACATATGTATGTTTTATTCGTATGCTCAGTTTAAAAATATCCCTAACGGGGATTTTTTTTTACTCTACATATATTGTCTGTTTAAAAGAAATATGTGAAAGTTAAAGTTACTACATTTCATTCATGTTGTTTGTTCAAAAATTTACCTTTAATTCGAAGGAAATTAATAAATACATTCAAAATTTAATACTAAAACTAAGACGCAATACAGCCAAGTGAGGTATTTTTGAAAAACCTACAATCTTTGTCTAAATTTGTCCTTAATTAAAGTATCAGTGACCTCCTGGCTGCGACTACAAGTTCACAAGCAAAGGTGATACATTTGAGTCCTTGCTGTAAGCTGCCGAGTTCAGTAATGTCAGTCTGACATACTCCCTCCATACGTACTTACTTGAACTTTAATGTATTTACATGCCCACCACCCAACTGTTTGTGTCAAAACACGCACACTTACCGCGTATCATTAAGTGTAATTATGTGATTTTTGGTAATTACACGAAATTTCATATAAACGACCAGCAAGTACAATGTACAGTGCCAATAGCATTAATGATAAAAAGTACAAATGCACAAATAGGAACAACAACAAAGTATGCATTTTGATGAAGCTTCATGGATAATAATGCCCGTTTGCGCTGGCGCGATTAGTAATTTTAGCCCTCAGTGTGCTTTAGCTGCTCACACACGCGTGCATGCTTGTGCATGATTAAAAATGTAGATATGTTTTAGGCGCGTGGACACGTGTGCGATTATATTTCGACGTATTGGGATTTTCGTAAATTTCCTGTGTTCATTGAAATTGAGTGAAATTTTCTCCTGCTCGCATATGCAAACATAAGTATGTAATGTGTATTAATGTGTAATAGTAAGCGCTCATATGTTATCCCCTACGGCAAAGGATATTATAAATGGCGCTCATTAGGTGCGCTAGCATATTTGTGCGTTAGGATAATTACGCAGTTCCAAATTATATGACGCATTGTTGTAATTGTGCAGGTTTTTCGCTTTTGTGTAACGTGAAAATATTTGCTGCATTTTCAATAATTTCACATTGAGTACGGTTAATATGGCACATGTATTAGGTCATAATGTCATTAAGCCACCACATTGACTATATCTATTATTTACGTTTTTAATTAACACACAGGTGACTAAAATATGTATGAATTTTTGTTTAATTGCTTGTATGCGAGCGTATTCGCAGTTATTATAACGGATTAATATTGTGGGAGATAATATGTGCGGTATGAGCAATTTTAACACCTAGCAACGTTAAATTCTAAGCGTCAGGGATTATTTTGAGTTGTAATAAAAACGTGCGGGAATTTTTGTGGAATAATAAAACTTATATTAATGATATCTTCAATTATTAGAAATTAAATAATATTTAATTCAAGTTATTATATATAAAATATATGTATATTAATTTCACATAATAACATATTAAAATATATGCGGCATTTTCTTTAATTTGTAGCATGATTGATATTATTTTCTAATAAGTTACCAAAATTACACATAAAATAAAAATTACCCAAAAAGGGAAATTTCGATTTCATTTAAAATAATATTATAACAACGTTATATAATAAAAGCTAGTTATAATTTTCGAAAGTTTCGTACTTTTTCAAAATTACCCTAGAAAGGGAAATTTTAATTTAGTTTAAAAAATACTAAAATAACAATAATACATACATTTATTATGTGTGTATTAAGTTTTTATCATAATATTAGCTAATATTTGTGAATTCCACAGGCATTTTTATTGTAAAATGTTGGTGGTGACTGCTAATAAAAATGTGTGAAATATATAATATATGTACATGTGTATAATTATCATGTAGAATAATTCTAAAATGAGAAACTGAATAAATGATTTTAGTTCTGGTGCAAGTACTGTTAATGAAATCGTTGTGCCTCTGAAAATAACTATAAGAATAGAAATATCACTTTATACAATTTCTTAAATCGTAGCGAATTGAAGACATTTTTATTTCAAAATTTTATTAATCAAAGGGTATACTTTAATAATATGTATTAAATAAATTATTATTGTCGGAATTTTAAATCTTAAGTTACTAAAATGACTGATGATTTGCGAAACGATTTACATTACATACCTTTAACAATATGCGCAATATGGATGAACAATATTTATTTGAAATATTATTGTTTTGGCGGAATAAGGATGTATTGTGCAAAAATACAATAATTTAACAAATGTATATCCTTCAAAGTGCAAATTTATGAAAAGAATATTTACAATTTATACACTTTCACCGAAACGCACTAAATTTGTAAAAAATATTTTTTTCGACACACATATGTACAGTATCGGACAAAACATTTGCAACTAAACCGACGTTCTACATTTTTTTTGTCTTACAATGCTACTTTTCTTTCGAATTCCTTTTGGTTTCTTGTTTTTAAATTTACAGCATTATAGTGACATATTTGGCAACGTTTATCGCAATCTTTTTTTTATTTTGTTGGTTATATTTGAAAACAATTTCAAATGTACGCCAATCCACCGCGACAAAACAATTGCAACTCTGTATTGTTCATTTCTTTTCTCCTTTATTTGTTTTTTTTCTAACGGTATTGAGTTTCAATTAATTAGAACATTTACTGAGCATACTTTCTGCTCTGAATTTTTGCGAAAATATGTTTTTATTTTAAATTTTTTTACAAAAAAAGGATTGGCTCTAAATAAATTCGGTGAAGCACTCCGATCACGTTTTATTAGTGAGTATAATAACGGAACTTCTCAAAAAGAAATTTCTGTAAAGTACACAATTCACAAGTCATAGATCTCACGAATAATTTGGAACTTTATTAGGAACAAAACTGTCGAAGTAGTGCATCGTGGTCACCGACCAAGAAAAACTGATGAAAAAACTGACAGCTCAACTGTAAGGGAGATAAAAAAATTTCCATTTTAAAGCGCTCCGCAATTGGTAAAGGAGCTTGGATTACCAATCTACTCAAGAACGGTCGCTCATCGCCTAAATAACGCTGATTTACACAGTTACCGACCAGCGAAGAAACCGCTTATTAGTAAACGTAACCAGCTAAAACGATTGTGTTCGCTAAAAATCATCTAGAATGGCCAACAAGCAAGAGGAAAACTGTTCTTTTTAGTGATTAGTCCAAATTTAATTTGGTAGGAAGTGATGGTGTGAGTTTCGTTCGACGCGCACGAAATAAGCGTCTTAAAAATTTCTATTGCCTACAAATAGTCAAGCATAGTTGTTATGTTATGGTCTGGGAATGCTTTTCTGCTTCTGGTTTGGGGCCGCTTCATCGTATTAATGGTACCATGGATCGGTTCGTTTACAAAGACATTCTGGAAACCGTAATGTTGCCACATGGTGAATGGGAAATGCCACTTAAGTGAGTCTTCCACCAGAACAACGACCCGAAGCATATGACATAGGCCCTAAAATCGTGATTACAGAGGAATAAAGTGGATGTAATGCAGTGGCCTCCACAGTCCCCAGGCCTTAATCTCAAAGAAAATTTAAGGAAAATTGTAAAAAAAAAATTTATCGCAGTAATGTGTCAAATACTGATCAGTTTTTCCAAAGGGCCCTGGAGGCATGGAGAAATATACCCCAAACCTTAGTGGATGACCTTACAGCTTCAATGCCGCTGCGATGCAAAGCAATTATTGAGAGTAATGAGTTTGCTACAAAATACTAAGTTTTTCTTTTATTTTATTACAAATAGTGAACCCTTTTCTTTGAGTTGCAATTGTTTTGTCTTATTGAATATAGATGTTATATCGTTTTCTTATATACATTAAACAAATGAACTGAAAAATATTATTAAATTTGCTTTGTTTACCTTAATTAATATCCAATATTTAAAATAAAATTAAAAGAATAGGTTTCCGGCAATTATTTTCTGTGTAATCGACATTATTTTCAACACCATATTTCAGTTGCAAATGTTTTGTCCGATACTGTATGTTCACAAACAAAAAAATCCCTTGTGAGAATAAAGAACATTTTTAGTCAGTTTGACCATTTTTTAGAAAAAATACATATTACACATATTTTTTTACAAATTTCCTTTCTTTGGAAAATATCCCTAGCTAAGGAAATTTAATAATTGCTTGTATTTGTTGCTTTCTTTAATAGAAAATTTGTTGTGATGCTCACATTTTGTTTGTAAGCCTTATTAAAAAATATCCCTCAAAAGAAAAATTTTTGTTTTACCTTAGATTTAAGTTTCTCTATTTAAAAAAGTGCTTTTAAATGAAAATAGCCCTTATTTGCAGCTTTATTAAAAATATCCCTTAAAAGGGAATTTTTTTTTTACCTCATATTTAAGTTTTCAGCTAAAAAAAAGGTACGAATAAATGGAAACATATGAGTTTAGTTCATCTCACAATATTTAACATCAAACAACGAGTAGATGATTAAGTTTTTAGTAGCCTACATAATATCTGGCATTTATTTAATTCCTACAAAACCTTGCTGCGAACAAATTGCAAAAATCAACGGTAAACATTTTGTATACATTTAATGAAAAATACTAGCGAATGATGGCTAACAAGCGCAAATGCATTAAAGTGCATACGCGGCTGATTTTCTGAGCAGGTATTTTTGTGGGCGTGTGCGTATTCATGTGTGCGCATTCATCACTGCATCAATTGAATGGAAAAGTGTTGTATTAAATCAAACGAATTTAATTACGGCTCATAAATCTATGTTCAAATGTCAGCGCGCGGTTCAGGCAAACCCATTTCGGACGTGAGTGGTGGTGTACATGTTTTTATATGTGTGCGTAGTTAAGTACATTTAAATAGGCAGGGGTTTTATGGAAAAGTGCATTAAGAGAAATAACAACTAGCGTAATTACATGCAACCACTGTGAGGCATTACTAATCGTTAACAAATTGTAATCATAAATTATTGGAAAAAGTGAAATGGAAACCCACGCAACTTTTGGATGAGCGGAAAACTTTGAGGCGCTTTGTTGCATTATTGTAAGTATTTTTTGTTGTTGCATAAAGAATTTAAACACTAAAGGGAAAGTGTGAGAAACGTGTGACTTGAGTGGCAACAATGAGGGTGAGTTCGTAATTAATGTGGGTTGTTGGAGCAGGCTGTTGCACTTAGTGTGTGGAAGACATGTTTGGAGGAGGAAAAAGAAAAATTATAGAACTAATATGCAGAAGTGCACGTGAAAAATAATGAGGCATTGAAAATTTTAAGAAACCACCAACCAAACACGCACGCAAAAATTCTTAAGAAATCTCGCTGCCACACCTCACACCGCAAGCGCTGCATTAAAGTTTATGAAAACATTAAAGCCATGAAAAAAATATATATGCAATAAGGCAGCGAAAAGCTATAGCTAATATGTTTTGAGGGTTACAATAAATAACGCTAAGGTCAACATGCAAAGCCACTTGAGCGCCTTGTGGCATGCAATTGCAGCGCAAAAAGACAAGGAAAATATTTCGCTTGAGTGGAGGGCAAAAGTGCGCCAAAGGCAAAACAACACGGCAAAAAATATTAATGTGAGAATTGAGTAAGCTATGCAAAGTGGGCGGCGCGCAAAGGGAAAAAGCAGAAAAATGATAAAAATACGAAAATTGTAGGTAAGTGGCTCCATCTGGCGCTGTCTGCGAAGCTAAAGCATGGCGCACCCAAGCGCACAGGCAAGCTCAAATGGACACATTAGTCTTGCCTAGCTTGCGTAGTTTTTGTTGTTGTTACTTTTTTTTACATTTTTATATGCCACGATAAGCGATATTTCTGTATTTTTAATTTTTTCCGACTCTTTAACATATTAAAAGCTTTTTCACGCTTCGACTTTATGCCGCTTCATTGTGGTTGGCAAGCAATGGTCAATAAACAAATAAGCAAATATAATAACAACGCGCTGAAATAGTAAAACATCATCATAATCACAGTCGTCTGGAGCGCATAAGACGCATTGGTGGCGATAAGCCAAACGTTAAATGTGGCCAGCACTCAACAATAATGCAAGCGCCACAAGAAATGTGTGTGCATGTCAGAGGGAGCCACATGCTATAGACGTGTGTGGAAAATTAGCAGAGTGTTGAAAAAAACTTGCACATTTCAATAAATTTGCTTAAGGAGTCACGAAATTTTATACTCCTGGGTGAAAAATTACGGTTGAGAGATCGTTGAAGACATGCCTCGTTCTGCGCTACCTTCGACCTCTTCAACTGATGAAAACATTAAAAAAGTGAGGGATTTTTGTTTTCTTTTTTTTTTTTTTGGTGAAAATTAGTGCGTTTTGCGCAAAAAAACAGTATTGTACAAATATCCCTTTTATAAAAAATATCCCCAGATATGGAAATTTATCATTAATTTTAATTTATTTTTAATATCGATAAAATAGTTTATTAAGATACACATATTTCTATTCTACAGCCTGCTAAAAAATATCCCCAAAAAGGGAAATTTTTTAAATTCCATTCCATATAAGTAAATGTCCAAAAAGTTTTCAGAAAGGATAACTGGCTTTGCCCTACGCCGAGTAAATAATATAATATTGTCGGAAACTTATCGAAATTAGTACCTGCATCCTGTAGCCCTTGACTTTAACGTTTTTATCATCTCCACTCTCATATGCAGGAAACGATTTCTGAATAAACACTAAAATTTGCTAAAAATTTGTTTTACTTATATGCTATTTTACTGCTCACAACTGCAGTTTTACTCATAATCACATGTACATACATGTGTATTTATGGCCAACTGCATGTATCTCTGAACACATCTTCGCATTGCTTAGTGGCGTTCAGCTAAGCTGCACTTTATGTCGCTTTAATGTTGTTTACAACTGTTGTTAATGTAGCAAACTGTTGTTGTTGTGTTTGCATTTGTCATGCAACACTAGCATTGCCCCGTCTTTATTATTGTTTTTGTAGTCAAGTTACATAAACGTGGCTTAAAATGTGAACTGATAGTGAATGTGATTGATGATTGCATTTTGAAAGATTTTAATTTTTTTCCGCTTGAACATTTTTTTGATTGTTTTTGGATTTAATGCTTCCTAGATAAAGCTGTTATGCAAATGTTGCGTTAAAGGTGGTTTATGGGAAATATGTAAAAGGAAGCGGATGAAAATTTCCATTCAAATTGGTATTATCTATATATTTCTTTATATCTAAAGATTAGTTTCAAAACTTTTTTATTTTTAATTTTTATTTACTAATTTACTTTTGTAAATTTAAAATTTTTTTTTTTCATATTTTTTTAAATTAAAATTAAATTTTATTTTCATTACTTTTCATTCGAAATACCGATAATTCTCCATATAAGCTTACAAAAACTTATACAGTAGGTATGTATGTACATATATGTAAATCTATCTATGAATCAACTTAAATTTATCTAGCATTTAGAATTCGACAATAAAATAAATTAAAATAATTCCCAAACGAAATTTGCATATTTCCCACCTTCGCTTATCCATTAGTTCGTTTATTCATTTTAATTGTCTGACATTTAGCTATGAGAGGTTAATTGATTGCGCAAATGATAATCGAATGTGCTTTATTGTGTCTATTTCATAGCAAGTTAAGTAGAAATAAATATTTTTCGTTTTGGCTGAACTTTAACATCCATATACAATTGATTGTATTGCCAAATACTGAATTCTTGGTTTTTTTCGTGATTCATTGTAACATTTTGAAGCTAAATTGTGACATTATGCATGCCCATATGTATATGTATGTATATTATACAATATTTCAAGTATTCAAAAACATAGTTTTCAATTAGAAGATTTTGTGCATTTAAGTCAATATCATAGAACAGATAATACCAGCAGTTTCTAATATTACAACAATATATATTTTTATAGTTAAATTAATAAAATACTAAACAAGACCACAACACAAATAACAATACTAAAACTTTTTTGAAAACATACTTTTAATATTTGAAATTAAACTCTTTGTTAAAAAAAATATAAGCTGTTATGTAAATGGTGATTTTGTTAATAGATTTTTGCTTTATTCTGGCAGAAGGAAGTTCATTTTGTGTAAATAGGTCATTATTTTAAAAATATCCCTTTTATAAAAAATATCCCTTTTTAAAAGAATTTAATATTCGCTTTAATTTATTGTATACCTCGACAAAAATTTGCTAAGCTGCCTAAGCTTCATTCCTACGGTCTGCTAAAAAATATCCCTAAAAGGGGAAATTTTTTTACACTTCCTTTTTGATTTTTTAAAATTGAAATTACTAATTTTAGTTAGTATAAAGTATTTTTGGACAATATTAGTTTATTCTTCACATAATTTAACTTAATATAACAAGCAGATGAATTACTTTTTAATACAATGCACAATACCTGTATATGCTGGCATCATTATTACCTGCCAATTCTAATTGCCAAATTGTAATATGCTCCACTTTAGGAATGCTTAGAAATTAAAAAGAAAATGTAAACCAAAATTTTTCCTTAACTTATTACCTCCAACTTATAAAAATAAATAAATTTTCAATTATATTTTCCAGTTCCACTACCGTTTTATTATTACTTAGTCCTCAGCAAACACTGTTTCCACTCCCATTATGAAAAAAATCAACATTTAATATGAAATGCTGAAATGAATTTTTCCACGCTTTAATTAACTTTATGACAAATGAACACTAAAATATGCATACACTCAATTTTAACCCTTCAAGCTACATATTTACATACATCCGTCTATAAAACTCGTAAATTTTTGAGTGACTTAATGAAAAATTCATAAGAAAAGCCACAAAGACTTAAGTGGAAATAAGCTTAAATGGGGACGAATTTTTTGTTGTTGTTATTTGCATCAAATATATGCTAGGGTTATACAGTCTGCTTTAAGGTGGCTAAAATGTGATTATTAAATTCTAATGGGTTTGGTTGTGGGGTGTCTTATAATCCCTGCTGAGGTGCGGATGGGTTAGGAGCAGGATATGTGGGAACTTTGTGACTGGAGATATTCGCCGGCATATTATTTATTAAAAAAATGTTTCAGAGTAGAGGAGAAATCTAATTGCAGTCAGAAGCAAAGTGGCCTGTAGGAATATTCTAATTTTTATCAGTAGCATTGTAAAGGAAGCAAAGGAAATTGTCCTATATGGTTGCGTGAAAATATCTGAAGGGAATAGACATATGCCAGAAGTATTAGAAATAATATTCTAAAATGCTTTTAATTACATTTGAATAAGTAAATAATGCCTCTAAAATAATTCAAATGTATTACTAACAGGTTTAGCAGCTCATCCTGCGCCTGTGTCGTAGTTACTTTCCAAGCGGGTCTCTTTATGCGCCTATTCGAGTTAGTAGTTAAAATTAACTCGTCATTTCCTGTGCTAACATTTGTTTGTAATGAAAACAAAACTCAAAATAATGATTTTTCATATATGAAATTCATACATATTTAATACAAATGAAGGTCCCCACCTAGCTACATAAAGTATATGCAATACTTTTGTATGAAAGTCCAGCTGAAAAGTAAGTAGAAATGCCTATGCGCATATGAGTATGTTATGAAAAAGCACCAAATCATTTTATGTTGATTAATTTGCATATGAAATGTTGCACACCCAAATATAATTTCCGGACTCAACATAAGTTCACCCACTCCAATGCGAATAAAAGGGAAAATGTTTAATGGTGGCTTACAGAGTAACATATACACACATATGCACATATGCTGGATATTTTTGACTGTCAGAAAATGGGTAGCTGTATAAATTCCTATAAATATATATCACATATAATCATATGCTTATATTCAGTGATGACGGTAAAGCACAAGTAAGGGTAGTAACCACACCAAAAACTGGAGTGCTCATAAAAAACTTAAAAAAAATTACAAAAATATCAAAACAAAGTACAACAAATGCCGACACACAGCGCGCTAATAACGCGAAGAAGAAAAAAAAATTACAATGCTTTACCCTTCACGCGCATTACTGCTGATTGCTGACATATGCGCCGCTTTGTAGCATACTTTTATGCGCTAATGCATAAAATGGAGTGCCTTACGGCCCAACCCCATGAATGTAAAGACATTTTACGCCGCTTGTTAAATGCTTTTTCCGTGTCATCACTACGGAAACAAGTTACGCCTACTTTTACACCAGCGCCGAGCACCTTTCGAGTCCCAGCTTGATGATATTTTGTCCTTACATAAACTCTACTAATATTATTTCAACCCTTTGTTGTTGATGTTTTTGCGCAACTTGCACACTTTGCTCACTTTTTCGCTGTGCAATCATTATATTGCAATGATTTTTCAAAATAAGCATAAATATACACAGAAACACAGTATGATTAAGCCACTACGCCCTAAAGCATGCTAGACATTAGCAAATTTGCGCACGCTTGACAGCGACAAGCACGCAAGTATGTACTTTTCGGTAGCAAGTGCACAGTTGCCTATTGTTTGTCAGCAATTTGTGTTGCAGTCGCATTTTGAGGCAATTCGGCTTGGCATTGCTTGACTTTCGCCATTGAGACTAACTTATTATTATATATTTTTTTGATTGCCAATACTTTTTTCCCAAAAATTGCATGCAACAATCACATGATGGCGTCGTTAGTCTGCTGGCAGTCAGCAACAACAGCAAAGGGGTATCCACAACACAACAACAGTAAACAAATAAATATAGAAATTGACATATGCTGGCAAAAAATAGAAAAAAAATAACTACAGCGGTACATACATTCACATTTGGGCGTCGTCGTTAACTGTCTGCACGCGATTTGCGAGTGCGTTGCACGTCTACGAGTGTCTGCCCCGTACACGTGGAACACAACAAATATGCACGGTTGCCCCACACCCTCACCGCTGCTGCACAAGGCAATCAGCCTAACCTTTGCCTTTGTTGGCTCAAGTACTTTGGTTGCTTTTGTTTTTTGTTCGCTATTTGCTTTTACTGCCCCTTTAACGACTTAAATTACAATTTTATTAAGCACACGAAAGGCGCTCTGATAGCGTTTAATGTCTCGAATTCGCATTATTGGCGCCATTTGGGCGCATTGCTGACAGCGAGGGAGTTAAATAATACAGTGTGTGGAAGATAGTTAAGGTAAAACCGTAATGAAGTCATGAAAATATAGTGAAGAGTGCGCAGAGTTCCCATAAGGGAACTTTCCTCGTTATAAATGAGGGAAGAAGGCTTCTAGGAAATATGCAAGTAGATATCCAGAAAAAAATTTAGCAAAATTACTATACAACTGAGAAACAACTTCTAGAATTATTGGAAACAAATTATGAATTATCTACTTATGACCGAAAAACCGTCACAACCCAAGACGCAAACCTGTATAACAGCTTATCAGTGTTTCGGCACAGCCAAGACACAAACCTGTGTTCTTATTAGTGTTTCACACCTTTTCCCATCCAACCGTTTTTAAAGAGACTTAATACTAGGCCATTTGTGCCTTCATAAGATAAAATGAAGTGATTTTTTGCGAAAAACATTGCAAAAGAAAATAAATATTATGCAAAAGGTTTCGACAAACTCTTAAAAACGAGAGTCTTGTATATAATGCTGACTTAAATCTAACGAACAAAAAAATAATACGGAGAAAAATTGCTAGATACAAATTAGCACCACAATATCTATATATTCACTTCCGAAAAAACGTAATCGAGCTCAAGGAATTATCCATTGTGTCAAACAAAAATAGTAAGTCGTCGACTTATAACGCTAAGCTTCAATAAGAAGTCCTTAGAAATTCTTAGGGCAATCGTAGTTTAAAAATTAGTTGAGGAAACTATGAATGTTATATTATGCAACATGAAATCGATTTAGAATTCACATATTACTAATTAAATAATTAAATTTTCAAAGTTGACTCACCTTCCCACGGACAACCGACAATTTCGGCACGTAGACACACCGTTCGATCATATTGTCCATATGGATAAATACGAATTTTCGACGCAAAAATTATCGGTTGCAATAAGTTCTCCACCTCACTGTATGTGTTGATGTTACCGGATAGAATCTGGATATGAAAACAAGAGAAAAGAAAATATATTTAATAAAATTGAAATTATTATTATGTCAAGAAGAGAGAAACTGGTTATTATATAGGTTATATTGGCTGCCTCCACAATACCACAATAGATCGTCACATAGCGCTTTGTCGACTTATGAGGGACTTTATAATCAATTTTTAGGAGCTCTACGTACCACAATGGACCGGCTTTATAAGCTATTCGGACACAATAGACCTTAGGTCGTGGTGTAATCCTCATATATTTATCTCAGAAACTATCTAAGTGAGCTCCTTATACGGATCGACCAGTTTACATAAACTAACCTGACCTTGGTTTTATAGATGGGATTCAGGAAACGAAACTTTTCGAAAATTCTCTACCACAATTAAAGAGCTTTTTAAAAATAAATAAATAGAGATGTAGCAGGCATAGAAACGTTACAATAAAACAAATGTTTTTTCTTCAAGAATAAGAAATCAAGCTTGACTTATAAAGTATAAAAATTGTCCGAAAAATAAATTCCCACGGTGTTGGTCGGTTCACACCAAATAAATTCGATGTAAATGTCAATCGATATGATGGAATGGTAAATCTTGGATAAATGTGACAAGGTATTTAAGACAGACATACTATCTTATTTCGATGATCGTAGACTTTTCTGAAATCTTCTATAGAGATGTATTTGGGGTATAATATCTGGAATATTGACGTTCACTCCAATGATGTTTACAATCTTATGGTTTTAAGGAATGATAGCTTAGGTAAGATTAACTTGGTAACCAATAAGCCACCTGTAGACCAGTTTGGTCCTTTGCGATACCAGTTCAGGAGTTCAGTTGCTAGGTCAAAGAGGAGTAATCGTGCTTTAGAATGCCTGCGCTTGACGCGGATTTTAAAAGGCTCTACGCTCTCACTCTCGATACCTTCTACAGTGTATCATACCATGGGGACCTCAGATGCTTACAGCGTAGTCTTGCCACTTTGTTTTTTTTACGGATTGTTTTATATAATTTGGGCTTTCGAATCATGAAGTCATTGTTGAAATGGTAAAGCAGAAGCATTCTATTACATCGATGGAATTTGTTTTTAGGGAAAGTGAACCTTTGACCAACAAGATCACTTGTTTGAATCTGTAGAAGGTTTAGAATGCATTGAGTTGCAGCTCTCAAATCCTTCAAGCCTTAGAAGTCAACTATTTTTGGTACCATTTACTCTGTAATTCAAAATGTCTCTAGTAGAGGTGGATTTAAATATTTCCCGAACAAGAATAATTTCACCTGTATTTTCAAATTTTCTTTTAGTTCCTTAAACCATAGTCAACCACAATTGTATCCCCAAATATCATTACTTTTTCCATGAAATTAAATATACCACATCTCATAATCACCACTCACCTCTTTTCCTTGCGTATTCTTCCAGCGTTGCCATTTAGTGAAACCCGGTCGCCAATACTCCAGCACATAGGCCTCCGTATACTCTTGACCTTGACCCTTACCATAGCGACCCTGCGTACGTATCGCCGTAATGACATGCGTTTGTAGCAAGTCGACCTGCAGGTAATCTTTCAACGCATTCGAGACCATATGTTTGGGGCACCAAGCGCCGCCATTATTATCGGTTTTCAGTCTAAAAAGAGAAGAGCAAAAGAAATCATTTATAAATTAAGCGCTTGAAATGGAATGAGTAAAAAAGGTGTAGCAAACAAAAAAATGTTGCAAAGAGGCAGCCAAAAAAGGCGGAAAAAGTTGTTGAAATAAAATCTGTGCGTTAATTAAAATTTGCGCAAGCCGCACCAAAGTGTAGATATCTCCACCAATGTCAGCGAGTATATGCACCAAATCCTGTGTATATCTCCACCTAACCCGGTGTGTGTTTGTTGTTGCAAGGTAAGCAGCGGCCACGGTTTGGCTGTCGGCTGATTGTTGGCCGTTGATAAGCATCCGTTGTGGTTGGCTACCGTTGCCGCTGCTATAAAATATGCGCACAGTAGCAATTGCCGAGCGACTAGCTACCGCAGCCGCTACCGCCGGCGGATCGCCCGCCCCTACCATTTTTTACTGTTGATTGCTTCGGCGGAGGCTGCTTGTAGCTTTGGTTGCAAGTAGCGGCAGCAATAGTAGCCGCACTAGTAGTTAGGCTGTAATGAACAGCTACGCTATAACAGCTACAGCAACAACAACAGCAGCAAGTAGGTAAATGTTGCAAAATATCATAATCGAAGTCTTAAGAGCAGCAATGGTTGTGCATGCGTTGCTGTTGTCGTCGTAAAATTTGTGGCATGCAGCACATTGTTCTGACATTTTAATACGCGCACAACGTGCAACGTGCAACATGCTACAACGCCGACAGCGACAGCAATAGTTATGTAGTTGCAGTTGATTGCTTACTGTAAACCAAACGCGGCGATAATAAAGAATATCTTTATGTTTGTATGTATGTATGTGTTTATATATATGTATGTATGCGTGCATATATAAATTAATCGACTTTAAATGACGGCACCACACAGAGTTTGACATTTGCCGCTTTCGGGCGTAAAACGCATGCGACTAGAACAATAACAACAACAACAACAAGAGGATTGTGAACTCGCGAATGTTTCAATTTCAAGTGGCATGGCTTAACTAAATGCGGTTAACGCGGTTTTCGCAGCAAATTGCGCTTCGGCTACATACATATACGTGTGTTTGTAGCCGCCTCTTCTGCTGGCCTAGGCCGTCTCTACACCTTTTTGATAAGTTCGTTAAGCCAACATCGGCACTGAGACAAGCGACCAGCAAGTAGCAGCAGGATGTTGTCTACGTAATTAAGGATTAATTTAAATTACGCGCTGCTGCCATGGCGCTTTGGCTCCAACACGGCGTTATTGATATTCTAGAAAAACCGCAGTTTGGTTTAAGGGATAAGCGTGACATGAAAAGTAGTTAAACTAGTGAAAGGTGATCGGATATGCAAAGAATTTTTTTCTTTTGTTTTTTTGGAATCTTGTTAACGATGCTTCAAGTAATGAATACAGGCCGTTAGTAATACTTTGCAATCAATACTTATTGTCATAAGTTATGATTACAACTAAAATTACCACTGTTATTGCTGATTTCAGTACCTATACAATATAAGTATAATTACAATTGACATTATTATTCACATTACTAACCGTTTAGTAGTATATTTATAAGTAAAACCAAAATCACCAATATTTTTAACACTATTATTCCACAACTGTAAAGAATTTATCAATACTGCAAGTAGTCAAAGGCCTTTTTCCATTACAGATATCATTACCTTGCGAGAACTACGAATTAATAAACCACTGCTTAATTGATCGTGAATACGAATTAGTATATTTGATTACCATGTAATGATTACCATTACAATTACAAGTACCATTACAAATTACCAATAGTATTGGTACGAATTAGTATATTTGATTACCATGTAATGGTTACCATTACTCTTACAAGTACCATTACAAATTACCAATACTATTGCTATTTGCATTGCTATGGCTATTCAGCTTATAACAATATGCATAATTGTATATATCATTATTATTGCAACAATTTAGATATATGCATTACTTTTCCCATTACTAAGTCTATATTTTCAATACTCCAACTTTTACCAATATCCCTATATACATATATCACAAATACCTTACACAAATACCATTACCATTATTATTGAAATTATCGGCGTTTATGCTATTGGCATTACTCTTGCCATAACTAGTGTCTATACTTTTACCATTCCATATCAATATCATTATCTCTATCACAAATACCTTTCTACCATTCAATACCATTCATAACCATTACTATTGCCATTAGTAAGTAATGCCTACGTTTTTATCATTCTCAACCACTGTCTTATCATGCTATTAATATTGCCCTTGTCACTGCTGATGTTTATATTTTCATTATTTCTAACCATTACTATTACGATTTCTAAAATAGTTACCACCTCAATTACCAATACTACTACCAATATGATTTCTATTAATATTACCTCTGTGATTACCAATAACAATTCTACTGCGATTACACATATCATTCGCACTGTGATTACCAATACCATCCTCACTGCGATTACAAATATTATTACCACTACGATTACCAATATCATTACCACTGTGATTACAGAAACCATTACCAATAGTATTGTCAATACCACTACCAATGTGATTACATAACCCATTACAGCAGTAATTACCAATATCATTACCACTGCGATTACAAATACCATTACCACTATGACTACCAACGCCATTACAAACTATTACCTATAAAAATATTCAAAATTCCAGTACTGTAATCAAATATTATTAAACATATTTAGTTTATCTGGCAACTCCAAATGTGAACCAATAACTAACGTAGTGACTCCTCGTATTTAAATACAGTACCAATAACATTACAACTGCGATGATTACCAATATCATTACCACTACGATTACCACTACGAAAACAATACCATTACCAATGGGATTACATAACCCATTACAACAGTAATTACCAATACCATTACCACTGCGATTACAAATACCAATTCCACTATGATTAGATATACCATTACGTGTAAAAATTTTCAATATATCAATAATGTAATCAAATTTAATTAAATATTTTTTGTGCATCTGGCAACTCCAAAAGTTAACCTAGAACGAAGATATTGCCTCCTCGTATTTGAACACAGTGGTTTTACAAATCCGGCAGCTCCCTGTGCGTGTTCGCTTAATTGCAAACATTTGTGGCTACAACGCGTTTGCCTATACTAGTAGTAAGTCGATTGGCGGTTTTTATGCTCATTTCGAACTAACACCATACTGGCCGCCACCTTTTCGTTGCTAACCTGTGTGCCTTTTATTGATGTTACAAATTTCCATTTTCATTAGTGCAGTTGTTGTTATATGTAACAGCTACCACGGTCATTTGTTGTAGTTGCGCCTGTGGCAAGGGGTATCTTAATATGGTATATATTTGTTGCCAACAACAGTTTAATCATTAACCAAAGTTGTGGGTGTTCGATTGTTCAAATTTATACTAATAATATCGTAAACACTTTAAAGGATAATATAATTTCAGTATAAATAAATAAGTGGGAATGAAGAAATTAATTACATATAAATTCGTGGTAGTTTCAAAATCGACTTAAGCTCGCTAATCAGCTTCAAAAATCCTGGATTTTTTTTAAGTAAAATAATACATAATTCACTACGGCTGAAAAATTCGGTGGACATCATTGCATATTCACCCCAATTTTTCGATTAATCCTCTTATCTCTATTGGAATATTTCTCTTTATCATTATCTACAAGCAAATCAATATTTACTAATGCTTGTGTGTAGTATGCATTGTATATATACTAGACATATAGTTTATAACATAAAATTATTTATCAATTTATTAACATTTTCGTATACAACATTATATCAATGAGTCTCTTAGTAACTTCCTGCCGCTTTGATATGTACTGATTGACAACTTATCTTTTTATTTATCATTATTTTTCCATCATTGTGAATACGTTACGTAAATTGAACTAGGGGAGCGCAGTATTTGCTAATTACTTTTTAAGTTCACAAATATTTGTTGACGATAAATACCGATATATTCATGGGTAAAATAAATATTTCATAAAGCATTCTCTTGTTCGGCGACTAGCCGGAAATGTGTAAGATTAACCTTGGCAATAAGAGGTTTCCTTTATTCTAAAAAGCAAAAAACCTTATGTGGTAGTAATTTATGACAGCTGAAGTGACTATTTACATTTGCTGTATGACTTTTTAACTCATAATTCCATTTCTACTATCATTCCATATCAAATATTTTAAACTATTGATAAATATACTCTATCAATCTTCAAATCACTTACCAGTAAAGCCACTCTGGCAGTCTTCGAAATAAATCAAAGTTAAAACTTATTCTTTCTATCTTCGAACCGTACTTCGAATTTTTAACTTTTCTATCAGTCTTCTTACTAACAAAACTACTAATAAGTTATTCTGATTTCTTTGCAGCAATTAAAGTCGAACTTCTATATTAAGAAAAAGATAAGATGACGAAACAGCATGTAGTCGATATTGTTTTCCAATTGTCTGTTCGTTGCTTGAAGCAAGAACTGGAATAATGAATTCGATTTGCGTAAGTGACAGCTAAAAATAAAGTTTTGGAGACGTTCATTGAAATTTGTCTTAGGATTTAAGTTGAGAAATATCGTTTAATAAAAAATTGCTAAAATGTTCGAATAATTATATAGAATACTTGTGTTTTATACTAATAATACATCGACTCTGATATAACATAAACATTATGAGAATTGGTGGCTTGCGGGCAATCTCACGAACGAATTTCGTAGAAAATGCTGAGGTATGAGTAATACTGAATACATTTACTCACTACACTCATAAAATTTGTGCACACAAAGATATTCTGCATTAACTTTCATAATTTTATAGGTATATCGACTTATGAGCTTTTCTCAAGTAATTTTCATAGCTAATTGTTACTTTGTTTTTCAAATCCATTAACATTTTCACAGGATGAGTCTACCGCACACTTAGCTAATAGATGTGCTGGCTTAAAAGCCTCATTTGCAATACTTAAAAATCCTCCACCTTATCGGCGCAAGCCTTATAAGGCTTCTCAACTGTCAGGCCAAGATGTTCAATGCCAAACCAAGAAATTAGCAGCGAGTGCAAATAGCGTTTATTACAAACAGCAAAAGAAATGCAAACACACTCTGCACACATACACATATTATAAAGGGTGATTTTTTAAGAGCTTGATAACTTTTTTTTAAAAAAAAAAACGCATAAAATTTGCAAAATCTCATCGGTTCTTTATTTGAAACGTTAGATTGGTTCATGACATTTACTTTTTGAAGATAATTTCATTTAAATGTTGACCGCGGCTGCGTCTTAGGTGGTCCATTCGGAAAGTCCAATTTTGGGCAACTTTTTCGAGCATTTCGGCCGGAATAGCCCGAATTTCTTCGGAAATGTTGTCTTCCAAAGCTGGAATAGTTGCTGGCTTATTTCTGTAGACTTTAGACTTGACGTAGCCCCACAAAAAATAGTCTAAAGGCGTTAAATCGCATGATCTTGGTGGCCAACTTACGGGTCCATTTCTTGAGATGAATTGTTGTCCGAAGTTTTCCCTCAAAATGGCCATAGAATCGCGAGCTGTGTGGCATGTAGCGCCATCTTGTTGAAACCACATGTCAACCAAGTTCAGTTCTTCCATTTTTGGCAACAAAAAGTTTGTTAGCATCGAACGATAGCGATCGCCATTCACCGTAACGTTGCGTCCAACAGCATCTTTGAAAAAATACGGTCCAATGATTCCACCAGCGTACAAACCACACCAAACAGTGCATTTTTCGGGATGCATGGGCAGTTCTTGAACGGCTTCTGGTTGCTCTTCACCCCAAATGCGGCAATTTTGCTTATTTACGTAGCCATTCAACCAGAAATGAGCCTCATCGCTGAACAAAATTTGTCGATAAAACACATTTCGAACCGAACACTGATTTTGGTAATAAAATTCATTGATTTGCAAGCGTTGCTCGTTAGTAAGTCTATTCATGATGAAATGTCAAAGCATACTGAGCATCTTTCTCTTTGACACCATGTCTGAAATCCCACGTGATCTGTCAAATACTAATGCATGAAAATCCTAACCTCAAAAAAATCACCCGTTATATGTAAATAGAATATAAATGGAAGTGGAGTGGACTGTGGTCGGAGTTTGGCTAATCGTTAGCGGTTGGACGGAGTTAAACGACACTAAAGCCGAACTTCCGTGGCTGCCAGTGAAAACATATGTATTTCCATATACATATTGACGACGTCTGCCAGCTAAGCAGACTAGCAAGTTCATTACAATATTACTGCCATAAAAATTAAAATGCAAAAAATGCGAAGACGGAGACAAAGCAAACTACATGAACAAAAACGAAGAGTTAGAGAAGAGAGCAGAAGGAACTTGCATTTCACCGCAGGTATCCCGTAAATGAATGTCGGAAAACGAATACCGACTGCTGTTATCGAATTACCCGAGATTAGCTTAATGACAGTTGATGTTGCTGCTGTTGTTGTTGTTGGTGGTATTTTATATTAACTGACTAGTTGCTTGTTTGTTGTGCAGATGCAACGCATAGACGTGATGTGAGCAAAGTAGTAGTCAAGTTGAGTGCTTCACGAGATAGTACTCGGAGGCTACTTCAAATTACTGCATACTTAAAATATTTAAAAGCAACAATGACAACAACAACACAGCGGTAGTTTGTGCGCTGCACATTGACAGTACATTAAATTTTGCGCCACTGCCAAATGGCATGGCGTATACTCGTAAAAATGGAGTAAAATCAGTGAGGCAAGTAGCAGCATTACGACGGATGTGGCATGCAAGTAGTTGGATATTGGTTGAGATGGCAGACGAAGCGAGCAAGGGCATGCACGCAAAGGATACACGGTAGCGCTTGCAGCGTGTGCATAAAGAAGTGACTACATAAAGAAAAGAAAAGTAAATAAATAAAAAATTAAAAATAAAATGAAATACAGGAAAAAGCCTTAACTTTGCTTGCACCGAAGCTTTAATACCGTTCACATATAAAAATATGGAAAAATTCACAAATAAACATGGAAGAATTTGATTCTTATAGGTAAGTTTGTATGGCAGCTATATGCTATAGTCAGCCGATCTGAATAATTTGTTTGTGGATTTCAGGGCTGCTCTAGAAAATAATCTACGCCAAATTTCGGGAAGATATCGCGTCAAATGAAAAAGTTTTCCATACAAGGACTTGATTTTGATCGTATAGTTTGTATGGCATCTATATGCTATAGTTATCCGGTCTTAACAATTTGCTTGGAGATTATAGCCCTGCTTTGAAAAATGATCCACACCAAATTTGGTGGAGATATCTCGTCAAATAAAAAAGTTTTCCCAACCAGGACTCCATTGATCGATTAGGCAATCAAAAACTGAGGAGCTATTTCGCGTATATATAAACCGACGGACCCGGCTACATCGAAATACATATTTTAAAGCATCTAGTTTCTTTCTTGACACTACAAACTTCCATCAAACCTAACTTACCTTGTTCAGGGTATAAAAATTTAAACAAAATCAAAAAAACACACAAAATGAGATGTAAAAGCAACAAAAAGGCTTACAACAAAAGCTACTTGCAACCGAAAAATATATGCAGACATTTATTCAACTAGTTGATGCTTGATTTTGTTGTGGTTTCTGCATGTTGCAGCAACATCAATTGTGTCATTGTCAATGTTGCGGCCACATTAACTCGTGACATTATTTGTTCGCTGTGGAGTTGCTGACAGTTGAAGTTGAAGTTGCCGTAGTAAAGGGCAGCATTCATTGCGCAGCAGCCAAAAACAAAAGAAACTACAAACAGTAGCTGAATTTTTCCGGTTTGTTGACTTGAGCAATAATAATAATTAAAATGAAGTAGCCAAACAACCAACGCCAGGAGGGGAGCAAGCACAATTTATAAACATCTCTAGTGATTTTTATGTGAGTAGAGTCCTTAAAATGCGCAGCTTCATGCATAGGCAGCGCACCAAATTACTAACTAAAGATTGTTTTCGCCCAGTGATGGACCAAAAGTCACCAATTACTGTTGGTGAGCACAATATCAACAATAAAAACCATGCCAAGCAGCTGCCAATAGTGGCTGTGACTGATATATGCATAAATAAATATATATGTTTATATATACTTCTATAAAACATCCAGCTGCCTGCGGTTGCATGCCACAGCACATCGTCAAATTCAGTTGCAGGCATTTGCAATAACGCAAAGTGGTCGCCAGTAAAGCAGCATAATAATGAATGGCTATAAAATTATAAAAAAATGAAATATATACGCTGCCACTCAGGCGCAGCAACAACAAAAAAACAACATTTTGTCGCTGTCTATGCTGTTTCCTAAACTTTTATTGATTTCGAGTTTCGCAAATGAAAAGTAGAAAACAGTAAATGTTGCCTGACTGTTGGTTGCCAATTTTATGCAGATTATGTTGCAGAGTTGTAAAAAAGTCAGATTTTTATGGCTTAACTTAATTGAAAAAGTTTTTTATATACCCTTTGGTTATAAAAATGTTTATATTTAAAATAAAAGTGATTAAAAATTAAATAATAAAAACAGTTTAGTACGAGCAGGAGAAACTTAAAAAATTTGTGTTGCTTAGGAAAGAAAGTTGGAGTTTGAATATGTATATTTTTATAATGTCTTCAAGTAATACTCTCCTTTCATATATTCTTGTGTTTGTGTTGGAGTTAGAAAACTAGAGTTGTTTTATGAAATAGGTTAAATTTAAACTATCATTATTGCCTTTAGAATTTTATTACAGCAGCCATTATAGCGATCAACAAAAAAAATTTTCTTTGGTTTTTATTTTCATGCTCAAATTCTGATTGTTGACGCTGAAAAATGCTGGAATTTTTATGTTTAGCTCATAATCCTTATAAATAGAACCTGTTTTGTAGGATGATTCGATCAGCTCTTCCAGCCGCGCCGACAAAGGATTTCTACTATCCGCAGGTGTGCTTGCTGAGCTCGTTGAGGTCTTTAGCTCTGTGTGAGGAACTTCTCTTGAAGGCATCTGTGCTCTAAAAACTCAGAAAGGTATAGGGAAATCACTTTGAAAGACATCGGAGCTAACGGAGATCAGATCTTCACACTGAACACTCTAGTGACCATTAAGCCCTGTATAAAGAAGGACTGGCTGCATACAATATCAAGTTAAGGAAAGAAAAGGGAGCTTAGTGGAGAACTTTCTGAAAATGTAGAAGGCTGTCATCAGTTTTAGTGAAATATTCAACTTGTCTGGCGTATCTAAAAAATTGTGGTTACACCGTGAGCAACACGAGATTGTTGAAACTACATGTACACCAGTATATTCACTTTACGATCATCCATTTGGATTAAAAAATGTGACTAGGGCAACTTCGAGGAGGCTGTACAGCTGTTGCTGTTGTAGCAATCGAATTCTGCCCAGTTGACAGTCCTTGACCGGATCTGTTCCGGTTACGTAGACCCGACTGTCGTTGGAACGGAAAGCTGTACAGTCTTCATAGATCTTTTGGATGAATGTCACTTTATATGGGCGCTGAACTCATTCAAACTTTTAAGTCCAAGAGCCCTAATAGCATCATGTCGGCGCAATTGCAATGGACGGTCAAGGTGTCATGCAACTGAGTGGTACTTATGTATATACATAAACTGTGTTAGATTAGGCCAAGTTCCGATGGCCTGGAGACTAGCAAAGATGGAATTTATACCGTAGGCTGGAAAGAGGTTTACACTCATTAGCCAATCTTCGTTTCTGTTGAAATCGTTGAAGAGACCCATGGATCTGTACATTAGGAGCAGCATACTAAGGCGTAAACTGTTCCAGAATGCCTACATCAAAGGCAGGTCAACCGACACTGCTTTACACGATGTACTGTTTTGGCTGGAGACAGCCCTTACGCACAAGAAATTTTTAAGGAAAATTTGATATGCTTAATTTTAGAACAAATTGAGGGCATAGCTAGTATGACTGTCGAAAAACATAGGACTTTCGGGAACTAAAAATCTATTGAGGTATAAATTGTTTACAAAGTTTTAAAGAATATTTACAAAGTAGAATTTTTGAAGAAAAATGTTGGATATTTTTCTTTTTTTTGAGTTTTACCGAAAATTTTGGTAAGGTTTTTTGTGTGGGAAATCAAAAATTGGGTTCGAAAATTAGTTAAAAGATCAGATTGAATTGTTCTTCTGAAATAATAATAAAATTAAAAAAAAAAACTTTTATTGAAAAAAAATAAGAAAAATATAGTGTTATGAAAAATATAAAAATATTTTTAATAAAAAAAAAAATTTTTTTAGGAAAAAAAAATTTTATATAAATTTAACAATTTATTTTTGAAAAATAAAAATAAAAAAATATTTTTTTCTATTACATTTTTTTTATTAAAAATATTTTTATTTATTAAAAAAATTTTTATTGAAAAAAATTTTATAAATTTAACAATTTATTTTTGAAAAATAAAAATAAAAAAATATTTTTTTCTATTACATTTTTTTTATTAAAAATATTTTTATTTTTCATAACATAATTTTTTTCTTTATTTTTTTTTTTCAATGAAAATATTTTATTTTAATTATTTATTTAAAAAATTAAAAACTGTTTTTGTTTTAATTCGGTCACTCTTGGATTATTTATCATTTTTAAAATCCACTGTAATTTCATACGTATGTATATAGGGCATTAGAAGTCTAAAACCAAATTGAGTATAAGAAAAAACTCTTTAAAACTTATTTTTTTATTTACATAATATTTAAAAAAAAATTTATTAAAATATTATGAAAATTATTACAATCTTAGTTGTGAAATTGTTACTAGATATTCAAAAGAGCACATTAAGAGCACCATGTATATGGGAACTTAAATAATTTCCTCCGCTTTATGAAAAAATTTTTTGAAATTATTCATATTTAATTATTCGTTTAAACCCAGCGATGACAATATCTAACAACAAAGCCTACCAAACACAATACAAGTCAATTATCTAAGTATTTTGCCAACAGCAATCAGTCGCATTGTTGAACCGCTGTACACACTTTGTACCAAACTATGTAATTAAATCACAATAAAAAAATAAAAACAAAAAATGCACAGCATAGTAATAATAAATAAGTAATAATACACACAAGTCTTAAGTCTTGAGGCGCAAATTAAAAAACTATTATTCTTTAACACTAGCTAGCTTAGCAGCTCATCAGCATTTAATTATAGACAGAAATGCTATTGTGCATACGTAATAACAAAATTATGTGAATTTTAAATATAATTTGGCTTAATGAATATACATATGTACATATACAATATATAACCACATTTATGTACATATATATGTATATATGTGTGACTCTTTGTGCTCAATTATTGTTTATTATATTTGCTGCCAGTCTCGGTTGAGCCGAAAGGTGTAAAGCCAGTGGTAGAAGCTTTGAAGCAGCCAAAAAAAATATTATTTTTTCCATTTTCTCCTTATAATTACATCAACCATACATAATTATTATTTAATCAATTTATTTGTTTGCATATATCAATGCATAATTATGCGTTTTATTTACACGCAGGCGTAGAGAGATTAAAATTTCGCTTTTCAGGCCATTGACAAGTAAATGAAGAAGATGAAGACGGGAATTAGTTTTTGGAAGTTGTATGTCAGACTTAATTCATTTATAATTGCTTTATTATGCTGGACAGTATGAACAAAAATTGTTGCTCAAGGGTTTTATTAAGCCATAACAAATTTTCTCAAAATTAGATGTTATTAAATAAATTTAAATTATGTAGATGACTTTCAGAAATTATTTTCTGCTTTCGCTAAAAATAAATATTTAAATTTTTATCTGAAACTGTAATATTAAAAAAAGGTCAAAGGCCTTAGCAATTATTTAGAAATACGAAATAAATGCATTTAAAAAAAATTGAAATTTAAAACAAAAATGGAAAAATATTTTTAAAAATTAAAAACAAAATGTAGAAAAAAAAAATTTAATTTAAAAAAATAGAATTTGAAAAATATTCAATTTATGAAAAAAATTGATAAAGGAAATATTTTAAAATTATAAAAAAATAGTTTTCATGATTTGAAAAAATACAAATTTTGTAATAAAATTTTGAAAAAATTAAATTTATTAAAACAATGTGTCAATTAAATTTTTTTCGTTTAATTTTCCGATAATTAATTTTAAAAAGGGTGTTTCAATTGAAAATATATATGAAATTCACCTGAAAAAAATTTTTTCGACCATAGGCCTTAGGAATTTATTTTTGAAATATGCTTTTAAATATCAGATATTATAGTAATATTATTCCGTTATGCATTTTCAAACTAATATATTTAAAAATAAGTGAAAAAGAAGATAAAAGTATTTTTAAAAATTAAAAGAATTTTTGAAAAAAATTCAAATTTTGAAAAAAAAAGTGTTGAGAAAACTAAATTTATAAAGAAAAAAATAAATTAAATTTTTAAAAATTAAAAAAATAAGAAATTTAGACAAAAATATTATTTTTGTAATTTGAAAAATTGATATTTTGAAAACGTTTTAAAAAAATTAAATTTACGGAAAAAATTATGAATAAAATTTTGGAATTTCGAAAAAAAATGTTAACTTAAGAAAAAATAAATAAAAATGTATTTTTAATATTAAAAAAAAATTTCTTAAAAAAAAAAAATAATTTTTATAATTTCAAAAGATACGAATTTTGAAAAAAATTTAATTATGAAAAAAAAAGATAAATTAAGCAATGATATATTACTTTTTTTTAATATTTATATATATTTTTTAATTAAAGAAAAAATTTAAAAGACTATTGATGTAGTATTTTTTAAACCAAACTTGAGTCAATACAAAAATTTATTTTTGAAAAAAAATCGAAATCTTTTTGTACGATATTGAAGTTCATGTTTATGATTACAAAATATTTTGAAATCATATCCACCCTTATATAATTTTTATGCCTTTACCTCACAAAAAAGATACCACTTACTCCAAATTTGTAAATCAAAACTAAATTTTCCTACAAATTATACTTCATGCAACACCCTTTACAAATGTATTTACCGCCAAATTACGCATTCATGCCTCATTAGCGCCCAGCAATTCAAATGTCAACAACAACTTGACCAGATGCACTTGCATAGCTATCGCTGCGGAAGCATAAAGCAAATTCGAATCTAAAAGCTCTCAAAACGCCTTCGAAATAGTGAAGAAATACGCGTGTGGTGCACAAACAGCAGCAGCAAAGAAAACCACGTGTAATTGCTGGCGACTACAAAGGCAACCGCCTAAGGCGGCAAACAGCAGACATAACACATAACATAAATAACTGTTTATGAAATACAGCAGAGTAAAAATTAAAGTCGAAGAAAGCCAAAGACAGCGTGGCGAAATAAACATGGAGCAAGTCTCTTAAAAGCCCAGGGCATCTGTTGCTTACACTTATAGCCTGTTGCAAGAGCGCTAAATGCAGTTTCGGCGTATTTTCATACCTGAACTGCAATTGCCAGTGAAGAAACAATGCTGCTGTGGCGCCGATCCGAAGCGATCTGCGCATTTATGGGCAATTCTCAGTGCCTTGCGGCGATTTGCTTTTGTAAATAACTGTAGCATTTCTGCACATTAAAATATTGCCTATGCTGCAAGGAAATTTAGATTTTTTATTATTTATCTGCAGGTATTTCAAAGGGAGCGTTTATCTTTTTTATAGGCTGAGGACAGCTATGAAACAGCAGGCCGCTAACTATAGTGAGAAGTATGTATGTATGTAAGTTTACAGTACGAGTTAATAAATTATAAGCAGAAGGATGTTATTTTCTAATATTAAAATTGTTTTCTCATCCACATTGCTTATTGTTTCTTATAGCAATCTGGTCAAGCTTCGTCAAAACAAATATGTATGCCTACCACCTTACAAGACTATTTGCATTGCATTCTCTTTACTTACATTCTTGCTCTGTCTTTGGCTTTTCTCTGTTGCTTGCAGTTCATAATTACACACCACTATTAATTACTATGGTTTTCTTATACTGAAGCAAGGGGAATTAAACGAAAAAAATTGAAGAAAAGAAGCTCTCTTTTCATTTTTTTCAAATCCCCCAACAATTGTTCTAATGAACGCTGCTTCAGTTAGCAATTGTATGCTGTTACTTAAGATGTTTTGTAAATTACTTTTTGAATTTCAATAAATACATGTATTTTATAGCAGCTCCTTGGCCTAGTTCTGCTGTCTTTTGTCTCATTTCATGACCTTTTCATTTCTTATCTTAATCTGAAAGCTTTTTCTGTGATAAAATGCATGCGGTACTTTCTGTGCTTTCTTTGTACAAATCTCAAATTAAAAATGAAATTTGTGTAAAAAGTGGAGTGAGCGAATGGAAAGAAAGAACTTCTCTCTTATGAAATATTTCTTAAAAACTTTCAGCTTCTCACTTTTTAACTATTTTTTAAGCAGTAATAGGCCGAACAAAAGGCTTTAAAGCTATTACGAGCGTAATTATTTTCGACAAAGCTTTTGAAATTCAGAGCTTTTATGGTGATAAAGCTTTTCATTATTAAATTTTTATTACTTCAACCTTCAGCTACCTACAAATGTAGCACGATAGCATGTTTAGTGTAAATAGAGTGCGCAAGTAGCTTTAAGCTTAATATTTATTCTTGAGCGTTTCAACAATATGATTCTCGAACAGATTATCTATGATTCTTGTATAAATTCAAAAATAGCTCAAAACTTCGACCAAATTGTGAAGAATGTTGAACTAAAGATGTAGTGAACGCTTTGAAGCGAGTAAAGAGAAAGAAACCATGTAAATCATATTTTTATCACCTTTGAAATATTACCCAAGAAGCTTTCACAAATTCGTCGGAATATGTAAATTTAAAGCTGCTACGAGTGCAGTTTTTTCGATTAAATTTTCTGGAATGAAAGCTTTTACAAATGCTGAGCTTTTAAAAGCCTGTAAGCCTTTTCTTGTTTTAGTTTAAACACAATAAGTTCAAATTAAGTACGACAGCGTATTTTCGAATATAAAAGCTTTTAAAAAATGCTGAGATTTTAATCTCTGAATATCCTTTTTTGTTTAAGTTTAAATACCTCCAAATTTTGCATGATTGCGTATTAAGTAGCGTAACCTAGCAACTTTGAGGCTCAGTAGCTTTAAGCTTAACCTTTGATTGCTTTGGTATTCCAATAAAACTCTCAAAAATATTGATTTTACCAATAGGCTTCCCGAGCAGATTGGGAGGTATTACTGAAGAAATACTGTAAGCCAAATCAGTGTCCAGAAATCATTCATATATTTCTAGTTATATGATCCTTGTAGCTTAAAGTTTAAAGCTCCATCCGACTAAATATAAAGTACAATTTAGTAAAGAAATTAAAAATAATTTTTAGATATCGAGAGTATGAAACACTAAAATTCTTAAATGGAAATTACTGACACTTTTTAGAGACCGAGCATATGAAACTGAAAGTGTTTAGACACTGAGTATACTCGTATAAAACCCGAAAAAGCGGAATAGAAACACTACGGCATTGATTTATTCTATTCCACAAACGAATGCTGCTATAGTTCTTTAGTTATATTTTCCTTGAAGCTTAAAGCTCGAAGCTCGATTCAGTTGATTTTGAATATAAAGATAATGTAATGTGAGAATTAACATAATTCATCTAACAAAGCAAATGGGAGTGATTTAGAGACATTTGTGCTCGATAAGCCGATATTAAAGGGTTTGGATTTACAGAGTGGAGAAACGAACGACCAACTCGCCAAAATGTAATAGATTGATATGAGTTGATGTGAGCAGATGAGAAGAAAATTCTGGATTTACATATGTAAGGAATAGTAGGAAGCAAATATTACAGAAAACGTTTTTAAAAGTCTTCCAGTTTGACTGAGCTTGGAAAATAGTTTTTCTGCTGCTGGTAACTACTTCTTCTTTTTTACAATTCCTATACGACTCATAACAAGAACATCTTTTTCTCTAATCTAAAATGATATTTCCATTCTTAATTACCACTCAAACAACTTCCGATTACATGTAGTAATCATAGTGTAATGCAAAAGTGTAGGTACAAAAAACTGTAGCCCGGATGTCTCCACATCGTGAACATTAAACAAAACCAATAATTCATAGTAACCAAACTCGTTTTTTAACTACGCAATACTTCAAGTTATTTTATGCTTCACATAAATTCCGAAAACTCAAAAATTTCAAACCATTTAAGTACCACCGATTATCCCCAACGTTTGCGCGACGCCACGAAGGTCATAAAAAAACTTATTCCCAAATTCGTGGTAATTGCAGTTTAAGCATAAAATTTAATTGCAAATCTCAAAAACCGAAGTCATAAAAACTAAGAACATTTTTATTACGCGCACATAGACAGCCGACAGCCGAGTGGTGACAGCGACCGCGAGATTATAAATGAAAATTGAAAATGCGTTTACTGGCAAAGTAAGCAAAAACAACAACAAAGGGAGCAAGCGTGATTGAAGCAACACAAAAGGTAGTTAGTAATAATAAAGTGGCATAAAAATTGCAGCCGACGAACTGTTGAAGTGATTTTTCGCCACCGAAATGCCACAAGCACGCAGACATGCATAAATTACTGAAAAGCAGTGTGATTTTTTTGAGGTTTTTGTCGAAATTACTAGTATAATACCATAGACAGTCAATGTATATTGTTGCTGTTTTTATGCTATATTTTGTATTTTTATACCCTGTATAAAGCTTGTTACGAAGTTTTTAAAACCAGAAGGAAACGTTGCGGACTCTAAATATGATTCAATATGATTAAAGCTGTCTGTAGTCACTTACTTTTTGAGATATTGAACTGAAACTTTGCACATATTTTTTATTCTCCAGCACGCTGATCATATGTTGGAATCGGCGGAATCCGATCAATATAAGATATAGCTGCCATACAATCTGAACAACTAAAATCAATCGCTTATATGGAAATGGTTTTTATTTCTGAAGATATCTTTACGAAATTTGGCACAGATTATTATGAACAACTCTGCTATATTATCTAGAGAAATTGTTCAGATCGGACAACTATAGCATATAGCTGGCATACAAACTGATTGCTCTAAATCTACTCTTTGTATGGAAAACTTTCTTTCGAAATTTGGCACGAATTATTTCCTCATACATCTCATTAACCTTGCAAGATTTTATTCATATCGGACTACTATAGCATATAGCTGCCATACAAAATGTCCGCTCAAAATCAAGTTCTTGTTTGGCAAACTTTTTTATTTAAGATGATATCTTGCCGAAATTTGGCACAGCTGATTGTCCATGATAACACTATAATCTCTGTTAATATTGTTTAGATCGGATCACTATATCATATAGCTGCCATAGAATCTGGTTGATTAAAATCAAGAGAAAGATATTTTTAAACCATTTAATGCTATAAGAAATACACCTATGAAGGGTATTATAACTGCGTTGCAGACGAAGTTAACATTTTTCGTGTTTTGGGTTCATTAAAGCGTCTATTCATACATGCAATTAGCGTAGAGTAGTGCATTTTTTCTTCACATACACTCGCTGCTTTGTCTGCAAGCATGCACAATTATGCCTGTAGTGGTGCACCACAAAATATTTAATTGCCAACATAATTTTTGTCAACGAAAAATCACGTTTGAAATGTAGCTAATAAAAATATGCATACATATAAACATAAATACAACCATACATAAATATAAACATACATCCAAACATATATACATCCATAAGCTATATTAAACAATATTCCAGCTGGGTGTGGATCACGTTTGCATGTGATATTTGTGCTTATGTGTCTCTATGCCCGCATGTCTGGCAGATGATACTAACCAGCCAGACAGCAAACTGGCTAGTCCACTATCCACAATCACGCTGTACGCTTTATAGCGGTGCATGCCGATAAATAACGTGCAAGTATTTAAGTAAGCAGACAAGTATGGTTATGGCTGTCTGTGTGTGTAGTGTTTATGTTTATCACAATTTTTGATTTGCTATGCTATCTTTTCCTGTCGAGCAATTTCGGTGATGAGTATTTGCATTTTTGTCTCGTTTTTTTTCTGGCGCTCAAGCAGCGTTGCGTGTTGTCGACGCTGATTTTAATATGCAGCGCAGCTTTAAGTAATTTTTAATAGCGAAACTTACTCTATTTTGACTTCGAATAGTTTTAATGGTAATTTATGGGATATTTTTGGAAATTAGATGGTTTAAAAAATTTTTGCAATAATTTTTGTTTAAAAAATTTCTGCTGACAGTGAATGAATTCACGATTACTTGCTGTAGAAATACATTCACACTGCGACGTATTTTTTCAGGAGATTGTTTCAGTTTTTTTAATTTCAGGGTTGTTTTTATATGTTCCGTGTTTCTGATCCCTTCTACATAAGAAAAGTAATAACCAGAGCGATAATTTCAGTTTGGGGAACAAGACAAAATCACGCAGAGCCTAATGTGGTGAATACGAGTTTCATACCCAAAGTAACCATCAACATCATTCAAGCCGACTCGCGTGAGATGTCGAGCTCTCTTGCCATCTTTGTAACATTTGCCTGACGATTTGCAAGCACCATATCGTTCACTTTTGAATATTTTTATTAGTTGAAGAGGTCGTATGGCCTCCAGAACGTGGCGTGTCTTCAAACATCTCTCTTTAAAGAATTTGCACCCTTAGTAAGTTTGTGTTATTGATAAACTGAAACACCGTAAGCCTTTTCTAAAATTCATAACGATTCCGCACACGAAATTTGGTTAAAAATATAAAAATTTCACATCTTCTGGGATGCTAAATGAGTCTCAGACCCCTCACCGTACAACACCTCCACACCACATCTTACATTCCACATCACACACAAGCACATGAGGACGCCCTATTGGACACCATACCAAATGGAAATAATGGGACCGACGAACCAGCTCGTTTCCTTTTGTTTTTCATAAGAATACCAATACGGACGAATCAGCACGCCTTCATCCGGGTTACTTTTTTAGATTTTCGCAACCTATATTTTTCTTCGCATGTTGGCATGTTTTTTATATGGTCGTTCGACCCTGTTGTGATCTTGAAACTAAAAACAATTACACCAATTTGCAAAAATTTTCCTATTCAGAAAGACTTTTCCAGCCGCCTATTAGAAGCTAAAATAATTTTTTTGGAGCTTTTAAACCTAGTAAATATAGATAACACTAGGAACAATGGAACTTTCTTCTCTGACGAATTTTCGATTATGCTCCGATCGTCAGGCTGTAGAGTTTGAAAGTGAACTTGGTCTTAATTTTCAGTTAAAAACAGCAAACAAAGAAAATGTATATTTGGAGTAAGAGATCGGATCAACAAAGCGCTTAGCGATTCTGGAAATATTTAGACACGAGATGGGATCAACAAAACACTCTTAGATATTCTGGAAATATTTAGAGTAAGTCAAGAGATCAGATCAACAAAGCGCTTAAAGATTCTGGAAATATTTGGAGTAAGACATGAAATCTGATCAATAAAGTAATCTTAGAGATTTTGCGAATATTTCGAGTAAGACAAGGGATCGGATCAACAAAGCGCTTAGAGATTCTGTGAATATTTGGAGTAAAGCAAGAAATTGGATCAACAAAAGGCCCTTAGATATTTTGGGAATAATCGGCAATAGATCGGATCAACAAAGTACTCTTAGAAATTCTGGAAATATTTGGAGTAGGGCAAGAAATGGGATCAATAAAACACTCTTATAGATTCTGGGAATATCTGGAGAAAGACAAGAATCGGATCAACAAAGCACTCTTTCTAGATTTCGTCATAAGCTTCTTCAAATGGTCAATATTTCAGAGTGAAATCTTGTTACACTAACTCCGCTACGCCGAATGCTCTGCAATAAGCGGAATATATATTAATTATTTAAACTTAAAGTTAACACTGCCGCTTTCAGTTTCCTATTTTCGAAAACCATTATTATGTTTATTAATTTCTTTTCTGTTGTAATCTCGCTTTTTTACTTTCCTTTCAGTTTTCTTTTATTATCTATGAACATTTTTATTAGGCGAAAATTTATTGATAAATTAGTGCACAAATATGTACAAAGCTTTTTATAGAAATTTCAACAAGCCCATAAATTTCAGTAGTTAAATGAGTTTTGCTTTCAAATTGACTATTTTGTATAATATGTATTGCATTAGTTCGAAAAAATATGGAAATTTTATACCTCAATAAATTTGAATATTTTTTTGGTTTTTAGTTAGGGAGACAAAATACACACGATATACGAGTATGTACATAGCAAAGCTGGGGAGAAATAAGTGAGGGGAATGCATACAAAAATAAAACAAATATGTGCCTTTGGTTTTAACTCGATTTATATAATAATAACATTTCCCTAGAAAAACGTTTCAGGTCTTTGAAATTAAATACAATTTTAGACTGAAAATATTTAATATTTTCGAATCTTTTTTTTTTTTAATGTTATTTTGGGTATACTCGCATTGTTTTAAAGATATTAAAAAAACTTGTGAAATGTAATACTTTGGTTTGCAATGGGTTTTTAATCTAGTTGTTTCAAGTAATAGCATCTTTTATTTAAAAGTATATGGTTGAAGCTTTTTTAGAACTAGTTGTAATATGTATTTGATATTAATTATAATTTTCGGCAGAAAATTTTTGAATTTTTTATTGGAATTTTTTCGAGTTTTCAGATTTTTTTAGAGTTTGTTTGTTGTCTTTTAGTATTATAACAATATATTTTTAGTTTTAGCTATCAACTGTATTTTAAGTAATCATATCTTGTAAATAAAATTCTATTTTTTTTTTGAATTTAGTTAATTAAAATTATAATAGAGGGAATTTTTTTTTAATTTTTACGTTTTTGGATTGCTATAATATAATGTATTTTTATTCTTGAATAATAATGTAAATAAAAAAAAAATCTTTGAAAGATTTTTTGAATTTTTTTTTGAGTTGTTACCATTTTTGGTTTGTTTGAAAAATATACTTTTTCTAGTTTCTTAAAAACAGGTCATATTTTTGATATACTATATATAGTTCATATTTGTGATAAATAGAATTGTGTTTTTAACTAAACACATATTTTTTCACTTTACCCGATCCTGTAAGGAGTTATCAAATGGCAGAGTTTAAAATATTTTTTTCCCAGACTTTTCAGAATTTTTTAGTTAATAGTGTAAAAAAATTGTTGGAAAAAGGCTGTTTTTTTACCAGAGGAAATCCATGTAACCCTTTAGTTCCTGCTAAATTTCCACCAAAACGAATAACATTTTGTCTCTGCTTGAGTAAAAGTGGTGTGTGTCTTCGCTATAACTGAGTGACATAAACTGTCATTCATATTGAAGCAACTAGTTGTTGAAGTATTATTAAATTACTTTTACTATTTTTGTACTCTGATTAGAATATAATAAGTTAACCTGAAAGTTGGTGTCACACAGAGGGAAACTTCGACCAGAACTGACGGTTCAAAATCAAGATTTTGTACGAAAAACTTTTTCATTTCATAAAATATGGCCACGAAACCCTACACACATCATATGTTTGTGCAAGGCAACGCTATAATCGCCAAAAATATTTTCTATATCGGACAATTGTAGAATATAAAGCTGCCGTATAAACTGACCCATCCAAGCCAAATCTTTGTATGGAAAGGTTTTATATTTGACAGGATATCTTTATGGAAATTGGCATAACTTATTATTCAAAGTATCGTTCCTAGCTAATATCGAACAAGCATATTATTCCGAGGTTGGACAAACATTTTCACGCGATGTTTCTGTGAGTGGTGCATACCGAAAAGTGCTCACTGACAAAATCGTGGAAGGGTACTATAGCTTTGTTGTAGCTGAAGGAGGCAATCTTTCTATTTGTAGATATAAAGTACATACAGGTTTTATGGAAGAAACTCCTCAAGAGACTCAAACGAAGGGTCAATTGGGTCCGGCAAGACATCGCAGCCTATAGGAAGTTGCACCTTGCTTGAAAAGGCCGATGAAAGGCAGGCATTTTGAGGCGACAGACAGCATCCAAGCAGCATGCACCTCGGCTCTCAAGGCTATTCCATAGAATGCCTTCCGTGACGCCTTCAATGTTCGAAAATCGCGTTGGCAGTGCTGCATCGACGCAGAAGGAGCCAATTTCAAAAGTTTTTTAAGAATTGTAACGATTGGTTCAATAAATTTTTTTAAATAGACTCAGTCCTATTACTTTCCGGATAAACCCTGTATCTTATTTTGCATTTTAGGTGACCTATGATAGGTGATTTTCGAAACCCACTACTTTTAAATTCAATTTCATTTTTCACCCATCAACTGCACCCAAACGCTACTCTCATTTAAATTAGCTGCCTATCGGTCCAAATAAATATTATATTTAATTTGCCGTCCACATTTGTTTTTATATCAGCATTTTTTTCTTTTCTTTTTTCATTTCACTTTTTGTTTTTGTTACATTTTCGTTTTGCGCTCCACAAAAGTGTTGCTTTTCTTAATGTTGTGTAAATTTACACCCATCGAAACAACAACAATAACAATGGGAATATTGTAACTTGCCGACCGCAATGTATACCGTAATGAACTTGGGTGGTTGCCACAGTCGGGCACTTCAACTGAAATTAGCAATTAAATTACTTTTCCACTTTTCTTCTTTGCCGCCACTTTCCACTACCCTTTTTCTTTAAGTATGTACTTGGCTGCTTCTTACTTACTTTTTAATTTCAATTTCATTATTTTTTTTTCTCCTCTTCTCATTTAATTTTCTTAGTGTTGTCTGCGCATATTGTTGCCGCGTGCCTTATTCATTGACACTTCCGGTTTTTTGTTTTTGTTTTACCGCAAACTCACCTTTGCTGTGGTTATTCTATGTGTGTATGTGTGTTTGCGTGTAACACGTAGCGTCTACAACCCTATTACCTGGCCTTTATCTTGTTCTTCCTGTTTCGCTGTCAGGTGTTAATACTTTACAATATTAAAGAGTTTCTGCTGTCTTTTTGTAGCCAATATCGTTTGGCTTCTTTCGCTTTTTTTTTTTTGTATGCTTTGCGCTCCTTTTGCGCTTCCTTTTGTGTAAGAGAGCTGCTCTTCAATGGGTTTATTTACATTTTCCTTGCTTTGTAACTACATTTCCCAGGTCGTTTAATGATTTTAATTAGTCTAGTATAACTTTGTAAAAGCTGCTATGGTAAATTATACAAAGCAGCTGCTTAATTACTAAGTGCGGCAAGCGGCGAAAATTGTTTACAGCTATTTTTTCCAATTATCTCCTTTTTGCAATTTGAGATGAGTTCAAAGAGAGCTTTCTTGAAGTTTGTATAATGTTTCAGGTGTTGTTGAAATAATTTGCAAAAAAAAAATCAATAAATGAGGCTAAAAGTTTTAAGGGTTACAAGGCATATATTGTTTCAGTCGGTCTTTATGTTGTTGTAGTGAAAGAGACGTTTAATGAATTCAAATTTCGTAGAATGCTGCTGAGCTCGAGGTCAGTTTCCTTATCCTTTCAGTATACGCGGATCTGAATCTTGTGAAAATAGATAATCACTTGCATGGCGGTTCTTGGCCTAATGACAAGTCGCAACCTATTGGCATCACATACGCCCTGAATGGCCATTAGAAACAACGCTTCATGCAGAAAGTACAAGGAAGTAGACATGAGAGAGACGCTAATACACCTTCTGTTTTCCTATCTAGCCTTATCTGAATCTCGTGTGAGATATCTAAGAGCGTCGCAGTTCAAGGGACAAGATAAAATATCAAAATTGGATATCAAATATCTTTTAAACTTCGCATAAAGCGTTGGGGATTCCTTTTTTTTATCAGAATTCGCACGCGAAAGCATGTCCAAAGAAACCTATTTACGGTACTCTTTTTGAAAAAAATTTGGGACAAGTCGAACATGAACGTGTTTGATACCCAAAGTATCTACCAAAAATCATTCGAACAAACTCGCGAGAGATTTATCTCTTGTCTGACGATTTTCAAGCACCATAACCTTCACTTTTTTCATATTTTCATCAGCTGAAGAGCCCGAAGGTCGAACGAAGAACGAGGTAAGTCTCTCCAACCGTGTTTATAGGCTTTGTACTACTATAGGCTTGTGGTTTTGATAAAACTGAATCACCGTAAGTCTCTTTCAGCATTCGTAATGATTCCTCACTCAAAATTTGGTTAGGAGTACAGAATTTGAGACAAATCATTTCTTCAATATTTTTATCCATTACAAAAATCTGAGGTGTGCCGACTTAAGTAGCTGTTGTAAACAAACTGGTTTGACAGATCAAGTATTTGGCATATTAATTAAGGACGGTCCTACCAACTTAGCAAAATCCAAAATACATATATAAAATATATATCTAATTATACACCTATAGTAAGTTCTTTTGATCAACATCATAAGCTCATTAAAAGTCGATATTGTAGGTGTGTGTCTTAGATGATCTTAAATTGCTACAATTGATCACAAACGGTATGTGTCTTGGGTAAATTTCTTAGTCATTTGAATCAAGGAAATGACAGTTGGATTATGATTACTTCTAAAACGAGGACAGTCGGAGCATTTAAAGTAGAAGAGTATAACATATGTAAATATGGACTTTTATTTGATAAACAACATATATTTCTACAACCAATGTTACTGAAAAATTATGAAAAATATATTTCTAGCCCAAAATATAACTTTAAGTTCAAAAAGTAAGAAGTGAAGAGTATTAACTTAAATTTGCTTCCAATAGTATTCATATTTTTTACCTTGCATGTTGCGGCCCAACGAAGCCTGTGTCATGCGCCGAGCTGGCAGTGATTTGAGCATCTGTAATTGCACCAGACTCCATGCCAAGTGGTTGATGACATGTAGCTGCAAGAAAAAAATTATAATTACAAAATTAATTAATTAATTTTTAGTTAAACATGATTATCGGGTGTGGAACTAAGCAAAAAGTGTGCTGAGAATAAAAAAAAATATTTTTGTTTGTTTTTTTTTTTTTCATTTTATTTTTTCTTTCAGAAGCCAGTTTTCCTTTAGTTCCCAATAAAATTTTTTTTCCAAGAAAAAATAAATTAAATTTCAAAACAGAAAAACAGAAACATTTACAAACAAAACAATGTACTGAAACCACAAAGCTTGACAGCACTTTACTCTATTTGTCCGTATTTTTGAAAGCTCATTAGTAGCTGTCACTTACAAAAAAGCTATGTAATTATTAATAAATAAGCAAACAAATACACCAAGTGCTTGTACCAAAAAAACAAAGATGTGTTAGTCAAAAAAAATTAAAAAGTACACACAGAGGAATACAAAAAAATTACAACAAACAAAAACGCATTTGTGTCACTTCAATCATAAAAAAGCGCACAGTCTGTCAAATGCATACATCAAAACAACTGAAGCGCGCTAAACAGTGTTGCACAGACGCGCCAAGATGGGAGTTGCACGAAATTTATCAGTGGCGCATAAAGAAGACGGTACAGTGAAGTTAATTTTTCCGCTCTTTCGATATTGTGGGGGCAGACAATGCAACCGCATAGTTCAATTGAAGGCAGCTGGTCGCATTGATGAGACCAAACTGGTGGGAGGTGGCATGTTGGAGCGCACTCCGCGTCTGCCACTGTTTAACGGCGGCGTTTGCGTGATTTTTTCGCATGACTCCGCGGCAAAAGGAAATAAAATGATGGTAAATATAAAGAAGTGGCAACTAAGAGTCTGCCACAGGCTACAAGACAGGGAAGGTCGTCGGTAGACAAAAAAGCAGGGAAGCTAAAGGCTTCGCTTGTGGTATTTTGGCGCTTAATTAATACCCTGAACAGCGTATATTAAGTTTGCCACGAAGTTTGTAACAACCAAAAGGGAACGTCGGAGACCTTCTAAAAGTATACATACGAGTATGTATGTATGTATATGGCATATAAATGATCAGCATGACACGCTGAATCGATTTAGTCAAGTAGTCTGTTGAGATATTGCTCTGATATCCTGCTTAAGTCTTGCTCTCACCAAGCACCTGCTTACTTGTCGGAACCGCTGATATCTGAGAACCATAACATATAGCTGTCATATGAACTATGCGTTAAAACTCAAGTCCTTGTATAGAAAACTTTTTTGTTTGACAAGATATCTTCACAAAATTTTGTGTAGTTTAATATCAAAGATATCTTTAGCATCTCCAAAGATATCGTTAAAATCAGACTGTTATAACATACAGCTCCCATACAAGTTGCACGATCGGAATTAAGTCCTTGTATGGAAAACTTTCTTATTTGACAAGATATCTTCACAAAATTTTGTTGAGATCACTATTTAAGTTATTTCTACCAACTCCGAAAAAATGGTTAAGTTTGGAGTACTATAGCATATAGCTGCCATATAAGTTGCACAATCGGAATCATGCCCTTGTATGGAAAACTTTTTTGTTTGACAAGTTATCTTACAAAATTTGGAACACATTATTAACTAAAGCATCTGTAATAAAATTTGAAGAAATTGTTGAAATCGGTTTACTATAGCATACAGCTGCCATACAAGTTGCACAATCGGAATCAAGTTCATGTATAGAAAATTTTTTTAGTTCGAAAGATATCTACACAAAATTTGGTACAGATTATTAACTAAAGCAACTGCAACCAACTCCGATGAAATGGTTTAGATCGAACTACTATAGCATGTAGCTACCATATAAACTGACCGATCAAAATCCGAGTAAAAATCTTTTAATACCCTTTTATGCTGTTTAAAAAGCTACTGTGAAGTGTATTACAGCTCCGATGCAATCGAAATTAACATTTTTCTTGTTTTTTTCGGGTGGGAGTGCAGCCAGTTGCACGCTTGTGAGGAAGTGCTGCATGTTGCAAACAGGAAAGCATTTTATAGTAGACCCTCTGACTGCAGGGTTAATGTCAGCGTTACGGGAATACAAAACCCCAGATAAGCTATAAAATATACAAGTAGTATGTGGCACATATAAGGTCGACATATTACTTTTCGTATTTTTCGCCGACAGCCACTTCTCGCCCTTGTTGCTGCCAATTTACGGCAAAGTTTCAATTATTTATTTCATGCGCTTAAATACACGGCATCTTTTTTTTTTCGCAGCTCTTCACTTGTGTAGGTGCAGATTTTTTATAATTAACGCGCTTGCATTTTTGGCCCATCTTGCCAGTTGCAACATGGCGTTGCACTCACTTGCTTACTTATAAAGAAATAAAATGAAAAAAATATCTTTATGTGTGCTCCGTTTTTGTTCATGTCATTGCATTTCCCTTTTTTCGTTTTTGTGCTCTTTACACAACTTTGGTGCATGTAAATGAGCGCTCTGCTTTGCACGCGACAGACATTCCCATGCATCTCTATTTTCTTGCAATGCATGTCTGCTGCATCTTCGTGTGACCAACTTAGCGCTGCAAGCAAGGCGCTGGTGTCGTTCGCTATTTTAGTTTTTCCTTGTACTTGCTTCGTATCTTTGTTTGTTCGCTTGTCGTTCATTATTTCTACATCGTTTTTTTTTTGTTTTTGGGGCTTTAATAAATTTTCGTGTCAAATTTTTAATGAGTTGTGCTTTCACATTTGTCACCCACTTCCCCAAAAAGCGGTGCTTTGCCATGCAATTTTTCAATTAATGAACGGCAACTGCTGAGCGTCGGCGATGCTATAATATTATTAAGGGCTGTTTGATGCATGTGCTCAAGGAAGGATTGTTTTTTTGTATAATTAAGTACTTGAGTTGGAGGGAAAAATTACTCAAAATATGAAATTTTATTATTTTTAAGCATTCAGGTGCTCATAAATCTGGGCTGTCGCAGTCGTTATAAGAGTTTGAGAATATTTGTAATGTGCAGAGCTAAGACATAATATTTAATATGAAACAGTAGTACGCTTTACTAGGTATAATATATATAAACAACAGAAAAATTTAACTTTATTTATTAGAAAAATTGGATTTATCGATATCACAGAAATATTAATATTAAAGTCCAGATTTCTATTAGAAATTGCATAAATATGTTTATGTCATGTTTTAAAAACTAAGCGCAAATATTGATATGATTTTCGGTTATTATCGATAACGTTGTTACAAAACTAATTTTGTAAAATTATCGATATCATGTTTATACATATAATAACTTTTAACTTTTGAGCGTTACCGGTACGATGTTGGACAAATGAGGATAATAAATTATTTATAACATGTTTCAAAATTAGCCAAAATATTGATATATTTTTCGATTATTATCGATATCTCTTTCGATTATTATCGATAACATTGTTACAAAATTAAGTTTAAAAATTATCGATTATCATGTTTATACGTACATACATATATTATGCACAATAATCGATATTCATTTCATGTGTTATCGATAACATTTTTTTAAAATTAAGCCCACAAATTATCGATAACTTTTTAGCATTACCAATACGATGTTGGACAAATTAGGATAATAAATGATTGATAGCATATTTCAAGAATTAGCAAAAATATCGATATTTTTTCGATTATTATCGATAACATTTTCACAAAATTAAGCTTTAAATTTATCGATATCATGTTTATATATTATGCACAAACATCGATATTCATTTCATTGGTTATCTATAATATTTTTCAGAATTAAGCCAACAAATTAACGATAACTTGTTTGCGAAATTGAGCAATAATATCCAGGTTCGAAATAGTATTAGCAGTTTCATAATTATCTGTAAAATAACTAAACTTTTTTGAAGATTGAATTGTGCCACGATGTATGTTTCTGTTTGTAATGAAAACTTAATGCTGAAGAGTAATTTGTGGCACATTGTTGAAAATTATCGATATTTTGTTATCGATATTCCTTTAACTGTCGATACTTCTGGTTACGATTTACTGTTCACTATCGATATTTTTGATGATTGTTCATTTTACTAATTGCAAAATTTTATAGGCGTTATCGTTTGAAAAGTTTACAGCTTCCTGAGGGATTTGGTCTGCTGTGGTTTCTTTCCAATTCTCCTACTCGTCATTATCTGTTATTGCACGACAGTTTCTCCTTATGACCTTCCTTTCGAAAGTTTTAAGTTTGTTCTTTTCGAGTAGCGTCCATGATCCTGCTCCATAGCACAATTCTGAATGACGATTTCATATAGGACCTGTTGACACTGCTTATTGAGTGGGTTTCATTTCAATAATTTCATTAGCGACGCGGTTGAGTTATAAACGGTTTGTAAGCTATCTTCGATACTAAGGTTATTGAGTTTTCGTTTTGAAGCACAAGTAAGTAAAGGCTTTCACAATTTTAAACACGTATTAGTCAATTTCCATTCTTGCTGCTAGCTTGTTTTTCGATGATGAATGTTTTATCTTCATTGATTTTGAGAGCAATTTGACCAGCTGCCACTTCAACCCGCATTTTGGTGCGAAAATATTGTATGCCTATTTACTAGACCTTATATACTATATTTAGAACTATGCCCTCGGCTGATCTTTTCATCTATATTACCTGCAATATATTCTCTCATATATCTAACTGGGTTCAGACGCTCCCTGCGCTGTGCATAAGATTTAAGAACAACTCCAACGGCAGCTCTTGAACTGGTACTAAACCTGCCACCTATAGACATCTTCGCTGAAAACCGCACAGCAAATTGGCGGAACCACTACTGGCTGCAAGAGAATTTATGTACATATAGAACCTTCGGACATTGCTCGTTGGGTAATGGCGGTTGGGCAAACACCGACTACATGATCCCACTTTCCAACTGGGAAAGAAGATTCAAAGTAAACATAGAGGAAGATGTCTGGCGTGAAGGTATGTTAGCTACATGTAAAACTCAAAACATCTTCTTCTTTATTTGCCAATTCGTATTCGAATATAGTGATCATATAACATTTAATAATATGTACAATATTAATAAGCTAAACATCTACATCATATAAATGGCTCGAAAATGAACGATGTAGTTGGTAAGGGAATATACTGTCCAGAGTTAGACATAATATAGTATAATAATAGTATATTTTAAGCTGAGGTCTTTGCTACTGCGAAAGCCGCTCAGCAAGCCCCTAATGTATCTGCAGGAAATTCCAAAGTCAATATCGACGTAGACAGCCAAGAAGCGATCAAGAGAGCAAACTCCTTTCGCATATCAATCAGAGGTGTCTTGCGAAGCAGATCAAGAGTGGAAAATGTTGCCAGAAGCAAGCAACTTCACTTCTACTGTGTGCCATGTCACAAAGCAATCGAGGCCAATGAAATAGTGCACGAGATTGCCAAGAATGGTGCGCGGCTAACACCTGAAAAAGTGATCAAAACATTGGGAAACCTATGCATTGGCTATACGACGATCTCGACAGAAGCATGGTAAAGAATTTCAAAACTCGATGAAACGAGCTAACTGGGTGCAAAACTGCAGAAGTCATGTGAAAAACGATAGATCGGAAGGGTGACTACTCCTCAAGGACTTAGCAACTGAGCTCCAACTGGCATCGCAAAGGACTAAGACTGGTATGTGCTTATTGGCCTACCAGATTCACCTAACCTAAACTATATCAAAATAGTCCGTATTAAATATACATTTTACTGGCAGCGATATCATGTCAAATTTATGACGATATCAAATTATTAAAAATTAATTGTGACAAAAATAAAATTCTTCAATAAGAAATTATACTCTCACGACTATAACACTAAACTCCCACAAATTATGTGCCCCTAAATTAAGTATTTAACCAGCTTTTAACTCAGCTCAACTCAATAAAAGTCATTGGCAATTTATTGTTAATTTTCTCGCATAACTTGTTGTTGTCGCCACATCTAGACGCACGCCGCTTGCTGCCATATCACATTGTGACAAATAACAAATTATTCATGGGTATACTGGAACACGCGCCGGCAAGCACATGTTAATACGAGTACAGGTAAGTGAAGACATATACTTAAGCATGCGTGTGCCTGTGTGTGTATATGTACATACATATATGTATAAATATAAAGCACGTTGCCAATGAAGACCACGCCGTGGATGCCTAGACAAGCAATGTAACACAAATTTTCCGAATGAATGCATCACTGCCACTGTTGGCGATTTCTGCTGTCGCTATCAGTATTTTTGCTGTTGTTATTGTTGTTAAGAATGCACGGCGCTACACGCTACACACACAATGCCACATATGCGCTGTGGCACTGACGGCTGCCACTTCAAATTCAAATGCCACATATCAGTGGGAATATTATTCAAGCATATGTGAGAATGGCAAGGCAAAAAGTGCTTTAAACAACAACAAGCAACAAGGCAGTTATGTTACAACAACAACAACAACATTTTTACAGACCAGTACGCAAGCATGTATGCAAATTATTTGCGTGCGTGTGCTTTATGCTTGTTATGTTGCAAGTTGCAAAGTTTGCATACTTTAAACTTGCCACCGCCACCGTCAAAAGCTTGTGGGAAGTTGTGGCAGCCACATACTACAAACGCTTACATGTGCGTTGAGTGAGCAGTTGTTGGCGCACAGTAAAAGAATTGTTCGATGTCAGTTGAAAATTTATTTATAAACCACAGAATGACTTGCGTTGCATTGCGGCTTTTTGCGGAGTCCGCCTGCTGCCTCTTGCCGCACCGGCATGCGCTTGCCGCAAATGCATTTTTATGCTTACTGTTGTTGCAATTGCGTTCTAAATGAATGCACCGCTGAGTGACGGCACAAAAAACAATAGCAACAACAACACCTTAATATAACAACAACAATAACAAAATAAATTAACAACAAAAGCAACGAAGTAATATAAAAAATGACGGCGTTCACTTTGCGCCGACTTGATTCCGATGCGTCGGAATTGAATTGATACTGAGTTGCGGTCGGCCAAAACAACAATAACTACTTGCACACATCTGCAACAACAAAGCTGAAGTAAATCACGCACTTAAGCAACGCCTTGGTAGTTATGCGTTTATGCAACAAATCGTTGCAAATCAACAATAAGAATAGAAGGTAATAAATTTGCGAAAACTTCCCGAACCACATTCACGACCGCAGTCGCGGACTTTGGCGCGCCTAACGCCGACAAGCAAGTAGCCAGCAGTCGCACCAGCGCCCACTTTTCTTTTCTTCTTTGCCAAGAATCAAGCAGTAGCGACATTCAAGTATCGTGCCTTCCCAGGCGACAGCCAGACAGATGGAGAGACAGACAGAGCGACTGACAACTCCCCCAGGGAGTAACTAACCAACCCAAATCAGTGGAATCCCGACGCAGCGCCTTTGTTTGCGCGCACAATAAAATGAAAATGAAATTGATCGAAAATGAAATGCAAAAAACAAAACAAAAAAGTAAAACAATCAGTGATTTGGAATGCCACATGCACGCAGCATACACACACACCGGCATACTAGCCTCACCACCCGTTTTCCGCACGCATCACAATGCGCCTGCGCAACCGCTAACGACGATCACATGCGTCAAACCACTGCAGGCGCAGATGATGAAGTGATTTTACAGCGTAAATAGACAAAATGATGGATGATTTTTCGTTGCTAGCCGCTCCTCTCCCCTCCCCAGCTTGTTTTAGTTGCGCTGCAAGTTAAGCGTAAATAAAATAAATGCTTGCTTAGTTGCATTGGCTTTGGTGACTACTGCACCACCATTGTCTATGCGTTGGAGACGACTCCCTTTTATAGCATAAATTGTTATAAATGACAGTTATGTTGAGAAATAAGTCATTTGAGTTGTGCAAATGCGGCGACGAATCTAATTAAATACTCGTACATTACATTGTGATGTCGGAAAAAAACGCATGGTAGAAAGACAACTCGTCAGGGCGCGCCTGATTTATGATCAATTTCAGTTGTTTTACATTATAGTATATTATTTTTTGTGCAAAAATAGCAAACGTGCTTGGGAGAAGTAAAATTTATTGGGCATTTTGCCGGTGGATGTAATTTTCTATTATTTTCTTGTAATAAGGAAGCGATCGTTTGAAGCATAGAACTTTTGTTTAGTATTTTCTTTCAACTTCCAGTCTTTGTTTTATTTATTATCGCAGTTAAATTTAATTAAAAGTGTATACTAAGCAGTATATTGTTTAACTAATATATAAAAATTGCGACAGTAATCATCTTCTGCTTTTTGGGCTGAACACATTGATCTGAAATAATCATAGTAGTGATCTACAGATGAAGCATTAATCCTCAAGCAGATCGAATGGATGAAAATCAGAATATATTTAGCAAGTGAACAAAACATTACTTCTTCAATCACGACGGCAAAAATACCACCCAAAACAATCTAAATTTTTAAGGTACTCTCAGCTTATGTTGGATTTCTAAAGTATTTTACAACTGCAGATAGGTTAGATTAATCAAGAAGGCCAATATGTCACGCATAGACCAGTTTTGGTCCTTTCGATGTCAGATGAAGTTTAGTTCCTGTGTCCAAGAGGAATAGTCATCCTTTAGTATGATCTGGGCTTGATGCAAGTTTTAACAGACTCTACAGACTCACTATCGTTACCTCCTATCATACCATGGCGACCCTAGATGTTTATACATTGCGTAGCCTTGCCACTTGTCCCACGTGCACAAGAGATGCTTCATGGTTTCCCTGGTGCCCTGCTCTGCACATTTTCTGCAGTCTTCTCAATTTGCTAACTTCATTCTGTGGGCATTTGTCGCCACCAGACAGTGACCACTTATTATTTTCATTATGTTTATCGAATGCCAATTGGATTTTCGTGTACTTCCGATCTACCGTTTTGCACATGACTTTTGCAGTTTTGCACACAGCTATCTTGTTTCATCGGATAGGAAGTGAGGAAACAGTTCTACACTTCCTCTGTGAGTGCACAGCTTTAACACCACCCCGACATAGAATCCTTGGAATCCAACAGGTGCTACGCCATGAATATCAAACTCAAAAAGCCTAAAAGAGGTAAAAAGTTTCACTTTGGGGCACCATATGGTTCAAACGCAACGATGAAACGAGGTAGCAAGATGATAACAGTTTTACGGTAGTGAATCGAAATGGCACTTAGCGCAAATTGAGCCCGAAGTGTGTAGGAATCTGAAGAAATTAGTGTGAAAGATATTTAACCTTTAGGAACATCTCTTTTTTAAATATTAGATATAACTACAAACCACAAATAAAAGCTAATACACATCTATAACAATTTTTATACTCTCGCAACAAAGTTGCTAAAGAGAGTATTATAGTTTTGTTCACATAACGGTTGTTTGTAAGTCCTAAAACTAAAAGAGTCAGATATAGGGTTATGTATACCAAAGTGATCAGGGTGACGAGTAGATTTGAAATCCGGATGTCTGTCTGTCCGTCCGTCCGTCCGTCTGTCCGTGCAAGCTGTAACTTGAGTAAAAATTGAGATATCATGATGAAACTTGGTACACGTATTTCTTGGCTCCATAAGAAGGTTAAGTTCGAAGATGGGCAAAATCGGCCCACTGCCACGCCCACAAAATGGCGGAAACCGAAATCCTATAAAGTGTCATAACTAAGCCATAAATAAAGATATTAAAGTGAAATTTGGCACAAAGGATCGTATTAGGGAGGAGCATATTTGGACGTAATTTTTTTGGAAAAGTGGGCGTGGCCCCGCCCCCTATTAAGTTTTTTGTACATATCTCGGAAACTACTATAGCTATGTCAACCAAACTCTATAGAGTCGTTTTCTTCAGACATTTCCACATACAGTTCAAAAATTGAAGAAATCGGATAATAACCACGCCCACCTCCCATACAAAGGTTATGTTAAAAATCACTAAAAGTGCGTTAACCGACTAACAAAAAACGTCAGAAACACAAAATTTTACGGAAGAAATGGCAGAAGGAAGCTGCACCCAGGATTTTTTTAAAAATTGAAAATGGGTGAAATCGGTTCACAACCACGCCTTCTTCCAATATAACGCTATTTTGAATTCCATCTGATGCCTTCTCTGTATAATACAATATATGTATACATTAGGAACCAATGAAATATGTAAATGACGGATAATGAAATCTCGATTATCACTTTATCATGCGAGAGTATAAAATGTTCGCTGACACCCGAACTTAGCCCTTCCTTACTTGTTATTGCTGTGTTTTTATATAAAACTGGTGAGCTGTGGTGATCTATTACTAGATCATCTGAGTTTAGGAGAATAATATCGCAAGATTTGTCCAATATACATACATAAGTACATACTGAGCACTTATGATGTATACAAGTCTGCTGAGGATTTACTAACAAGTTCAGAATGATTCTTATACTGCTTCACATAGTTTCAAGCAACTTTGAAGTAGCCAGTATACCGAATATCTACTTTCATGCTTTTCAGAATCTGAAAGAACTTCAGAAAGATAATCTAAAGATGGATAATCCTGAATATCTTGAGAAACAGTTTTTCATACAAAATTTGTAACCCTAAAACTTACAAACTTACTCATTGAATAAGTTCAGAACATGTGTCATAAATAGTTTGCAAATACGCTTAAAAAAATCGCAGATTATTAAAAAAAAAATATTAAAAAAAAATAAATTTCCAATCAAAAACAACACCACCACTTTTACTATACACTTCACGTGTCTGCAAACAAATCAACCGCAATTTCAACACTTCTCAATAATCAACAATCGAAATATTTATTAAATAAATAATGTAAAAAAAATTATCAACATACATATTTACTTTACGCCCTCATGCCTATTTACAAAGACAACAATATGTAAATAGTAAATAATTTTCCTTTTGTTTACACGAAATTGCAAATTGACCATAACCGAGATTTTATTAAACAAAACGACATGAAAACTCGACTGGACAGCGCTTAAATGATGTGTGAATGACAGAAAACAATTAAGTAAGCCAGAAATAATAATAAAGAAAGAGAAAATTACCAAACGAAGAATGGCATACGAAAACTTAATGTATGTAAAAATGGTACTAAAAACGCTTTTTCAATTAAATCGAAGCATAAAATTGTACAACGTGCTCATTAAAGCGGCAAAGCCAAGTCACTCGCTGTAGCATGAAGGAAAACATTTAACAAAGGAGTAAGGCTGATGGAAATTATAGGTAGATATGAACCACGGGCGGCACACACCGCGGCGTTTGCGCTTACAGCGATCGGCAACGCTGTTAAATACGTGTATATAATATACTATATATGTATATACATATAGCAGTTGGAGCATCCTCTTGGCTCCTGGTTGGCTCATCGGTTGCGCGCTCCACAGGAATTGGCTGTGGCCACATTTTTGCCAACAATAAACCACCCGCGGTGAGCTTTTTCTACGCACGAGCTTCTTGACGGCCACTGTGCCGTGTCGCGTCGGCTAGATAGGCCGGGTGTGGGGTAGTTGCTAGGCAACCCTAGTGCTGCACATTGGTGTAGTGTGGGTAAATAGTTGATAATAAATCAATGCGATAATGGAAATGAGATTTTTTGGGCTTATTGCGCGGTGAAATATTTAATAAAGTAGTAAATGTATATAGCACAACGCTGGTTCAAATCTTTAGGTTAGTTTAGGTTAAGAGGTACATCCTCACACCAAAGGTTAGGAAGGATTTCGTTTGGGCAGCTAAGAACGCTGGTGCTTTCTGATGCTTAAACTACTGAATATGGTTTAAAAGACTTTAAAAAATCGATAAACTATCATAAAAACTTATTTGTTGTAATCGAACTACTATAGCATGTAGTTGTCACATAAACTGAACGATCGGACTTAAGTGCTTCTACAGAGTACTTTTGTTTTTGAAGAGATATCATGACGAAATTGAACATGGATTATTGTCCAAAGCATCAGTGCAATATCCGAGGAAAAAGTTGTGATCGGATCACTATTGCTTATAGCTGTCAAATAAACTGAACGATCGGACTTAAGTTCTTGTATAGAAAACTTTTTGCTTGAAGAGATATTTTCACGAAATTTGACATGGATTATTGTCCAAGGTACCAGAGCAATCTCAGAAGAAATTTTTGTGATCGGATTACTACAGCATATAGCTGTCATACAAACTGGCCGGTCAAACTCAAATACTTTAAGGAACCTTTTGTAGTTTTGAGTGGAATTATAGCTTCGGTGCAACCCCAGTTAGGGATTTTAGTTAATTTCATTTGAAATTGATTTTGTTCTCGAAAAATTTCGTTGTTCGTAATAAATAAATTAAAAATTAAAATTTTGGATAAAAAAAAAATAAATATATAAAATTTTCAAAAATTTGCAGGTCGGATCGCCAAAAATATTAGATCCAAAAATACTGCATTAAAATTTCCTTTTAAATACAAAAAATATATTTTACGCACTTTTTATCACCTCTCACACCACAGTGCCGCGCCGCACAGAGGCGTACATGCCTGCCACTTTAACTTGGCGTAAAGCATTTTGCATTAAACGAGAGGTGCATAAATATACTCGCTTCTTTAATATTTCGTTCATTTCTGTGGCTACGCTTCAATGTCAATTAATGACGCACCGCTATGACGCAGCTGTTGTTGGCTGTTGCACCCACTGTGCGGCTAAACTATTTGGTGGCATGATTGGTTTCCTGTTGATTGGATTGGCAGCAAAGAGCAAACGCTGCGGCATAGCACAATAATAATTGTGTATGCGAGCGGAAAGTTGAGGCGCGGTGCGGAGAGGGATGCCGGTCCAGCTCCATCTCCAGCAAAGGAGTGTGCACCAGGAAGCTGCCGCTGCTGCTGCTGCTGCTGCTGCTTGAGTGTAGTGAAGCTGCAACATGCGATGCCATGCTGTGTGTTATTTTCAGACACTGTGCACATCGCAGCTTCGTTGGCTGCATCCTGCATGTGGCAGGCAGGCACACCGCTGCGGCGACGTGTCGGCAAAGAGTTAAAATTAATGTGCATGCGTTGCTGATTTTCAGCCGCTGCACACCACCCCTCCCCGCACCGCTGTAAGTCAGCTCTCTATTAGAGAGGTAATTTTTTATAGCTGCTTTAGCCAGAATTTTTGTTGGTGTTATTGTTGTGCACACCTTGTTGCGGTCAATGGACTTTCGGGTTGGGTAGCGGGCGCAAGCTTCCGCCGGGTTTTGTTAAGTTTTAAAGAAATTAAAGAATTTGTAGCAAATAAAGGAATAAATGGAAAAAATTAAATTTGAAAAAGTTTATAACTTCTGGCTTTAAAAATGTATAAAAATTAATTTATTTTACAAAAAAGAATTTTTTGAGAATTATTAATTCTTTTTAACATAATTTCAATTTCCCAAATATAATTTTTTATTAATTAAATATAAAAAGAAATTTAAGATAATTAAATATTTGATAAAAAATTATTTGTCTTAAAAAACAAAAAAAAAAAAATTATTTTTTAAACTTTAAATTTTTTTTTAATTTTAAATTTTTTTTAATTTTTTAAAATTATTTTTAAAATTTTTTTTTTAATTTTTTTTTAATTTTAAAATTTTTTTTTAATTTTTTTTTAAATTTCTTTATATTTATTTTTTTATTTTTTTTTTAATTTTTTTTAAATTTGTTTTTTATATTATTTTTTATATTTCGTTATTAAATTTTTTAATTTGGTTTTTTTAGTTGGGTTCTATTATTTTTAATTTTCAACTATTTTTTAATCAATGTTAATTATTTCTAATTTTTTCATTAATTTTTTATAATTTTTTTTGACATTTTTCAATTAAATTTTTGTTTGGCTTACAACAAAAAAGTTTAATTTGAATAATTTAATTAAATTATTTATTTTAAAATATTTTTTTTAAGCTTTTAATTTAATTTTTTTAATGTTATTTCGAAATAAATTATTTTTAATGTTTTCATATTTTTTTAAATAATTAATATTTTTAATATTTGTATTGTTATTTTTGTTTGCTTTTATTTTTTTTTAATATCTCGCCAGCTTTCGGCTGGTTAGTTTTAGTGAAATTAATGATTTTTGGTTATATTTTAAAAGATTTTTAAAGAAATAATCTTAATTTCTTCCGAATTTTTATTTTTATTTTTATTTTATTTTATTTTATTTTATTTTATTTTATTTTATTTTATTTTATTTTATTTTATTTTATTTTATTTTATTTTATTTTATTTTATTTTATTTTATTTCATTTTATTTTATTTTATTTTATTTTATTTTTTTTTTTTTGGTTTTAAATTTTAATTTACTCAAATAACACTTTTTTACTTTTTGTAATTTATTTGTTGTTCTTAATTGGAACCCCAAAAAATTTTCCGATTCATACTCTCCAATAAAATAAAAAAAATAACTGTTCTTAGTACTCACCAACATCGAAGCTGTACGCCAACGGCACGATCTGCAGCGCCACTGTGCACAGTAGAGCGATTTGTAGTAGTCGATAGTTGTAGTTGCGGGAAGAAAGGCACTGTTGGGAGAACATTTTGCGGGTATTAGTGTTGTTGCGCGGGTGTGAACTGTGTTGATGGTGGTGGTGGTGATGAGACTTTGAATTTCTACTACTTAGTGTGCTTAGAGTTGTAGTTGCTGTTGTGTGGCTTGTAGTAGTAAGCATTTTTATTTGTTTTTTTTTTTTAATATTTTTCGAGTGGGTTTCAGTTTAAAGTGTAGCTTATATTTTTAGAATTGCATAGATATTTTTTTGTTTCACAGTACAGAGTTACAGTGTTTAGCCTTTTGTTGCTTAATATCTCGCTGTTTTCGTTGCAAAAAGTTTAGTGGATATAAATCATAAGAGGCAGTGTCGAGTTTTAGATTTTCTGAAATGAGAAGAAATATACAAATTTTTGTTAGAATGTTGCTATGGTTTGAGTTTCTAAATAAATAAAAAAAAAATTTATGAACTTTATATATATTTATATAAAATTTGCGCTTTCACCTTCGAAAGCTGCTGCAGTGCGCTTTTTGTGCTTGAAAAGCTCTGATTGACAAATCTGTGTTGATTTTTTTTTCCTTAGAAGTATTAGCTATCGCCAACTGCGTGGGTCAAGTATCTAATTATCGAGAAACTGCAGCAATTTGCTTGCTAAAAATTGCAAACAGACTCGTTAGCAACTTTGCAGACGCTTTTTGTTGCAAGCACACTGCTTTTATGACATATTTATTTTTTGTTACATTTTCCTTTATTTTTCTTTCCATATTATTTTCGCGATTTAATTTAGCCATATTTACCCGAGTTCTTGCTACTTTGTATGCTTTTTACAGCATTTATTGCTATTTTCTTTACTTGCAACGCTGTGCCATTTTCGTTGTTTTTATACTCTACACAGGGCGTATAAAGCTTGCTACGATATTTTTAACACCCAGAAGGAAAATAAGAAGGCACTATAATATTTATACATACATATGTATATAAATTATCAGCTTGACGGGTTGGGCTGATTTAACCATGTTCGTCTCTCTGGCTGTCTATACTATAGTCCCTCAGTTTTGAGCTATAGGCTTGAAATCTTGCACACATCCTTTTTACCTCAGGAAATTGACTATTTGTTGAAACTGCTTATATCGGACTACTGTATGATATAGCTGCCATACAAACTGATCGATCAGAAACAAGTCCTTGTATTGGAAACTTTTTTATTTGATAAGATATCTTCACGAAACTTATCATACATTACTATTCCAGCTAACGGTACAATCTGCCAACAAATTGTTTAGATCGGACTACTATATCATATAGCTGCCATACAAACTGGTCCATCAAAATCATATTCTCGTATGGAAAACTTTTTTATCTGACAAGATATCTTCACAAAATTTTTCATGCATTATCCCTCGAACTAACGGTACAATCTCCCAAGAAATTGTTTAGATCGGACTACTATATCATATAGCTGCCATACAAACAGACAATTCCAAATTAAGTTCTTGTATGGAGACTTTGCTGTTCGTGAAAGGTATTCTAGCTTCGGTGCGAGCGAAGTTAACATTTTAGCTTGTTTTTAATTTTTTTTATAACAAAATCTTTCTCTTAGCCTATATTTCCACATTTTGCCACATCCACTTTTCTACGTCAGCATTTTATTACCGTCAAGCTTAGCTACTAGTTTTAGTTGCCGGCTGTTATTGTTGTTGCAAGTGAAGCAGTTAATTTTTTTATTCTTGTTGTTGTAACTATAGCTGTTAATTTTTGTTGTTGTTGTTGTTGCAGCCACTGTGCACAGTTGCAGCAGCGAAATTAAAGCAGAGCAACACCAATACACAGCCACTGCTTTCAACTGCAATTTGTAAGTGTATGCATGTGTGTGTAAATGTTGCAACGTGTTGGTCAGATGTTGATGGCGCTTACTATATTCCCACTCACAAATATGCCAACTAACTGACGGACTGACGCGCGGTGAATGTTGGCGGACTGCCTCACTCGCTATGCGCTGAATTGGAGTTGTGTGGCAAGCAAGCGGCCAGTGCAACCTATTCACTCAACACAAATGACTTGAAAATGGCAACAAACCAGGTTAGCTGTCTACTTTGGTTGTATGTGTGTTTACGGTAGCGCCGAGTTGCACCGCTTTTCTTCCCGATTTCTATAGGCATATTTGCCTTAGCTGTATTTATATAAAAAGTGCAACAGTAGCAGCAGCTAGAAAAAATGTTGCAAGTATAAGGCAGAAAAAAATATGCTGTATAGAACAAGCCAGCTAAATAAAAGCGACTGGCGTCAAGCAATGTAGGCGCTCTGCCCAGGTTGATGTGGGAAAAGGCGCAACGAAAATTTAAAAAAAAAAATATAAAATTTGCCAAAGCTAAGAAAATGGCAAGGGAAAATAAAATAAAAAAAACAGTGAATGTGTTGAACTCTTAGGTAAACTAGGAAGCTTTTATACTCCGTGCTATGTATTTGTGTTGTCGGTTGGCGCTCCGAAGAGTATACCAGCAAAATGAAGTTGAATGAAAAGCGCAACGTCAGCATGAATGAAAATTGCATGAAATTGCCACATGCCACATGCCACATTAGCGGGCATACACCATCGCACATACACATTTAAGAGCATATATACTTCCTCATACATATTCATTACGTTCCATAATAGGCACGCCTCCCTTCGCGCTACCCGCCAACTGCTCTTGGCTATAGGCTTTACGCTGGCTGCTTCTCATCAAGCATGTTTCCTTGCCTACAATGTGGCGGCTTAATTGAACTTTCTAATGGCAGGTTTTGTTACAGTAAACATAGACTTGTGCGCGCGTATGTATATGTGTGTGCGTGAGTTTGTATGCTATTTTGTGGGCTCAACAATCTAAAGTGTTGGGTAGCGCCGTTTTTAGGGCGTTAGCAATTAGCATAGTGCATTAAGGTTGAGCGGTTTGAAGAGAAGACCAAATTGGTTTGGAGCTGATACAACGAAAATGTATACGTGCGCTCTGTATAGCGCTTTTGAATTCGGAGAGCTTATTCAGTTTAGACTCCGTGAAAGAACCAAGAACTCTTTTTGGTTTAAGAAAAACCGCTTGACATTTTCGAACCGCTAAAACTGTTCTTTTCTCATCATTGAGAAAGAGAGAGTGTTCGATCATTATATTGAATGTGTTTTTTCGTGAGCACAAATCGCTTTTTCAAGCTTTAAACCAAATTTTCTAAATCATATATTAGCTCTTCATAAATCTCTCTCAGAAAATGGAGTCAAAACTGCTATCCCAGTAGTAGCCCTTCGAAGTAAATTTCTAAACTAAATAAATATCAAAGAATAGTGAAGACTTGCACAAAAACACTACATTCTGACATCGCTACAAAAAATGCAGGGAGAATAACGGTAGTTCTGAAGTTGGGATTGCGACCTAAAGATCTTTTTTAGTCTGTTTTAATTTTAAACTTTAAAATGCTAAAACTTAAATACTAATACCTTTTTAAAGAGTGAAAGCTCATTGGCAAGCCAAGTCAAGTGAAAGCTTTGTACAAAATAATGTGTTTATTATCAGTTAAACCTTAAATGATAGTCATACTTATCAAATGGAAGCTCCCAAGATCTAAAGTTAAGCTTTATGCCTAGTTGCAGCATAAAAGCTCGCAGGCATGCAATTCTTTTTTACTTTTAAAGTTGAAACAAGTTTTCACATTCTAAAGCTTGAATACTAAAATCTTTTTAAAAAGTGAAAGCTCTTTGTCAAATCAACTAAAGTGCAAGCCTGTGTGCAAAATAATTCAAAGCATTTGTCAATCAGTTAAAACTTAAATAATAATCATGTTTATCTAATGAAAGCTCTTTGGCATCTAAGGTCAAATGAAAGCTTTATGCCCAGTTGCAACATAAAAGTTCACAGACATGAATATAGCAACTTTAACTTTGAAAGTTGAAAACATTTTGAAAAGCTTATTTGAAACGATTTAATATTTTTTAATAGTTTTCATCATTTTAAAGCTTAGAGTGTTAGAAAATTTCACTGCATTTTTTTAATCAAATATAATTTAATTTGATCACCGGAAAGCTTTCAAAATTTTTACCAACTAAAAGCTCTTTGGCATCTAAAGTCAAGTGAAAGCCTTATGCCCAGTTGCAAGATAAAAGCTCGCAGGCATGAACATATTTTTAAATTTTAAAAGTTGAAAAACAAATTCTAAAGCTTTTGAAGTGCATGAAAAGCTTACTTGAGAAGTTTTAAGGCTTTTTAATAGCTTTCATCAATTTAAAGCTTAATATTTTGGAAATTTTCATTGCATTTTTTTAAGTCATATATCATACTTTGATCAAAAGCTACCTGAAAGTTTGTAGAATAATCCCCTCAGAACCCTTCGCGGTAAATAGTGAAAGCTTTCTATATGTAATTTCTGTCAAGCTTAAAGCTTATGAGGTTTAAGATAGATCTGGTTAAAAAATTTTTGATTACAGGTGTGGAAGCCAGTTAATGAAACTTCAGGTTGAGGAGAGAAAAAAGATTTTTAGTATATCTTCTTTTTCGGAGAAGTGCAAGTAGACGAGAGAGTTCGGTAAAGCAAAGAAATTTTTGGATTTATCATGTAAAATAATAAAAAAAATTTGAGAAGACTCTTCAAGTATATACAAATAAATCCTAAAAGTTTCATTTCAATCAAACATTTCTTTCCTTTACAAAAAAATCCTTGAAAATATAGATTTTTTGACGCCTCTAAAGCAGGCTGCCCCCTTAAGGCTTTCGCAGTTTACACCTTCTCGTATTATCCATGTCATCGCAAAAGTCTCTCACTCTGATTTTTAAATTCGTTTCATTTCGGTTTCCTTCTCCCGTTTTCAAATGAACTTATATTTTTATAATAGCGTTCCTTAATCTTAACGCAGATTACTTAAATCCTTTTTGTAACTTCCCTTTTTTAGCTACAGATTCCTTTGTTGAATAGGTAATCTTATAAAAAAAATCAACGCAACCTCCAACCTAACCTCACTTAACCCCAACTCTTCAGCATATATCATGTGCTGCCTTTCGCAGCAATTTTCTAATAAAGAGAAACGTGCATACCAACTACTACTATGAAATTACTAGATTCCCAGTCAATAAATTAACAACAAAACTTTGCACATTCCACTGTTGTTGTTGTGGTGCTGGTTTTTCTGCTAGCAAACGTGAGCTGAGCACGGCACAGCAGCTGAAGTTGAAAAAAAGTGGCAAGTGATGGAACAAAGTACTGTCAATAATTCTTCGTTTAATTGCAACTTTCCAACTGGAACCGAGAGCCTACAACAGCAGCTGCAACAACAACAAGAACAGACATGTATGCCTTGGGACTGTCCTTAGCGCGGCTAGGCATTTGCAGTTTAGACGAACTATGGCCTCAAGCTGTAGACGGCTGACGGCAGCAAGCGTAGCGCTGAGGTGGATTGTCAACAATGCTTGCAGCAAAAGCACAGCGTCATTCAATCGGTGCCATCAGTATTTTGTGCCGATTTTCCTTTCCTTTTAACGTTTTGTCATTATTTTTTTTTTTTTTTGTTTGTATGCCTGACAAAGTATGCAGCACTGCAACTCGTCTGAAGTGATGGTCGTCGTGTCGTATCACAGTTACATCTTGGCAGCAGCCGGTGGAGGCAGCTCTATGGAGGCTGCAGTTGAGCCTGCGTCGGATTTCGGTTTTTGCCGTTGAGTTGGTTAACAATTTACTGGAGTTTTAGTTAAAGTTCTGCCTTAGCTTAGCCGTGTAGGCATTTGGCTGCTTGCTAGCGCTGATGTGTCCCTACTTGCTGACTATATTTTTTTTACCTGCCACAGCGCGTTGCGTCTATTTGTCGGCATTTTAGGCTTTGAAAGTTGAGTCGGCTTCGGCGTATTGGCAGAAAGATAGATGCCGTAAAACGTGTGACTAGCGTAAAAAAGCAGATGGCTAGATAGTTTGCACTTGCTGGGTGACGCTTAGGTGAGCGCGCGCGGTAAGTGCGCGTCGGTGGGCAACTATTTATAATCGCACATTTATAAATACAATATATTGCAATCGTGGTAAGTACGCGCCAGCGCTAGGGTTGCAACGTCGCTGCGCATACTTTAGCCACTTTATGTTGTTTTTGTTTCGCGCGCGCTTGCCACACGTTTAAAGGCAGTAAATAAATAAAAGTGCGGTGAATGTAAAGACTTTAAGTTAAAAAGTATTGCCACGATAAAGGATAGCATGCAGACATTTATTACACTGCCACGACTGTGCAACATGCCGTGAGTGTGCCACTTTGTTGCATGTTGCTACGGTACTACTTGCCGGCTATCATAGCGCGACTTTTCAATTTTCTATAATTTATAGATGATTATTTTTTGCGGCCGGCCATGTTGCAACATTACCCACCATGCAACGCATAGCTAGTTGCGCGTGTGCTACATTTACACACAGCGCTGTTTTATGCTTTTTTGCACAAAAATGGGTTAAATTATTAATGATAGCCAAGCGGCTGAAACGGTGTAGCAAATACTCGCATTTTGCTATAAGCGGCACTAGCCGCAAGTCTACATCGCTACTCGCTGGTACGATTGGTTGGTGTGGCAGCATGTTGCAACATGTTTAGCGGCGTTGCTTTGCCTCTTGCGGTCACTAGTTGTGGTGTTTAAGCTTTTTTCGTCGCATTGCGCGCGGCATACTTGCAACAATCGACGGCATTGGCAACGGCCTTCTCTACACAGACACGCATACACATATCAGTATATACAGCGCATCACTTTGTAGTTGCTGCCGGCGGCTTTTGAAGCGTTTGTTGATTTTCCGCTTTTCTCCACCACACCCCTCCACTTTCTGCCGGTATTTTTGTATGTCAGGTGTTCCTCTTTCGCTGTCGCCTGTTGGCGGCACTAGCTGCCTGTCGCCTCTGGTGGACTTTTGACCGCTCTGTGGCACTGTTGTACCTGCATTGTTGGCTATTTGCGCGTACATCTGTCGTTAACGTTTTTACGCATTTGTTCTCGAGTTGGTATTTCCCAGTTTTGATTTTTTTTGTACAGATTTTTTATAAATTCCTACGTTTCTCTTAATAGCTTAAGGCTGACATTCGCTTTGCAAGCTGGTTGTAAATCCGGTTTATCTGCATGTCAGCGAAACTCGTCGGCTAAGCGCTTAGCTATTAATGCCACTCTTCATTAAAAATGCCGTTTTTCTGAAATTAATCAATAAATGGTTGCTTGAAACCCCATGGGTGGTCTATGGCTTAGCATAAGCTTATAGCCTATCAGGAAAATCGAGGTTAGAAACAGGTCATGAACGAAGCTAATAGCGACAAATGAGTTAGGTAGTGATCGCATAAAGATTTGTCACACAATTTAAATCTATAACAAGCTTTTTTTAATAATCGAAAAAACTTCTAAGTATGATTTTCGACTTCAAAATCCTTAAAAGGAGTAAGCTTTATTCTTAATTATTCAAAAACATCTTAAGTTCGGCTTTCACCCGAAAATCCTTATAAAAATTTGTTTTAATTTTAAATATTAATTTTTCAGTTACCAAAGCTTAATAGAAATTAGTGAAAGCTCTTTGCCAAGTCAAGTCAATTGGAAGCCTTTTACAACATTATGTATTGATTCCCCAATTGCTAAAGTTTAAACAATAATTATGTTTATCAAATAAAAGCTCTTTGGCAATTTAAGTTAAAAAAAATAATCCAAAATATTAATTTTTCAGTTTACGCAAAAGCTCTTAAGTTGGCTTTCATTTACTTATAAAAGTCAGCTTTCATTTTAAATATGAGTTTTTCAGTTACGAAAGCTTAAAAAAAGTGAAAGGCTAGTCAAGTAAACTGAACGCTTTTTACAACATTATATTTTAAATTAAAGCTTAAACAATATTACAAGTATAGTTTATGAGATGAAAGCTCTTTGGCAACTTAAGCGAACATTTTAAATATTTGTTTTTCAGTTACCAAAGTTTAAACGAAAGAAAGTGAAAGCTCTTTAGCAAGTGTAAATAGTAAGTGTTTATAACAATATATATTTATTCATCAGTTACATAAACTTAAACAAGAATAAGGTTTAACAGATGAAAGCTCTTTAGCAATTTAAGTTAAGTGAAGAATTGTTTGCAAAACAATACAAAATATTATTTTTTCAATTAACCACAGTTAAGCTTTTCAAATAAAAAAATTTTAACGTTTGTTAGATATCACGGGCTTTTGTGAACCGAAAGCTATTTGCAATATGTGGAAAACCCTTTATTATATTATTAGGCTTTCTGAGCTTTTTTAATGAAAATTTCGTACGGTTGATTTTGCGCTTTTTCAGAGAAAGCTTTACATAGTCGATTCTCAGCTTTTTCGGATAAAGCTTTTTTTAGTCTTGATTTTGAGCTTTTGAGTAACAGCTTTTAAAGTTTAATGAGCTAATAAAATCACTTACATGTTTGCTATGAATTATTATTATACCATAGACTCATGTGGCTATATATTATTGCAAGCTTTAAATTTTACCTTGTAGTTTCTAAATTAGTGGAATACATTATTATTAAATTTAATAAAAGCTTTAACTGGTAATTTTGAGGTTTTTCCGTAAAAATTTAACATAGAAAAACTTGAGCGTTTTTATTGAAAGCTTTGTGAGGTTGATTTGAAGCTTTTTCAGTGAAAGCTTTGTGATATTGATTTGAAGCTTTTTCAGTAAAAGCTAAGCGAGATTGATTAAAAGTTTTTTTCAGTGAAAGCTTAGCCCAGTTAGTTTTGCGTTTTCTCAGTGAAAGCTTTGTGAGGTTGATTTGAAGCTTTCTCAGTAAAAGCTAAGCGAGATTGATTTGAAGCTTTTTCAGTAAAAGCTAAGCGAGACTGATTTAAAGTTTTTTCAGTGAAAGCTTAACCCAGTTAGTTTTGCGCTTTTTCAGTGAAAGCTTTGCGAGGTTGATTTCAAGCTTTTTGAAAGAAAGCTTTACCAGGTTGATATGAAGCTATTCCAGTGAAAGCTTTCCGAGGTGGATTTAAAGCTTTTTTTTTTAAACTATTTGAATTTTTGATTTGAATTCTTAATACATATACATATATTCACATGACTATATATTCTCACAATCCTTTAGCTTGCTGAGAAATCCCAACTTGCCCAGAGCTTATTATCGCAGCTCTTAAATTAGCTTAATACATTATTGTATCACACAAAATTATAAACTTAAAGGCTTTTTTTTATTAGTCATAAAACTTAATAAGGAAGTAACCATGAAAAAATATCTTAGTCACCCTAATAATACCAATAAATCTCAAGTAGATAATCAACAAAAATGTCATAAACTAAACAATTTTAACACAACAATGCGAACAAACTTCCTTATTAAGCGCTGAGAGCAGAAAGAGATTTCAAAAAAGCAAAATTCTGAGAACGCCACAAAACAGAGAAAACATTTAATTGGATGCTGAATGCGCGCTGTAGATAAATCTTAGCTTTTTCGGCGAAATGTTTACAAGCGAAGTGAAAATTATTTATGCCGTTTGACGCACAGCGACGCCGAATGAGTGAGTAAGTGAGTGTTTATGCTGTTAACTGGGCGCTCAAGCGCGTTTGACTGACTAACTCACTGACGGAGTGACTGAATTACTGATGACAATTTGCATAACTACCAATTGAATCAACAATTGATAACTGTCAGCTGTCAGCAAACATCAACATGACTGTCATTATTATTATGCTGCATGCCGTTAGAGTGTATGTGTGTAAACATATATGAATAGAGTTTACTACTGCCTACAAAATGACAACTGCCGACTAACGATTGCCGTCTACCGACTGCCGGCAATCAGCAGTCAAGTGAGTGAGCGCAAGTGTTGAGTAGTAAAAGGCGCACATTTAACGTTTATTACAAAAGTAGTAGTAAAATAAAATGGGCGCAACAGCTGAGTGTCAAATTAAATTGATCAATTAACCACTTGATGTGCTCGTAGACATAGTCCATATATGTAAGTGTATGTATTTAACAGCCGACAGCTAGCCGCAAGTTGTCGTCGTCGCATTTGTCGAGAGAAAAAAGTATGCACGATAATCATGTGGCTGGCGACAAATACCGACTGCTCCACTTTCGGCGCCCACGCCAACAATTGACAGTTGGGGAGCGGGAGTGTGGGTGCGCGCCGCTTTGTCGTCTGCGCCACGCTCTCAGTATACAGAGGCCAGCGAACGCGCGCAATTGACAGCTGTAAGCTAGTTTGTATTGACAGTTGCACACAATAGGTAAATAAATATGGTAGACGGTAGATGAAAAAGGTAACAAATTGTTTGTAAATATGTACAAAAACATTTAAGCATATATGTGCTTATGTAAAATGTGTAATACGATAAAAAAATATCGGCGTTGCAACGCCACAAAGCCAACAACATAAAAGTAAACGAATAAGTATGTAGAAAAGGCATCAAAGTCGAAACTTTCATTTGTTGACAAAGTACATAGTTGGTCATTTGATATGTGTCATGCGTGGGACGACACTAAATAATACCGTTAATGATGAAAGTGTGCATCAACGCTGTTTGTCAGCCATGCAAATGCCTGTCAAGTGCTGCTACGAATTTTCCGCTCTTCTCTGACAGCTAACGCATAAGTTTGTTACACTCACTTCTCATGCGTAATGTCAAAAGTGACAGTTAGTCGAGGACATTTTAATGAATTTGTGACATGCGTGTACTGCTTTGCCGCCACTATTCAACTCTTTAACAATATTTTCGTGGCGTTTACTGGAGTTTGTAAAATTTCTGCGGAACTTCAATACGAAACCTTAAATTTTAACGATTCTCTAAGCATTTTTTTATTTTCTTTACTACATATCCTTCAATATATAATTGCGTCTTTGTTTCATTCCATCTTTCTCTCACGCACACCATTACGCTCTCTTATTCTCTCTTACACATTCCCTCTTTCTTCCTCTCACTGTTAGCTATAAAAAAAGTTTTGCCAATTCCTGACAACTTTGACAACATAAGTGACGTGTGTGCAAGGGTCGCAAATTTCCTATTGTATTTTGACAGCTGTCAAAATGACATTCAAGTGCGATTTGTGCTGGAAGTTATGCAAAAATTCAATTCATATTTATCATGCATAAATATAATACATTATACTGACATACTCGAGTGTAAGGTTTACAAATCTGTTGTGTCCAGATGAGCGCTAGAAGGGTGCGAAAAATACCCCTAAGGGTTTAACCTGTTCTCAAAGCTGTTACCAACTTATCTAAACTGACACTTGTGCTCTTCACTTGTAATTTAATAAACAGATTCAATAGTTTTACTGAAAGGGGTCGAAACATAAAGTAAAGCAAAAATTTGTTCCTCCATAACATGCAAGGGTCACAGCGAAAGGCGGAATGTAGAGTTGCCGAGCTCAGAAGGGAAATAATTGGACAATAACAACTAGGTTAGAAAAAAAAAATAAATATTATACAAAACAATATATTATATACAATTTTTTTTATAAATATTTTGAGGAGAATATTAATGAAAATTGGTGAAGTCATAGGGATTTTCAGTCTTAACGAAACACATCACTATTTTTTCCAGTTCAGATTGAAGTAAGACATCACATTGGAAATAAAATTCAACCTTCATCATATGTAGCTTAAAGTAAGCTTTAAATTCTGATTTTATTATTATAAAGCTGAGTGAAAAACTATTTAGATTTCATTTTTTCCCTATCTGAGTGAAAAAAGCCGCTAGACTCTTAACTGACCTGACCTAAAAGCGCCGTCACATTCTAACTTGATTTTGGCTGATCTATTGGACAAATAGGAAATGAGTGTCATTGATCAGTCACTGTATTCACCAGATTTCGTTCACGATGAATTTTTTATACCCTGAACAAAGTATATATTATTAAGTTTCTCCCGCACTTTGCAACAATCAAACGGAGACGTTGAAGACCCTGTAAAGTATACTTCTAAAGGATCAGCGTAAAGAGCGCCGTCGAATAAGATATGTCCGTTTGAATATACGCTTCATCTGTTTATTTGTCCATCAGTACATAATTCCATAGTTCAGATATATATATCAGAAGCTGCCTACTTGTCAGAGCCGGCGATAACGGGCAACTATAGCATATAGATGCCATGTAATTGATCAATTGAACTCAAGTCCTTATTGAAAAAACTTTTTGATTTGACAGGCTATCTTCACGACATTTGGCACAGATTATCACCCAATTCATCGCTACAATTTCCGAAGAAACCTTTCAAATCCAACCACTATAGCGTATAGCTGCCATACAATCGACCGATTAATATAAGATCTTTTTGTATGGAAAACTTTTTTATTTGCCAAGATATCATCACGAAATTTGAAACAGATATTTCTTAACATTATCGCTAAAATCTTTGAAAAAATTGTTCAGATCGTACCACTATAACATATAGCTGTCATACAAACGGACGGATCAAAATCAAGAAAAATATATTTTTATACCTTCTGATACTATAAAAAATGCACCTGTGGAGGGTATTATAGCTTTGATGTAGGTGAAGTTAGTTTTTTTCCAATTTTTTTATTTTCGAAACTAAAAAGGTTATACCAATCTAGGAAAAATTGTATTCTTAAATTTATGTGGATCAGTCCGATTCAATTTTGATCTTGAGTTTACAAGCAAGTAATTTAACTTTAATATGCTTTTCATTTATTATTATTTTGAGTCAAAGAAAAAAAGATATATCTTAGTTTTGTTTCTGTATTAAAGCGAGCATGAACTTTCTACAATATATACTTATTCTCCAATTAAATCCGCTTTCCACACAAAGACGATTGCAGACACAAACCAATCTACAGAGTTTTTCTCCCTTTATCTCTCTGTCCCTCCCACTCTCACAACAACCACCTAACTCCACGAAACTTTTCCCCAGCTTATATAGCAATAAGAATTAAAATTCACACTACAGCGTATTTTAATCTCTAATTTAGCGTTAAATTCCGCTTTTATTACCAGTATTTCAACAGAGAATAGAGCAGAAAGCAAAAAAGAAGGCAACAAAAAATAAAATGCAAAGTAAAATCAAAGAAAAGGAAACAAGTAAAATGTATACTTGAAAGGCTAAAAATTGCAATTTCAGCATAAAAAAGCGACGACTAGAAGAAAATTGCATGCGAAACACACACACTGAAACACGCATACGTATACAGGCGAGCAAGTGGCAAGTAAGGGAACAAGCGAAAATTT